>NW_028319016.1:825000-1492500 GCF_062004578.1 Staurois parvus
TAGGAGGCAATGGACCATCCTACTCTACACCTTGTCTAGGCCTGAAGACCTGGGAGTCAAAGGACCATCCAACTTTATATTCTTTCCAGGCAAAACCTGGAAGGTAAAGGACCAGCCAACATTACATCTTCTCCAGGAAAAGCCTAGGAGGCAAAGAACCATCCAATGCTACATCCTCTCTAGACCTGAAAGCCTGGGAGACAAAATATCTGATGCTACATTCTCTTCTGGCAAAACTTGGAAAGCAAAGGACCATCCAACACTACACCTCCTCCAGAAAAAGACCAGGAGGTAAAGGATCATCCAACACTGCATGTTCTCTAGGAAAAGCCTAGGAGGCAATGGACCATCCTACTCTACACCCTGTCTAGGCCTGAAGACCTGGGAGGCAAATGACCATCCAACTTTACATTCTTTCCAGCAAAACCTGGAAGGTAAAGGACCATCCAACATTACATCTTCCCCAGGCCGAGCCAGGGATGTAAAGGAACATCCAACACTTCATCTTCTCTGGGCAAAGCCTGGGAGGCAAAGACCATCCAATGCTATAGCCTCTCTAGGCCTGAAAGCCTAGGAGGATCAACCAACACTACATACTCACCAGGCAAAACCTGGTAGGCATGAGGACCATATTAAATCCTCTTCAAGCAAAGCCTGGGAGGTAAAAGACCATCCAACACTACATCCTCTCCAGGAAAAGCCTGGGGTCAAAGGAACATCCAACGCTTCATTTGCTGCATGCTTGTTTTGATTCTGGGACTTAGAAGGCATTGAAACCCAGACAGGAAACTAGCATTCCAAAGTAGGCCAGCAATGGACACCTCCATATTTCTCTCCCTACAGGTGAAGAAAAGAGCGAGGTGGAGGGTTGTGTCCCTCATTTTGAGGTCTACCTACAGCATGTGTAGTCTGATCTCCCTGCTATTCAGGTCAATTTCACAGTAGAGATCTGGATGGAAGGCTGTTTCTCTATCAGAGCCCTCCTTTAAAATTTAAGCACCTTTTGGTTATGATTCAACAGCTTCAAAACTTTGAGTCACAGTCCCAGACAAGTATGGCAATCAAGTGCTCTAACTTCACTTGCTGCATGCTTGTTCTGAGTCTCTGAATTAAAACTTACTGGAACCTAGAGACAGGCAGCCAACTAGCATTCAGAAGTAGGACAGCGACACCAGCCTCTATATTTCTCTTCATACAGGTTTTAAGATAAGAAAGAGGAGCAGGGGGTGTGTTCCTCCTTTCTGACCCATATGGAAGAAAAATATATTTGAAATATATTTTAAAAATGTTCTTCCCAAATATATTGCCATATATTTGAAATGCTACAATATTGACCATATTCAATATATTTAAAAAAAAAAAAAAAAAAAAAAAAATATATATATATATATATATATATATATATATATACTGCATGTTGAAATGCCTTTTTTTATTACAAAATATATGAAAAATATACTGTAGGTCTTAAGAAAAAAAGTAAAAAAATAAATTTTATATATATATATATATATATATATATATGTACTGTTTATAAACACAAACACACATACATGTATATATGTCTTCTTTAGAAGTGTATGTGAACACAGAAAGGGGTCAATACATTGAAAACAATGTCTGATACATACAAAATCTGAATATATTTTTTAAAAATTAGTTTTTAAAAATGTTTTTTTTTAAATATATTCTTCAGATTTTTTTTAACCTATAAAAAAGTAATTTCAAATATATTTTTACATATATTTGTAAATGCATTCCAAAAATGTAGATTTGCATTTTTAAAGACATACAGTATATCTGAAATGTATTTTTAAAAATATTTTTCATATATTTTGTAATAAAAACACATTTCAACATGTAGTGTGTGTATATATATATATTTATTGAAATATATTTTTAAATATATAGAATACGGCCAAAATTGTAGCATTTCAAATATATGGCAATATATTTGGGAAGAATATTTTCAAAATATATTTCAAATATATGTTTCTTCCATGCGGGGAGTCCTACTGCAGCATGTGTAGTCTGATCTCCCTGCTATGCAGGTCTCTATTACAGGCTGGAAATGTTGACAAAAAATACTCTCATGCAGAATTTCATATCTAACGTGCAGAAAATGTAGATAAAACCCCCCAGATGAAATAATATATAGTATACTGCACAAAACTGCCTCTTGTTTTGTTTCTTCCTTTCATTAACTGGGAATCACGAGTCGAAGCGTCTTGATCGGCTCTCAGTAGCTTCCCGCTATCACTTGCTGACCCTGGAAACAGGGTTTAAGCATTGATTGTCTCAGTTATGGTTGCTAGGGTCATTGTCATGGCAACAAGTAGAAAACATTTCACTTCTTCGCTATGAAGATGTTTATTACAAGTACTTCTGTGGTCGAACGCACAACATCAGAAATTTGCGCTTGCGTTTAGCTGGCCCAAGAAAAAAAAATGACACTTTTTTGATGAAAGTTTACCTGTGATGCCCCATCTGTCACACGAGGCCAGTCCTAGATTTAAAAGATCTTTCCCTGGCATGGCTGGGACAAGGGTTGGGCAGGAGGGGCGGCTGCCCTGGGCACTGTGGCTTCGTGAGGTGGGAGGGGGCACAGCGTGGAGATTGGGGGGGAATGAGGAATTTGGGGGGGTATGAGTTGTTCTAGGAGGGGAAATTTGGGGGATTTGTGCTAGAAGGGGTGTTATGGTAGAGGGGATTTGTGCTAGAAGGGGTGTTATGGTAGAGGGGATTTGTGCTAGGAAGGGGAACTTTTTCTTTGGGGGGGTATGTGTGCTAGGAGAAATTTGTTTTGGGGGTTATTTGTGCTGGGAGGGGGGATTAATAGTGGGGGGGTGTTGTGCTTGGAGGGGAAATTTGGGTGGTAGAGGATCTGTGCTTGGAGGGGTGATTTGTGCTGGGGGGATTTGGAAATAGAGAAGATTTGAGCAGGAAGTGGGCATGGGGAGGCAAAGAATTGTGTTGGGAGGTGTATTTCAGCAGAGAGGAGGATTTGTATTGGGGGGAGGGGGAATTCATGCCTAGAGGTTAAGCATGCAGCCAAGTGCTCGATTTTTTCTTTTTTTTGGGGGGGGGGGGGCTTTTTGCTGACACATAATGCTCATATATCTTGGGGGACGCAGTTTGGCACGTTCGCCCTGGACTCTAAATGACCTTTTTTCAGCACTGCTCCCTGGTTCATTTGCAACCAACTCTTGTCATCCTATATCAGGGAGAGATTCCCCATCAGACCACATGTAGGCGCTGTGTCTTGTCTCCCAAAATTTTTAGGGCCCACTCCCTCCTCTCCTTTTAAGCCCCCCCTTCTCTAGGGTCCCCTCCCAGGCTACAGAACAGCACCTTCAGTAATCCGTCTTCCACACAACTCCATTGCTGACCAGGCTTTCTCATATTTAGGGGCTGACCTAGACACCATGCCAGGCCTCCTGCCTGGGGACTGGCCAGATTCCCCTAAGTCTGCAGATCCTAGTCTCCACCCCTCCGCCCACTAATTTCTGGACGACTCCATGGACCTCCAGAACCAGAGGGCCATTCAATTTTCCTAACTTTAACAACACTACACCTATATACAGGTGAAACTCGAAAAATTAGAATATCGTGCAAAAGTTCATTTATTTCAGTGCAGCAACTTAAAAGGTGACACTAATATATGAGACTCATTCCATGCAAAGCAAGATAGTCCAAGCCGTGATTTGTCATCATTGTGATGATTATGGCTTACAGCTCATGAAAACCCCAAATCCACAATCTCAGAAAATGACAATATTCCATGCAATCAATAAAACAAGGATTGTACATAGAACAATATCGGACCTCTGAAAAGTAGAAGCTGCATATGTACTCAGTACTTGGTTTGGGCCCCTTTTGCAGCAATTACTGCCTCAATGCGGCGTGGCATGGAAGCTATCAGCCTGTGGCACTGCTGAGGTGTTATGGAAGACCAGGATGCTTCAATAGTGGCCTTCAGCTCTTCTGCATTGTTCGGTCTCATGTCTCTCATCTTTCTCTTGGCAATGCCCCATAGATCCTCTATGGGGTTCAGGTCAGGCGAGTTTTCGAGTTTCACCTGTGTGTATATATATATATACAGTATCTCCCAGAATTGAGTCCACCCCTCCTCACATTTTTGTAAATATTTGATTCTATCTTTTCATGTGACAACACTGAAGAAATGACACTTTGCTACAATGTGACGTAGTCAGTGTACAGCTTGTATAACATGTAAATTTGCTGTCCCCTCAAAATAACTCAACACACCGCCATTAATGTCTAAACCGCTGGCAACAAAAGTGAGTCCACCCCTAAGTGACAAGGTCCAAATTGGGCCCAATTAGCCATTTTCCCTCCCTGGTGTCATGTGACTTGTTAGTGTTACAAGGTCTCTGGTGTGAATGGGGAGCAGGTGTGTTAAATTTGGTGTTATCGCTCTCACTTTCTTATACTGGTCACTGGAAGTTCAGCATGGCACCTCATGGCAAAGAACTCTCTGAGGATCTGAAAAAAAGATACTGTATATAAACACACACACTCACACGCACACACATATATATATATATATACAGTATATGTCTTCTTTAGGAGCTTATGTGAACACAGAAAATGGTCTGTGTATATATATATATATATATATACAGTATCTCCCAGAAGTGAGTCCACCCCTCACATTTTTGTAAATATTTGATTCTATCCTTTCATGTGACAACACTGAAGAAAGGACACTTTGCTACAATGTGACATAGTCAGTGTACAGCTTGTATAACATGGAAATTTGCTGTCCCCTCAAAATAACTCAACACACAGCCATTAATGTCTAAACCGCCGGCAACAAAAGTGAGTCCACCTCGAGTGACAAGGTCCAAATTGGGCCCAATTAGCCATTTTCCCTCCCTGGTGTCATGTGACTCGTTAGTGTTACAAGGTCTCTGGTGTGAATGGGGAGTGGGTGTGTTAAATTTGGTGTTATCTCTCTCACTCTCTTATACTGGTCACTGGAAGTTCAGCGTGGCACCTCATGGCAAGAACTCTCTGAGGATCTGAAAAAAAGATACTGTATATAAACACACACACTCACACGCACACATATATATATTTGTGTGTTTTCTATATATATATATATATATATATATACAGTATATGTCTGCTTTAGGAGCTTATGTGAACACAGAAAAGGGTCAATACATGGAAAACAATGTCTGATACATACAATCATGTTCTGATGGGCCAGCATACATGGTGGAGCAGCGAGGAGCATATAATAAATCATACGTCCATGCGTGTGGCACCAATATATTGCCATGGAGTATCACCCCACATAAGTAGAATATACGAGTGCAGAATGTAGTTACACCAACTGGCATTTACGGATCTATGGTCATCAGATATTGGTACAGCACACTGGTCATGGTGGAAGATTACAGCAGTGGCTTTTACAGAATCTTGTGTATATCAAACATCCATCATGGGGTGTGCTCATGAAGAGGGAATTGTAGGGTATATACAGTATATCTTTTTGTTGTGCTTTTGCTCACTACATGTATGCCCTTCTACAGTCCCTGTGCCGGTGAGTGCTGGAACAACGCATTACACCTCCATCTCTCCATGCAGGAGCTCCTGAGGACGGTGTGGAGGAGATGAATCATCCGTGACGGGATGGGGCTACTCGAGGGTGTCTGACTGTCATTCCTGGATATCTATCTTTTTTTTAAATTTGGGGGGGTGCACCCTATTTTTGTTGCCTAGGGAGGCACAAAATCACAATGTACCTCTGGGTTATGGCATGCTAGTATAGGGTCCAAGGGATTAAAGCATGAGGTAAGACAAAGGGGGGGATTTACTAAAACCGGTCCGCACAGAATCTGGTGAAGCTGTGCACCGTAGCCGATCAGCTTCTGACTTCAGCTTCTTCAATTAACCACTTCCCGTCCGGCCGCTGTATATAAACGGCCAGACGGAGGCAGTGCAGGGGCGGGTTGCCATTCATAAACGGTGCCCGCCATTGTGGATTGTGCGCGCTCCCTGGGAGCACGCGGCACCGCGATCTGGTGCCCGCTGTGTCCTCCAGACACAGCGGAACACCGATCGCTGTACGGGACCTTTGTGTGAGGTCCCGATCATGTGATCACTGATTGGCCAATCAGCGATCACATGAACAGTAGTAAGCAAGATGTCACTTCTGACGATTGCTTACTACGTGTGAAATCTGTGAATGATCACAGAGGTCACATGGTACAGGGCTATTCACAACAGCCTTGTACCATGTGACAAGCTGTGACCAATCACAGCTCACAGTATTTCTCAATGGCTGCAAGAATGCAGCCAGAGAGCAGGAGAAATGATTGCTTTTACAGCCTTTATGGGTGTAAAAGCAATCAGTTTAAAAAAAAAAAAAATGCTAGGGTGACAGTATGTAAAAAAAAACCATAAATAATAATATAAAAATATAAAATAAAAATGTAAAAACATTTTTTTGAAAAATTATAATTTTTGGTTATAAACTAATTTGGGCTATTTTCTTTACTAAAAAGATAACTGAATACATTTTGGCCAAGATTTATGAAGAAAGATTATTTATTTGCAAACTTTTATAAGAAAACACTTTTTTAAAAAATTGTTGGAATTTTTAATTTATATAGCAAAAAAAAAAAAATCTCAGTAGTGAATGAATACCACCAACATAAAGTTTTATCTGTCTCATAAAAATGCTAAAAAATTCACATGGGTACAGTGTTGCATGACCGCGCAATTATCATTCAAAGTGTGACAGCGCTGAAAGCTGAAAATTGGCCTGGACAGGAAGGGGGTGAAAGTGTCCAGACTTGAAGTGGTTAAGCTTTGACGATAAACCCTGGAAGCTGATTGGTTTCTATACAGAGCTGCGCCAGATTTTGCACGCTCCAGTTTTAGTAAATAAACCCCAAAGTCTCCTCACTGCCTGTCAAATGTTCTCTGAAGAGCGACCAAAACTCAGATCGCTCTTCAGTGACCAAACCATGTGTGAGCGAGGCCTTAGGGAGTTACTGCAGTCTGTGTCCTGATCTGTGCAGCAGACCCACACGGATGTACTCAGGGATTTGTGCAGTTCCGTGCAGCTGGCCACCTGTCATTGATTTGAGCAGGCTGCCTGCACGCCTCTGCATGGAACACTTGTGCACTTCAGGCATCTGAAGACAGCTATTTACACTGAAGTACGGATCGATACCTCTGTGTGAAGGAGGCCTGAGGGTCTGGGGCGTATTTACCGCAAGGCAAACAAGGCATTTGCCTAGGGCGGCATTTTTCAGGGGGGGGGGCAGCAGCATTTTTGCTGGGGGCAGAGCTGTCCCCCAAAAGAAGGAACACACACAGCACAGGGACCAAGTGGTATCTGAGAGAGGCTGCGGGTTGTTTGATGGTGTATGGAGAGCCTGACTCTTGTTCCTGGGGATGTCCAGAGCTGGGAAGGTGAGTGTCTTATCTCTTGCCAGGGTGGGGGTGGCGGGGGGTTGCCAGTGTATGGGGGGTGATGGTAGTGGAAGGCTCTCTTGGGTGATGGTGGGGGGGGCGCTGGGGTGTTGTTGGTCAATGCCAGACTCTCTTCGTGGGCGAGGGGGGTGTTGGTCGGTGTCAGGGTCTCTCCGTGGGGGGGGGGGCAATTTTTGTGTTGCCTAGGGCAGCACAGAACCTAAATACACCACTGCTTTAGGAGCCTTTCACACAGAGCGAACCCATTTAGCAGATCCGCTTGCTCAGCGGGGAATCTCTCCGCTGACCAAGCAGACGACAGCTCTTTGTCTACTCCGCTGCTGCAGAACCGACACAGAGCCACTCGCTGTTCTCAAAGGGTGGTCGGATGAAAACGCACCACCTGTCTGTTTTCATCTGACCCGATCCAACAAACGGAAGGGGAATTGGATCCCCATCCATCCCTTTTTGGCAGATCGGATGTTGGCGGGTGTAACCGTCACATGCCTGATGAAGGGGTCCTGCGAGACTCCGAAATGTTGCCTATGATCATATGCCTGATGAAGGGGTCCTGCGAGACTCCAAAATGTTGCCTATGATCATATGCCTGATGAAGGGGTCCTGCGAGACTCCGAAACGTTGCCTATGATCATATGCCTGATGAAGGGATGGGTCCTGCGAGACTCCGAAACGTTGCCTATGATCACATGCCTGATGAAGGGAGGGGTCCTGCGAGACTCCGAAACGTTGCCTATGATCATATGCCTGATGAAGGGAGGGGTCCTGCGAGACTCCGAAATGTTGCCTATGATCACATGCCTGATGAAGGGATGGGTCCTGCGAGACTCCGAAACGTTGCCTATGATCATATGCCTGAATAAGGGATTGGTCCTGCGAGACTCCGAAACGTTGCCTATGATCATATGCCTGATGAAGGGATGGGTCCTGCGAGACTCCGAAACGTTGCCTTTGATCATATGCCTGATGAAGGGATGGGTCCTGCGAGATTCCGAAACGTTGCCTATGATCATATGCCTGAATAAGGGATTGGTCCTGCGAGACTCCGAAACGTTGCCTATGATCATATGCCTGATGAAGGGAGGGGTCCTGCGAGACTCCGAAACGTTGCCTATGATCATATGCCTGAATAAGGGATTGGTCCTGCGAGACTCCAAAACGTTGCCTATGATCATATGCCTGATGAAGGGAGGGGTCCTGCGAGATTCCGAAACGTTGCCTATGATCATGTGCCTGATGAAGAGAGGAGTCCTGCGAGACTCCGAAACGTTGCCTATGATGACATGCCTGATGAAGGGAGGGGTCCTGCGAGATTCCAAAACATTGCCTATGATCATAGGCCTGATGAAGGGATGGGTCCTGCGAGACTCTGAAACGTTGCCTATGATGACATGCCTGATGAAGGGAGGGGTCCTGCGAGACTCCGAAACGTTACTTATGAACACATGCCTGATGAAGGGAGGGGTCCTGCGAGACTCCGAAACGTTGCCTATGATTATATGCCTGATGACGGGATGGGTCCTGCGAGATTCTGAAACGTTGCCTATGATCATATGCCTGATGAAGGGATGGGTCTTGCGAGACTCCAAAATGTTGCCTATGATCACATGCCTGATGAAGGGATGAGTCCTGCGAGATTCCGAAACATTGCCTCGTCACATGTCTGATGAAGGATTCCTGCGAGACTCTGAAACGTTGCCTATGATCATAAGCCTGATGAAGGGAGGGGTCCTGCGAGACTCCGAAACGTTGTCTATGATCACATGCCTGATGAAGGGAGGGGTCCTGTGAGACTCTGAAACGTTGTCTATGATCATATGCCTGATGAAGGGATGGGTCCTGCGAGACTCCGAAACGTTGCCTATGATCATATGCCTGATGAAGGGAGGATTCCTGCGAGACTCTGAAACGTTGCCTTGCTGTAACTATGTGATCATTTATTAAAACTTTTAGACCCATATAGGTGATCCTCGGTGTGCTGCTGACATTCTCCCTTGCAGGTGTAAACGGACACATACCCACTGCTCCATAGAGGAGAATGGAGGTTCCGATCGGGTCCGTCTGAAAAACTTTCAGTCGAACCCGATCGGAACGTCCATGTGAAGGAACCCTTGGCCTTTGTATGCTATCCAGCAGGAGTGTCTGTCTCAGACAACTAGGGTCTATGTATTTCAGGGTTCAGCAGTGTGGATCCCTTCACGTCATAGCCTGGCGGTAATGGGTGGTAAAACAATCGTTCTACTATATTGCAACATGTGATAACGCATGTAACGAAGGACTTCATATTGAATGGCACCCCAATGTACCTAGACAGCACACACGTGGGATTTAATGCTTCACATGTCAACTACCACTACACTAGTGCAGGTCCATTTAAAGCCTACATTGTGGTGTGTTGGAAGCCCATTTAAAATGATTTGGTTGCCGTATCGCAACGCATGTAATACCGCTCGGTAACGACCTGTGTATTTTTTTAAATTAATGCCTACTTTGTCTCGAATCTATATCAGCACAGGCAACACTGAGCTTTGTAGTTCCACACAGTCGCCAGGCCAGACAGTCCGTGTATCTCTCCTTTCACTTTCTGTGTCAGTAACTCTGTGTGTGTTCGGAGATTGTAAAAGATCCGTCAGAAATCCCTTTGACCTAAATACAGAGTGAATGAAGGAAAGCAATGAGAAGCGGGAACACTTGTATGCTGAGCGGGGGGGATAGTTACAATCCCCTTCTCCTCCATAACCAATCTGATCTTCTCTTTCATTTCTCCAGGCTCACTTATACTTCCTCCTTCTACTTTTGCACCTTGCCTCTTCCCATTAGGGGTCAATGGGTTGGACTCATTTCCAGTGATACAAGTGTTGTTGATAACTGATGATTAAGTCTTTGTGTTTCTTAAACTATGGTGGCCTATGTGTGGACAAGTGCATCATGGTCTCAGGACATCTCCTAAACCTTTGCTGTAGGATGTGCTTGTGTTGGTAGAAGAATGGGGAGGCAGGTTGATGGATATATTGACCTAGGACAGGGGTGTCAAATTGGCAGCCCTCCAACTGTTGCAGAACTACAAGTCCCATTATGTCCCTGCCTTTGGGAGTCAGGCTTGTAACTATCAATCTTGCAATGCCTCATGGGACTTGTAGTTTGGCAACAGCTGGAGGGCCACCAGTTTGACACCCGTGATCTAGGATGTAGTGATCAACTCAGGTTCAAGAGGTTTGGTTCTGGAGGACTGGCCAGTGGTCTTTGGCTCAGCTTAGGGTGTCCACCGGGTGTCCATCAGCAGAAGAGCCCTTGTAGTGTAGTTAATTGGTTCAGTAAGGATAATTTGCTCAAAAGCACTTCAACAATGGGAAAAAAAGAAAATGACTTACAACTATTGAGGCTGTGGTCATCCTGGGGGGCAGGAACATGCAACCTTCTAAGTACATGGGTGGAGAAAAACTTGTCTCTACGCAGGGTGAAGGTGGTCATTCATGGGAGTACAGATCCTGGGTCCTCTGCTTGGTTTACAAGTGGGTGTGTGAAATCAGGAGGTTCAACGGGATCATGCAAAAAAGCTTGTCAGTGGTCCGATCAGCAGAGGCACCCATTGTAATATATCTAAGAATAGGTTGGAGTCATATAGCAACATATGACACAGAGTGCCAATTGGACCACCAATGGGCTTTTTTTGTAAAAAAATAAAAAATAATAAATAAACAAAAAAATAATCCAAAAGAGAAATATCAATTATTGGCAAAGATATTTTTTTCAACTCCCTTCTCCTCTACAACCAAAATTTATCTTTTATTTTATTTCTCCAGTTTTACGTATACTGCCTCCTTCTGCTTCTGCACTTTGCCTCTTTCCAAATTGGTCATTGAGTTGGACTTATTTTCAGGGACACATAAAGTGAATTTACTAAACTGCTTACTGATTCAGGTCTTATTGCCACTATGGGGACCTGTGGACAAGTGCAAGGTGACCCCAAGATATCTCCTGACCCTTCATTGTAGGATGTGCTCTTGGTGGTGGAAGGGACATGAAGGTTGATGGATCCCGTCTTCCCCAGACCTTGCCAAGAATAATAGTTGGATTAATTTCCAGGGACACATAATCTGATGTTGCTAAGCTACTTACTGATAGTTAGGACATAGTGCCACTTTTATGGCCTGTAGACAAGCACAGGTGGTCCCAAGACATCTCCAAAACCTCAATTGTAGGATGTGCTCTTGTTGGTGGAAGGGACAGGAAGGTTCATGGATCCCGTCTTCCCCAGACCTTGCCAAGATCAAAGGTTGGATTAATTTTCCAGGACACATAAAATGGTGTTACTAAGCTACTTACTGATAGTCAGGTCATAGTGCCACTATGATGGCCTGTGGACAAGCACAGGTGGTCCCAAGACATCTTCCAACCCCCCATCGTAGGACGTGCTCTTGTTGGTGGAAGTGATAGGAAGGTTGATGGATCCCGTCTTCCCCAGACCTTGCCAAGACCAAAGGTTGGACTAATTTCCCGGGACACATAAAGTGATGTTACTAAGCTACTTACTGATAGTTAGATCATAGTGCCACTCTGATGGCCTGTAGACAAGCACAAGGTGGTCCCAAGACATCTCCAAAACCTCCATTGTAGGATGTGCTCTTGTTGGTGGAAGGGACAGGAAGGTTGATGGATCCCATCTTCCCTAGACCTTGCCAAGATCAAAGGTTGGATTATTTCCCCAGGACACATAAAATTATGTTACTAAGCTATTTACTGATAGTCAGGTCATAGTGCCACTATGATGGCCTGTGGACAAGCACAGGTGGTCCCAAGACATCTTCCAACCCCCCATCGTAGGACGTGCTCTTGTTGGTGGAAGTGATAGGAAGGTTGATGGATCCCGTCTTCCCCAGACCTTGCCAAGACCAAAGGTTGGACTAATTTCCCGGGACACATAAAGTGATGTTACTAAGCTACTTACTGATAGTTAGATCATAGTGCCACTCTGATGGCCTGTAGACAAGCACAAGGTGGTCCCAAGACATCTCCAAAACCTCCATTGTAGGATGTGCTCTTGTTGGTGGAAGGGACAGGAAGGTTGATGGATCCCATCTTCCCTAGACCTTGCCAAGATCAAAGGTTGGATTAATTCCCCAGGACACATAAAATTATGTTACTAAGCTATTTACTGATAGTCAGGTCATAGTGCCACTAAGCTACTTACTGATAGTCAGCTCATAGTGCCACTATGATGGCCTGTGGACATGCACAGGTGGTCCAAAGACATCTTCCAACTCCCCATGGAAGGATGTGCTCTTGTTGGTGGAAGGGACAGGAAGGTTCATGGATCCCGTCTTCCCCAGACCTTGCCAAGATCAATGGTTGGATTCATTTCCCAGGACACATAAAATGATGTTACTAAGCTACTTACTGAAAGTAAGGTCATAGTGCCACTATGATGGCCTGTGGACAAGCACGGGTGGTCCCAAGACATCCCAAGATGTCCCTCATTGTAGGATGTGCTCTTGGTGGAAGGGACAGGAAGGTTGATGGATCCCATCTTCCCTAGACCTTGCCAAGATCAAAGGTACGATTAATTTCCCAGGATACATAAAATGATGTTACTAAGCTACTTTCTGATAGTCAGGTCATAGTGCCACTATGATGGCCTGTGGACAAACACAGGTGGTCCCAAGACATCTTCCAACCCCCCATTGTAGGATGTGCTTTTGTTGGTAGAAGGGACAAGAAGGTTGATGGATCCCATCTTCCTTTAACCTTGCCAAGATCAAAGGTGCCTACTAGGGATACGCCGAATGATCTTGGGTTAGCTGGAGGTTCTCCGAATTGTACTGAACTTCTCAAAGGTAAACCAAAGCCCATTGATGTTGATGGAAGCCGAATCCTTAAAATTAGTTCTGGCCATTTATGAGGCTAATATGCAAAGGGATTGTTTACCAAATGGCCCGGGGGCTTGGCACTGCTCTGGGAAACATGTACTAAAGCAAAAAAAAATGTTTTTTAATTTTGTTTGGCAGGGCATTGTGATTTTATTGATGCTTGATGTAAAACATTAAAATGGGCAATTTCCTTTAATAACATGCTTTGTGGATGCCCCAAACCAAGTTGTAAGGTGGGGCACCTGTGCAATGTATATAATGTATGCGAGGGGGAGTTCCCCATGCCATTTTTTTCTACCAAATAAAAAAGAAGCCAGCAGGAAATTATCATTTCTGGTAGGTCAACTGGTATTTTTCTGCACTTACGAGACCTATAAAGGGGTAAAACGTGGAAACGTGCCTGTAGTACAGCATTATTCAGCATATGTTTTTTACAAATTTTGCCCAAATTGACACCGTATATTGTAAATGAATTTGCACAAATCAGATCTTGCTTATTACCGCCAAGTCTGATGTCACGAAACGTGGCCGGCGTGCTCCTGCCTGTTATCACAGCGATGCAGTAGTGGCACTGTCAGTAAATCCATGTGCCGTGATCCGTAACGGAAGAACTGGGTTACCGTGTCCGCGGCTCGCCTGTCTTCCCCTTCTCATTCTCTCTGCCGTGTAAAAGGCGTCTCACCACACTAGAAGCTTGTTAGGCAGCCGAGAAGCCAGAATTTTCTCCGCTCCTGCAGGCTGAAGCCGTGACTATAAAGTGAAATCTTAAAGCAGAAGTGTAGGTAGATAAAACACCCCCATCTAACCCAGTTATGAAGTCATTAACCAAAAAAAATCCTTACATGTATTTTAAAATAGTAGCGCAGTCTTTCTTTACATTAGCCTCCCGCCGTTCCCCGCACAGCGGCATACCTCCCAACGTCACAAGTTGAGGAAGAGGCAATGTTGAGACAAGAAACACTTTGGCCAGGAGGATGTAATGTACAGCGGTGATCACTTTATGTGCAGCACAATGTATAGAGTGCAGGGGTCAGCAGTATGTGTCAGTATATGGCAGAGTGACTCCTATATCGATAGTTAGCAGGAGGAAAAAATGCATTAGTGGTCAGCGGGAGGACAAAAAGGCCAGTGTTGGTGGTCAGGGAGAGGAACAAATGCCTGGTATTGGTGAATGGAAGGAATGGTGGTCAGTTGGAGGAAGAAAATGCTCAGCATTGGTTGTCAATGGGAGAAAAGAAAGAATGCTCCAGTGGGGAAAAAATGGGAGGACTTGAAGGGGGGTGATTGGGCAATTTGTGGGGTAGGGGGGAATAGCTAGCCGGTGGGAGGAGATGGGGCTTTGGTAACCAGTGGGGGGTCAGGGGGGCAATGGTAGTCAAAGGGGGATGATGGATGGGGAATTGGTGCTCAGTAAGGGAGAGGGGGGCATTGGTAGTCAGTGGTGGGAGAGGGGGGCAATGGTAGTCAAAGGGGGGGGGGGAATGGGGCATTGGTGCTCAGTAAGGAAGAGGGGGGGCATTAGTAGGCAGTGGTGGGAGAGGGGGGCATTGGTAGCCAGTGGAGGGAGAGGGGGGCAATGGTAGTCAAAGGGGGGAGATGGGGCATTGGTAGCTAGTGGGGAGAGGGGGCATTGGTAGCTAGTGGGGGAGAGGTGGCATTGGTAGTCAAAGGGTGGAGATGAGGCATTGGTGCTCAGTGGGGGGAGAGTGGCAAACTGGTAGTTAAAGGGAGGGGGGGGCATTAGTGCTCATTGGAAGAGATAGAGAGGCATTGGTACTTAGTGGGGGAAGAGGGGGGCATTGGTAGTTAGTGGGGGGTATTGGTGCTCACTGGGGGGAAAGAATGGGCACTGGTGCTTAGTGGGGGGTAGATATAAAGAAAATGCTCAGTGGGAAGGGGGGGAACTAGTAGTCACAGATGGGGGCATTAGTAGTCAGTGAGGGGAGATGTAGGTATTGGTAGTCAGTGAGGGGAGATGTAGGTATTAATAGTCAGTGAGGGGAGATGTAGGTATTAATAGTCAGTGAGGGGAGATGTAGGTATTGGTAGTCAGTGAGGGGAGATGTAGGTATTGGTAGTCAGTGAGGGGAGATGGAGGTATTGGTAGTCAGTGAGGGGAGATGTAGGTATTGGTAGTCAGTGAGGGGAGATGGAGGTATTGGTAGTCAGTGAGGGGAGATGGAGGTATTGGTAGTCAGTGAGGGGAGATGGAGGTATTGGTAGTCAGTGAGGGGAGATGGAGGTATTGGTAGTCAGTGAGGGGAGATGTAGGTATTGGTAGTCAGTGAGGGGAGATGTAGGTATTGGTAGTCAGTGAGGGGAGATGGAGGTATTGGTAGTCAGTGAGGGGAGATGGAGGTATTGGTAGTCAGTGAGGGGAGATGGAGGTATTGGTAGTCAGTGAGGGGAGATGGAGGTATTGGTAGTCAGTGAGGGGAGATGTAGGTATTGGTAGTCAGTGAGGGGAGATGGAGGTATTGGTAGTCAGTGAGGGGAGATGGAGGTATTGGTAGTCAGTGAGGGGAGATGGAGGTATTGGTAGTCAGTGAGGGGAGATGGAGGTATTGGTAGTCAGTGAGGGGAGATGGAGGTATTGGTAGTCAGTGAGGGGAGATGGAGGTATTGGTAGTCAGTGAGGGGAGATGGAGGTATTGGTAGTCAGTGAGGGGAGATGGAGGTATTGGTAGTCAGTGAGGGGAGATGGAGGTATTGGTAGTCAGTGAGGGGAGATGGAGGTATTGGTAGTCAGTGAGGGGAGATGGAGGTATTGGTAGTCAGTGAGGGGAGATGGAGGTATTGGTAGTCAGTGAGGGGAGATGGAGGTATTGGTAGTCAGTGAGGGGAGATGTTGGCATTAGTGCTCAAGAGAGGGAGAGAGGACATTGGTGTGCAATGGGGGGAAAAGGAAGCATTGGTGCTAAGTGGGGAGAGAGGGGGGTGCTAGTCCTCAAGGGGGGAAAGGAAGGCATTGGTGCTCACTGTGCGGGGGGGGGGGGGGGGGCAGTGTTACTGAATGGGAGGAAAGGGTTGTACTGGTACTCAGTGGGAGGTGAAGAGGGTTGGGTGCATGCATTAGTAGTCAGTGAGGGGAGATGGGGGTATTGGTGGTCAGTGGAAGGAGTGGGGGGCAATGGTATTCAGTGGGGAGAAAGAGGAGGTACTAGTCCTCAGTGTGGGGGGGGGGGCATGTGTGGTTAGTGGGGCCGAGGGGGACACTGGTACTCAGTGAGGAAAAAGTGCTCAGTGGGGAAAGATGGGGGTATTGGTGCTCAGTGGGGGGGGTGGACTTTGGTACCGTGGTGGGGAGAAAAGAGGGGTTCTGGCCTTGGTGCTCTTTGGAGTAATGGGGGTGAAGGTGCCGTGTTCTGTGGAAGAAGAGGTAGGACCAGGGGCGGACTGACAACTCATGGGGCCCCCTGGGTAATAGGGGATCATGGGGCTCCTGTGTTCTTGCCCAAACTCAAATGAAAAAGGTACCAGGGGTATCTCATGGGGCCCCCTACTGACCCCGAGCCCTCGGGCAGTGCCCGAGTTTCCAAATGGTCAGTCCGCCCCTGGGTAGGGCACTTGTACTCTGTGGAGCGAGGAGGGGGCACTGGTATTTTCTGAGGTTATGGTGGGATACATTGGCATTGGTAGGGGTCTGTGGTGTTCAGTGGTTCCCTTGCCTGCACACACTCTGCATCCTGCGCTGCCAGAACTACAGTAGTCAGGTTGGGTAGGAAATCAGTCCACCCAACAGAGCAGCCGACGATCTGCAGCCGGGTGCAGGAATGACCATTCGGGATACAACCCTGAGGTGCGGGGCGCCAGGATTTTGTTAAAACCTAGGGACAGATCCCCGGAATCCGGGACCGCGTGGGGGATATTCCTGTGTGTTGGGGGATATGCAGCAGAACTCACACTGGGATAATAAGGGGGACACCATCAGCCTGTTAGGTTTTATTACACTGCCCAGTACACAGGCGACTGCCTGACAGGAGGGGAGAGCACAGGGACGACCTCATCAATGTGTTACCAATCACAGGCGGGGCTGGACCAAGCTGTGTGTGTTGCTTTAACTGGAGTAAAAAAATGTAAAAATTGTGGTCAGAACTAATCTGGATTACAAAACTGGCTGAACCAAATTAGGAGAATCGTCCCAAATTCAGATCAGTACATTTGATGACATGATGAATGAGCGCTGCAGAGAATGGCTGCGTTACGGGCCAGTTCCCACCAGTGCGTCCATCTGCGTTTTAGTGCAGCTGTGAAATGCAGATCAATGGAAGGACATCTGAAAAACAAGCATTTCTAATGTGTCCTATTCACACCGTGATGTTGTGTCACACAAAAATGCAACATGTATGTCACGGGCGTCAAAATGTATGTCAGGGGCGGACTGACAACTCATGGGGCCCCCGGGCAATAAGGGATCATGGGGCCCCTGTGTCCTTGCCCAAACTCAAAAAAGCCTATGAAAAAGGTACCAGGGGCATCTCATGGGGCCCCCTACTGACCCCGGGCCCTCAAGCAGTGCCCGAGTTTCCAAATGGTCAGTCCGCCCCTGGTCAGGGGGCTTCAAAATGTATGTCAGGGGGCTTCAAAATGTATGTCAGGGGGAGTCAAAATGTATGTCAGGGGGCGTCAAAATGTATGTCAGGGGGCGTCAAAATGTATGTCAGGGGGCTTCAAAATGTATGTCAGGGGGCGTCAAAATGTATGTCAGGGGGCGTCAAAATGTATGTCAGGGGGCTTCAAAATGTATGTCAGGGGGCTTTAAAATGTATGTCAGGGGGCGTCAAAATGCATGTCACGCGACGTCAAAATGCATGTCAGGGGGCGTCACAATGTATGTCAGGGGGCTTTAAAATGTATGTCAGGGGGCGTCAAAATGCATGTCACGGGACGTCAAAATGTATGTCAGGGGGCTTTAAAATGTATGTCAGGGGGCGTCATAATGTATGTCAGGGGGCGTCATAATGTATGTCAGGGGGCGTCAAAATGTATGTCAGGGGGCGTCATAATGTATGTCAGGGGGCGTCAAAATGTATGTCAGGGGGCGTCAGTGCGTGTTAAAATGCGACTAAAATGGATGGCAATTTACATGCATTTTTTCCATACATTTTAGGGCAAGTCGGTATGAATTGCTCCTTAAGATTCGAGTTTGGAGTAAACGAACTTTCCTGAACGAATACCAAATTCAGGGTTAGGGCTCATTCACACGTGAGCCACACTTTTACCACCTCGCAACCACTACCCCCCCTTAGCTGCAGAGGTAGAAGCCTATAGAGTGCACATGCTGCAGGAATTATACCCCCCCCCCCCATTGCTTTCCATGGGTGTAGCACAGTGGCGTCCCTAGGCAGGTGTGGGGGGTGCGCGCCGCACAGGGTGACACCTATCGCATGGGGTGACACCGGACCCGCTCCACGAAAGATCCCATCCATCCTGCGGGGATCGTTGGCTTTCTTTACAACTTCCCTTTTCGTGGGGCGGGTCCGGTGTCACCCCGTATAGGTTGTAAGCTGACGACCCCCGCAGGATGGATGGGATCTGCGGATTGGGGAGCATAATGGATCGGACTCTGATCCATTATGCTCAATCCGCAAATCCGATCCATCCTGCGGGGGTCGTCGGGGGGGGGTGACACCAAGTGTTACCGCACCGGGTGACACCAACCCTAGGGACACCCCTGGTATAGCACCCACCGGGTGCAACCCATTGAAGTGAATGGAGCCACTCTGTCTGCACCCCTCAACCGCGTGCAATGCAATGCGCACTAGTGCAGGGTTCAAGGGGTTAAAGCAGGTTTGTATGGCCTCCCCACCACCTGTCAAAAGCTCTCTGAAGAGTGATCCTAACACGGATCACTCTTCAGAGAGCAAGAAAATTTTCCATCCTGCTCCTTTGAATTTTCTTGTCACTGTGGTCAAAAACAAATGTTGAGTTTGATCCCACTAAGGGTCGGTTCACACCTATGCAGGCTGCATTTCAGCCATTTCCGCGTTGCGTTTTTGATGCGTTTTGAGGGGGGGGGATTTATCTTTTTTTTTTATTTTTCTTGTTGCTAGGCAGTTTTTAAAATGCATTAAAAATGCATCAAAAACACAGAAAAAATGCAATACATGCTTTTCTGCAACGGCTCCATTGAAGTCTATAGAACCAAAACCGCACCTTTTTGCGATCAAAAAAGTCCCTGACCCTTTCCAAAAAACGCATCGGGTGAAAACACGCAGATGTGATCCTGTCCCATAGGAAATCATGTTCAATGAACTGTACTGCGTTTCTGCAAAACGCAGCAGAAATGCTTAGGTAACAATGCCCTGGGGTAACAATTAGAACATGAAATGAACGCCGTAGAGCCCGGTTCACACTGATGTGGAGTATAATTTGCACCGGTTTCTGTGCGATTTCTGCACCGTATCATAATCGCACCCCGTTCACATGAAATATTCCGGGTGTGTATTTTAAGTTACCGCCACCCCGAAATCAGTTGTGATGTGCAGAATCGGATCCCATGGGCGTGAATATATATGCGATCCGATTCTAGCGCAGACCAAAAAAAGGGTCCTGCACCTTTTTTGGTGCGAATGCGGTGCGATTTAGAGCCTTACATAATATATGGCTCGAATCGCACCGCACAGAATTTGCATGTGATGTGCACAGGAATGTGAATACACATGCGATCCGATTCTAGTGCAGACCAAAAAAGAATCCTGCACCTTTTTGGTGCGAATGCGGTGCGATGTGCAGAATCGGATTTTGGTGAGAATGCCATATGATTTGAGCCATACAAAATGTACGGCTCAAATCGCACCGCACAGAATTTGCATGTGATGTGCACAGGAATGTGAACACCCATGCGATCCGATTCTAGCGTGGACCAAAAAAAGGGTCATGCACTTTTTTGGTGTGAATGTGGTGCGATTTGAGTCATACAAAATGCACGACTCAAATCGCACTGTACAGAATTTGCATGTGATGTGCACAGGAATGTAAACACCCATGCGATCCGATTCTAGCATGGATCAGAAAAAAAGGGCCTTGCACCTTTTTGGTGTGATTGCATTGTGTGATGTGCAGACTCGGATCGCATGGGCGTGAACACTAATGCAATCCAATCCTAGTGCGGACCAGAAAAAAAGGGTCATGCACTTTTTTGGTGGGAATGCGGTGCGATGTGCAGAATCGGATCACATCGGTGTGAATACCCGTGGGATCCGATTCTAGTGCGGACCAAGAAAAAAGGGTCCTGCACCTTTTTGGTGCAATTAGAGCCATACAAAATGTATGACTCAAATCGCACCACACAGAATTCGCATGTGATTTGCACTGGAATGTGAACACCCAAGCGAACCGATTCTAGTGCAGACCAAAATAAAAATCCTGCACCTTTTGGGTGCGATGTGCAGAATCGGATCGCATGGATGTTCATACCCATGCGATCCGATTCTAGTGCAGACCAAAAAAAGAATCCTGCACATGTTTGGTGCGAATGTGGTGTGATTAGAGCCATACAAAATGTACGGCTCAAATCGCAGTGCACAGAATTCGCATGTGATCTGCACAGGAATGCGATGCGGTTCCTCTGCGAAGCACATGCGGCACGCTGCACCGCACACGGGTGAACCCGGGCTGACACAACATTTTTTATTTAATTGAAATTCTACAGGATCTGTCTGATTGATTTCCTTCGGTCTCTAATGACGTCAAACAGCCACAATGCTCCTGCAGCAAGGAGTCATGTGATCCTAAGCTGCTTGGGATTTTGGTCACATGACAGAGCTCAGGAGTCATGTGATCTAAGCTGCCTGGGCTCGTGGTCGCATGGCGGAGCTCAGGAGTCATGTGATCCTAAGCTGCCTGGGCTCGTGGTCACGTGGCGGAGCTCAGGAGTCATGTGATCTAAGCTGCCTGGGCTTGTGGTCACGTGGCGGAGCTCAGGAGTCATGTGATCTAAGCTGCCTGGGCTTTTGGTCACATGGCGGAGCTCAGGAGTCATGTGATCTAAGCTGCCTGGGCTCGTGGTCGCATGGCAGAGCTCAGGAGCCATGTGATCTAAGCTGCCTGGGCTCGTGGTCACATGACGGAGCTCAGGAGTCATGTGATCTAAGCTTCCTTTTCTTGTGGTCGCATGGCAGAGCTCAGGAGTCATGTGATCTAAGCTGCCTGGGCTTGTAGTCACGTGGCAGAGCTCAGGAGCCGTGGCTCTTTATACATGGCAAGAAAAAATACTTTTTTTAATACATTTTGATGCAATATTCTTTTTTTGTTCGGCTGCCCCGCCTCGCCCCGCCCTGCCCCGCCTTCCTCACATGTTACAGAGCTGGGCTGGTGAAGGCTGAGAAGGCAGATGGCTCAAATAAAAGTCAGAGGTGGCCCAGAGCAAACCACGAACAGGGGCAGACTGACAACTCATGGGGCCCCCGGCAATAGGGGGATCATGGGGCCCCTGTGTCCTTGCCCAAACTCAAAAAAGCCTATGAAAAAGGTACCAGGGGCATCTCATGGGGCCCCCTACTGACCCTGGGCCCTCAGGCAGTGCCCGAGTGCTTGGATGGTCAGGCCGCCCCTGACCACGAGGCTCGATCTTTGCCATCGATCAAGTGATGACCAGGCTGCTGTAGAGAACAGGTCATGCTGGGATTTGTAGTCCCTAAACAGCTGTAGGTTTGAGTCCTTCATCTTGTAGCAGAATTCCCCCCCCCCCTCCTGGAACATGCTGCGTCTCGTGCTTCACAGTGCAGCTTCCATGGGCATGCTGGGACTTGTGGTGTCACTGAATCTGACAGGGTGTCACTGGGAATGCTGGGATTGCTGGTTCCCCATAGCACTGCTCTCCCCATCTGTGCCGATTTCCAGTCCTGGCTCGCTTCTTCCCGGCCATCTTGTGAGGATCTGCTGACAGCCTGTCTTTGTTGCTGGCGAGCTATTACATCGATTTTTATTCTGACACTCGGAATCGGGGAATTTATATCCTCATGTGAAGGGATCCACAACCTCCATGATGGACAAGGAGCGAGGGGCAGCAATCCATGGCGACCAGTCACAGTCCGACACCCGCTAGACTTCCACACATCAGTACAGCATCGATCGATTTTCTGTTTTCAAACTGAATCGTTACTCAAAAAAAGCAGAAAATTCCCAGCGTGCTGGATGACATCTGAGTCAGACATCAGAAAGGAACGATTCACAATCTCTGTAGTGTACAAGGAGCGAGGTGCAGCAATTGTAACCAGTCAAATGCCCACTAGTCACATAACTAGGACTGATCGATTTTCAAAGCAAATATTTACTCATACGGTAGAAAATTTCCAGCAAGCTGAACGACTTCTGAGTCGGTGACTGAAATGAAAAATTCACAACCTCCATAATGTACAAGAAGCGAGGTGCAGCAATCCATTGTATCTAGTTGGAGTCCAATGCTAGATTCACATAACTAGGTAAAAGACTGATCGATTTTCTTCTTACCAAAACAAATGTTTACTCAAAAAGCAGAACATTTCCAACGTGCTGGATGACATCTGAGTCAGACATCGGAAAGGAACGATTCACAATCTCAATTGTAACCAGTCGGAGTCCAATGCCCATTAGATTCACATAACTAAGTAAAGGATTGATCGATTTTCTTCTTTTCAAAGCAAAAATTTACTCATACGGTAGAAAATTCCCAGCGTGCTGGACGACTTCTGAGTCAGACATCGGAAAGGAACGATTCCCAATCTCTATAGTATGCAAGGAGCAAAGTGCAGCAATTGTAACCAATCAGAGTCCAATGCCCACTAGAGTCACATAACTAGGCAAAGGATTGATCGATCCCTTCTGTTGTCTCACGTGGCGGCGTAACCAAAATAGCGCAACCTGCAGAATTCGGCCGACATTGAAGCCTTGCAAATGCTCCCATTGACATCTATTGTAGTATACCCTATAAATTCTTACCGTGCGATTCATTGACTGTAAATGGGCAGCAGATAGAGCTGTAGACATGCATCCCTTCTGTTTTCTCACGTGGCGGCGTAACAAAAATAACGCACCCTGCAGAATTCGGCAGGCATTGAAGCCTTGCAGCCGCTCCCATTGACTTCTATTGTAGCATACCCCATAAATGCTTACAGTGAATTTCATTAACTTTCAAATGGGCAGCAAACAGAGCTGTACACATGAATGCCTTCCATTGCCTCACGTGGCGGCGTAACAAAAATCACACTGCTTGCAGAATTCGGCAGGCATTGAAGCCTTGCAACCGCTCCCATTGACTTACATTGAAGTATACCCCATACGTTCTTACTGTGCATTTCATCGACTGTAAAATGGGCAGCAGATAGAGCTGTAGACATGCATGCCTTCGGTTTGACTCACGTTGCGGCGTAACAAAAATAACGCAACCTGCAGAATTTGGCAGGAATTGAAGCCTTGCAACCGCTCCCATTGACTTCTATTGTAGCCTACCCTATAAATGCTTACAGTGCATTTCATTGACTATCAAATGGGCAGCAGACAGAGCTGTACACATGAATGCTTTCCATTGCCTCACGTGGCGGCGTAACAAAAATCACACTGCTTGAAGAATTCGGCAGGCATTGAAGCCTTGCAACCGCTCCCATTGACTTACATTGAAGTGTACCCCATACGTTCTTACTGTGCGTTTCATCGACTGTAAAATGGGCAGCAGATAGAGCTGTAGACATGCATGCCTTCTGTTGACTCACGTTGCGGCGTAACAAAAATAACGCACCCTGCAGAATTTGACAAGCATTGAAGCTTTGCAGCCGCTCCCATTGACTTCTATTGTAGCCTACCCTATAAATGCTTACAGTGCATTTCATTGACTTTCAAATGGGCAGCAGACAGAGCCGTACACATGAATGCCTTCCATTGCCTCACGTGGCGGCGTAACAAAAATCACACTGCTTGCAGAATTCGGCAGGCATTGAAGCCTTGCAGCCGCTCCCATTGACTTCTAGTGTAGCGCACCTTAAAAAATTCCTACAGTGCATTTATAGTGCGTTTGCGAGCTTTAGGGCTCATTCACACGGGCATATGTGTATGTTCTGCAGGGAGCGCAGATCCTGGCTGGCAGAAGATTCTACATAAAACACGCAGTTACAGCGCTGGCGATCGGGTGCGTCTAGGCGTGTGCAGCCTGCAGACACGCAGCAATCTTCCTTCCTTCCAGGGAATGACTACACATGTACTGTACATGCCAACACGTCTATGTCCCGGACTCAGCTCTGTCCTTTTCTTTTTGTGCGATGCTAAACGCAGCTATCACTGACTGTGTGAACGGGCTCATTGACTACTACAGTGCTGAATTTACATGCCCTCAAAACTATACTCTGTGTGCGTCCAAACGCAGCATTACTTCTTCCTCTGTGAATGAGCCCCTAGAGTCGGTGCACACTATAGAAACGTAGTCCGGATGTGTTTACACATGTGCGTTTTTGACGCGTTCCAGTGCGGTTTTTAATGCATTCCAGTTCATTTTTTACCCCTCTCTTTTTTCAATTTAAATAGGGACATGTGCGTTTTTGGTGCGTTTTGGTGCATTCTGTTGCGTTTTTATGTGTTTTACCACGTTCCAGTATAGTTCTGTGCAGAAAAAATGCAGCCTGTTCTACTTTTTTTCTGCATCCGGAACGCACTGGAACTGCAAGCACTGATGTGAACTATGACACTGACAACCATATCACCTACTCTCTGTGCGTTTTTGACGCGTTCCAGTACAGTTCTCTGCAGAAAAAATGCAGCCTGGTCTACTTTTTTTTTTCTGCATCCGGAACGCACTGAAACTGCAAGCTCTGATGTGAACTATGACAACGACAACCACACCATAGAAACGCAGTCCAGATGTGTTCCGTGCGCATTTCTGAATGTGCATTTTTAGCACATTTTTGGCGCAATCCAGTGCGTTTTTTATGTGTTTTTGATGCATTCCAGTGCATTTATAATGCATTCCAGTATATTTTTCCCCTCTCGTTCTCTTCAAATTAAGTAGGGACATGTGTGTTCCAGTGCGGTTTTGGTGCGTTTTTGATGCGTTTTATCACGTTACAGTAAAGTTCTGTGCAGAAAAAATGCAGCTTGTTCTACTTTTTTTTCTGCATCCGGAACGCACTGGAACTGCAAGCTCTGATGTGAACTATGACACTGACCACCATATCACCTACTTTCTGTGCGTTTTTGATGCATTTTACTGCGTTCCAGTACACTTCTGTAAAGAAAAAATGAAGCCGGTTCTACCTTTTTTTTCTGCATCCGGAACGCACTGGAACTGCGAGCGCTGATGTGAACTATGACAACGACAACCACACCAGAGAAATGCAGTCCAGATGTGTTCCGTGTGCATTTCTGAATGCATTTTTAGCACATTTTTGGCGCATTCCGCTGCATTTTTTATGTGTTTTTGATGCGTTCCAGTTCATTTTCCCCCTCTCGTTCTTTTCAAATTAAGTAGAGGCATGTGCGTTCCGGTGCATGTTTGATGTGTTTTACCGCGTTCCAGTACAGTTCTGTGCAGGAAAAAATGCAGCCTGTTCTACCTTTTTTTTTCTGCAACCGGAACGCACTGGAACTGCGAGCACTGATGTGAACGATGACAACGACAACCACTCTATAGAAACGCAGTCCAGATGTGTTCCGTCTGCATTTCTGAATGTGTGTTTTTAGCACATTTTTGGTGCATTCCGGTGCGTTTATAATGCGTTCCAGTTAATTTTTCGCCTCTCGTTCTCTTCCAATTAAGTAGAGGCATGTGTGTTCCAGTGCGGTTTTTGATGCGCTTTACTGCGTTCTAGTACAGTTCTGTGCAGAAAAAATGCAGCCTGGTCTACTTTCTTTTTCTGCATCCGGAACGCACTGGAATGCGCGTTTTTAGCACATTTTTGGCGCATTCCGGTGCATTTTTTTATGTGTTTTTGATGCATTCCTGTTCATTTTTCCCCTCTCGTTCTCTTCAAATTAAGTAGAGGCATGTGCGTTCCAGTGCATTTTTGGTGCGTTCCGGTGCATTTTTGATGTGTTTTATTGCGTTCCAGTACAGTTCTCTGCAGAAAAAAATGCAGCCTGTTCTAACGTTTTTTTTTCTGCATCCGGAATGCACTGGAACTGCGAGCGCTGATGTGAACGATGACAATGACAACCACTCTGTAGAAACGCAGTCCAGATGTGTTCCGTCTGCATTTCTGAATGTGCATTTTTAGCACATTTTTGGCACTTTCCAGTGCGGTTTTTTTATGTGTTTTTGATGCATTCCAGTGCGTTTATAATGCGTTCCAGTTCATTTTTTCCCCTCTCATCGTCTTCAAATTTAGTAGGGGCATGTGTGTTCCAGTGCGCTTTTGGTGCGTTTTTGATGCATTTTACCGCGTTCCAGTACAGTTCTGTGCCGAAAAAATGCAGTCTGTTCTTTTTATTTTCTGCATCCGGAACGCACTGGAACTGTGAGCATTGATGTGAACTATGACACTGACAACCAGATCACCTACTTTCTGTGCGTTTTTGATGTGTTTTACCGCGTTCCAGTACACTTCTGTGCAGAAAAAATGCAGCCCGTTCTACTTTTTTTTTCTGCATCCGGAACGCACTGGAACTGCAAGCACTGATGTGAACGATGACACTGACAACCAAATAACCTACTTTCTGTGCGTTTTTGATGCAGTAAAAAAGCAACTGAAACTCATTTAGTGTGAACTGGCTCTCAGGGCCGGTTCACACTATAGAAATGCAGTCCAGATGCGTTTATGTATGCACAGTTTTGATGCGTTTTTGACGCGTTCCAGTGCGTTTTTATGCATTCAAGTTCATTTTTTCCCCTCTCTATTTCTTCAATTTAAATAGGGACATGTGTGTTCCAGTGTGTTTTTGGTGCGTTCCAATGCGTTTTACCGTGTTCCAGTACAGTTCTGTGCAGAAAAAAAATGCCGCCTGTTCTACTTTTTTTCTGCATCCGGAATGCACTGGAACTGCAGACACTGATGTGAACTATGACATTGACAACCACATCACCTACTTTCTGTGCGTTTTGGATGCAGAAAAAATGCAACTTATACGCATGGAATGAGAACTGGCCCTTCAGGGTAGTTGTAGACATGCGTCTAATGCAGGCCGTAGATGGGTCAAACGTTGACCGATTTAAAAAAAAAAAGAAAAATCGGTCATTCGATCGGCCGACGTTACCACCAACGTTAAAAAAAATCGGCCGACTAAATCATTAAGTTCACCCGATAACCTCTGTCCCTTGCAGGTCACAGCTCATGCTCGGATTTTTTATCGGTAAAACGATCGGCTGGTTTGCCCATCATTGCCCGGAAAATAGTCCAAATCGGCCACAAATTTTCCAACATGACTGATAAAAAAACTGTAAAACGGCAAAAAACCCAAAAAACGGCTGACCAATTACCCCACTAACAGTGAGAAAATCAGCCGATTTTTTTTTTTCGGACGAAAAATCGGCCGATTTTCGACCCATCTATGGCCGGCATAAGGCCGGCCATACATAGGTCAAAGTTCGACTGATTTTCAGACCTAAGAATAATCGGCTGATTTTCGCTCTGTTAGTGGGGTCAATGGCATTTTCGTTGTTCCGTGGTTTTCGTGGTTCCTCCCCTTTTCAGTGATTGGGCATGTTGGAAAATTCGTGAAAAACGACCGATTTTCCACTCAGTGATGGTCAAATCGTACGATCATCTTTCCGGAAAGAATATGCGCCATGAGCCGTGACCTGGAAGGAACAGAAGTGTCGCCTGTTATATGGGGGGAACTTTACGACTTGGTTTTCGAAATCATTGATGGCGCCATCGGATTACCGAGCGAACAACGTTTCCGATTTTCGGTCAAAAAATCGTTTGGAATTTGAACCATGGCCGGCATTAATCTCCATTTCCCCTGAAGCCCGATCTGCGTTCGGATGGTGTTTCGGAGGCGACTGACAGGCGGTGAGGAAGCGATGAAACCCCTTCGCTGCACATCATCAAGCATTGCCCCCCCCATGGATGCGCAGCGTTCGGGGGGCTTGCCACCCATTGATCTCTACACGCCGGGTAAACTTTGCAATGGAAGCATCACATCCGCGGCATGTAAACACCCCTGCCTGCCGCCTAAATCAGCTTGGGAGGAGGGGGGGTGGTAGCTGGCTGGTTGAGCTGCGTTTTTTCTGCCCCCCAACAAAAAAAAAACGTAGCTTGTTTGATGCAGCATGAATGTACGTGCAATCAGGGCCATGAATAAGGAGGTACCACCAGTCCTTCTGTATGGGGCCCAGCAGGGGCGGACTGGCAACTCATGGGGACCCCAGGCAATAGGGGATCATGGGGCCCCAGTGTCCTCACCCACACCCAAAACAGCCTATGAAAGGTACCAGGGGCATCTCATGGGGCTCCCTACTGACCCCGGGCCCTCGAGAAGTGCCTGAGCTTTGGTATGGTCAGTCCACCCCTGGGGCCCAGGCAGGCAGGGGGGCGAATTGGATGTGGGCAGGGAGGGTGATTGGCACAGAGGGGCAGTTACTGGAACCGATCCCCTGTATGGCTCCCCCTGCAGCAGCTGCAAGCTGGCTTCTTCTCCATTCCCTCCTGTTGGCTTCCAGCTGCTGCAGAGAGAGCCATACAGGGGATCGGTTCCAGTAACTGCCCCTCCCACCGCCACACCCATCACCCTCCCTGCGCACCATGCATTTCCCCCTGCTGCCCAGGCCCCCCCCCCCCCCGTGTTCCCCCACAGTGCTGCCGGCTCCCCTCCTCTCCTTCCCACCGGCAGCTACAAGCACACAATAGGATCCTTCAGGATGGAGAGTGGGGGAAGGGTCCGGTAACTACGTCACCTTTATAAGCCCCCTTTCTTTCCTGAACGTACACAATAAGCGATCGGTACCAATCACTCACTGTGTTCATTCATAACTGACATATAGCAAATTGTGTTTTTTTTTTTGAAGGGGGGGGGATCTATCAGGTTGGCTGTATGGGGCCCCGCGGTTTCTACCAGCAGCCCTGTGTGCAATGCGTCTGAATCCCGTACAGCGCGTTAAAGGCGGCATTAAAACTCGGCACCTATGCGAACTTCGCCTGAATATTCTGTTGATTTTTTTTTCCCAGTCCAACCGGTAAAAGAAGAACAGGGATAAGCCTGGTTGCTATGGGCAGCGGATCAGAGTTGCCGAATGGTGCAACTCAGGCGCCGTGAACAGAACACAATGAGCGATCGGTACCAATCACTCACTTTGTTCATTAATAAGTGAAATATAGCAAATTGTGTTTTTTTTTTTTTTTGGAGGGGGGGGGATCTATCAGGTTGGCTGTATTGGGGCCCCGCGGATTCTAACAGCAGCCCTGCGTGCAATGCGTCTGAATCCCGTACAGCGCGTTAATGGCGGCACTAAAACTCGGCACCTATGCGAACTTAGCCTGAATATTCTGTTGATTTTTTTTTTCCAGTCCAACCGGTAAAAGAAGAACAGGGATAAGCCTGGTTGCTATGGGCAGCGGATCAGAGTTGCTGATGGCGCCGCAAACAGAACCGGGAGATTTCGGTAGACCCTCCGGCGGTTGCCGTGGGTTACGGCCCTTTGCACCCCCCCATTGCTCTTTGCCCTGCCTTATTAAACAAGCCAGTATGTGTCGTGATGATCTGGAACAAGTGTCAGCGTTAACCCCTTCCATCCATTTCATTTTTTTTTTTTTCTTCCTCCGCTTCCCGTCCTGAGCGATTTCATGGCTCCCCGCCGCACCTGTCAGCGTGCCTGTTCATCCATGCTGGCATGTGTCAGGCCGAGTGTCTATTACCTGTGCCCCCCTGCATCCCTGCCCACCCTCCCCGCTCTCGCCCCCCCCTCCTCCTCCTCTCTCCCCCTCTCTCATTTCCCATTCTCTTTGTAATCCCTCGCTCCCTTCGGCGTGGGTGACATCAATGTGTCTCCTCCCCCCTTGCTCCCTCACTCTCTCTCCCTCTCTCGCTCCCTCTCTCCATCCCTCTGTCGCTCTCTCTACACTGCAGAATCCAACCGTGGAATCATGCAGATGCTGCTGGTCTCCCTTGCCTCCGCCGCGGGCTGTCTCGCTCCGCTGTCTCTGCCCGTCTGAGGCTACCCCCGGATTGCTGCTGCCCTTCTATCTAGACACACATATCTGTATTTCCTTTTATTTATTTCATTTTTTTATAAATCGTTCATTTTGCATCGCTTCCTCTGTCACTGCTTGCTTGCCGTCTCTTTTTTTTGCTTTTTCTCCGGCAGTCTCGATCTTTCACCCGCGCTCTCTCCCTCTCTCTCCTGTTGATTGCAGTCTATCCCATCTGCTTTGCCAATTTCTTTTTTTTTTTTTGGAAGGTCTGTTTTGCTTTTTTTTCCCACCCATTACACCTTTGGACCCTCTTGCACTTTTTTTTTTTTTTGGGTGTGCGTTTACAATGGTTCGCCTTGTCCCCCGTCCCTCCGGCTGGCTGTCCCTCTGCTCTCACCCCCAATGATGCCCCCTTGCTTGGTCATGTCGGTGTCACTGTTTGTGCCTGTCTTGACTCTCATGCTATGTGGTGCGGTCTCAGGTAAGAAAGCCCTGCACGTGGGCGCCCTCTTCCCCATGAGTGGGGGCTGGCCCGGGGGACAGGCCTGTCACCCAGCCGCACAGATGGCCCTGGAGGACGTCAACAACCGGAGGGACATTTTACCGGAGTACGAGCTCAGGCTGATACACCACGACAGCCAGGTGAGAGCAGGAGGTTGGGGTGATGGTGGGGCATCTTGGGGTGTAAGTGTCATCTTGGGGTGTAAGTGTCATCTTGGGGTGTAAGTGTTGGCTTCAGTGGTGACATACCATCAAGGCAGATGAAGCTGGTTTTGGATATATGTAATAAAAATGAAAAGACAGGTGGCACCGTCATAACTGTACCCAATTTCTGGAGATCGGAAAGATCTGCAGATTCCCATATCGACCAACTGTACAACAAATTCCACATTTTCTGCCGATCAGATTCAGTTCTCAATAAATATTTTTTAGTGTTCTCAAAGCTTATTTGCGTTACTTAAAAAAATGTCCTGATCTCCCTGGTCCCACATTTGGAAGGTTTGTCCTTGGAAGTGTCCCTGGTTGGCCACGCTAACCAACTGCACCATGGCAATCTTTGACTGCTGGTGATATTTTCGGGGGCTCTCAAGACAAACCCTCATTCCGAGTAGGAAGTCCAAGGACTGAGGTTTAAAAAAGAAAATGATTTGTTTGCCAGTATGCTAAACGAGTCATGTATGTTTTTAGAGTGTTCTGTAGTTTTCCAAGGCAGCAGTGCGTGTGATGAGTTTAGACACACCAGCTTAGCAGCAGAGAGTCCCTCCAAATTGTTTACAATTTCAGCCATCTATCTCCTGTATTGTACCTGTCCATTCTGAGTAAAACCATGAAAGGTCCAAGTCCCCGACAACCATCAGTGAGGTCGGTTTTTGGTAGAAGTGATTAAAGAACTTAGGTTATAGACTCAGGATCCTTAATTATGTTTGGTGAGATGATGTTTTGTAGAGGAGATTAAAGAAGTTGGGCTATAGACTCAAGACCTCTGACTACTATCAGTAAGATCAATTTTGGTAGGGGTGATTACAGAAGTTGAGCTATAGACTTAATTCCCCCCCCCCCACTTACAATCAGTGAGATCAATTTTGGTAGAGGACTTTAAATACGTTAGACTTTAGACTCAAGACCCCCAACTACAAACGATGAGATCAGTTTTGGTACAGAACTTTAAAGAAGTTGGACTTTAGACCCAAGACCCCCAACTACAATCGATGAGATCAATTTTGGTACAGAACTTTAAAGAAATTGGACCATAGATTCAAGACCCCCCTGATACGATCAGTAAGATCAATCTTGGTAGATTTGATTAAAGAATTTTGTCTGTAGACTCCGGACCCCTGACTAAGGTTAATGAGATCATTTATGTCAGAGGACTTTAAATAAGTTGGGTTATAGACTCAGAAACCCCCAAATACGATCAGTGAAATCAATTTTGGTTGAGGAATTTAAATAAGTTGGACTATAGACTTGAGTCCCCTGACTTAAAGTGGCAAGATCAGTTTTGGTGGAGGAGATTAAAGAAGTTGGGCTAAAGACACAAGTTTCCCGACTATGATCGGCGAGATCAATTTTGGTAGAGGACTTTAAAGAAGTTGGGCTATAGACTGAAGACCACTGTTATGATCAGTGAGATCAATTTTGGTACAATTATGTATAGAATTTGAGCTATAGACTTGAGTCCCCTGACTACAACTGGCAAGATCGAATTTCATAGAGGAGATTAAAGAACTTGGACTATAAACTCAAGCCCCCCGATTACGATCGGTGAGTTCAGTTTTGGTAGAGTTGATTAAAGAAGTTGAGCTTGGATTAAAGAAGACCCCGGACTATAATCATTGAGATCAATTTTGGTAGAGGAGATTTAAGAAGTTGGGTATAGACTTGAGTCCCCCGGCTATGATCTGCAAAGTCAGTTTTGATAGAGGAGATTTAAGAAGTTGGGTATAGACTTGAGTCCCCCGATTATGATCTGCAAAGTCAGTTTTGATAGAGGAGATTTAAGAAGTTGGGCTATAAACTCGATTCCCCCGTTTCTGATTTGCAAAGTCAGTTTTGATAGAGGAGATTTAAGAAGTTGGGCTATAGACTCGAGTCCCCCGATTATGATCTGCAGGATCAAGTTTGGTAGAGGAGATTAAAGAAGTTGGAATATAGACTCGAGTCCCCCGGCTATGATCTGCAAAGTCAGTTTTTATAGAGGAGATTTAAGAAGTTGGGCTATAGACTCGAGTCCACTGATTATGATCTGCAGGATCATGTTTGGTAGAGGAGATTAAAGAAGTTGGATTATAGACTCGAGTCCCCGGATTATGATCTGCAGGATCAGTTTTGGTAGAGGAGATGAAATAAGTTGGGCTATAGACTCGAGTCCCCCGATTATGATCTGCAGGATCAAGTTTGGTAGATTAGATTAAAGAAGTTGGATTATAGACTCGAGTCCCCCGGCTATGATCTGCAGGATCAGTTTTGGTAGAGGAGATGAAAGAAGTTGGGCTATAGACTTGAGTCCACTGATTATGATCTGCAGGATCAGTTTTGGTAGAGAAGATTAAAGAAGTTGGACTGTAGACCCAAGTCCCCCGACTACAAATGATCAATTTTGGTAGAGGAGATTAAAGAAGTTGGACTATAGACCCCAGTCCCCCGACTACAAATGATTAATTTTTGGTAGAGGAGATTAAAGAAGTTGGACTGTAGACCCAAGTCCCCGGACTATAATCACTGAGATTAGTGTTGGTATAGCATATTGCAGACGTTGGCTATAGAATCGAGTCCCCTGACTACAATCGGTGAGATCAATTTTGGCAGAGGAGATTAAAAAAAGTTGCGCTTATCGCTTCAAGTCTCCTGACTACGATTGGCGAGATCAATTTTAGGAAAAGAGATTAACGAAGTTCAGAGGATGGGGCGGCTGCTGCTAAAAAAGTGAAAGAGACTAAATCTGACAGAGTGGGAGGGGGAGGGGAATGGGAAAAGTAACAGGAGGTGAGACAACACGAGAGAGGCAAGAGACAGCTGGAGAAGTGGGGAGAGAGACCACCATGGTGGGGGGGGCATAGAGACCGCATGAGTGACCTTTACTGAGACCCTCTCTGATGGGGAGAGAGCTCTGGGGGGGTGCAGCGAGGCTCTCTCTCACAGGATTACCCCCTGCGCTCTCATTATTCCTCTCAGCTCTCTCACTGTTACCACGGCAACGGAGGAAAGGGTAAAATATTCCGGAGAAGAGATAGACGGAGAGAGAGGAATGGGCAGAGAGGGGGGAGAGGAGAGACAGATGGGGAGAGAGAGGAAAACGTGATGGAAGATGGATAGCGATGACTAGAGGGGGTCATTATCTATCTGCAGAAAAATAAAATGCCTATGTCTGTATGGTTGTCACTTGTTCCTTCTTTCCTAATTTCTGCTTCCCCCCTTCGCAGTGTGACCCCGGGCAGGCCACACGACACCTGTATGAGCTGCTCTACAATGACCCCATTAAGATCATGTTGATGCCAGGGTGCAGCAGTGTGTCCACGCTGGTGGCGGAAGCGGCTCGCATGTGGAACCTCATTGTGGTAAGCGGGATCTTCTGGCCAGCAATGTGTGCCTCAAGTTGTTTCTGCTTTTCCCTTATTTTCAACTCCTTCCTTTAATGACACCTTCCGTTTCCTGTTATGTGAGAAATCTGCCTTTATATTCACTAGATTGTCCGCCGCTCACTTACCCCCAGTCTAGAACCGCTTTGTACTCCACCACCTACCTTTTACTGTCCTTCCCCTAGTTTATATTTATCAACTGCAGCTCTCGTGGATTGTTCTCTTCTGTCTCTGTCTTATTAGTAGGTGATACTTGTATTTCTTTGCTGGTGTTGTCTTCCAGTTTCTGTGATTTTACATCCTTTGCAACTTTTCTTTCTTTGATGTATTTCTTTCCCCTGAAGTTTTCTTCAACCCTTTTCTTCTTTTTGTACTCCTCCCTTTCTCCCCTCACTTACTTTTTTTTTGTTTTCTCTCCTGTGTTCTCTGTATTCTTCATTTTGTTCCTTCCTTCTGCTCCTTCATGTTCTTATTCCCTCTTCTCTTCCTCCTTCATTATCTCTTCTTCCTCAATTCTTTTCTTCCTCCTGTGTTCTGTTTTTCATCCCTTCTTCTGTTCCTCCTGTATTATCTGTTCTTCCCCTCTTCTCTTCCTCCTGTATTCTGCTCTTCATCCTCACTTCTCTTCCTCCTGCATTCTGTTCTTCATCCCTTCTTCTCTTCCTCCTGTATTCTGTTCTTCATCCCTTCTTCTCTTCCTCCTGTATTCTGTTCTTCATCCGTTCTTCTCTTCCTCCTGTATTCTGCTCTTCATCCCTTCTTCTCTTCCTCCTGTATTCTGTTCTTCATCCCTTCCTCCTGTATTCTGTTCTTCATCCCTTCTTCTCTTCCTCCTGTATTCTGCTCTTCATCCCTTCTTCTCTTCCTCCTGTATTCTGTTCTTCATCCCTTCTTCTCTTCCTCCTGTATTCTGTTCTTCATCCCTGCTTCTCTTCCTCCTGTATTCTGCTCTTCATCCCTTCTTCTCTTCCTCCTGTATTCTGCTCTTCATCCCTTCTTCTCTTCCTCCTGTATTCTGTTCTTCATCCCTTCTTCTCTTCCTCCTGTTTTCTCTCTTGTTCCTCACTTCTCCCCACCATTTGAAATCTCTGTTCTATATCATCTCTCCTCTTTGTTTCCTCTTTTCCTCCTGCATTCTCTCTACTTTCTCACCTCTTCTCCTACTCCTCCATTCTTTCTTCCTCCTGATCTCTTCCTTCGGAATTCTCCATTCTTCTATGCCTCCTCTCTTCCTCTTGTATTTTCTTATCTTCCGCTCTTCTCTTTATTCTGTATTCTCTGTTCTTCCTTTTCTCTTGCGTTCCTTCTTTTTCTTCTCTTCTTATCCTTACACATTCTCTGTTCTTCCTCTTCTCTTCTTCCTGCATTTGCTATACATTCTCTTCTCTCCTGACGTATTCTCTGTTCTTCCTCTTTTCTTCTTCCTGCATTCCCAGTTTGTCCTTTTCTCTCCCTCCTGTATTCTCTGTTCTTTCTCTTCTTCTTGCATTCTCTGTTCTCCTTTTTCTTTCCTATTGTATTCTCTGTTCTTCCTCTTCTTTTTCGCCCATATTTTTTTTATCTTCCTTTCATTCTACATTTCCTCTCCTGTCCTCTCTTCTCCTGTCCTCTCTTGTCCTCTCCTGTCCTCTTTTCTCCTCTCCTGTCCTGTCCTCTCCTGTCCTCTTCTTTTCTCTTCTCTTCTTGTTGTTGTTCTTTACCTCTTCTCTTCCTATTTCAGTCTCTTCTCTTCCTCATCTCTTCTTTTCCTCCTATATTTTCTCTTCATTCTTGCCTCTTCTCTTCTCTTCTTGTTCTTCTTCACCTCTTCTCTTCCTCTTTCAGTCTCTTCACTTCCTCATCTCTTCTTTTCCTCCTATATTTTCTCTTCATCCTTGCCTCTTCTCCTTCTCTTCTCTTCTCTTCTCTTCTCTTCTTGTTCTTCTTCACCTCTTCTCTTCCTCATCTCTTCTTTTCCTCCTATATTTTCTCTTCATTCTTGCCTCTTCTCTTCTCTTCTTGTTCTTCTTCACCTCTTCTCTTCCTCTTTCAGTCTCTTCTCTTCCTCATCTCTTCTTTTCCTCCTATATTTTCTCTTCATCCTTGCCTCTTCACTTCTCTTCTCTTCTCTTCTTGTTCTTCTTCACATCCTCTCTTCCTCTTTCAGTCTCTTGTCTTCCTAATCTCTTCTTCCCTCCTATAGTCTCTCTTCATCCTTGCCTCTTCTCTTCTTCCTGCATGCTGCCTTAATTTTCTTCTCTTCTGTCTCTCCTGAATTCTCTCTTCTTCCTCATCTCTTCATTCTACATTCTCTGTTCTTCCTTTTCATTCCTCTTGTATTCTCTGTTCTTCCTCTTCTCTTCCTCCCATATTTTTTCTGTCTTCCTTTCATTCTACATTTTCAGTTCTTCCTTTTCTCTTGCACTTGCATTTCCTCTTCTCTTTCAGTCTCTTCTCTTCCTCCTGCATTCTGCCTTAATTTTCTTCTCTTCTGTCTCTCTTGAATCCTCTCTTCTTCCTCATCTCTTCGTTCTACATTCTCTGTTCTTCCTCACCCTTTCTGTGTTCCTGCTTTTCTGTACTTCTTTTATTCGCCTGAATTCTGTACATTTCCTGCTCTCTTTTCTCTTGTCTGAGTTCTCTGACAGTTTTCTCCTTCCTGAGATTTCTGTGTTCTTCTTTGACACTACCCTGTCTCCTTTCGTCTTCATTGTGTTCTCCCTCTATGTGTCCATTTCTTTTCTCCACCTTCCTTCTCTCTCATTCCTGCATTTCCCTTCTTTCTTCATTCCTTTCTCCCTAATGCATTTTTTTCTTCCCTCTTCATTCATCTTTTCTTTCTGTATTTTCTCCTCTCTTTTCACTTTTCCATTCATCCTGCATTCCTCTTTTTCCTCCATTTTTCTCTTACTCATATATTCTCAATTTTTTCTTCGCTCCACTTTTCCTCGTTTCCTTTGTCCTCTTCTTCTAACTTCTAAGGCCTCACGTACACATGAACTTCCCTAGACATATAGCTCTCCTGGCAGCAGAAAAACACTAAACACGGAAAAAACATGCGTAATTGCGGTACCGTGTTTACCCACGTTTAGCACTTAGATGTTTTTTCAATTGATTGGCCTGAGTATTTTCCATTGACGTGAATAAATGCTCAAGCTCTAAACACGTTTAGCATTTTTTGGCCAAAAGGTTCCTCTCCTGAACGTGATTCTTCTGTGTTCAGGAGAGGAACATTTAACTGCCCCTAAACTTTGCTGCTCCTAAACTCTGGTAAAGCCTACGTCTACATGGACACATAGGCTTTTATTGCGTTGAGTTCAGGGGCTTTGACAGTAAAATGCCAAAAAGCTCTTAAACTTGGGAGCAGCAGCATACATGAGGCCTGATGTCTTCCTTTAGATCTTAGATTTCTTGTATTAGTCTCAGGGCTTCATGTACACGGGATGTTTGGAAAACACTTCTGCACGACGGAAACTGACTGCTGGATGTTAAAAAATGTTTGTTTAGCCACGTTTGCATACCGCGTTTATGCACATTTGCATTTAGAAGCATTTTTTGGAGATAACATCAGGAGACCTTCCAAAATGCCCAGAATGCACTGAAAAACAGTAAAAAATTAACTAGTTCAGACAGACATTTAGAGAGAGCAGAAGCAGAGAGAGCAGTATGTGTTGAGATATATACATGATTTTGCAGTTCAGGGTAGGTGGGTGCGATGCTATTCACGGCCTCGGCTGTCAATCACAGGATCCCGGACGTTGATTACTCGCTGGCACCCGGTAAACGCTGAGTATTACCGACGGGGGAGAGACCTGTATGTAAACAATACAGATCTCTCCACTGTCAGCTCCTGTACACTGCTTTGTATGGCTCTGCATAGCACAGCCATACAAAGCAGCGTGCTTACAGTGAAACACAAACACACACAGCCATGATCCCCTATTGCCGGGGGCCCCATGAGTTTTCAGTCCGCCCCTGCTCCTGTCTAAATTGTCCTAGTTTCATCCCTGGCCATGCGGGATCTCCTGCATAGTAGAGGTTGGGGAAAGACCTGGCAACCTACCCTGTAAAATAATTGCTAAGAGAATTAATGGAAAAAGTCGCTTGCGAGTGACAGTCCATGCAATCACCAAGGGTCAGATACGACTGAATAGATCGATCGATCGATCGATAGATAGATAGATAGATAGATATGGAAGGATAGATAGATAGATAGATAGATAGATAGATAGATAGATAGATATGGAAGGATAGATAGATAGATAGATAGATAGATAGATAGATATGGAAGGATAGATAGATAGATAGATAGATAGATAGATAGATAGATAGAAAAAAACAGGGTTGTGACCAGGGGCGGACTGACCATTCGGGCACTTGGGCACTGCCTAAGGGCCTGGGGTCAGTAGGGGGCCCCATAAGATGCCCCTGGCACCTTTCATAGGCTTTTTTGGGTGTGGTTTGAGTGTGGGCGAGGACACAGGGGCCCCAGGATCCCCTACAGTCCAGGGGCCCCATGAGTTGTCAGCCCGCCCCTGGTTGTGACAGTTTTTGGATTCTGTTCTTGTTTATCGGCATGGTTAGCTGCCAGGTGGCCCAAGGATGCTGAGGGTTCCCGTAAGAGGCAGACTCCCAAAAGCATCAACCTCAACTTTAAGTCATGACTTTCTATAGGAGGCAATTTTGGGGTATTTTTTATAAATCAAACATTTTTAATATTTAAAAAAAGAATAATAATAATAATAATAATAAATCAAGGGGTTTGCTCCTCCAGGAAGAAGCATGGGCAGGAATTTTCAGATTGAACCTTTAGGCTCCGATTGCCGAGTGTTCATCCAAATCCTCAGACGTGGTATTACCACGTAAATACAGAGCCATTTATCAAACCTGTATACAGCTCTTTCCAGCTGATTAGGTCACATCAGTATGATTTGCAGTCATGGGGCTTCTGTGATGTATTGCTTACTGAAGACCTGAAAGATGCTTTTAATGTACTTACAGTAAGAAAAAGATATGTAGAGCCAAAGGTACAACTTGCATGAAGGTAAATGGCACTGAGTCTCTTTAAAGCCGAACCCCAGGAAGAGAGAAAATAAACGCATTAATTGCAGCTCTGTATTCATCAAGCTCTCGCCCCCTTGAGGATTCCCCCCCCCCCTTCCTGACCAGGCCATTTTTTGCGATACGGCGCAGCGTTACTTTAACTGACAATTGCACGGTCATGCAACGCTCCACCCAAATGAAATTAACATCCTTTTTTCCCACAAATTGAGCTTTCTTTCGGTGGTATTTGATCGCCTGTGCGATAAAATTTTTTTTCATTTTTTGCGCTAGAAGTAAAAATAAGACCGACAACTTTGAGAAAAAAGCAATATTTTTAACTTTTTGCTATAAAACATGTCCAGTAAAAAAATGTAAAAAATCATAAATTTAGGTCAAAATGTATTCTGCTCCATGTCTTTGCTAAAAAAAATCCCAATACGTGTAAATCAATTGGTTTACGTGAAAGTTATAGCGTCTACGAATGGCGGTATAGATACTGGAATTTTTTTTTTTTTTTTTACTAATAATGGCGGCGATCAGCAACTTATTGCAGGACTGCAGCAGACATTCTGACACTGTGGGGAACTGACTTGGTGTCAGTGACATTCCCAGTGACACCAATACAGTGATCAGGGCTAATAAAAAGCACTGACACTGTACTAATGGCATTGGGCAGGAAGGGGTTTAAATGTGGGGCGATCAAAGGGTTAACTGTGTGCTGTTTCACATTATGTGCTGTGTGCAGGAGCGGACTGACCATTTGGAAACTCGGGCACTGCCCGAGGGCCTGGGGTCAGTAGGGGGCCCCATTAGATGCTCCTGGTACCTTTTTCATAGGCTTTTTTGAGTGTGGGCAAGGACACAGGGGCTCCATGATCCCCTATTTCCCGGGGGCCCATTGAGTTGTCAGTCCGCCCCTGGCTGTGTGTGTTTGTGTTTCACTGTAAGCACACTGCTTTGTATGGCTGTGCTATGCAGAGCCATACAAAGCAGTGTACAGGAAAGTGGAGAGATCTGTATTGTTTACATACAGGTCTCTCCCCCGTCGGTAATACTCAGCGATCACCGGGTGCCAGTGAGTAATCAACGGCCAGGATCCTGTGATTGACAGCTGAGGCTGCGAATGGCAGCTCACCCCCCCTACCCCGAACTGCAAAATCACGTATATATACGTGATTTTGCGCACCTGTGCCGCCCTGTAGCAGTATATCTTCTATAGGGCGGCGCCGAACTGGTTAATAAATCATACATATTTTTTTTAAAGTGGTTGTAAACCCTCTCATATACCCAGCAAAGGGACTGTCCTCAGGTGATACACAGAGATGAGGCAAAGCCTCCTACATAAGTTGTACCTGTTTATCTGTATAATCTCTCTTCTCTTCATCCCTTCAAAGTCCAAAATTTACACAACTTTTTCTGAGCTTCAGAAGTCAGGGGGGCGGGGGATCTAATGTCATACACTGCACAGGATAGAGCAGGGAGCTGAGTGTAGTTTGAGACTTGAGTGGAGGGAATGGACACACCCCTTCTACAAGTGTCAATCACCTGCTGTATGCTTGTGGGGCATCTCCTGGGATTGTCTGGTGTTGGCATAACCTATCAAAAGTGACTCATGCAGAGAAATGAGAGAGCAGACAGAAATCACAATAAGTGCGTTAGATAGAGGCAAGTACACACTATAAACAGATATACTTTGTTCATTTTTCATCTGAGAAGTTTACAACCACTTCGAGTATAATGAATGCAAATGCCTGATTTTGACTTTGTGTCAGCATGTTGCAGTTCCCTCTACAGCAGCACCAAGGAGCTGGAGGGCAGGGCTGCAAGTCATTTGCTTTGACAAGACACATGCTGATAGGAGGAGAGAGCAGAGTAAACAGAGAGATGATGTCATCAATCTGCCTCTTCATTGTCCAGTCAGTAGGTTGGGGGTGGAGAGAGGACATCAGTGTATTTCCTAACCATAATAGGAATTATACCCCCTGATGCTTTCGGTGAGTGTAGCCCCCGCCAAACAGACCCTATTCAAATGAAAAGGGCTGCCTTGCCAGCATCCTGCAACTACATGTAATGCATGCAGTTGCGGCGCGCTAGTGTGGGATTCAAAGGATCAAAGCAGATGGTGAGGAGGTGATGGAATGCCTCCTCCCTGCCTGTTAAATGCTCTCTGAAGAGCAATCTGAGTGTGTATCGCTCTTCAGAGACTAAAGCAAGTGTAAACGAGCCCATCATCTGTTTCATTTTTCTAAACTGTCAATCTTGCCTTAGTCTCACACCATTTCTATTTTCACCTTTCAGCTTTCTTACGGTTCAAGCTCACCTGCATTGTCCAACCGCCAGAGGTTTCCAACCTTCTTCCGCACGCACCCCTCAGCTACCTTACACAACCCCACCAGGGTCCAGCTTTTCAAAAAGTGGGGATGGACGAAGATCGCCACCATACAGCAGACAACTGAGGTCTTCACATCTGTGAGTGTTTGGAGGGGAAAGATGGTTATCCAAAGGGGGGGGGGGGTGTGATTTACTAAAACCAGAGCACACAGAATCTGGTGCTGCTCTGCATGGTAGCCAATCAGCTTCCAGATTTTACACCCCGGTCACACCGATCTGACTTTGAAATCATGTGACTTCCAGTGAAGTTGCACGATTGCAATGTCTATGCAATCTTTAACCCCCCTGGAGGTATTCCCGAGTGTGGCTCGGGGTAAACTTTCAGTACCAGAAGCGGTAACCCCGAGCTACACTCGGGAATACCCTGCAGCGTTGCTCCGGGATCCCTCCTGCACTTACCTTGTCCTGCGCTCCCGCGATGTCCCCCCTGCAGCGTCCCCGGCCATCTCCTCCGGCCAATGCCGGCATCCAGCTTCCGGGTTCCGTTCCCTGTGAGCGTCGGGACGTACGGGGGATGGAACTGGCAAGAAATTCTAAATTTTTAAAAGTGACATTCACTAAATTCACTGAAATCACATAGTATAACATTCCTGTATCAAACCATTTCACATACATCTTGTCCCGAGTGCATTGTCCGGCGCCCTGCCTGCATTTTTACCGCCCTTTCTGCCTGGAAACTATGAAACGTCCATGGCGTCCAAAAAGCGTCCCTTTAGGTCAAAAGCGGTTTTAGACCGGCTAGAGAACAGCGATAGTAAATCAGAACCACTTGCAGAATTGAGTGATAATGATTCGTGGGGGAAATTCCTCATCAGACACTGAAAACGATTCTGCGACTTTGCTCAGCGATGTGCGAACTTGGCGCTATATTTCACATTTCAGTGTTTTTGGTTTGATTATATTATTGAATTACATTTATTATTATTTTATTATTATTTTTTATGATTATTTATTAAATTATAATTTATGATTTCGTGTTTCAAATTTTATCATACCCGGGATGGTTACTAGACTCCAGATTTCAGTGAGTTATTCCTAACAATTACAGGCCTACAATAAAAAAAAAATACATATTTCCATGCAAAAATATGTACCGCTTTGAGCACAGAAATATGGACATAATCAGACCGCTAGGGAGGTTAACTGTATTCCCCTCGCACAAGAGTTGGTTCTGGCCAGCTCAGTAGATTGCTTTGAAAAGGTCCTGGATTGTTTCTTGGATACACAGAATATAACTGGATACTAACATTTATAGGTAAAGTCAGGGGCGGACTGACAACTCATGGGGCCCCCGGGCAATAGGAGATCATGGGGCCCCTGTGTCCTTGCCCAAACTCAAAAAAGCCTATGAAAAAGGTACCAGGGGCATCTCATGGGGCCCCCTACTGACCCCGGGCCCTCGGGCAGTGTCCGAGTTTCCAAATGGTCAGTCCGCCCCTGGGTAAAGTTGATCCAGGGAATATCCAATTGCCTCTCGGGGGATCAGGAAGGAATTTTTCCCCTGCAGGAGCAAATTGGATCGTGCTTTGCTGGGGTTTTTGCCTTTCTCTGGATCAACTGTGGGTATAGGATTATAACTTTTTTATTTTTTAATGGTTGAACTGGATGGACTTTTGTCTTTTTTCAGCCAGACTAACTATGTAACATTCCTGGAAGTACGGCTCATCAATGGCGAGTGCTGTAACGACTACCAGCTGGGACTGGAAACATCATAAGCAAACGCACATATTCGCCAGCACACCACGGATCTCCAATATGGTCCTAAAAAAGGGGACCGTATCACATGGCTGATGAAGGGGTCCTGCGCGGATCCGAAACGTTGCACTTTCTTTTGTGATGTGATCTTTTTGCAATAAAAACCTTTTTTGGACCATATTGGAGATCCGTGGTGTGCTGGCGAATATGTACGTTTACAGATGTCTATGCAAGTCGCACCTAATGTAGTGTATGCACTACTTTAGAAATCGGTGCGGCTCCGACCAAGTCGGAATCGCATCGATATGACTGCTGTGATTGTGGAAGATAGGGTGCGACTTACCGTGCGATTTGCAAGTCGCATGGCATGGCAAATCACATGGCAAGTTGCACCCAGTGTGACCGGGGGGGTCTTCTTGTCAAAGTGTTACTAAACCCACAACAGTACAATCAGTCTGTATATGCAGTAAAGCATGCTTGTTATACTCACTGTGGGACCTAAGGGGTTAATCCTCTTCATTGTGTAAAAAGGCTGTTTGATCCTGTCTTCCCTGATCCTCCCCTTCTTCTACTGTCCCCAATCCATCTGGTGATAGAACAGAGCATCAGCTAGCTCTGAGGAAAGGGACTCGTCCCTGAAACTCTCAGCAAGCCGACCGATCAGCAAGCCGACCACACTGACAGTCAGACACCCTGCCATTGTTTTGGCCATCTCTACCGTCTTACAAAGCTTTACATGCATGCTATGTTTGTGAATATGTTTTCATCGAATGTACAACATACACTATATTGCCAAAAGTATTGGTTGGCCGGCCTTTCCACGCACACGAAGTTTAATGGCATCCCAGTCTTAGTCCGTAGGGTTCAATATTGAGTTGGCCCCGCCCTTTCCCCACACACATGACCTGTAATGGCCCCCAGTCTTAGTCCGTAGGGTTCAATATTGAGTTGGCCCCGCCCTTTGCAGCTATAACAGCTTCAACTCTTCTGGGAAGGCCGTCCACAAGGTTTAGGAGGGTGTCTATGGGAAGGCCGTCCACAAGGTTTAGGAGGGTGTCTGTGGGAAGGTTGGACCATTCTTTCAGAAGCACATTTGTCAGGTCAGGCACTGATGTCGGGGGAGGAGGCCTGGATCGCAGTCTCCGCTCTAATTCATCCCAACGGTGTTCTATGGGGTTGAGGTCAGGACTCTGTGCAGGCCAGTCATGTTCCTCCACCCCAAACTGGCTCCTCCATGTCTTTATGGACCTTGCTTTGTGCACTATTGGGCAGTCATGTTGGAACAGGAAGGGGCTATCCCCAAACTCTTCCCACAAAGTTGGGAGCATGAAATTGTCCAAAATGTCTTGGCATGCTGATGCCTTAAAGCTTAGCTTACACTAGCTTTGAAAGCAGACATTTGAGGGGCGTTTTTAATGCTCCTCAAATGCCTATGGCAATGATACTATGGACAGCACACAGTGCTCTTCACATTGAAGCCTCATGTCACATCAGGAGGAGTTGAAGCCTTTCAACACCTCCAATGCAGTCTATGGTGATGCTCAGCAGGCATTTATGGGGCATTTGCGGGGCGTTAATGCCATTAGAGTTTATTATATGCATTTGTAGTGCGGGTTTAATGCTTGTATAACACCTATAAAATGCCTCAAAACTGCGCATAGGGCATTTGAGGAGCGTTTTTAATGCTTGCAGAAAGCCCATACTTAAAGCTCATTAATGTTTGTCTAACACTATAGGGGCATTTTTTCAGAGTTAGAAATTTAGTCAAGTGTGAACAAGCCCTTAGAGTCCCCTTCACTGGAACTAGGGGGCCAAGCCAAACCCCTGGAAAACACCCCCACACCATAATACCCCCTCCACCAAACTTTACACTTGGCACAATGCAGTCAGGCAAATACCGTTCTCCTGGCAACCACCAAATCAAGACATGTCCATCGGATTGCCAGACAGAGAAGCGTGATTGGTCACTCCAGAGAACACCTCTCCACGGCTCTAGAGTCCAGTGGCGGCGTGCTTTACATCACAACATCTGAAGCTTTGCATTGCACTTGGTGATGTAAGGCTTGGATGCAGCTGCTCGGCCATGGAAACCCATTCCATGAAGCTCTCTACTAATCTGAAGGCCACACCAAGTTTGGAGGTCTTTAGCTATTGACTGTTGGCGACTTCTGCGCACTGTGCGCTTCAGCATGCGCTGACTCCGCTCTGTCATGTGACGTGGCCTACCACTTGGTGGCTGAGTTGCTGTTGTTCCCAGTTGCTTCCACTTTGTTATAATCCCACTAACAGTTGAGCGTGAAATATTTAGTAGCCAGGAAATGTCACGGATGGACTTATTGCACAGGTGGCAACCTATCACGGGACCACGCTTGGAGTCACTGAGCTCCTGAGAGCGACCCATTCTTTCACCAATGTTTGTAGAAGCAGTCTGCATGCCTAGGGGATGATTTTATACACCTGTGTCCATGGAGGTGATTGGAACATCTGAATCCAATGATTTGGAGGGCTGGCCCAATACTTTTGGCAAGATAGTGTATATGTAAAGCGCTGCATAAATTAAGTACCTGCAATAAATAAAATAAATAACTTAGGTTTGTTTCTAGATACAATGGTAGGTAACCACTCTGGGTCCTAATAACACGTATTGTACTCAGTAATGTCCCTATGTCAGCAGGAAGGTCTCTTTCAAGTTACAGATACAACATGACGATGCTCCTCCACTGGGGCAGCATAAAGGAAAGAGGCCAACAGCCTTGAATGAGGATCCCAGCTGGGTTTTGAGGGCCGTGGGCCCAGATTTTGGTTACTGGTTCTGCCTCTGTTCTTGGAGGGATGAGAGAATGAAATATTCATTAAAAGAAATCTGTGCTAAGAAAACTAGGGAAGCTGGCATTGCTGGCCTACTTCTTTATATGTTAAAGCACCAATATTCTACGAGTCACTATCAAACCATAGCTTCTTTTCTGGATACTTGTCCTCTGTTACTCGAACGTGGCCTTTGGATAAGTTTTACTGTCAGGCAGCTAGCATTTTTAGAAGGGGGTCACAATGGAATCTTTCTATCTCTCTGCAGCTAACGCTTAAATCCAAATTTAAACTGACATGGCAAGCAATAAATACACTTTAAAACATGCCCTCACTGACTTCTTTAGCTGCAGACACCGAGGAGTAATTCATCCTAAAAATTCACAAGGGAAGCAGTGAGAGACGTCTCAGCAGTTTGCTCTCCCCCCCTCCCCCTATGCACCTACTCTGTGTTCACAGAAGGATGCCAAGGCAGGTTTTGACGGGAGGGGAACAGGGGGAGCTGAGCTGCTGAAATCAATGTGAAAGTGATGTAAAATTGAGGCTCAATTACTCCACAGTGTCTGTTGCTACAAGGGTCAGTGAGGACTTGCTTTTAAAGCTCATTTACTTCTGTAACTATTAATTGTATTTAGTAAAAAATCAGCCACACTCAGTGTCAGGGCTCCAGGTATGACCAGAGGTGTGTGGACTGACACAGGGAAACGCAGGCTTCGGATATGGTATAAACAATATGATTTATTAAGACTAACAATACAAAACACAGTGCAAAACTAAACATAATACAGTGCAAACAAACCAAACCAAACCACCTACAGATAACAATACATACAATGCAAGAGTCGTCAGGCAGGCCGGGTCAGTAGCAAACGGCAAACGGAGTACCAGGAACAGGAGGGAGAGTGGTCGGGGTCACAAGCTGGGTTCAGTAACTCACGGGCAGCGCGGTGCAGAGGGTCAGGCAGAGAATGGTCAGGGTAACAAGCCAGGGATCAAACAGGAGAGGTCAGGATCAGGCAGGGTCGGCAACAAGTCAGGCAGAAACAGGAACAGGAACACAGGATACAAGATACAGGGGCCCATGGAAAAACACACACCAAGGCCCTGACTGTGAGTCTGGCCATTCCTTAAATACAACCCCTGCAATCAGCTTCAGGTGTTTGGCTGATTGCAGCGGTGACTCTCTGATTGCTGAAAGCACCCGCTGGCCAGCCCTAGTACTGCAGCCCACAAGGCAGGTGAGTCCCACCATTATTGGCAAGTCCATTCCTGACACTCAGGTTGGCTGTTCTTGCAGTATTTTTAATAATCAGTGCATTGGCTGCATACAATGATGTCTTCAACCCAAAACCAGCCTTCTTTGACGCATTTCACCACTCCTAGCTTGCTTACAAGGATAGGGGAAGTGTGTGTTTCTATTAAATGTATTTATTATTTGGTATGATTAAATGTATTTATGATTACGCAGCGCTTTACATCTTTTACATCCACATTAGCATCTACCCTCAAGGAGCTTACAATCCAAGGTCGTTATCTCATATGCATAAACATACTAGGGCCAAAACAGACAGGCATCCATTAATCTACCAGCATGTCTTTGTAGTATGGGTGGAAACTGGAGTACCCTGTACTCTGTAGTGCCCCCGAAAACGTAAAAGCAGTTCTCTGCAAAAGAAGAGATAGTATATAGTATACTTACCTATCTGGTGGCCCGTATCTCCATTCCATCTCTGCAGCCTTTGTCAGACTCTATAGCAGCCTTTCTCAACCTTTTCAACACAGCCCTTGAAATAACTTTCTGGTCTCAGGGAACTGCTGCTAAAATATATATCTGCAACTCATGATACATTAATTTGATGGCCAGTGTGAAGAATGTTCCCTACAATTCTGGTCATTGGCAAGAATTACCCCCTTAGAGGTAGCTAAAAGGATCAATGGTGTCAGTGGGAGCCTATCTGAGAGACAGATCATTGATCATTACCCAAGGAACTCCTAGAAACCTCTGGAGGAACCTTGGTTAAGAAACCCTGCTTTACGGCATTCTATGCCCCTGGAAGAGACAGATTATTATTATTATTATTACATCGAGTTTATATAGCGCCAAAGGGTTTGCTCAGCGCTGTACAATAGGGGGGGGACAATACATGAAACAGTACAACAATAACAAACAACGTATGAGGGGTAAGAGGGCCCTACTCTTTCGAGCTTACAATCTAGGAGGGAGGGGGTAAAGGTACAGTAGGAAGTGGCTGAGGGGAATGAGGGGTGGGAGGAAAGAGGGAGAATGGCCGTTAGGTGAGGGTGGGGTAGGCTTCCCTGAAGAGATGGGTTTTGAGGAAGCGCCTGAATGTGAAGAGGGAAGGCGACAGTCTGATGGATTGGGGCAGTGAGTTCCAGAGGATGGGGGAGGACCTGGAGAGTCCTGCAGTCGTGCATGGGAGGAGGAGACTAGGGAGCAGGATAGAAGGAGATCCAGTGAGGAGCGAAGGGTACGGGTAGGGCGGTACTTGGGGATCAGGTTGGTGAGGTAGTCAGGGGCAGTGTTGTGAACGGCTTTGTAGGTCAGGGTTAGAAGTTTAAATTTGATGCGTTGGGCAATCGGGAGCCAGTGGAGGGAGAGGCAGAGGGGGGTGGCAGAGGTGGAGCGGGTGGTGAGGTGGATGAGTCTAGCCGCTGAGTTCAGGATGCCTGTGGCCCCCGATATGATTCCATCCTTCTACCCCTACATCACTAAAGGATACAACAGTCAGAATACTATAGTGAATAGTGAGGGACACAGGTATCCAACACTCCTGGAAGTGTCAAATGCATTTAAAGTTGTAGAGCTTTTATGTAGAGAAGGTAGGAGACATGGGCTACCAGAGAGGTGAGTATACTACCTTTTTCTTTGACAGGGAACTATGTTGGCCAAGTTTTTAGGAGCACTGACAGTTTCTTTAAACCAAAGGAACAGCCTGACCAAAAAAGTGTAGAGACTTATTAAGTTTTCATAGGCCTAGAAGGTCTACTCGTGACTCTATACATTATACAAAGCTCTGGATTTGACATTAAAAAACAATGAAGTGCATTCTGAGGCGGCCCTCCATCCTTGAGCCTGAAACACTGACTCCATCTTCCCAGACCTGATTTCAATCTGCACAGATCTCTGAGGCTTTTCTAAAACAGGTGAGAAGATATTAGAGAAGCTGCAATAATACACAACTCATTATTATCTTAATAACCGGAGCCCTCATCTTCTCAAAAAAATCCCGCAGGTCTCTGTAATTAGACTACAAGTCTCACCTTTCAGGAAAGCTCTTTGTTAATGATCTTCTTTTTTTTTTTCAGACTCTTGATGATCTAGAGGAGCGAGTAAAGGAAGCGGACATTGAGATTACCTTCCGACAGAGTTTTTTCTCTGACCCGACTGTCCCTGTGAAAAATCTTAAGGTGGGTACTCATATCTGGGTTGTCCCAAGGTAGGCCAGCATTGTTATGGATTACAATTCACCGAAGTGCTCTTCTCCTTCCTGAGAGACTCTCCTTGAGTCAATGGCCTGGACCGCTCCTTGAGAATTGACTCTCTATGGGGTTAATAAAGCTCGCTAATTGCCTTCACTCAACCTGATTCCTTTCACGCGTCTTCTTTTCATTCTGGTGTCTTTCTCCTCCTTTCACAGTTCCTCCTTGTTCTTTCCTTCTCTTCATTTTCCTTATCTTTTCCGTTCAGATACCCAATTCTCTATCTCGCCATCTCCGCTACCCGGTCTCTTTCTCTCACCGCTTTTTATCTCTGCCTTTCAGAGACAGGACGCAAGAATAATAGTCGGCTTATTCTATGAGACCGAAGCGCGGAAGGTCTTTTGTGAGGTAAAGTGAAATTGCTGTTACTGCTTTCTCAGAGAAGAGTCTCTCTTTTAGTGTGCCCTTTTCGTCCTCTTTTTTTAAAATGATATTACTGTCGGCTCACACATCTAGAGTTTGTGATTCAGACCTTGTTTTGATCTTTCTGCCTTTGCTTTCTTGTCCTCTTGATCTTGTACTCCTTTGTTTTTATTTTTCACTCTTTACTGTTATCTTTACCTTTTGCTTCTTTAAGTTTATCTTTAGCTTTTCCTATTTTTGGTTTCTTTTTATCTTTCTTTCCTTTCCTCCTTTTTTGGATTATTTTTATCTTTCTCTCTTGACAGTATCCTTTTATCTTCCCTTCCTTCTTTTTTCTGTCTTTTGTATTTTTGTTTCAGTTTTTCTTTATTTTTCCTTCTTTCCTTTCACTTTTATTTTTCATTCTTTCAATCTCTCTTCATTTTTTTCTTTCCTTTCTCTTGTATAGTTCATTCTTTCAATGTCTCTTGAGTTTTCCTTCTTTCCTTTACACTGTTATCTCTCCCTCTTTCTCATGCTGTTTATCATTCCCTCTTTCCATTTTTCTTTCTCTGCAATTTATCCTTTCCTATTTCCCTTTCCCTCTATATTTTTCCATTTCCCTTTTATCTTTTCCTCTTACCATTTCTCTTTAACTTTCCTCTATCCATTTCTTGTTATCTTTTTTTTTCTTCTTTTATTCCTCTTTATTCTTCCCTTTTCCCATTTTCTGTTTTATTTTTCCCTCTCTGCATTTCTTTTTTATTCTTTTCTCTCTATTTCTCTTCACCTTTCCTTTTCTCTTCATCTCTTCCTCTTTTAGTTGCACCGAATTTTACCCTCTTTTCTTTCCTTCCTTCTATTCATCTTTCCCTTTCTCTTACCCTTTTCATTCCTATTGTTCAGGTTTTTTCTCTTACATCAAGTATCATCAATGTGTCTCTCATTCATCCCTCTCCTCTCTCCTATCACTGTCTCTCTTACTATCTTCTCCCTCTCTTCTGTCATTCCCTTTGTCTCTCTTCTCTCCTTTCTCTCCCCTCCCTCTCATTTCTCTCCCTCTCTTCTCTCCCTCTCCTTTCTCTCTTCTCTCTCTTTCCATCTCCTCTCTCTTCCTATATTCTTTCTTTCTGTCTTCTCTTTCCCTCTTTGCTCTCTCTCCCTCTCCTTTTTCTCCCTCTCTTCTCTTTCTTTTCCTCTCTTCTCTCTCTTACTCCTCTCTCATTGTCTCTCTTCTCTCTCCCTTTCTCCCCACCCCTCTCTCACTCCTCCTTTTTCTCTCTCCCCCCCTTTTTCTCTCTCTCTCTTTCCCCCCTCTCTCTTTCCCACTTTCTCTCTGCGTCTCTTCTCTCTCTTCACTCTCCCTCTCTTCTCTCTCCTCTATCCCACTTTTCTCTTTCTTTCCCTTTCCCCCCTTTCCCCCCCCCCCTTTTTTCTCTCTATCTCCCTCTTCCCTCTCTCTCTCCCTCTTCTCTCTCTCTCCCTTTTCTCTCCGCACCTCTTCTCTCTCTTCACTCTCCCTCTCTTCTCTCTCCCTCCCCCCTCTCTCTCCCCCTCCCCCCCCTCTCTCCCTCTCCCTCCTCTCTCTCCCTCTCCCCACCTCTCTCCCCCCTCCCCCCCTCTCTCTCTCATCTTTCTCCTCTCTCTTTGTCACTCTCTCCATCCATATATTTGTTCTAATACCATCAACTGAATTTTTGCCCACTTTTAGCCCTTCTTGTGACTGTTTTACTCACACAAATTCCCATTCCTAGATAATGGCAGATTTCATGCTGTTCTCCAGGTCTACAAAGAACGTCTCTTTGGTAAGAAGTATGTCTGGTTTTTGATTGGTTGGTACGCTGACAACTGGTTCAAGACACCAGATCCAGCCATCAACTGTACGGCAGACGAGATGACCCAGGCTGTTCAGTACCATGTGACCACAGAGATTGTCATGCTGAACCCAGAAAATACCCGTGGTATCTCCAACATGGTAGGTCTGATGTCTTGTATACTCACCTTCACTTTATTTTTCTTCAGAGCTTTATGTTGCCATTAAGCTGTAACTACTGAATACTTGATGTGTGTGTCTTCGACTCTCTAATAGACATCTCAAGAGTTCATGGATAAGCTTCAAAAACGTCTTGGCAAAGCTCCAGAAGGAGTCGGAGGTCTACAAGAAGCTCCCCTGGCCTACGATGCCATCTGGGCTCTTGCCCTGGCCCTCAATAAAACCTCTTATGAGCTGTCCAAGAGAGGGTTGCGTCTCGAAGACTTCAACTATAACAACGATAACATCAGCCGGGAGATCTACAAAGCCATGAATTCCTCTTCCTTCGATGGCGTCTCGGTGAGTCCCCTCCATGCATCATCGCCTTCCTGATTTATTTGGCGGTGTCACTTTTCTATCACCAACTTTCCTCCTCGCTGCTTATCGCTTTTGTTTCATCATGTTGTTATATCTGACTCATCTCTTGCAGCCAGCACAAGAAAAATGTCCTCGTCTTTTGGAAGGCGTCAATGTCTCCCTTTTTTGGAAATGTTATTAGCGCTTAAGAAAAGGGTTTACGAGATTATTACTGATTTACTTGTGTGATAGCCTCCATAATGGCCCGGCACTGCGAAGGGCGACATGAAATGTGCCTTTCGCAATATTGTGTAAATTGTTCATAGCTGATCTCTAGACAAACAGCTAAATACACAGATGGGAGTTGCTTTAACCGCCTAAGGATTTTTTTTTTCTATCCATCCAGTCCTGAGATTTACACAGCTCTGCCATAAAGCATAGTTTTTCTGGCAGAAAGGGGACCTTTCTCTGCTGCAGTTTCATTTTCACTTACGGGTCTCCTCCCCACCCCCACTCTATTACTAGACAGTGAAATGAGAAGTAGCACACTGATAAACTCCTCTGTTTGTCATTATGCTCTCCTGTTATCAGCATGCTCCTTGTACTGATTGGCTCCTTGTGTTGTATCTCCCTCTCCCAGTCTACGCTTTGCTGTACAGGGACTACAAAAGGCTGATACTATGTTAAACTTCAGTGCATATGCTGCTTATATTAAAAATATATTGGTATATTAATGAACACAGAGAGACATTCATTTGTACCATTTCAAAAGAACCCTCAAGCTGAGGCGGACTGACCATTTGGAAACTCGGGTACTGCCCGAGGGCCCGGGGTCAGTAGGGGGCCCCATGAGATGCCCCTGGTACCTTTTTCATAGGCTTTTTTGAGTGTGAGCAAGGACACAGGGGCCCCATAATCCCCTATTGTCTGGGGGCCCCATGAGTTGTCAGTCCGCCCCTGCCCTCAAGTGATTCAGTAGCGCAATATATATATATAACTGAGTGATTAATCAACATAAGTGAAAATGAATAGTCTATAAATTTCTCTTCCACCAAACAATTCTTCTGATTCCCAAAAAGAAATCATTGCGTGCTCATAAAGAAGGCGGTCCCCCTTTCGGGTATGCATGGGTATCGAATAACCATGCCCCCCATTCTCATGGTTGGCTGGAATCGCATATTTTATTAATCCAGGTGGGAAGGAAGTCGACCAGTATTGATATTGTTTCACTCCCCTCTGTTTATCCTGAAATCTCCATGCCTCTCATTACCCATTATCAGCTCACACCACTTCATAGATTTACAGATTCCTAATAATGAGGAGCTATGCCAATATACATAACACTCTCCTTCGCCTTAATCTTCTTTCTCAGGGTTAGTGGTCATGAAACAACAAAGAAACAAATACCCCAATGGTGCAGTACAAAATACACCTTTAATCGCTAAAAGCAGACAGCCACTTACAAAAATTTGGCAAATAAAAAAAATAAATAAAATAAGCAATTCCAGCCAACCAGGAGAATGGGGGGCATGGTTATTCGATGAGTGCATACCCGAAAGGGGGACCGCCTTCTTTATGGGCACGTGGTGATTTCTGTTTGGGAATCAGAAGAGTTGTTTGGTGGAAGAGACATTAATGGACTTTCCATTTTTTTATGTATTTTCTTAAAATATATATATATATACATTTTATTTGCACTACTGAATCACTTGAGGGTTCTTTTGAATTGGTTTAATTGATTTTGTTTGAAGTGGCAGCATTGTTTTTTGTCATGTATATTTAATTTCTTTTCCTTTTTTGATTTTTATTGGCTATCACGCATCTAGTGCAAAAGTCTTTTGTTTTCCTATACATTCATTTGTATCTTTTATATCTGGCTGGAGTTCAGCTTCACACAAAATCTTGAAAGAAATTTTATGAGCATGCAGTGATTTCTGTTTGAGAAGTAGAGTTATTTGGTGGAAGAGACATCTATGGACTTTTCATTTCCACTTATGTTGATTAATCACTCATTTTTATATATATATACACACACACACACATAACATTTTATATATATATATATTTATATATATATATATATATATACATATATACTTTTTTTTTTTTGCACTACTGAATCACTTGAGGGTTCTTTGAATTGGTTTAATTGATTGTGTTGGAAGTGGCAATTTATATTTTATTTTTTCCTTTTTTGATTTTTATTGGCTATCACGCATCTAGTGCAAAAGTATTTTGTTTTACTATACATTCATTTGTATCTTTTTATCTGACAGGAGTTCAGCTTTACACAAAATCTTGAAAGACATTTTATGAGCACGCAGTGATTTCTGTTTGGGAATTAGAATTGTTTGGTGGAAGAGACATCTATGGACTTTTCATTTTCACTTATGTTGATTAATCATTTATATTTATATATATATATATATATATATATATATATATTAAAAAAATGTATTATATATAATATATTTATACATAATTTATTTATTTATTTATTTTTTGTGCACACACACATAAATATGTATATATATTTTATATATATATATACACTTTTTTTTTTGCACTTCGGAATCACTTGAGGGTTCTTTTGAATTGGTTTAATTGATTTTGTTGGAAGTGGCAGCATTGTTTTTTGTAATTTATATTTTATTTTTTCCTTTTTTGATTTTTATTGGCTATCACGCATCTAGTGCAAAAGTCTTTTGTTTTCCTATACATTCATTTGTATCTTTTTATCTGGCAGGAGTTCAGCTTTACACAAAATCTTGAAAGAAATTTTATGAGCATGCAGTGATTCCTGTTTGGGAAGTAGAGTTTTTTGGTGGAAGAGACATCTATGGACTTTTCATTTTCACTTATGTTGATTAATCACTCATTTGTATATATATATATATATACACACACACATAAATTTTTTTATATATATAGATAGATATAGATATATATATATATATATATATATATATAAAATGTATTATATATATATATTATATTTATATATAATTTATTTATTTTTTTGTGCACACACATAAATATGTATATATATTATATATATATGTATATATTTTATATATATATATATATATATACTTTTTTTTTGCACTTCAGAATCACTTGAGGGTTCTTTTGAATTGGTTTAATTGAATTTGTTTGAAGTGGCAGCATTGTTTTTTGTAATTTATATTTTATTTATTTTCATTTTTTAATTTTTATTGGCTATCAATCATCTAGCGCAAAAGTCTTTTGTGTTCCTATACATTCATTTGTATCTTTTATATCTAGCTGGAGTTCGGCTTTACACAAAATCTTGAAAGAAATTTGAAAAAATAAAAATAAAATTGCAGATAAAAATTAACAAAGTCCATTCAAAAAGCCTAAATATATATAATTTTTTTTTTTGCACTACTGAATCACTTGAGGGTTCTTTTGAATTGGTTTAATTGATTTTGTTTGAAGTGGCAGCGTTGTTTTTTGTAATTTATATTTTATTTATTAACATTTTTTTATTTTTATTGGCTATCATGCATCTAGCGCAAAAGTCTTTTGTTTTAATATACATTCATTTGTATCTTTTTTATCTGGCTGGAGTTCAGCTTTACACAAAATTTTGAAAGAAATTTGAAAAAATAAAAATAAAATTGGAGATAAAAATTAACAAAGTCCATTCAAAAAGCCTACAACGGTATCTTTATCCGAAGACTGTTTGCTATTTTTCAGGAAGGAATTTTCTGGACTCTGTTCTCATTTGCTCTAGATTTTGATGGAAAGATTGATAGCTTAAAACATACTATCAAAGGATATAGCGAGTAGATATGTGGAATGGGATTTTATTGTCATAGAAAATATTAATTCATAAAAATAAAATCAATTTTTATTGTAATCTGCTGTATCTCACATGTTCAAAATGACCTATACAGGTGTTAAAATGATAAATGATCATGACAACAAGTTGGGTATAATAGTCTCATAACTGATGCATTTCGAGTTATTTTCTTCTGCAAGGAAACAGAAAATGTACAAAAGCTGAACAAATGGCAGAAACATATCACAGCTAATGCTCAGCAATACTAGAACAATCAGCTTTGACCAACATGTTGTACACTTGCAACCCAAGGGATGACTAGACATTGATGATAAAAACACATGGCACTAGGGGGACGCCCACCTGCTACCATTCGGCAGGCCTAGAGACATCTTGCTTGACAGGATCGCAAATGCCTCTCTTGGAAAAAACAGGACAAGAATAAGCGACAGAACAAAAACCCTTTTTTTGTTGATTGTTCCATTGTTGCTGAGCATTAGTTGTGATATGTTTCTGCCTATTTTTCAGCCTTTGTACCTTCTCTGCTTCTGTGAAGAATTGAATATTTCAAAATGCGTCGGAATAGGAGAATATTATTATTATTATTATACAGTATTTATATAGCGCCAAAGGGTATGCTCAGCGCTGTACATTATAGCAGGGGACAGAACATGAGACAAGACAGTAACAATACAATACACGAGGGGTTCGAGGGCCCTGCTCTTTCGAGCTTACAATCTAGGAGGGAGGGGAAGGTGGTACAGGAGGAGATGGCTGTGGGGGATGGAGTGGTGGATGGAGTGGAGGAGGTTAGTTGTTAGGTGAGGTCGGGTGTTGGGTGAGGTTGGGGTAGACTTCCCTGAAGAGGAGGGTTTTCAGGGTGCGCCTGAAGGTGAGGAGGGTAGGTGACATTCTGATGGATTGGGGTAGGGAGTTCCAGAGGATGGGGGAAGTCCTAGAGAAGTCCTGCAATCGGGCGTGGGGAGGAGGAGACCAGGGAGCTAGAGAGTAGGAGGTCCTGTGAGGAGCGAAGGGCACGGGTAGGGTAGTATCTGGGTATCAGGTCAGTTATGTAGTTCGGGGCGGCATTGTGAATGGCCTTGTAGGTCAGGGTTAGCAGCTTGAACTTGATGCGTTGGGTGAATATTATATCCAAGTTGTTATTATGAGCACTTGTCATTTTAACATTTGTGTTATTTAACCCCTTGCCCTCCTGAGGATTTACCCCCCTTCCTGATCAGGCCATTTTTTGCGGCGCTGCGTTACCTTAACTGACAATTGCGTGGTCATGCAACGCTGCACCCAAATTAAATTTCTGTCCTTTTTTTCCCACGAATTGAGATTTCTTTCGGTGTTATTTGATTGCCTGTGTGTTTTTTTTTTTTGCGCTATAAAAAAAAAGACCGACAATTTGAGAAAAAAAAAACAATGACTTTTTGCTATTAAACATGTCCAGTAAAAAAAAATTAAAAAATCAAATTTCATCATAGATTTAGGGCAAAATGTATTCTGCTACATGCCTTTGCTAAAAAAAATCCCGATACGTGTAAATTAATTGGTTTACATGAAAGTTATAGCGTTTACAAATGACGGTATATATACTGGGATTGTTTTTTTTTTTTTTACTAGTAATGGGACTGCGGTGGGCATTCTGACAGTGGGGGGAACTGACTCGGTGTCACTGACATCCCCAGTGACACCAATACAGTGATCAGTGCTATTAAAAAGCACTGACACTGTACTAATGGCACTGGGCAGGAAGGGGTTAATATGTCGGGCGATCAAAGGGTTAACTGTGTGCCGTTTTACTAGGGGCCTGTGTGTTTGTGCTTCACTGTAAGCACACTACTTTGCATGGCTGTGCTGTGCACAACAATGCAAAGCAGTGTGCACAAGCTGACAGTGAGGAGAACTGTTTTGTTTACTAACAGTTCTCCCCCCCATCGGAGATGCTCGGCAATCACCAGGCGCCAGCGAGTAACCACTGTCCGGAACCCGGTGATTGACAGCCGCGGCTGCGAAAAGGTGGCGGGGTAGGGCGCGTGCGTGCCTTGCGACTGCCCCCTACCCAGAAATGCTAAATCATGTATATATATTAGGTGCACACTTGCCGCCCTGTAGCAGTATATCTGCTATAGGGCAGATGGGAAGCGGTTAATATGTAACAATAAAATTTTTTTTTTTTAATTAATAGCTTGGATGCCTGTGAAATCCCAATCTATCTATATATTGAATCTAAGGGATTATAGCATTCCCTGGGGGAGAGAAAATACTCAACATTGTTTGTATACAATCAGCAGACACACTGTAAGAACATTTGATCATAAGAGAAAATACCCTAAAGGCATTCAATAAGAAGAGAAAAAAGCCTAAGGACATTTGGCCAGAAAAGGAAATACCCTAGGAGCATTTGATCTTCAGAGAAAATACCCTAAGAACATTTGTTTAACAGTGAAAATCCTGTACCTTAAAGTAGAATTCCAGCCTAAATCTATCTAATCCTAAAAATGTCTCCTCCTTCTTCGTAACACCTATGCTGACGAACCTGTGTTAAAAAGATGTATATACTTACCTATTTTCAACCCTGTTAGTCTGGTCATGTGATCAGGCTCCCCTGTGGCAGCAAGGGGCGGTAGCAGGGGAGAGGAGGGAGCACTGACAATGGCCGAGACATGGGAACCTATGGGTGATATCACTGCTGCAGGCTTTATTGGCCGATGTTGGAACGCTTTCCCCTCTCCCCTGCGGCAGCCAGTGTCTGATGCAGGGGATCATGTGATTGGCCCAGTGCAGTCTGAAAATAGGTAAGTATATACATCTTTCTTACACAGGTTAGTCAGAATAGGTGTTACAAGCGGGGGGGACATTACTAGGTTAGTTAGATTTAGGCTGGAACTCTACTTTAAGAATGTTTCAATAAAAGAGAGAACAATTGACCAGAAGAGAAAATATCCCAAGAACATTCCACAAGAGGAGAAAATAACTTGAAAACATTCAAACCTAAGAAAAATAGACTAAAGCATTTGACTCCTAAAGAGAAAATACTCTAAGAACATTCAACCTGAGGAGAAAATAACCTGAAAACATTCAAACCTAAGAAAATTAGACTAAAACATTTGATCCCTAAAGAGAAAAGATCCTTAGAATATTCAACCTGAGGAGAAAATAATCTGAAAACATTCAAACCTAAGAAAAATAGACTAAAGAATTTTATCCCTAAAGAGAAAATACTCTAAGAACATTCAACCTGAAGAGAAAATAACCTGAAAACATTCAAACCTAAGAAAAACAGACTAAAACATTTGATCGTTAAAGAGAAAAGATCCTTAGAACATTTGACCTGAGGAGAAAATAACCTAAAAACATTCAAACCTAAGAAAAGTAAACTAAGGCATTTGACTCCTAAAGAGAAAATACTATAAGAACATTCAACCTGAGGAGAAAATAACCCGAAAACATTCAAACCTAAGAAAAATAGACTAAAGCATTTGATCCCTAAAGAGAAAATACTCTAAGAACATTCAACCTGAGGAGAAAATAACCTGAAAACATTCAAACCTAAGAAAAATAGACTAAAGCATTTGATCCCTAAAGAGAAAATACTCTAAGAACATTCAACCTGAGGAGAAAATAACCTGAAAACATTCAAACTCAAGAAAAATAGACTAAAACATTTGATCACTAAAGAGGAAAGATCCTTAGAACATTTGACCAGAGAAGAAAATAACCCGAAAACATTCAAACCTAAGAAAAATAGACTAAAACATTTGATCCTTAAAGAGAAAAGATCATTTGAACATTCAACCTGAGGAGAAAATAACCCGAAAACATTCAAGCCTAAGAAAAATAGACTAAAGCATTTGATCCCTAAAGAGAAAATACTCTAAGAACATTCAACCTGAGGAGAAAATAACCCGAAAACATTCAAACCTAAGAAAAATAGACTAAAATATTTGATCACTAAAGAGGAAAGATCCTTAGAACATTTGACCAGAGAAGAAAATAACCCGAAAACATTCAAACCTAAGAAAAGTAAACTAAGGCATTTGACTCCTAAAGAGAAAATACTCTAAGAACATTCAACCTGTAGAGAAAATAACCTGAAAACATTGAAGCCTAAGAAAAATAGACTAAAGCATTTGATTCCTAAAGAGAAAATATCCTTAGAACATTTGACCAGAGAAGAAAATAACCCGAAAACATTCAAACCTAAGAAAAATAGACTAAAACATTTGATCCCTAAAGAAAAAATACTCTAAGAACATTCAACCTGAGGAGAAAATAACCTGAAAACATTCAAACCTAAGAAAAATAGACTAAAATATTTGAACCCTAAAGAGGAAAGATCCTTAGAATATTTGACCAGAGAAGAAAATAACCTGAAAACATTCAAACCTAAGAAAAATAGACTAAAATATTTGATCCCTAAAGAAAAAATACTCTAAGAACATTCAACCTGAGGAGAAAATAACCTGAAAACATTCAAACCTAAGAAAAATAGACTAAAGCATTTGATCCCTAAAGAGAAAATACTCTAAGAATATTCAACCTGAGGAGAAAATAACCTGAAAATATTCAAACCTAAGAAAAATAGACTAAAACATTTGATCCTTAAAGAGAAAAGATCCCTAGAACATTGACCAGAGAAGAAAATAACCCAAAAACATTCAGATCTAAGAAAAATAGACTAAAGCATTAGACTCCTAAAGAGAAAATACTCTAAGATCATTCAGCCTGAGGCGAAAATAACCTGAAAACATTCAAACATAAGAACAATAGACTAAAACATTTGATCGTTAATAAGAAAAGATCCTTAGAACATTTGACCTGAGGAGAAAATAACCTAAAAACATTCAAACCTAAGAAAAGTAAACTAAGGCATTTGACTCCTAAAGAGAAAATACTCTAAGAACATTCAACCTGTAGAGAAAATAACCTGAAAACATTCAAGCCTAAGAAAAATAGACTAAAGCATTTGATTCCTAAAGAGAAAATATCCTTAGAACATTTGACCAGAGAAGAAAATAACCCGAAAACATTCAAACCTAAGAAAAATAAACTAAAACATTTGATCCTTAAAGAGAAAAGATCATTTGAACATTCAACCTGAGGAGAAAATAACCCGAAAACATTCAAGCCTAAGAAAAATAGACTAAAATATTTGATCCCTAAAGAAAAAATACTCTAAGAACATTCAACCTGAGGAGAAAATAACCTGAAAACATTCAAACCTAAGAAAAATAGACTAAAGCATTTGATCCCTAAAGAGAAAATACTCTAAGAACATTCAACCTGAGGAGAAAATAACCTGAAAATATTCAAACCTAAGAAAAATAGACTAAAACATTTGATCCTTAAAGAGAAAAGATCCCTAGAACATTGACCAGAGAAGAAAATAACCCAAAAACATTCAGATCTAAGAAAAATAGACTAAAGCATTAGACTCCTAAAGAGAAAATACTCTAAGATCATTCAGCCTGAGGCGAAAATAACCTGAAAACATTCAAACATAAGAACAATAGACTAAAACATTTGATCGTTAATAAGAAAAGATCCTTAGAACATTTGACCTGAGGAGAAAATAACCTAAAAACATTCAAACCTAAGAAAAGTAAACTAAGGCATTTGACTCCTAAAGAGAAAATACTCTAAGAACATTCAACCTGTAGAGAAAATAACCTGAAAACATTCAAGCCTAAGAAAAATAGACTAAAGCATTTGATTCCTAAAGAGAAAATATCCTTAGAACATTTGACCAGAGAAGAAAATAACCCGAAAACATTCAAACCTAAGAAAAATAAACTAAAACATTTGATCCTTAAAGAGAAAAGATCATTTGAACATTCAACCTGAGGAGAAAATAACCCGAAAACATTCAAGCCTAAGAAAAATAGACTAAAATATTTGATCCCTAAAGAAAAAATACTCTAAGAACATTCAACCTGAGGAGAAAATAACCTGAAAACATTCAAACCTAAGAAAAATAGACTAAAACGTTTAAAGAGGAAATACCTTACGAACATTCGCCATTTGCACCGCAAACATAGCTTTATACACTGTGTGAAAAATCTAAAATTCTGGTTAATTCGTAGAAGTAGAGATTTTTTCTTTATAAATAGACCCTTAACAATGTTCTCTGTTTAAAAGGGAACTTTATAGATCTTTTGGGTTATTAAATAATCAGTAAAACAGCCGTGCAGAACATTCGGCCTAATAGGCAACTATAGTGCAGCCATTGAAATTAGTTCATTTCTGTCTTTTCATTAATGCTCTGCGTGCTGATTTTATCGTTTTTACCTCCGTGTTCCCAATGTGTTCAAATCCACACAACTGTCAATACCGCGCCCTGATGATGGGGCTAACTACTTGAGCAGAGGTTTGACCTTTGTCCTTCCATCCTTAGGGTCACGTGGTGTTTGATGCCAGTGGGTCCCGTATGGCCTGGACACTTATCGAGCAGTTACAAGGTGGGTGTTCTGAAGCTGCTGAATGTTCCATCCAATGTTTGTAGAGGGATAAGATATTATTAGTGCCATCAACACCTTTAAAATGCTCTATAACATTTCTAAAGGTTCAAATGCAGCAATCCCATGCAGTCATGGACAGCATATACTCATCCAGGGGCGGACTGACCATTTGGAAACTTGGGCACTGCCCAAGGGCCCGGGGGCAGTAGGGGTCCCCATGAGATGACGCTGGTACCTTTTTCATAGGCTTTTTTGAGTTTGGTCAAGGACACAGGGGCCCCATGATCCCCTTTTGCCCATGGGCCCCATGAGTTGTCAGTCCGTCCCTGTACTCATCTCTCCAATGGCCTGTTTCTTCTGTCTCCTCTGTTCTAGCCCTACAGCCTTGGGAAGCCCCTTTTGACATTCAACACTTCTGGGAGTGTCGGTTGCCTGTGTCTCCCACCAAGGACTGCTTCCTTCCTCCAATCTCTTCCGGTTTGGAAGCAGGTGATTGTAGCCGTATTAGTGCACGTGCGACAGCAACAATTGAGTACTGTCCGTGATACTTTTTTTACTTGCACTAACATACAATTTTCAGGTCAAGCTTTCGGGGTATGTCCCCTTCTTCAAGGTCTAAGCAGTACTACTTCACAAAGTGTTAGCTGCTAAAACTGTGAAGTAGTACTGCTTGGACCTTGAAGAAGGGGACATAACCCCGAAAGCTTGTCCTGAAAATTGTATGTTAGTGCAAATAAGAAAACTATCACAGACAGTACTCAATTGTTTCTGTCTTGGTTTGGAAGAAGTAATCAAGGCAATGGTGGGAGACAAATGCAACTAACCTGGAAGTGTCAAATGCTAAAGAGGCTTTCCAAGGATGCAGAACTGGAGCAGGGAAGGGTAATGATCAAGAAGTAGCAGGAGATAGGGAGATCCTTACAGCGCTGGTTCTCAGGTACATCTACCTCTTCAGCAAGGGGAACCATAAGTAGCGCAGTAATGACATTACCACGTCTTATATCAAATCTGGGGAGACTTGCCTCCAGAGGCAGCTGTGCCTTAAGTGATCCCTCACTGGAAATATACAACTATGAGGCTCCAGAACAGGAGTGCCTAGGAACATTTACTATTTATGGATGTACCATACAGCATAGCAAATATTTACTTTTTGATTTCAGGTCCATTTTAAGAATTTGATATAAGCCAGGTTGATAAACCAGGAAGACTCGACTACCACCCTACTGAGCAAGATTGCATGTTTGGTGGGAATGTTTATTTCAAAGTTTTCCAGGTAGCCAGGGACCAAATTTTTGACCCCCGAAGTCTCCTTAACCACCCCCATATCCTCTTTGCTGGGAGGAGATGGTGGCAGGCAGGGGCGGGCTGACAATTCATGGGGCCCCCTACTGACCCCGGGCCCTCGGGCAGTGCCCAAGTTTCCAAATGGTCAGTCTGCCCCTGGTGGCAGGTACGGAAACCCTGCATAGTCCTGATCCAGGAGCACTGCAGTGGCAGGAGGAGGAGCTGGTGGAGATAGAGAGCACAGCCTGCACCTCCTCCCGGCTCTCTTCTGCTCTCCTAATTCTGCATGTCATTTCCCATGCTAAGCTGACAGGAGTAGTGATGCTGCTGTCGCCACTCCTGTCAGCTTGTAGCGGCAGGAACTCTCCAATCATTGTGCCCCCCACCTCACTTTATACCACAGCACCCTAGGCAGCTGTTCCTCCTGCAGGAGCACTGTGGTGGCAAGGGGAGGAGCTGGAGGGGATAGAAAGCACAGCCTGTACCTCCTCCTCCCAGCTCTCTTCTGTTCTCTTGATTCCACTTGTCACTTTCCATGCTAAGCTGATAGGTGCAGTAATAATGCTATCGCTACTCTTGTCGGCTTGTAGCTGCAGGATCTCTCTAATCATTGCCCCCCACCCCACCTAACTTTATACCACAGTGCCCAGGGCACCTGACCCTCCTGCCCCACCCTTGTCCCAGCCCTGCTTTGTACCTAAGGACTAGACAGGGAAAGCCTACCCTGAAAGGTGAGCAGCTGGAGATTGGTAGGCATCCAAGACTAGGCAATCTAGATAGGTACCTGTTGCCAGTGGTGGGACGAGATCTTTGGGCACCCAAGGCAAAAAGGCTAAAGGACTCCTCTCTTGAGCTATGAACTACTTCAGCTGCATAGGTTGTAGATGTTGCCATTTTTGTGTCTTCCTGAAATACCCAAACAAACGAAATTCTAAAGGGCCCTCTGCACACTGGTATACACCCTTTCCAGCAGACTCTGCAATAAATATGGATATTTGGTTCACACATATTGCAATACATGTTTAAGCTGGCCATATATTCCTGAAATACCCAAGGCGGTGCCTCCTCTGCCTACCCCTCGTCCTGGACCTGTGGGCTGCACAGTGGGACTTGTTGACCTGTGGCACAACTCCTTGTGTCTTTCATCTCTTCAGTTTGAAGGGTAGATTGCTTGACTTTTGGTATTTGATTTTATCTTTAATGTCAGGCAATAGAAGACCAGCCTGACTTCAAAGTGACACATTCTCCTCAAAATTCACCCCCCTCCTCTCCTGTTCTATAAATGCTGAAATTCAACATGACAAGCCACTTCCACTTTGGACATCCACAAGTAAATTATTGAGTGGTCTGAATGATTTCTTTGTTGATGTATGGAATAAAAGACTGTTGACAGATTGGTGCTAGCTGTCCAGAACTAGATCAGGAAGGCTGGAACATTTAAAAAGATTTCCAGTTCATCTCTGCTGATTAAAGTGGAACACCAGAGAAACCTATCATTCTAGTTTGAGATGGAGCAGTTTAAACCTTTGTCAGGTCTCTTTTACTGTTGTGTCCCCATACAGGGGATTCACTCTCAATTTCGGACAAGATGACAACAGAGAAGTGGAAAACTAATTTGTCACCTGAATAGGAGATGAGTTAAAATCTCCCATCAGGACATCTGTTCTTGTAATAACTGCTAAATGTAGGATTTCCTTTCAATTTGTGAAGATTAGTCTTACTTTAAGGACAAAAAAAAATAAAAAAGGTATAACAGTTTAAAGCCCATTTGAACCCTCAGGTTACTACAACTAAATACAATTCAGGTGCTTAAAAGCAAAAGGTAGTTGATGCCTTACAGTTGGTTTTCTTTCTAAAGCAGCCACAGCCTAGAGTAGAAAAGCCTGTCCCCTGCCAGCATGATGCCGGCTGGGACTTTTTCTTCCTATGAGGAATCTGTGTACTTTCTGCAGAGGTGTTTGAGGCCTTACAGTTGGTTTTCTTTCTAAAGTTGCCACAGCCTGAGTAGAAAAGTCTGTTCCCTGCTGGCAAGATGCAGAGTGGGGCTGTTGCTTCCTATGGGGAAGCAGTGTGCTCTCTGCAGCAGTGTTTGAAGCCTTACAGTTGATTTTCCTTCTGAAGTTCCCACATCCTGAATAGAAAAGCCTTTCTCCTGCCTGCATTCTGCAGAGTGGGACCCTTGCACTTTGTGGGGAACTAGTAGTCTCTCTGCAGAGGTTGGTTGGTTTTCTTTCTAAAGCTTCCATAACCAGAGTAGAAAAGCCTGTCCCCTGCCAACATGATGCAGAGTTGGACCTTGCTCCCTGTTGGGAAGCAGTGGCCTCTCTGCAGAGATTGGATATAATCCCTACTAAGTCAGTGCCAGAGCTCTCCAATCAATAGGGAGCATGAGCTTTGCTGATTGCTGAGCTAATGTTTGGCTTCATAGAGGGTGCATCAGGCCTCTCCAGAGAGACCACTGCTTCCGCAAAAAAACAACCAAACAAAAGTCCCATTTGGCAGCTGCTGGAAGGTGACAGCCTTTTCTTCTCAGGCTGTAGCTGCTTTAGAATGAAAAACAACTGGAAGATGTTGTGCACCTTTTGCTTTGATGCATCTGAAATGTATTAAGGTGATTTAAACTGAAGGTGCATTTGGGCTTTCAATCTATCTGTTCTAGCCAAACTAGGAAACAATAACAGGTTTTACCCACATTAAACAGATCCCCTCTGTAATGGAACCGACCCAGACTGCACTTGAGTACTTCCATTAGAATACCGCTTCCCCGTCTGAACACCGACAACAGACACCACAGCCGACTATACAAGACTAGACGACACCAGTCTTGAAGTAAACCAGGAGGTAGAATAGTTTATTTGAAAACAGATACAAGATATATACACTCAGGGGACAATCCCCCCTCCCTGCATAATGACACAGGGCGGGGCCATCTACATTTAGTAACAAGAGACCCACAGAAATTCAAACTTCACACCAGCAGACAGTCCCATCAGGAGGGAGGGCTGCTGGAGACACCCCCTCACCAAGCTAATACACATAACATTAAACAATCCACAACCCCCACCTATCTCCTAAACATGTCTACACAGTCTGAGACAAAGCCCACACAATATTAGGACAGACCACCCTGTACCCCTAACGGGCACAGGGTGATTTACACATAAGAGGGATATGGGGAGCTGAGGAAGGGGTCTCCCCACCGCTCCAAAGTGACCTGGGTTCCATGGGCCCCCCACACAAAGTGACTCCCGTCACACCCTCCCATTTATGTCCTTGAAAAACTTGCCTTCCTGTGATCTGAGCCCTCCTGATTTTGACAGGTCCTCATTAAAAGCGAACATTTTGTCTCTTCGTCCAGACTTAGATATGTTTCACACTGCAGAACGCCTTGTGCATTTCCTACTTTTACTGTAATACAAAAGATCCCCGTAATGTGCAGCAAAAACATAAAATGCAATTACTCATGGCAACTGATCAAAAATGCTTTAAATCTTCAGTTTCTAACTGATGGCAGTTCAGTGAAATTGGTGGTATTGATTGCTGTTCCTTGCACGTCACATCATCGATTTGCTTTTTGTAGTGCTTTGTTAAATAGGACATTGTTTTCTGTTGGAAAAGGTGGTCTCTACAAGAAGATTGGGTATTACGACAGTACCAAGGACAACCTCTCCTGGTATAATAACGAGCAGTGGTTCGGTGAGTGTGATATATGGCCATATGTAAATTCTTTCATCCAGCTCTCTCTCTCTCGTTATCTACCTTCTATACTCTTGCACGTGCCTTTTCCCAGACGTGTTAGTCTACCTTGAATGTCTTCACTCCTCCTCTTTCCTCCATTGATTCCTCCAAAGATTGAAATGTTGGACACCAGTGTAAAGAATAATGTCAAGGCATGTAGTCGGGGGAGCTCTCTGTAAAACAGATGAACCCAACAGAGATCATTATTCCAGTGATGCAAAAAAGATGGTCACGAAGTGACAGCACCAGATAATCTAATAGGTTCAGTTGTCCTAGCCATTGTATAGCTAGGACACGAGCACTTTTTATGTATTTATTTTCCTCACGTTTGTCACTGCACTTTATATGTGTGTTTTTTTTACTTACAAAAGATCATGGGGTGTTTGGACCTTCCCTGAAGTCTACAGGGAACATTTGTGGGCCTTAGTTTCCTTCCTCCTTTGTCTGGGATGGGTCTTTCTTCGGGAGAGCCATTCGGCTAGCTCCAAAGATAGCAGTCCCTCTTCGGAAAGCCATTCGGCTAGCCACAAGGATAGCAGTCTCTCTTTGGGAGAGCCATTTGGCTAGCCACAAGGATAGTGGTCTTTCTTCAGAAGAGCCATTCGGCTAGCCACAAGGATAGTGGTCCTTTTTCGGAGGAGCCATTCGGCTAGCCGCAAGGTTTTTGGTCTCTCTTTGGGATAGCCATTCGGCTAGCCACATAGATAGTGGTCTCTCTTTGGGAGAGCCATTTGGCTAGCCACATAAATAGTGGTCTCTCTTTGGGAGAGCCATTTTGGCTAGCCACAAGGATAGTGGTCTCTCTTCGGAAGAGCCATTTGGCTAGCCACAAGGTTAGTGGTCTCTCTTTGGGAGAGCCATTCGGCTAGCCAAAAGGTTAGTGGTCTCTCTTGGGGAGAGCCATTCAGCTTGCCACAAGGATAGCGGTTTGCCAGGCCTTTTGGCTAGGTGGACCAAAGTGTCTTGCACTCCATCAGGAGTAGAGCCTTGCATCCCCAGGAGGTCAGGGAGGTTCTTCATCTTCGAGAGGGGATCATTGACACACCCTGTGACCTTTTTGTTTCTTAATTCAAGCTTTTATTGAATCCATCCATGGAGTCATACAGTGCAAAGATACTCCAATGAAAAAAGATTTAAGCCAACAATATCCCAGCTCAAGGCATACAAAACAAGAATGGAATTAATGACACAAGTTGGAAAAATGGGGAGAGATGCAATGAATCTCCTTAGAACATATCAAGCAAATCTTAGTCAAAGCCATGAAATTCGGTGAGCTGCTGTATTAAACAGGAGCCTCCTATGAATCAATCAACATGAAGGACCCAGAACTTTTAGAACCAAGATAACCATACATTTTGAAAAACCGGGGCTTTACAAGCACCAAGATTACAACAGAAGAAATATATAAAAACACAATTTTATTTATCCAATTTTAAAAAACAGAAGGAAAAGTACATTCTACATGGCATTGTACAGAGAAGGCGATGGTTTGGCTGCATATCACCAAAGAGAGAAGCCCCAACGCGTTTCAATTAATACAATTTTTACTTTGAATCTTCTTAAGGTGGGAACAGTAGAATGCAGCAAAAAAAATTCTATAAGATAATAAAATGTTGATCATAACATCTTCAAATATGTTTATTAGGAAAAAATTTGTTTATTTTTTATGATTTGGAAGAATGTGTGGTTGATCTAACCAGACACCCACACAAAGATAAAAACTACTAAGCGTAGAGAAAGCCTACACTATTGAAGATGGAGGGAGTGTAAGATGATGGGAAATCAGTATGGAAGAAAAAAAGGGGGGGGGGGCGTCACTCCATGCGTCATCTCCAGTGAGAGGCCTACACCCTCAGAGACACATCCAGCCCAGGAGTTATTGGCCTAGATAAATGCAACAGCCCTGGGAGAATGAGAAGGCATTCCAGTAAAACCAAATTTTCCACTGCTGTTCCTCATTACGCTTGATAGCAGTGTTGAGTTCGTCCAAATCTCCTCAATAATGGAGAACCAGTATCCCATCAAGGGGGGCTCCATACACCTCCACCTCTGGGTTATACAGACCCTGGTCATGTTTATTAAATATACTAAAAGCAATTTTTATGGTAGTGCTTGGGTAATGGGGTTAGGTGTGGTACCTGTGAACTTTTTGTGTGTGTTAAAGTGGAGTTTGTTTTTGTGCACCACATGTTTGTAAAATTAAAAAAAAAAAAGATTTTATATGGCAAAGTGACAAGCATAAGGAGTATCTTAATGCAGGGCTTGAAAAAGCCGCTCGCCAAATGCAAGGAGAAATTCCTCTGCAGCGGCTGCGAGCACAGATGAAGAAGCATGGAGCGACTGCACATGCGCTCCAAGCCTCATTGTGAAGCCGAGTTCCGGTTTACAACTTCTGGTTTCCACGGCATCGCCATTACAGTGGCAGCGCCGCTGAGAGGACACGTGCAGGAGAGGTCTGCTCTCCTATGCTGAGAGCAGACACCCTCTCCACCGCCGTGGTGGACTCGAGGCCCACACTCCACCACCGTGGGAGACACAAGGCCCGCTCTCAACCGCCTTGGGGGACACGAGGCCCGCTCTACACCTCCTTGGGGAACACGAGGCCCGCTCTCCACCTCCTTAGAGGACACAAGGCCTGCTCTCCACCGCCTTGGAGGACATGAGGCCCGCTCTCCTTCGCCTTAGGGGACACGAGGCCTGCTCTCCACCGCCTTGGGGGACACGAGGCCCGCTCGTCACCGCCTTGGGGGACACAAGGCCCACTCTCCACCACCGTGTGCCTGGCTAGTAGGTCTGGACTCAAAATTTTAACCCCTGTGTTAATGCATTTTAGGACTTACTAGTCCCTCTTCATTGAGGTTTGCAGTTGCAGAATAAAAGACTAGGTAGCACACTGGTTCAGGATGACATGATTAAAAAGAATCTAGAAACGTTTAGAAAGGCTCATTCAGGGTGGTCAGACAATTTGATTGCCTCCTCGCCATTACAGTGGCAGCGCCGCTGAGAGGACACGTGCAGGAGAGGTCTGCTCTCCTACGCTGAGAGGAGACACCCTCTCCACCGCCGTGGGGGACTCGAGGCCCACTCTCCACCACCGTGGGAGACACAAGGCCCGCTCTCAACCGCCTTGGGGGACACGAGGCCCGCTCTACACCTCCTTGGGGAACACGAGGCCCGCTCTCCACCGCCTTAGAGGACATGAGGCCTGCTCTCCACCACCTTGGAGGACATGAGGCCCGCTCTCCTTCGCCTTGGGGGACACGAGGCCTGCTCTCCACCGCCTTGGGGGACACGAGGCCCGCTCGTCACCCCCTTGGGGGACACGAGGCCTGCTCTACACCGCCTTGGGGGACACGAGAAAGCTTTGTGCCTGGCTAGTAGGTCTGGACTCAAAATTTTAACCCCTGTGTTAATGCATTTTAGGACTTACTAGTCCCTCTTCATTGAGGTTTGCAGTTGCAGAATAAAAGACTAGGTAACACACTGGTTCAGGATGACATGATTAAAAAGAATCTAGAAACGTGTAGAAAGGCTCATTCAAGGTGGTCAGACAGTTTGATTGCCTCCTTGAAAATCACAGAAGTAACTAATGTATTTTGGGGCTCATCCAGTTCCCTTAACTAAGGCTTGCAGAGTAAAAGACAAGGTATCACACTGGTCCATAATGAGGTTATTAAAAAGAATCTAGACATTTGTAGGAAGGCTCATTCAGGGTGGTCAAACAGTCTGATTATCACCTTGAAAGTCACAGGGCCAATGCATTTTTGGGTTCACCAAGCCCCCTTGACCAAGGCTTGCAGTTCAGAATAAAAGACAAAGTAGCCCACTGGTCCATGATACCATGATATAGTGGTTAACAAGAATCTAGAAATTTTGTGTATGAAGGGTCGTTCAGGGTGGTCAGACAGTCTGGCCACCAACCTGAACAAGCCTTCCTACATGTGATATTCGATTCTTTTTGACCACTTCATCCTAGTCCAGTGTGCTACCTAGTCTTTTATTCTGTAGATACAAGGCCTGATAAAGGGGGACTGGTAAGCCCCAAAGTGTATTGGATATGCTTGTGGCTCTCACTCTGGCAAATAAAGATCACCTGGACCTATTAAATTTTGTTGCCATGCATTCTTCTTCATTTTCTGCATCCAGTGACTCTTCCATCCACCCTTGCCAATATCACATTGTATAACCCAGTAATTTTACAATTGTACCCTGACTTCCCCTTGTCTGTTTCTTTCAAATGTAATTAGGGGGTTCTCCTCCTGCTGACCACACCAAAGTGATCATCACTTTCCGCTATGTCTCTCAGAAGCTCTTCATTTCTGTCTCGGTTCTGGCTGGACTCGGCATACTCTTGGGCTTTGTCTGCCTGTCATTCAACATCTACAATAGCCATGTGAGGTGAGAAGGACAAATGTTCAATGTATTGTATAAGCTGGGTGGGGATGGAGGAGAGGAGGTAAGGAGTAAGTAGAGGAGTGGAAGGGTGAACAGCTTAAGGGGGTTATGCAAGCTATACATGTAGGAAAGATTAAATACAGCTTAGATAAGCACAATTACAGTTGTGGTTTCCACCACATGATGAATGCATTAGCAAATGAGTAGTGGAAACACACCTCGGGGACCGCCGAGGGTCTATGATTCTTAGGCTCATCTTAGGTTCTTCTTCCTTCCTTGTGTCATGGTTCACTTTATGTACTCACTGAGGTATTTCAGACCTAAATTAAATCTGTACTTAGTATGGTTTCACTTAAAGTACAATTTAAAATGGTTGTAAACGTCTGAAATGATAAATGAACAAAGTATATCCTTCTATAGTGTATACTTGCCTCAGTCCAAAGCACCCAGTGGGATTTCTGGCTGCTGACTCCTTCCTCTACCATCTGCAGAAGTCACTTCTGACAGTTTATGCCAACACCAAGGGATCCCGAGAGAGGGTCCATCCTCCCTGCCCCATTATAGGCAGTTTCTGATGTTACTGGTCATGTGTTCCCTTACCGTTGCCTTCCACAATTCATAATTCAGTGCTTGAGGGATCGATTGCCAGGTCAAGTGCTGTCACGTGGGGGTAGGGGTGTGTAAATAATGCACTTGAATTTTAATATTTTTTAAATTTTGTGAAAAGTAAAATCTGGGTTCTCCGGCAGCAGATTGGACGGGGGAGGGGGGATTCTGGCATAGTAAGAGCAGAGACCTTATGGTACTTCAGTGAAGCATGTACTAAAAGAATCTGTATTCTATGTATAATTTATAATTACTTATATACATGAAGGTCACCCTCTTGATTCTTTAATATCAGTGCTAATTGAGTACAATAGGCTCTTTGTGTTGATGATTGGTGGCCAGAGATCGTGAGCACATTGCGGTTCTTATGCTTTTGGTTATCCGTTGTGTGACTCAGCTCTGTGCGAAGTGGAAGGTGCTTAGAATTTACACCAAAGTTCTAAGATCTTGTACTACACCAGTGGTGTATTTAGGTTTTGTGCTGCCGTAGGCAACACAAAAATTGGCGCCCCCTCGCCGCAGAAAGAGCCTGACATTGACCAAGAACACCCCTGCCCTCCACCCGAGCCTTCCACTACCACTGCCCTCCATACACCAGCCACCATCCTCCATGGCGAGAGAGAAAGACACTCACCTTCACAGCTCCAGACATCCCCAGGAACAAGAGTCGGGCTGTGCATACACCGGCATGAAACCCGCAGCCTCTCTAAGAACCCACCAGGGAAAAAGAATACTGGTGCTTTCGGACTGGGGGGTGCCGGTTAGTATTTCTCCTGATGTAATAAGGTGGGAATGGTGGGAGGGACCCTTTTCCTCCTGGGTTGAATCTGGCCTGGTTTCCTGGCTTGTGCCCGGTTGATGGCAGGGCTCTCCCTAAGTTGAAATACCTTCCTGATTTGAATGGGACTTCATTTGCCTGGTCTAGGGCTTGCAGGTGGAAAAAGCTCCTGGTGATGTGCTGCCTGGGGGTAGCATCGCAAGGGTGATGGAAAAACACTTGTGGCCTTCACCATTGGTGTTCTCACTGGCATAAGGACATGTCGGCTATGCTTTCTTGCACAATGTGGCCTTTTAGCTAGCCAGGGAATTTTTATACTGGTGGAGAGGCCCACTGTATACTGCACACTTTTTATGTTGTTTGTCACTTATTTACTCACTGCGTGTTTTTTTTGCACAGACAAGGAGGGTGCAGGCTATCAGGGGGGCCTGTTTTGATGTTGGGGAGAGGTTCTGTTGCCTTTGAATCTTTTGCCTTTCCCCATCCCGTGGGGTCTTTCTTCAGGAAAGGACCTCAACAAGTACTTAGTGGCCCAATCTCAACTATTCCCTAAGGAGTAGGACCTATCTGGCTTCAGCCTATGTAGACCATGGCATATATTGCCTATCTCAGGAGTCTTGTGCCCCGGGAAGTTCAGGGTTAGAGGCCCTTCCTCTTCAGAGGATTGGCCATACTGTACCCTCTGTGCATTTTTTTTTGCTTGCTGTGATATTATGGTTCACTTTTTTTGTTCACAGGGGCTTGACAAAGCATTGCACCAAGGAGCTTAAAAAAAACTGTTCCAACTGACAGATGTCATGGGGAAAGAACACAGTGGGGTCTCTTCAAACGTTTCCTGAATTACAGTTACAGTTGTGTCCAAAATTATTCAACCCCCAATGCTGTAAAGGGGTTTAGGGACTATAGTGTACATTTGGAATTGTATTCAGAATCAAATCCTACAAGGACGTTGTAACTACCCAAATGCAACTAAAATGACATCAATTGTTTATGTAATACAGTAGTAAATGGTTCTTATGTGGTTTCTTCATTGCCACAATTATTCAACCCCTTAAAGACTACCACTCTGAAGAACAGAGGTTCATACAGGTGCTTTCCATCAGGTATTGAAAACACCTGTGGATGTCACCGAGCAGCAATCAAGCATAATAAGCACCAATTAGGCAGCTTTAAAATGACTGTGATACTCAGCTCCTTCTAGACATTTACTGGTGTGGTTACAAACATGGTGAAGGCAAGAGAATGGTCCAGGAAGACAAGAGAAGAGGTGATTTCTCTTCACAGGAAGGGCAATGGCTATAAGAAGATTGCAAAGATGTTAAACATACCAAGAGACACCTTAGGAAGCATCATTCGCAAATTCAAGGCAAAGGGCACTGTTGAAACGCTACCTGGTCGTGGCAGAAAGAAGATGCTGACTTCGACTGCTGTGCGCTACCTGAAGCGTAGAGTGGAGAGAAGTCCCCGTGTGACTGCTGAGGAACTGAGAAAAGATTTGTCAGATGTGGGTACAGAAGTTTCAGCCCAGACAATAAGACGCACACTGCGTAATGAAGGCCTCCGTGCCAGAACTCCCAGGCGTACCCCCTTGCTGTCTCCAAAGAATAAGAAGAGTCGACTGCAGTATGCCAAAAGCCATGTGGACAAACCACAAAAGTTGTGGGATAGTGTTCTGTGGACTGATGAAACAAAATTAGAACTGTTTGGGCCCATGGATCAACGCTATGTTTGGAGGAGGAAGAACAAGGCCTATGATGAAAAGAACACCTTGCCTACTGTGAAGCATGGTGGAGGGTCAATCATGCTTTGGGGCTGTTTTGCTTCTGCAGGTACAGGGAAGCTTCAGCGTGTGCAAGGTACCATGAATTCTCTTCAGTACCAGGAGATATTGGATGGAAACGTGATGCAGTCCGTCACACACCTGAGGCTTGGGAGACGTTGGACCTTTCAACAGGACAATGATCCCAAGCATACCTCCAAGTCCACTAGAGCATGGTTGCAGAGGAAAGGCTGGAACATTTTGGAGTGGCCATCGCAGTCACCAGACTTAAATCCGATTGAGAACCTCTGGTGGGACTTAAAGAAAGCAGTTGCAGTGCGCAAGCCTAAGAATGTGACTGAACTGGAGGCCTTTGCCCATGAAGAATGGGCGAAGATACCCGTAGATCGCTGCAAGACACTTGTGTCAAGCTATGCTTCACGTTTAAAAGCTGTTATAACTGTAAAAGGATGCTGTACTAAGTACTAAGATTGAATGTCACTTGGGGGTTGAATAAAACTGATAATGCTGTGAGCACAGAAAAGACATTTGTGGTTATTTCATTATAACTGTTATGTTATATTTGTCTGACCTACAAGTGCCTCTTTAATGTAAATGTAAGCAAGATGACTGAATGATCAAAAGCAATGTCAAACTGGCCAAAACACTCAATTTCAGTGGGGGTTGAATAATTTTGGACACAACTGTATATGTGTATATGTAATGACTTTGTTAGTAGGATGCAGTCAGCTTCTCAAGAAAGCAGTCTAGCATTCTTCCATTGCTAGGGTGCTGGCGACTTGTCAAGGAAGAGGCCTCACATCTTGTGTTGCTAGGATGAAGGCAGCAAAAGCCTAGTGTCCTCCGTTGCTAGCATGCAGGCAGCTGTTCATAGAAGCTACTTAGTGTCCTCTGTTACCAGGACAAAGGAAGCTTCCATTGCTAGGACTAAGGTAGCTCTTGGCTTCCAATAGAGTATATGTGTGCTGTAGGCATGTATAGAGTCTTACCTTGAAGCTTGTTGACCTAGGGCCCCCCATAGGCTACACTCCAAGCTTCCAGGAAAAAGTGGCAGGGCTGTATGTAAAAGAGGAAACACATAGGGCCCAGGGTGGGCAGGCCCTCTGACTTTTAGATTCACATACAAGCCCACTGCTTTCAGCCGGCAGATCAGAGTTTGGCCTGCCTGCTCCCACCTTGTGTGCACATGTCCAGTTGAGCAGGGTTCAGCAGAGCAGAGAAGGGCTGTACTGGACTGGGCGGGAGGCTGAGCAGATGGTGCGCCACTGGTGGCGAGGGCTTGCCACATCACCCTGTGTAGGTGAAACCGGAAACTCAGGGGGATCGGGACAGACCTGGACGTGCCCCTGCCCAACTGGCCTGGGCCCTCTGAGTTTACTGAGTTACCTACGCTGTGAGACAGTGTAAAACTTAATGTGACAGCGAGGACACACTGGCCCCCTGGAGCATGGGCGGGGTTGCCATTGCAACCTTGTGACTCCTCAAGCTCCGCCCCTGGGTATGTAAACATTAGCACAAACGTTAGCATGTGTACAGCTTAAAATAGGGTCCATACGCAGGACCTCTAATGCAACTTTTTCTTTTTTATTTATGGATATGAATGTTGTGAAACTTTATTGACCTTTATGCAGGTATGTGCATGAGCCCAAAGAAAACAATACACCTGCATTCAGATCTGTGTCCATGAGCCCTTATGCAGGATGATCATGTCTAGGTGAAGTTACAGGATCGCTAATCCCTGGCTCTGTCTTTTTCTTTCAGGTACATCCAAAATTCACAGCCGCACCTGAATGACGTTACGGCGGCAGGATGCATACTGGCTCTCGCTGCTGTCTTCCCACTTGGTTTAGATGGGCATCACATAGAGACGTGGCACTTCCCTTTAGTGTGCCAGGTGAGCTAATAGCCTACAAGAGACTTTCAGAATACACATGGCAGGTTTCAGAAGAGATTTGTATTATTTTACTTCTTATGCCTCTTATCTTCTCTTCATGCTTTGCTCTCCTGCCTACCGTTGGTTTGACCACATCATCCAGGCTCGCCTCTGGCTTCTGGGACTTGGCTTCAGCTTGGCCTATGGCAGTATGTTTACCAAAATCTGGTGGATCCATACGGCGTTCACCAAGAAAGACGACAAGAAGGAGAGGAGAAAGGTAAGCCAGGAAACATTATTATAATTGTATGATGGAATCCGTGGAATCCCGTTTTGTGCTTGGAGGCACATCTTGTCTTTCTTTTGTTTTTGGCCTTTGGCAGTAAATTAAACTGTGGAACGCAATGATCCAAAAAAAGCAGAAATCATTAGGGGATACATTGTATGGATTGTTTTGTACCAGTGTCTTGTTGTGTTTGGAGGCTCTTGCTTGGCAGACAAAACAAATATTTTTCTTTGGTTTTTGGCCTCCTGCATCTGCATGTTGTTGTATTTAAACCTGAAAAGCGTCCAGAATAGAATTTTTATGGATAATCTTATCACTGGCTATTTATGACTTAGTGGGAAAGTTCCTTTTAAAACAGACCCCTTTAGGTCCCTAAATAAATACCAATGGCACTCGCTGCAATAGAAGAGCTCCTATACTCACCTTTGAGGTGACCCATGTCATAAACGTTCTCTTTGTTTCAGAGGTATAGCCTCCATTAGTCTCCTTGGCATTCCCAAATTCCTGTATTCCCCACTGTAGATAGTAGTTTTATCCAACGACCCCTACACCACTACAGGATACAGCAGTGAGGGAAAGGTTGAATGATGGAGCCACAGTGCAGGATGAGGTACATAGGTATCCAACACCCTCAAAAGTGTCAAATGCCAAGAAGACTGATGGAAGGTGCAGAGGTGGAATGGAGGGAAGTTGAAAGACACGACCACCATATGTGCAATTGATAGCCCCTGCGTGGGCGTGTTTTGTTTCCTCTGTTTTATACTGTTTAAAAAATTTATAAGAAACATTGAAATATAAAAGACACGACCACCAGAGAGGTGGTATGAGAGTTCCTCTATTGCAAGGGAGTGCCATCTTGCTTCATTTGAGAATCTGACTGGGTCACTTGAAATGCCTAACTCCAGTAATTTATTTTTGGATGGCGTGGGAATTCTCCACATGCTTATGTGTCTCGGTAAAGCATCCCATTCATTTTGTGCCACGCCTTAAGCTTTAGTGGACCTGCGCTATGTTCCCCAACACCGCGCACCACAATGTATAGATAGTTCACATTTGTATGTAGTCTTCAGAGTATGTTGTGTTGTGCTGATCGTAGGTCTTTTCGGGAACAATTCTAACTGAAGTTGTGTTGCAGTAACATGGTAAATTGCATATGGACCGTAATATGCAGATGTAGGTAGAGCCTAAAGCTCACCTCAACCATTTTTAGTACAGTACGAAAGGGTAAAGGCTTCATACAAAGTTTTTATTGCTGTCCATGGCTTCCTGTCCCTTTATCAGCTTCACCTCCCCATTTCTTGCATGAGCATTATAGGGACAGAAAGTGATGGAAAGTCTCTATCATGGGGTCACGCCAAAAAAAAAACCTAAGAAAGGTAAAAATGAGCCACTGGGCACAAGTTTTGGTAGGTGAGTTAAATTACCACTGGGCACAGTAGCTCTGGCTTGGCAACTTTTCACAAATCAGGGGTACCCTCTCAGACGCAGTGACACAGTAACCAGGGATAACCTTTAATAGCGTGCTCAAATCTGTTTGGCATGAAGACATGTCTTACTCTGAACCAGTTGTATTATTAAAAGATTTTGGAATCTTGAAAGTTTGTTTTGGCCCCCCTTTTAGACTGTTTACTCAAGGAAACGCAACTATGGGTAGCCCCCACTCCCAAGGGGTAGGTCTTGCCTATTCAGAACTGTCGTGACCAGTAGTAAGTTAACTCCCCTACTGAAAACTTGTATCCAGGGCCACCGTTTTTACCTTTCTTAGCTTGTTACTTTTGTCTGTGACCCCTATTGGAAACCCTATTGAAGGTTCTGGACTTTTGAGTATTTGCTTTGGCGCTCCTACCAAACTGTTTACCTGTAAAATAACAGCTTGGCAGCTTAGAATTTTTAACTCATCCCCTATTCTAAACTGGAAAAATCTGGAGTTAAGCTTTAGAGTAAATTTGTTATACTAGATATATAAACTATCATAACTTTCAAGTTGCTGGCCTTTAATTGGTACTCAGGTTAGGACCTTTACCTTCACTGCCTACATACTGTACTTGTATCCGCTCAATGACTCCTCCTCGGGCCCCTTCTCTTCTCCATCTACACCTCCTCCCTTGGCCAACTCATACACTCTCACGGCTTCAACTACCACCTCTATGCCGACGACACACAAATCTATCTCTCAACCCCCCACCTCACCCCCTCAGTCTCCGGCCGAATCACACACCTGCTGAGCGACATATCAGACTGGATGTCGCTCCACTTCCTTAAATTGAACCTCTCCAAAACTGAGTTTCTTGTCTTCCCCCCAGCCCGGAAACCACCCCCCATTGACTTCTCCATCACATCCAACAACGCCACCATCAAACCCGCCCCGCAGGCCAGAGTACTTGGTGTCATTCTCGACTCCAACCTATCCTTCCAGCCCCAAGTCCAATCTTTAACAAACTCGTGCCGACTCCACCTCCGCAACATCGCCAAAATCCGCACGTTCCTAACCCCAGAAACCACTAAACAGCTCATCCACTCCCTCATCATATCACGACTCGTCTACTGCAACTCCCTCCTCACTGGCCTGCCTCGCCGCTGGCTATCCCCGCTTCAGTCCATCCTGAATACGGCTGCCAGACTCATTCACTTTTCCAACCGCTCCATCTCCGCCACCCCCCTCTGCCAATCCCTCCACTGGCTTCCGATTGCGCAACGGATCAAATTCAAAATCCTAACACTGATATACAAAGCTGTCCACCATACTGCCCCGAACTACATCACCGACCTAATATCCAAGTACCGCCCAGCACGCACACTCCACTCCTCACAAGACCTCCTTCTCTCTAGTTCCCTGGTCTCCTCCTCCCATGCCCGCCTCCAGGACTTCTCCAGGGTGTCGCCCATCCTCTGGAACTCCCTGCCCCAACCCATCAGATTATCACCTACTCTCCTCTCCTTTAGTCGCACCCTGAAAACCCATCTCTTCAGGGAAGCCTACCCCACCCCCTGCTAACCTGCCGACCTCCTCCACTCTTCCTACCACTCCATCCCCCACAGCTATCTCCTCCTGTGCCACCATCCCCTCCCTCCTAGATTGTAAGCTCCAAAGAGCAGGGCCCTCGATCCCCTCATGTTTTGCATTGTATTGGTATTGTTCTGTCACATGTTCTGTCCCCCTCTGTAATGTACAGCTCTGAGCGAACCATTGGCGCTTCATAAATACTGTATAATAATAATAATAATAATAATAATGACTCACTAAATGGTGAAGCCAGAAAACTAGAACATCAGATTGTGAACTTATATGAAAACATAGATGGCAATGGCAGCTCATATCTTTTTAGCATAACAGGTCCCCTTTATGAATGCTCTGCTTGCTAATTCCAGTATTGTAATTCTTTTTGGACATTGTGTATATTGTTATCTGTCTCTTGAATGCTTATTGTTTTTTATGCTTATTACTGGTGGCAGTCAGTGTTAGGTTTGTTATGTAGATTTGCCCGGTAGGCAGTGATGTTTTATGTATGCCCTTGGATGAGGACGCAGTGTGTGTTTTATTCTAAATTGGAGGCATATTTGAATGATCATGATGCTTAAAGGGAACTTGTGAGTATGATAATGAAGGATCTTCTATTGCTAAAGCGGTTTTGAAGCCCAACTGAATTTTTAGTTAATATTAAATACTTACGTTCCAGATGCATCAAAGGCTATACAAAGTCTCGCAGTTGGTTTTCTTTAAAAGCAGCCACAGCCAAAGTAAAAAAGCCTGTCCCCTGCCAGCAGAGTGAGACCCTTGTTATCTCTGTGGTCTCTCTGTAGAGGTTTGGCATACCCTGTACTGGGTCAAACTCCATACTCCTGCTCTGTGCTGGCACTGACTTAAGCCTCATATACATGGAAGATTATATGCTCTTAAATCTTAAAGCCTAAAATGTCCGGTGCTTTCTTGCACCCGAGGAGCCACGGAGTCATGTGCTGATGACAATACAAGTGAAAGCCTGTCCTCTGCCTGCATAGGAATTTAAAGGAACCTTGCTCTGTGCGGAAGCAGTGGTCTCTACGGAGAGGTCCATCACACCCCCTGCTGAGTCAGAACCAGAGTTCCCTATTCAGCATGGAGCATGAGCTTTATTGATTGCAGAATTGTAGTTCTGACTCATAAGAAGGTGTGTCAGAACTTTGCAGAGACACTACTGCTTCCTTCGGAATGGGGGTTCCCATATTTGTACAGACCCTCTTTGGATTTGGTTTGATTGCTACATTGTTGTGATTTTTGGCTTCTGGAAGGCCATATTAACGTAAGAAAAGATGATAATATGGAATTTTCAGAATGTGGGGAGGGTAGTGTCAACATAATGAGACTGACCAAAGATGGCAAATGTCCCATCAAGAGCAATGGGCAGAGGGACTGGTGCCCATCCTCGAATTTTTGAAACTGTCTCTTGAACACATTACAATATCCCATGAGATTCTGTGGTGCATTTTGTAACATTCTTCAATATAGTTTCCAATCAATACCTGCTTACCCAAAAATGTTCCAAAAAAGATGGAAAACAAATCTTGCATTGAGTAAAAAGTGCTGACAACAGAAGCAAACCTGTTATCGCTGATTAGGTTTGCCCTACATGGTGCTCAGATCAGGCTAGGATGGGTAACCCAACAGAGGGAACCAGCCACCTGAATATTCAGGATATCATGTTTGATTTATAGTTCTTCATCACATCACCCAATCCATAAAGATAATACCCCATATTATTCCAATGTCCTCCCTTTCTGCACCATACAGTCCCCATGTGAGATATCTGTCTTTGCAGCTTATATCTGCTGCCGTAGATAGTTCCAAGTATATGTAAGCTCACAATGTCTTCTCCAGTGTGATCAGAACACCTCTCCATTATCACCCCAATGTGATCAGTATACCTCTCCATGATCGCCCCAATGTGATCAGTACACCTCTCCATTATCACCCCAATGTGATGAGTACACCTCTCTATTATCACCCCAATGTGATCCGTACACGTCTCCATTATCACCCCAATGTGATCAGTACAACTCTCCATTATCACTCCAATGTGATCAGTACACCTCTAAATTATCACCCCAATGTGATCAGTACACCTCTCCATTATCACCCCAATGTGATAAGTACATCTGTCCCCCCTATTACCCCAATGTGATCAGTACACCTCTCCATTATCGCCCAAATGTGATGAGTACACCTCTCCATTATCACCCCAATGTGATCAGTACACCTCTCCATTATCGCCCCAGTGTGATCAGTACACCTCTCCATTATCGCCCCAGTGTGATCAGTACACCTCTCCATTATCACCCCAATGTGATCAGTACACCTCTCCATTATCACCCCAATGTGATGAGTACACCTCTCCATTATCACCCCAATGTGATCAGTACACCTCTCCATTATCGCCCCAATGTGATCAGTACACCTCTCCATTATCACCCCAATAAGATCAGTACACCTCTCCATTATCGCCCCAATGTGATCAGTACCCCTCTCCATTATCGCCCCAATGTGATCAGTACACCTCTCCATTATCACCCCAATGTGATCAGTACACCTCTCCATTATCGCCCCAATGTGATCAGTACACCTCTCCATTATCGCCCCAGTGTGATCAGTACACCTCTCCATTATCACCCCAATGTGATCAGTACACCTCTCCATTATCGCCCCAGTGTGATCAGTACACCTCTCCATTATCACCCCAATGTGATCAGTACCCCTCTCCATTATCGCCCCAATGTGATCAGTACACCTCTCCATTATCACCCCAATGTGATCAGTACACCTCTCCATTATCACCCCAATGTGATGAGTACACCTCTCCATTATCACCCCAATGTGATCAGTACACCTCTCCATTATCGCCCCAATGTGATCAGTACACCTCTCCATTATCGCCCCAGTGTGATCAGTACACCTCTCCATTATCGCCCCAATGTGATCAGTACCCCTCTCCATTATCGCCCCAATGTGATCAGTACACCTCTCCATTATCACCCCAATGTGATCAGTACACCTCTCCATTATCGCCCCAATGTGATCAGTACACCTCTCCATTATCGCCCCAGTGTGATCAGTACAACTCTCCATTATCGCTCCAGTGTGATCAGTACACCTCTCCATTATCACCCCAATGTGATCAGTACACCTCTCCCCCCTATCACCTTGGTGTGATGAGTACATCTCTCCTTTATCACCCCAATGTGATCAGTACATCTCTCCCCCCATCACCCCAGTGTTATGAGTACACCTCTCCTTTAACGCCCCAATGTGATCAGTACACCTCTCCATTATCACCCCATTGTGATAAGTACATCTGTCCCCCCTATTACCCCAATGTGATCAGTACATCTCTCCACCCTATCACCCCAATGTGATCAGTACATATCTGTAATGTGATCAGTACACCTCTCCTTTATCAACCCAATGTGATCAGTACATCTCTCCCCCCTATCACCCCAATGTGGTCAGTAAATCTCGCACCCCAATGTGATCAGTACACCTCTCCATTATCACCCCAATGTGCTCAGTACATATATCTCCATTATCACCCCATTATGAGCAATACATATCTCCCCCCTGTCACCACATTGTGATCAGTACACCTCTCCATTATCACCCCAATGTGATCAGTACACCTCTCCTTTATCACCCCAATGTGATCAGTACATATCTGTAATGTGATCAGTACATATCTGTAATGTGATCAGTACATATCTCCATTATCACCCCAATGTGATCAGTACATATCTCCATTATCACCCCAATGTGATCAGTACATATCTCCATTATCACCCCAATGTGATCAGTACATATCTCCATTATTACCCCAATGTGATCAGTACATATATCTCCATTATCACCCCAATGTGATATGTACATATATCTCCATTATCACCCCATAATTATCAATACATATCTCCATTATCACCCCATTGTGATCAGTACACATCTCCATTATCACCCCAATGTGATCAGTACACCTCTCCATTATCACTCCAATGTGATTAGTACACCTCTCCCTTGATTCTGTCTCTGTCATCTCTGTTAGCACCTTTCTTGTTGCTGTTAGATTTTATTCACAAGTTAACTGTGAATAAAATGAAAGCTATTTATAAAACCTTTGATATGATCCTATAAGTTGACACCTTTTATACTTGTATTTTTAATTTTCAAGGTTTCACCCTTCTTTTGATAGCTGAAAATTTGGTCCAATCATGGGACATTTTATGTTCTAAAATATCTGCTAGATCTTTGCAGTGAGTTAGAAAAACATGTGCTCAGTAGGGCAGGCCTGCAGCCAGGAACAACCAATCAGCTTATAGTTTTCATCTTATAACCTGCACTAAAAATGACAACTGAAATTGGATTAGTTGCTATGAGACACACCCACTTCCTTTGCAGTGAAAAGCATTAAAATTGAACTAAACCCATCAGGTTAAGTGTTTCTCAAAACAGTTACAGTTAAAGTGGTTGCAAACCACAGACATGAAATATGAACAAAGCATATCCCTCTATAGTGTCTACTTGTCTCAATCCAGAGCACTAAGTGTAATTTCTGTCTGCTGCCTCCATCCTCTGCTATCAGCATGAATCACTTTTGACAAACTTTCCTGACACCAAGAGAAAAATGGTGACAGGGGAGGGCGCAGCCTGTGGTTGACTGCTTCAGCTCTGTTCCTGTGTGCTGTTTGAAGCGGGGGGGGGGGGGGTGTCCCTTCCCGTTCCTTCCCGTTCCTTCCCGTTCCTTCCCTTCCCTAATCAGCTCTTAGAGCTCTCCTCACTGAGCTCTGGGTAGTGTAATTCTATCTCTCCACCCCCTGTTTTCTGACAGCTCAGACAAACTGTATGTTTTCTGGACTTTCTATAGCTGTTTTCTGGACTTGGAATGGCTGTAGAAAAGAGAAGACTGTAGACAGGTACAACTTATGTAGGAGGATTTGTTTCAGCTCTGTGTATCACCTGAGGACAGTCACTTCACTGGGTATATGAAAGGGCTTACAACCACTTTAACCACTTCCAGTCCGGACACTTTCACCCCCTTCCCATCCAGGCCAATTTTCAGCTTTCAGCGCTATCACACTTTGATTGACAATTGCGCGGTCATGCAACACTGTACCCATATGACATTTTTAGCATTTTTTGAGACAGATAAAGCTTTATTTTGGTGTTATTTATTCACCACTGGGATTTTCATTTTTTTGCTATATAAATGAAAAACCAAACATTTTGAAAAAAAAAGTATTTTTCTTTTAAAACTTTGCAAATAAATAATCTTTCTTAATAGATTTTGGCCAAAATGTATTCTATCTTTTTAGTTAAAAAAAAACCCCTCAAATTAGTTTATAACCAAAAATTATAATTTTTCAAAATGTTTTTTACATTTTTATTTTATTTTTTATATTATTATTTATATATATATATTTTTATATATACTATTACCCTAGCAGTACAGTGTCACCGTAGTGACACTGTGCTACTTGTGGGGGGTGAGGAAGATTTTTTTTTTCTTTTTTTACACTGATTGATTTTACACCCATCAAGGCTGTAAAAGCAATCATTTCTCCTTCTCTCTGGCTGCATTCCTGCAGCCACTGAGAAATACTGTGTGAGCTGTGATTGGTCACAGCTTGTCACATGGTACAAGGCTGTTGTGAATAGCCCTGTGCCATGTGATCTCTGTGATCATTCACAGGTTTCACAAGTAGTAAGCAATGATGTCAGGAAGTGACATCTTGTTTACTACTGTTCATGTGATCACTGATTGGCCAATCAGTGATCACATGAATCGGGACCTCACACAGAGGTCCCTTACAACGATTGGTGTTCCGCTGTGTCCGGAAGACACACTGAGGTAAAAATCGCGGTGCTGTGCGATCCCAGGGAGCGCACACAGGCAATGGATGCGGGGGGACGTTTAGACGGTCACCCGCATCGGCAGTGCTCCTGTCCGGCCAATTATCGGCATGGGCCGGACGTAAAGAGGTTAAGGCATTCCTTTGGTGAAACTGTCAAGGTTGCCAGTATGCTTATGTCAACTCTAAACCAAACTTTCAAGCCCTCAATGGCTCGTGCCATAGCTGATCACATGGCACCATGGCAACTGCAGATCAAACAGAGGCGAAGATGGCAACTTCCTTGCCTTTAAAGGATAGGGGGGGGTTTGGTTCAATTTTACTGTTTGCTTATGTTAGCTCCTAAGCTCTTAAAAGGCTGTTGTTATAGCTTATCCCAAGTGTCTCACCATGACGCATAGGGGCTTAGATGACACCGATAGGAAGATAGGAGGGTTTAGTTCAACTCTAAGCTGGTCATACACCAGTTCAAATGTTCGAACAGAAATTTAGAAAGGTCTTTCATCAGAGCATTTGACGGTACTATTATGAACTTGATTCATTTCAGGTGAAAACCCTAAAAAAATGTATTATATCAATTGCCATACCAATGTTATGAATTCTACACCTGTTTTCGGGATGCCCATGAGCATTCCAATAGGTATGTTTTTTTTTCTGAATGAAAACCACCATCAAAATTTCCTTCGAAAACAGTCATTGGTTTGATCCCATCACAAAATCAAACAGATGTTCCAAAAATGAATTTTTTTCAAACAAAATTCTTTTAGTGTTTGTTCAGCTTTAGTCTTTATTTCTCACTGAGGTGTCTGTTTATGAGGACTGAAGTAGAAAGTGTGGAGTGAAGGTTGTGCCATTTCTGGGAACAATAAAGTCCTAGGTTTATTACACCATTGTAAATGCCGTGTATACAATTGGTTGCAGTACCTGCTTTATAAATAGATAAGGAAATGGTCAACGGAATCATTTTACAACCTTCTATAGTAAAGCCCAGTGGACTAACTCCAATCTCCATTGGCTGCTCAGCACTCTGATTGGCTCTGGCAGTTTTTTGAGGACCATCCAGAAACCGGCGTTGTCTATTAATATAGCCATCTTCCAGAGCTGTATTTTTTATTTTTTCATTCATAATTTTTCAATTCATTTGGCCGTGTTCTAGCAGGACGGTGCTGTAGCTTTAATTATGAATGAGATGTATCCCATACATACATAATATAACAGCTTTGGCTGTAAATGGATACAGTACATTATACATAAGTCATGGAGGAGTGCTGAAGGCCACGAGCTTGCTTGCCATCACCACTTACAGATCCACAAACTGTTTCTACAAATCATTATTAGGTCAGGATTTTGCTGGATTATAGGAAGCATAGATGATGGCAGCTTATTATACAGATACATTACATACATTGAGAGATCAGCCTTGTACAACAAGATGGATAAGCCCAATGTAATTTACCGGGTCAATCCAATCCAAGGCCAATGTTGGGCTGAGCATCCTGCTGGATTGTTATGGTCTTTTTTGGTGGTATGTGTCTAGACCAGGGGTGGGCAAACTTTTTGACTTGAGGGCCGCAATGGGTTCATATATTGGACCCGGGGCCGGACCAAGAGTAGATGAATGATGTGTATGTGTCATCCATAGTAAGTATAGTAATATTCCCCCATAGTAAGCATAGTAATTAATCCCCCATATAGTAATTCATCCCCCATAGTAATTCATCCCCCATAGTAATTCATCCCCCATATAGTAATTCATCCCCCATATAGTAATTCATCCCCCATATAGTAATGAATCCCCCATAGTAATTCATCCCCCATAGTAATTCATCCCCCATAGTAATTCACCCCCCATATAGTAATTCATCCCCCATAGTAATTCATCCCCCATAGTAATTCATCCCCCGTATAGTAATTCATCCCCCATAGTAATTCATCCCCCCTATAGTAATTCATCCCCCCTATAGTAATTCATCCCCCATAGTAATTCATCCCCCATATAGTAATTCATCCCCCATAGTAATTCATCCCCCATATAGTAATTCATCCCCCATATAGTAATTCATCCCCCATATAGTAATTCATCCCCCATAGTAATTCATCCCCCATATAGTAATTCATCCCCCATAGTAATTCATCCCCCATATAGTAATTCATCCCCCATAGTAATTCATCCCCCCTATAGTAATTCATCCCCCCTATAGTAATTCATCCCCCATAGTAATTCATCCCCCCTATAGTAATTCATCCCCCCTATAGTAATTCATCCCCCATATAGTAATTCATCCCCCATATAGTAATTCATCCCCCATAGTAATTCATCCCCCATATAGTAATTCATCCCCCATAGTAATTCATCCCCCATAGTAATTAATCCCCCATATAGTAATTCATCCCCCATATAGTAATTCATCCCCCATATTAAGTCCCCAAGTCCCCCCTGTGTCAATTCACTTACCTTTGCTCCGCGCGTTCCTCTCGCCGTGTTCCCGCGCCATTCCGGTGTAGCATGAAAATCTGTCTCCTATGAGGATCTGTCCCCCTCGACGTATCTGCGCATGTGCCAGTTTCAGGCATTAGCAGCCGATCGGCGATCTCTGGCACATGCGCAGATACGTCGAGGGGGACAGATCCTCATAGGAGACAGATTTTCATGCTACACCGGTCTTCAGGGCGGACTGTGAGAGGAGCCTAGCGGGAGCCTAGCTCCGCGGGCCGTGGTTTGCCCATTGCTGGTCTAGACCTACATGGCTTAGTTTCTAGTTCTGTTCCCATAGACCTTGGGGTGTTCCCGCTCCTTCTGTTGTATTCTCCGTAATATAAATTACATTGAATGGAATGTGCCGTGCCTTATTTTTTTATTTATTTTGTTCGGGATTGAAAAATAACATTTCTAAATGTATATTTTATGAAAAAATATGAAATATTGCTTTGGGAATGTTTTTATTTAAATATGTTACTTTTGCATACATGCATACCCATCCAGTGGCCAGACCCCACCCACTTACCTTAATTGTCCACCCAAGCCCTGTCTTTTGTTATGAGGGGACCACCCACTTGTGGCCTTCAATCATTGTAATGAATGTCCTACTGAGTTACTATGCATGAGTAAGTATGGCTCTGTAATCCTGGACTATCTCCCACAACACAACATTATTAGGACTGAGAACCAAGATGCCATAATGCCCCAGCAAACCCAGAACAATTGACATCAAGGGCTTAGTCATACAGGTGCTCTACAAGGGTCAGGATGGACCTTCTGCATGTGTTGTCTGTAACAATAAAGCTTTAAAACAACTGATGTCACCTGGAGTGCAGGTGGCTTTCTTTGCTTTGTTGCAGTGGACCATGTCTGTGTGATGTGCATGGGGCATGGCCTCTATAGCCTCCACATCTAAATAGGGCATGAAGTGAGAGGGATGGGGGAAATCAGTTATTCATCTGACCAATTCAGTCATCCCAATGGAGGCTATAGAGGCCATAGATGGCTGAATTGGTCAGACGAATGACTGATTTCCCCCATCCCTCTCACTTCATGCCCTATTTAGATGTGGCCGTAGAGATTTTCAATTAGAGAGAGATAGTCTGAAGGCAAACAGCTTCTTCTGAATTTTCTTCTTAGAAACCCCACTGTGCTGTATGAATTATACGTGCACTTTTTTTTGTAAAATAATATTTTTACAGAAAGAGTAAAAAAAAGGATATATAAAACATTAGTTTAAAAATATCTGTACTTACAAAAATCAATTCAAATGTAATTAGTTCCGCCTGGAGCCGTGACAGCACCGCTAATTAAGCGTTGGATTCTGGGCATTGTAGTTTAATGCGGATTACTATACACAGCACCAAAGTAAGTGTTTTTAACCGATTGTAAAAAAAGAAAAAAAGTGCCTTCCAGAATTACACTATTGGGAGCGGTACTTTGCTCTTTTTTATTTTTTATGCTGGGATGTGGATGGTGTTGGAGGGGAAAACCGCGGTGTGAGCTGTGGAGTCCTCTGGTGGTTTACTCTTATGGTGGCAACAAGCCTCATGTGAGAGTTATGCCATCTTTGCTAAGCCTCAGAGTGTGATTGGTGGAGGACATGGGGTGTTCTACGCATATTCATCTCCAACATCTCCAAGATACGACCGTTCCTAACCACGGAAACCACTAAGCAACTTATTCACTCCCTTGTTATATCACGCCTCAACTATTGTAACTCCCTCCTCATTGGCCGACCTCAACGCAGGCTATCCCCCCTTCAGTCTATCATGAACGCTGCTGCCAGACTCATTCACCTCACTAACCGCTCTGTATCTGTCTGCCACCCCTCTCTGCCAATCCCTCCACTGGCTCCCAGTTGCCCAACGGATAAAATTCAAAACACTAGCACTGACATATAAAGCCATCCACAACACTGCCCCAATTTACATATCCAATTTTATCTCTAAATATCACCCAAACCGTACTCTCCGCTCCTCGCAAGACCTCCTGCTCTCTAGCTCCCTTATCTCCTCCTCCCATGCTCATCTCCAAGACTTCTCCAGGGCGTCACCTATCCTCTGGAACTCCCTACCCCAATCTATCAGACTATCACCTACTCTACTTACCTTTAGGCGATCATTGAAAAACTATCTCTTCAGGGAGGCCTATCCCGCCCTCTGCTAATACTGGAATCCTCTACGCTTCCAACCACTCCATCCCCCACAGTTTTACCCATTGTACCACTAACTCCTCCCTCCTAGATTGTAAGCTCCAAGGAGCAGGGCCCTCAATTCCCTCTTGTATTGAACTGTATTGTTACTGTATTGTCTCCCATTATATTGTAAAGCGCTGAGCAAACCGTTGGCGCTATATAAATCCTGTATAATAATAATATTCATGAACAAGTGGAGATATGTACATTATACTTTCTGTTTTATTATGAACTCACTGGTGGATGCTGTTAAGCATGAGCACTATCACTGATGTTACTATGGACATATTCAGTATGTGGTTTGTTAAAGGGGTTGTTTTTAAGCGCTGCACTTGTGTGTATTTATTTGTATAGTGTAGATTTATTGCCCTCAGAGCTTCTGGTCATCCCGGCAAGCACTGAAACTAATCCTGTGTGCCTAATTCAGTATTCCTCAGGCAGTAAAAAAAATGCTAGAGTGCTATAGAATGGTGGTTATTATTGCTACTACAACTCTTTTTTTCTTTTCTTTTTGTTGACTACGACGCCACCTGTTTCAGCACTTGTTTGCTGTCATGGTGGAAGGGGTCGGAGGACTTAGAGGATTTTACGCTAAACCCCAAGATCTAATATAATGAAATGGACCGGTGAGCCATTGAGGACGGAACAGTTAGCTGGAAAATTAATGTTAAAGGTTAATTCCTGTCAACTAACCTGGCAACCCTGGATCCTATACTAATAAGTAATTCCATTGAATAATCTATATATGTGAACACTTATGATGGAGATCTCTGACTCCCTTCTCCTTCTCCATTCTTTTCTCTCCTTCTCCCCATTTTTCTCTATTCTTTTTTATTGATTTTTTGTTTCTATTATCAATGGCCTGCGAAAGTGTTTAGTTGAAACAGATATTCACGATTTCTGCTAAAGATCGGACCCTCTTCATTTAATAATGAAATAGAATTGCCAGTAGCCGCTTATTATGCTCTTTTGTTGGATGTGTTCGGTTTTGGTAGGTATCTAGGCAACTCTGGCGAATATGAGATTAAATCTGCTGTAGAAGTGCTCATCTTTAATTTATATACCCTGATTATCTGTTTAATTTTATGAAGGTTGTTCCAACACATCACAATGTTCTCTGTGACTATATTGTGTTTACAGAAATGGTTGTGGAAAGAGCAAACAGAATCAAAGCTGGATACAGGGTCAAGGCGTTTATAGATTTCCACCTTGTCTATGGTTGGGCTTCTGGCCCATGGATTACTATAGGGACACTGTTGGAAGATAATACTCCTTTATAAAAATTCTTAGAAATACTGAAACATTAGAGCTAATTTTCATCACTGATGCCTTACTATTCACTGCACAGCACTGGTTCCTATTCTGTGTACTGACTAGGAATGAGCTTGGGTTCAGTCTAAAATGGAAGCAGTTGAAAGCCAGAAAAGAAGCTGTTGGTGCCGGGTCAGTGTGTTGTGGGCAGAGGATTCCCATGGTTGCATCAATTCAAAGGGGATGAGCTGCTTGTGACCTCATTGACCTAACATGGCCATATGGCCATATTAGTTCAATGACATTGACCTACTATGACCATTTGGCCTCTTAAGGTCAGTGATGACACTAGCATCCCCCCTACCTGATGCACTGGCTAGGGATGAGCTTAGGTTCGATCCAAACCCAAAAGTAAACTGCCAGTACTGTACAATGATTTGTGATCATTGATGTCATGAGTATCCCCACCCCTTCATGTAATGACAGTGACGAGCTTGGGTTCAGTCTAAACTGGGAGAAGTCCAAGCCCGAAAGTAAACTGTCAGTACCGGGAAAATAAGTTGTGGGTAGGATATTCCTCGCAGATGCACCAACTCAAATAGACTGAGATGCTTGTGATCTCATTGACCGAATATTGCCACAGGGCCATATTAGGTCAATGATGTCAAAAACATCCCCACCCCTCTATGTACTTACTAGGAATGAGCTTGGGTTCAGTCTAAAATGGAAGCAGTTGAAAGCCAGAAAAGAAGCTGTTGGTGCCGGGTCAGTGTGTTGTGGGCAGAGGATTGCCATGGTTGCATCAATTCAAAGGGGATGAGCTGCTTGTGACTCCATTGACCTAACATGGCCATATGGCCATATTAGTTCAATGACATTGACCTACTATGACCATTTGGCCTCTTAAGGTCAGTGATGACACTAGCAACCCCCCTCCCTGATGCACTGGCTAGGAATGAGCTTAGGTTCAATCCAAACCCAAAAGTAAACTGCCAGTACTGTACAATGATTTGTGGGCAGAGGATTCCCCGTGGCTGCACCAACACGAAGGAGCTGGGATGCTTGTGACATCATTGACCTCATATGGCCACATGGCCATATAAGGTCATTGATGTCATGAGTATCCCCACCCCTTCATGTAATGACAGTGACGAGCTTGGGTTCAGTCTAAACTGGGAGAAGTCCAAGCCCGAAAGTAAACTGTCAGTATCGGGAAAATAAGTTGTGGGTATGATATTCCTCGCAGATGCACCAAATAGACTGAGATGCTTGTGATCTCATTGACCGAACATTGCCACAGGGCCATATTAGGTCAATGACATTGACCTGATATGGCCATGTGGCCATATCTGGTCAATGATGTCAAAAACATCCCCACCCCTCTATGTACTTACTAGGAATGAGCTTGGGTTCAGTCTAAAATGGGAGCTGTTGAAGGCCAGAAAAGAAACTGTCAGTGCCGGGTCAATGCGTTGTGGACCGGGGATTCCCATGGTTGCACCAACTCAAAGGGGATGAGTTGCTTGTGACTTCATTAACCTAACATGGCCACATGGCCATATCAGGTTAGTGACATTGACCTAATATGACCATGTGGCCAGTTAAGGTCAGTGATGACACTAGCATCCCCCCTCCCTGATGCACTGGCTAGGGATGAGCTTAGGTTCGACCCAAACCCAAAAGTAAACTGTCAGTACTGTACAATGATTTGTGGGCAGAGGATTCCCAGTGGCTGCACCAACACGAAGGAGCTGGGATGCTTGTGACATCATTGACCTCATATGGCCATTGATGTCATGAGCATCCCCACCCCTTCATGTACTGACAGTAACAAGGTATGAGCTTGGGTTCAGTCTAAACTGGGAGAAGTCCAAGCCCGAAAGTAAACTGTCAGTACCGGGAAAATAAGTTGTGGGTAGGATATTCCTCGCAGATGCACCAACTCAAATAGACTGAGATGCTTGTGATCTCATTGACTGAATATTGCTACAGGGCCATGACATTGACCTGATATGGCCATGTGGCAATATCTGGTCAATGATGTCAAAAACATCCCCACCCCTCTATGTACTTACTAGGAATGAGCTTGGGTTCAGTCTAAAATGGGAGCAGTTGAAGACCAGAAAAGAAACTGTCAGTGCCAGGTCAATTCGTTGTGGACAGGGGATTCCCATGGTTGCACCAACTCAAAGGGGATGAGTTGCTTGTGACTTCATTAACCTAACATGGTCAAATGGCCATATCAGATTAGTGTCATTGATCTAATATGACCATGTGGCCAGTTAAGGTCAGTGATGCCACTAGCACCCACCCTCCTCAATTCACTGGCAAGGGATGAGCTTAGGTTCGATCCAAACCCAAAAGTAAGCCGTCAGTACTGTACAATGATTTGTGGGCAGAGGATTTCCCGTGGCTGCACCAACACGAAGGGGCTGAGATGCTTGTGACATCATTGACCTCATATGGCCACATGGCCATATAAGGTCATTAATGTCATGAGCATCCCCACCCCTTCATGTACTGACAGTGACAAGGGATGAGCTTGGGTTCAGTCTAAACTGGGAGAAGTCCAAGCCCGAAAGGAAACTGCCAATACCGGGCCAATGAGTTGTGGGTAGGGTATTCCTCGCAGGTGCACCAACTCAAATAGGCTGAGATGCTTGTGATCTCTTTGCCAAAGGGCCATATTAGGTCAGTAACATTGACCTGATATGGCTATGTGGCCATATCTGGTCAATGATGTCACAAGCATCTCCACCCCTCTATGTACTGAGTAAGGATGAGCTTGGGTTCAGCCTAAACTGGGAGCATTCCAAACCCAAAAGGAAGTTATCAGTACTGGGCCAATGAGTTGCAGGAAGGGAATTCCCCATTAGTGCACCAACACAAAGGGGCTAGGATGCTTGTGACATCATTGACCACATATGGACACATGGCCATATAAGGTTAATGCTCCTTATATGGCCATATAAAGCCAATGATGTCACAAGAATCCACACCCCTCTATGTACTGACTAGGTATGAGCGGTCTAAACCAAGTGAAGTGCAAACCCATGAGGAAACTGTCAGTACCGGCCAATGAGCTGTGGGCAGAGGTTTCCCGGTGATTGCACTCACAGGGGCTAAGACTCTTGTGACCTCATTGACCTAATATGCCCATGTGGCTATACAAGGTCAATGATATCATGAGCATATCAGCCCCTTTGTGTATGTGCAGCTGTGGAATGGAGAAATCATTGGCACAGTACTGATAACCCCTTCTGGGTTCAAACCGAAGATGGTTCAGACCAACCCAAGCTCATCCATAGTATTGACTACGCTGACAGTTATGCATCTGCCTGTCTTTGATGCAGACATATTTTCTGTTAAGATCAATGATAGTAGGGAGGTCACCTGGCAAGGCCCCACTGAACTTTTGCGATGGGGCCCCTAAATCTGTACTTGTGCCCCTAAATATATCTTCCCTTTAAAAATCCAGAAAGAATAATGGGACATCCTGGTAATAGACTTGGCTGGTTTGAAGACCTCTAAACTGAGCGCCAAGATCTCACCACTAAAGCCCTCAGAGGATATAAGGTTCTTAAACCTCTCATCCTCCAACCACTGAAATGTGACTGCCGTGTGGACTGATCATTTAATCCAGACATTGTCATCTTTTTTACACCAGAGGAACCCTTGAAATAACTTTCAAGTCTGGGGGAACCCCAAAATTAAACATTTGTGGTCACTAAGAAGAATTCTCCTTACACTGGTGGTCAGTGGGAAGAATACTTCTTACATTGGTGGTCAGTAGGAAGAATGCTCCTTATGTTGGTGGTCATTGAGAATAATGTTCCTTACATTGGGGGTCAGTGAGAAGAATGCTCCTTAGATGGGGGTCAGTGAGAAGAATGCTCCTTAGATGGGGGGCCAGTGAGAAGAATGCTCCTTACATTAGTAGCCAGTGAGAAGAATGCTCCTTAGATGGGGGGCCAGTGAGAAGAATGCTCCTTACATTGGTAGCCAGTGAGAAGAATGCTCCTTACATTGGTGGTCAGTGTGAAGAATGCTCCTTACATTGGTGGTCAGTGGGAAGAATGCTCCTTACATTGGTAGGCAGTGAAAAGAATGCTCCTTACATTGGTGGTCAGTGGGAAGAATGCTCCTTATATTGGTGGTCAGTGAGAAGAATGCTCCTTACATTGGTGGTCAGTGAGAAGAATGCTCCTTAGGTTGGTGGTCATTAAATACAATGCTCCTTACATTGGTAGTCAGTGAGAAGAAATTCACCTTACATTGGTGGTCAGTGAAAAGAATGTTTCTTACATTGGTGGTCATTGAGTAGAATGATCCTTATATTGGTGATTATTGAGTAGAATGCTCCTTACATGGGTGGTCATTGAGTAGAATGCTCCTTACATTGGTGGTCATTGAGTGGAATGCTCCTAACATTGGTGGTCAGTGAGAAGAATGCTCCTTACATGGGTGGTCAGTGAGTAGAATGCTCCATACATTGGTGGTCATTGTAAAGAATGCTCCTTACATTGGTGGTCAGTGGGAAGAATTCCCCTTAGAGTAGTAATCAGAATGGAAAACTTAAGAGAAAACGAAAAAGAGACTATAGACACCACTACGTGAGAGGTCAGCTAACCACAGCTCAAGGAACCCCCAGGAACCTCTGGAGGAACCCCGGTTGAGGATGGCTGGTTTATTCCATCCCAGATCGAAGTACATACAACTACTGAATGGTGGTTATGACGGTAGGTAGGCTGGAGAAGAGGGATCATCATTCTGTCTCTATGCAAACCGTCGGCATTGTTGGCCATGCTGCTCAGTCTTCGGAAGTTCCGGACCTGAAAGGGTGCAGAGAAGGGCGAGTAAATTAATAAGGGACATGGAGGACCTCAGCAACGAGGAAAGATTAATTAAATGGAATCCATTCACCCCTGAGAAGAAGTGATTAAAGGGGGAATTGATTTCCTCACATAAATATTTAAATATTCCATATAGAAAATTCATTGGAAAGCTTTTTCTTTTAGGATCGGCATAAACAAGAAAAGGGGCCCTTTGTGCTTGGAAAAAAAAAAAAGATATGTAGGGCCCACGTTTGAGTAGAACCAGTACTTACTGGCAACCTGCAGAGACCTGCGGCACATCTGTGCATCATGTGCTGAATTTAGTAGAATGGCAGGGCATTCTTGCAGCAGTGACAGTGGTTGTAAACCCTTCCATATACCCAGTGAAGTGACTGGCCTCAGGTGATACACAGAGAGGAAACATATCCTCCTACATGAGTTGTACCTGTTTATCTGCAGTATCTCTTATCTACGTCCAGAATCTATACAGCTTGTCTGACTGGCGAAAAAAAGGAGGTGGACAGCTGAAGTAGAAAAATGCAGAGCTCAGTGAGGAGATCTCTGATAGCTGAATGGAGGGAAGAGACACGCCCCCCTTCACACAGCACACTGGAACAGAGCTGAGACTGTCAATCGCAGGCTGTGTGCTTGAGCTCCCTCCCTTGTCACCTTTTTTCTCTTGGTGTCAGGAAAATGTGTCAGAAGTGACTCATGCTGATAGCAGAGAAAGGAGGCAGCAGACAGAAATGACACTTAGTACTCTGGATACACAGAGAGGAAACACATCCTCGTACATGAGTTGTACCTTTTTATCTGCAGTATTCTCTTATCTACATCTGTTCAAAGCCCAGAATCTATACAGCTTGTCTGACTGTCAGCTGTCTGACAACTGAAGTAGCACACTGCAGAGCTCAGTGAGGAGATCTCTGATAGCTGAATGGAGGGAAGAGACACACCCCCCTTCACACAGCACACTGGAACAGAGCTGAGACTGTCAATCGCAGGCTGTGTGCTGGAGCTCCCTCCCTTGTCACCTTTTTTCTCTTGGTGTCTGGAAAATGTGTCAGAAGGGACTCATGCTGATAGCAGAGGAAGGAGGCAGCAGACAGAAATGACACTTAGTACTCTGGATACACAGAGAGGAAACACATCCTCGTACATGAGTTGTACCTTTTTATCTGAAGTTTCTCTTATCTACATCTGTTCAAAGCCCAGAATCTATACAGCTTGTCTGACTGTCAGAAAAAAAGGAGGTGGACAGCTGAAGTAGCACACTGCAGAGCTCAGTGAGGAGAGCTCGGATAGCTGATTGGAGGGCAGAGACATGCCCCCTTCACACAGCACCCTGGAACAGGACTGAGACTGTCAATCGCAGGCTGCGTGCTGGAGCTCCTTCCCCGTCACCTTTTTTCTGTTGGTGTCAGGAAAACGTGTCAGAAGTGACTCATGCTGATAGCAGAGGAAGGAGGCAGCAGACAGAAATGACACTTCGTACTCTGGATTGAGGCAAGTACACACTATAGAGGGATATGCTTTGTTCATGTTTCATGTCTGAGGTTTACAGCCACTCTAAGTGGAGCTATTATGACATATCTTTTATATTTATACAGTATGTTTAAAATAATTGCAATAATAAATCCACAAGCAGGCCCGAGCACTACAAACTCATCTGCAGACCCAATGGAGATTGTACAATCGGATTGAAACGTGTGTGGTGAGTTTTAGAGTTAATAAAGGAGAAACTTAAACGATCCACTCAATTGGTATCAAATCCTGCAGCTCCTACATTACATAGTTTATGGTAGATCTGAAGGAGATTGTACAATCAGATTGTATAGTGTATGGTCAGCCTAAGAAGGATCATTAGCTTAGCTGCACTTTCCCATAGACTTCTATTATGTCCTGTGGTTTCAGAAAATGCACCAAAAGCCGTGGGACAAAATAGAGGTCTATGGGAAAACGCAGCTAACCTACATAAAAAACCGTGGGGACGCTGTGCCGCGGGCAAAGCCCAGTCAATCCGTGTGAAGACGGCCCTAAGATGCTGACTCGTTTAAGAGTCTCCACACACCTTACAATCTGACCATACAATCTTTGCTTACTCAAATTTAGATCTGCCAAACCTATGTAGTCTGAGGACCTAACCGAACTATCCAATCAGTGTGTATGCAACCAGACAGGCCCTTGTGCTTCATAGTTGTTGATCTAAATGGAGTCCGAATGCCGCTTCCTAAAAGCTTCGGAGGGGTGGGGAAGTTGGGTTGCATACCCTGCCCTCTGTCCATAGTGCACCCCTGAACCCTGCATTCTGTACGTTGCACACTCCTGAACCCTGCACTCTCTATGTAGCGCATCCCTAAACCCTACACTCTGTACGTAGCGCATCTCTAAACCCTGCACTCTGTACGTAGCGCACCTATAAACCCTGCACTCTGTACGTAGCGCACCTATAAACCCTGCACTCTGTACGTAGCGCACCTCTAAACCCTGCACTCTGTACGTAGCGCACCTCTAAACCCTGCACTCTGTACGTAGCACACCTATAAACCCTGCACTCTGTACGTAGCACACCTATAAACCCTGCACTCTGTACGTAGCGCACCTATAAACCCTGCACTCTGTACGTAGCGCACCTATAAACCTTGCACTCTGTACGTAGCGCACCTATAAACCCTGCACTCTGTACGTAGCGCACCTATAAACCCTGCACTCTGTACGTAGCACACCTATAAACCCTGCACTCTGTACGTAGCGCACCTATAAACCCTGCACTCTGTACGTAGCGCACCTATAAACCCTACACTCTGTACGTAGCACACCTATAAACCCTGCACTCTGTACGTAGCACACCTATAAACCCTGCACTCTGTACGTAGCACACCTATAAACCCTGCACTCTCTATGTAGCGCATCCCTAAACCCTGCACTCTGTACGTAGCGCACCTATAAACCCTGAACTCTGTACGTAGCGCACCTATAAACCCTGCACTCTGTACGTAGCACATCTCTAAACCCTGAACTCTGTACGTAGCACACCTCTAAACCCTGCACTCTGTACGTAGCACACCTCTAAACCCTGCACTCTGTAGGTAGCGCACCTCTAAACCCTGCACTCTGTACGTAGCACACCTATAAACCCTGCACTCTGTACGTAGCACATCTCTAAACCCTGAACTCTGTACGTAGCACACCTCTAAACCCTGCACTCTGTACGTAGCACACCTCTAAACCCTGCACTCTGTAGGTAGCGCACCTATAAACCCTGCACTCTGTACGTAGCACACCTCTAAACCCTGCACTCTGTACGTAGCACACCTATAAACCCTGTACTGTTCGTTGTGCACCTTTAAACCCTGCAATTTGTTTGTGGTGCACCTATAAACCCTGCAATCTGTTCATAACGTACCCCTAAACCCTGCACTCTGTACGTATCGGACCTCTAAACCCTGCACTCTGTACATTGCGCACCTCTAAACCCTGTACTCTGTTCGTAGCGCACCTCTAAACCCTGCAGTCTGTACACAGCACACCTCTGAACCCTGCACTATGTATGTAGCACACCCCTGAATTTTGCACTCTGTACATAGCACACTCCTATACCCTACACTTAGTAGGTAGCGCACCTGTCAGGAATGGACTTGCCAATAGTGGTGGGACTCACCTGCCTTGTGGGCTGCAGTACCAGGGCTGGCCAGCGGGTGCTCTCAACAACCAGAGGTTCACTTCGGCCATTAGCCATCACCTGGGGCTGATTGCAGGTGTATTTAAGGGATGGCCAGACCTGCAGTCTGTGCCTTGGTGTGTGTTTTTCCATGGGCCCCTGTACCTTGTAACCTGCATTCCTGTTCCTGCCTGACTTGTTGCCGACCCTGCCTGATCCTGACCTCTGCTGACTTCTCCTGTTTGATCCCTGGCTTGTGACCCTGACCATTCTCTCCGCCTGCTCCTCCTGTACCTACCTGCCCGATAGTTATCGACCCGGCCTGCCTGACTACGTTGTGCTCTATATGTGTATGTACCTGTGTATCTATACCAGTTTAGGTTTGGGTTTGTTTCACCTTGTTGTATGTATTTGTGTTAGCTTGGGGTTTGGTGCACTGCGTTTATGTTTGGACTGTTAGTCTTAATAAATTGTCTTATTTATACCATATCTGAGGCCTGCGTTTCCCTGTGTCAGTCCACACACTTCTGGTCACACCCGCATCCCTGACAGCACCCCTAAACCCTGCACTCTGTACGTAGCACACCCCTAAACCCTGCACTCTGTACGTAGCACACCTCTAAACCCTGCACTCTGTACGTAGCACACCTCTGAACCCTGCACTCTGTACGTAGCACACCCCTAAACCCTGCACTCTGTACGTAGCACACCCCTAAACCCTACACTCTGTACGTAGCACACCTCTGAACCCTGCACTCTGTACGTAGCACACCCCTAAACCCTGCACTCTGTACGTAGCACACCCCTAAACCCTACACTCTGTACGTAGCACACCTCTAAACCCTGCACTCTGTACGTAGCACACCTCTAAACCCTGTACTCTGTACATAGCACATCTCTAAACCCTGCACTCTGTACGTAGCACACCTCTAAACCCTGCACTCTGTACATAGCACACCTCTAAACCCTGCACTCTGTACGTAGCACACCCCTAAACCCTGCACTCTGTACATAGCACACCCCTAAACCCTGCACTCTGTACGTAGCACACCCCTAAACCCTACACTATGTATGTAGCACACCCCTAAACCCTGCACTCTGTACGTAGCACATCTCTAAACCCTGCACTCTGTACGTAGCACATCTCTAAACCCTGCACTCTGTATGTAGCACACCCCTAAACCCTGCGCTCTGTACGTAGCACACCCCTGAACCCTGCGCTCTGTACGTAGCACACCCCTGAACCCTGCGCTCTCTACGTAGCACACCTCTGAACCCTGCGCTCTCTACGTAGCACACCTCTGAACCCTGCACTCTGTACATAGCACACCCCTAAACCCTGCACTATGTATGTAGCACACCCTGTACTTTGTATGTAGCACACCCAGTGTGCGTAGTGCACCCCAGATACAACCTGCCCTTTGAGGGAAACCATACTGCTGATGTGGCCCTCGGTGAAACTGAGTTTAAGGCCCCTGATCTGAATTAATTAGAAGGGGAAAAAACGCACATTTGTAAAACGCTAGTCGTGAATGAATCCTAATGGTGGCCGTACATGCTTTGATAAATGATCAATTCCTTTTCCAATCGATCCCTTCCAATAGGAATAATCGACCTGTAGTTGTCAACCCATTCTATTGATATGCCATACAAGAGGAAAAAGGTATACTCAGTTTGATCGAATCCCACCTAAAATTAGTTTATATCAAGGAAGTTATGTCTATTGAACTTTTTTCTAAGCAGATTTGATCAATTGAATCGCAGATCAAGTGGCTAAAAAAAATCAAAGCGTGCATGTCCACCATAAAGGAGATTGTACAATCAGATTGAATAGTGTATGGCCATCATAAAGGAGATTGTACAATCAGATTGTACAGTGTACTGCCATCATAAAGAAAATTGTACAATCAGATTGTATAGTGTATGGCCACCGTAAAGGAGGTTGTACAAAGAAGGATCTTTATGTCGTGTAAAACAAGCCATTCTACGAGTGATGAAACAGAAAAGTTTCTCGGAAACCCATCTGAGAGTTTTTAAAAATTCAGAAGAAGTTAATAATTAACGTTTATCTGAGACTTTGATCCGTGCCCAGCCAGCTGCCAGGGGATCGGCAGCAGTAGGCCTGCAGACCATCGGTGGTCTGGGGACCCAGAGATACGCCAGCTTCCGCCAGCCCTGTGCACACAGGAGCCTGTTAGCAGCCTCGGCTGTGAAGATTCGGGAAGGCGTCTTTCCTCCGGGGAATCGCCAGATGAGGATATCAGGAGGAATCAGAGATGGGGGGAGGGGCGGTGGGCATCGAGAATATTTTTTGCATCGTGTCTCCGTGGCAACAGACGGCAGCGCAATTTAGAATCTTCACACTTGCACCTGTCGCCCTCCCCCCCCCCCATCTTCATTGCACATCAGGCTGTAGAGTCATTAAGATCACACTTCATCAGGAGCGAAGATTGGGAATGACGCCGCGCAGACTTATTATAGCAGAGGAGTGTGAGGAGATGAGCTCTGACAAATAGCAGCTGCTCGCCGGGCGCTCGGGCTGGTACTCCGCCGTCACAGGCGACTCTCGTGTCTGTCCCCTCCGGTCACAGCGCACATCCAGAGGGCCTCGCCGCGGCTCCATCTGCTGCTATCCCTGTCCAATTCCTGCTGGCTCTCTCCTCAGCTGCCAGGAGATCTGGTGCCCTGGCCGTGGTGGGGGTCCGGCTCGGTGCACTGTGATACGGAACTGGCCATGGCGGGGGGCCCGGCTCGGTGCACTGTGATACGGAACTGGCCATGGCGGGGGGCCCGGCTTGGTGCACTGTGATACGGAACTGGCCATGGCGGGGGGCCCGGCTCGGTGCACTGTGATACGGAACTGGCCATGGCGGGGGACCCGGCTCGGTGCACTGTGATACAGAACTGGCCATGGCGGGGGACCCGGCTCAGTGCACTGTGATACAGAACTGGCCATGGTGGGGGGCCTGGCTTGGTGAACTGTGATACGGAACTGGCCATGGCGGGGGGCCTGGCTTGGTGAACTGTGATACGGAACTGGCCATGGCGGGGGGCCCTGCTCTGTGCACTGTGATACAGAATTGGCCATGGAGGGAGGGGCCTGCTCCGTGCACTGTTATACAGGACTGGCCATGGTGAAGGGACCTGGCTGTGGCACTGTGATACAGAACTGGCCATGGCGGGGGACCCGGCTCGGTGCACTGTGATACAGAACTGGCCATGGCAGTGGAGCTCAGCTCGGTGCACTGTGATATGGAACTGGCCATGGTGGGGGGCCTGGCTTGGTGCACTGCGATATGGATATGGCCATGGTGGGGGGCCCGGCTCAGTGCACTGTAATACAAAACTGGCCATAGCAATGGGACCCGGCTCGGCTCGATGCACTGTGATACAGAGCTGGCCTTGGCGGGGGGGCCTGGCTTGGTGCACTGTGATACAGAGCTGGCCTTGGCGGGGGGGCCTGGCACGGTGCACTGTGATGCGGAACTGACCATGGTGGGGGGCCCTGCTCAGTGCACTGTGATACGGAATTGGCCATGGCGGGGGGGGCCCTACTCAGTGCACTGTGATACAGGACTGGCCATGGTGAGGGGACCCGGCTGTGGGACCGTGATAAGGGACTGGTCAAGGCAGGGGAGCTCAGCTTGGTGTACTGCGATACAGAACTGGCCATGGAGGGGGGGGGGGGGCCTGCTTGGTGCACTGTGATTTATAAACAATGTTACTTTGTAAGCCAGTTCACACCAGGGGCGGACTGACCATTTGGAAACTCGGGCACTGCCCAAGGGCCCTGGGTCAGTAGGGGGCCCCATGAGATGCCCCTGGTACCTTTTTCATAGGCTTTTTTGAGTTTGGGCAAGGACACAGGGGCCCCATGATCCCCTATTGCCCGGGGGCCCCATGAGTTGTCAGTCCGCCCCTGGTTCACACATATGGGAATTGGATGCATTTTGAACCACTTCCAGTTTGCACAACATGACAAAGAACATTGCTTTCTATTGTGCCTGTTCATATATGTCGTCTTGAGCGCAAATTCAGTGCCAATTTATAGAGTCCTGTCAGTATTCTGAGCAGTGCGGTCCGGTTTAGGTGCAAACTCAGGCTCATTGACTTCTATGGGAACGCTTCTGAATTGCACATGTCATCAGTTGTGTACAAGATAAAATCCTGACATGAACCCGATGTACACCTGACCTGATCCTGATCTAAATCTGACTTGAAACTTTGAACAACTACTTTGTCAATTAGCTTTGAAAGCAAAGCTTCATTTCGCACCGCACATGTCTGAATCCACATTGCATCTCCTTGTCTGAACAATGTTTATAAATAATGTTACTTTGTATCTCTCTATCTCTTAACCCCTTGCCCTCCAGAGGATCCCCCCCCCCCCCCCCTTCCTGACCAGGCCGGATTTTTGTGTTACAGCACTGTGTCAATTTAACTGAAAATTACGCAGTCATGCAACGCTTCACCCAGCTAAAATTGATGTCCGTTTTTTCCCACAAATAGAGCTTTCTTTCGGTGGTATTTGATCACCTGTGTGGTTTTTATTTTTTGCGCTATAAACAGGGGCGGACTGACCATTTGGAAACTCGGGCACTGCCCAAGGGCCCGGGGTCAGTAGGGGGCCCCATGAGATGCCCCTGGTACTTTTTTCATAGGCTTTTTTGAGTTTGGGTAAGGACACAGGGGCCCCATGATCCCCTATTGCCCGGGGGCCCCATGAGTTGTCAGTCCGCCCCTTGCCAAAAAAAAAAAGACTGACAATTTTGAGAGAAAAAAAAACTATATTTTTGACTTTTTGTTATGAAACATGTCCAGTAAAAATTTTTTAAAAAATCGAATTTCTTCATAAATTTAGGCCAAAATGTATTCTGCTCCATATCTTTACTAAAAAAAAACCCAATACGTGTAAATTAATTGGTTTACATGAAAGTTATAGCGTTTACACATGACTGCATAGATAGTGGGTTTTTTAAAATATATATTTTATTTTTACTACACCCTGTTCCAAATTATTATGCAAATGATATTTTTCTCCTTTACCTAAATAATTGATGTAAATAACAGTCAGCATAATTCTCCTGTTACAACTATTAAGAGTACAATTCACATTTTATTGCACAAACCTCCTAATGATAACAGGATTTTTGTTCCAAATTATTCCACACAGGAAGTTTCAAAACACTTTATAGGTTGTAAAGAACTGAAAATTGTCATTTGTTGTGTTTGCAGCATATTTACTGAAATCAAAAGCTATTTCAATCAAACGTTTAACAACATTTTAACTTTGTAAACATTTGAAGCGGTCACGTTACATTGTAACATAGGACCCCTTATTTGATAGCAGCTTCGCAAGTCTTGCATCCATTGAACTTGTGAGTTTTTGGACAGTTTCTGCTTGAATTTGTTTGCAAGATGTCAGAATAGCCTCCCAGAGCTGCTGTTTGGATGTAAACTGCCTCCCACCCTCATAGATCTTTTGCTTGAGGATGCTCCAAAGGTTCTCAATAGGATTGAGGTCCGGGGAGGATGGAGGCCACACCATGACTTTCTCTCCTTTTATCCCCATAGCAGCCATTGATGCAGAGGTATTCTTTGCAGCAGGAGATGGTGCATTGTCATGCATGAAGATGATTTTATTACGGAAAGCATAGTTCTTCCTTCTGTACCAGGGAAGAAAGTGGTCAGTCATAAACTCCACATACTTTGCAGAGGTCATCTTTACACCTTCGGGGACCGTAAAAGGGGCAAACCAGCTCTGTTCCCATGATTCCGGCCCAAAACATGACTCCACCACCGCCTTGCTGATGTTGCAACCTTGTTGGAACAGGGTGGCCGTCCACCAACCATCCACTACTCTATCCATCTGGACCATCCAGGGTTGCACGGTACTCATCAGTGAACAGGACTGTTTGAAAATTAGTCTTCATGTATTTTTCTGCCCAATGCAGCCGTTTCTGCTTGTGAGCATTGGTTAGTGGTGGCCGAATAGAAGGTTTATGCACAGTTGCTAGACTCTGGAGGACTCTGGAGGACTCTACACCTTGATCCTCACTGAGGATGTCAGTGACACCAAGTCAGTTCCCCCCAGTGTCAGAATGCCTGCTGCAGTCCCGCTATAAGTTGCTGATCGCCGCCATTACTACACCCTGTTCCAAATGATTATGCAAATTCTATTTAAGTGTCACAAAGATTAAATATTTTGTTTTTCAGTGTAACTCATTGTGTGTCAGGGCTCTTTTGATCACTGAAAACAATCTCAGACACCTGTGATAATTAGATTGGCCGGTGAGCCCAATTTAGGGAAAAACTACTAAAGGAGGGAGTTCCACAATATTAAGCAGAGCACCATTTTCAAGCAATATGGGGAAGAAAAAGGACCTCTCTGCTGCCGAAAAGAGTGAAATAGTTCAATGCCTTGGACGAGGTATGAAAACATTCGATATTTCACGAAAACTTAAGCGTGATCATCGCACTATTAGGAGATTTGTGGCTGATTCAGAGCACAGACAGGTTGGTGCAGATAAAGGCACATTGAGGGAGATTTCTGCCAGATCCATGCATCGGATCAAGAGAACAGCTGCTGAAATACCATTACATAGCATCAAACAGATATTTGAAGCTGCTGGTGCCTCTGGAGTCCCACGGACATCAAGGTGTAGAGTCCTCCAGAGTCCTGCAACTGTGCATAAACCTTCTATTCGGCCACCACTAACCAATGCTCACAAGCAGAAACGGCTGCATTGGGCAGAAAAATACATGAAGACTAATTTTCAAACAGTCCTATTCACTGATGAGTGCCGTGCAACCCTCGATGGTCCAGATGGATGGAGTAGTGGGTGGTTGGTGGACGTCAACCCTTTTCCAACAAGGCTGTGACGTCAGCAAGGCGGTGGTGGAGTCATGTTTTGGGCCGGAATCATGGGATCAGAGCGGAATGGCCCCTTTAGAGCCCCCGAAGGTGTAAAGATGACCTCTGCAAAGTATGTGGAGTTTATGACTGACCACTTTCTTCCCTGGTACACAAAGAAGAACTATGCTTTCCGTAATAAAATCATCTTCATGCATGACAATGCACCATCTCATCCTGCAAAGAATACCTCTGCATCAATGGCTGCTATGGGGATAAAAGGAGAGAAAGTCATGGCGTGGCCTCCATCCTCCCCGGACCTCAATCCTATTGAGAACCTTTGGAGCATCCTCAAGCAAAAGATCTATGAGGGTGGGAGGCAGTTTACATCCAAACAGTAGCTCTGGGAGGCTATTCTGACATCTTGCAAACAAATTCAAGCAGAAACTGTCCAAAAACTCACAAGTTCAATGGATGCAAGACTTGCGAAGCTGCTATCAAATAAGGGCTCCTATGTTACAATGTAACGTGACCGCTTCAAATGTTTACAAAGTTAAAATGTTGTTAAAATTTTGATTGAAATAGCTTTTGATTTCAGTAAATATGCTGCAAACACAACAAATGACAATTTTCAGTTCTTTACAACCTATTAAGTGTTTTGAAACTTCCTGTGCGGAATAATTTGAAACAACATTGTAAATGTTTTATGTTTAACAAAAATCCTGTTATCATTAGGAGGTTTGTGCAATAAAATGTGAATTGTACTCTTAATAGTTGTAACATGAGAATTATGCTGACTGTTATTTACATCAATTATTTAGGTAAATGAGAAAAATATCATTTGCATAATAATTTGAAACACGGTGTATATTACTTTTTTGTTTTTGGGTTTAGATACGCTTAAACAGTATCCTTCTGCATTAAATAATTTTGCCCATCTAATGTACTAATGTATGCTGTATTCCCAAAATTATTGGTCGGCCTGCCTTTCCACGCACATGAACTTTAATGGCCCCCCAGTCTTAGTCCGTAGGGTTCAATATTGAGTTGGCCCCGCCCTTTGCAGCTATAACAGCTTCAACTCTTCTGGGAAGGCCGTCCACAAGGTTTAGGAGGGTGTCTATGGGAAGGTTGGACCATTCTTCCAGAAGCACATTTGTCAGGTCAGGCACTGATGTCGGGGGAGGAGGCCTGGCTCGCATTCTCCGCTCTAATTCATCCCAAAGGTGTTCTATGGGGTTGAGGTCAGGACTCTGTGCAGGCCAGTCAAGTTCCTCCACCCCAAACTGGCTCCTCCATGTCTTTATGGACCTTGCTTTGTGCACTGGTGGGCAGTCATGTTGGAACAGGAAGGGGCCATCCCCAAACTGTTCCCACAAAGTTGGGAGCATGAAATTGTCAAAAATGTCTTGGTATGCTGACGCCTTAAGAGTTCTCTTCAATGGAACTAGGAGGCCAAGCCTAACCCCTGAAAAACAACCTCACACCATAATCCCCCCTCCACCAAATTTTACACTTGGCACAATGCAGTCAGGCAAGTACCGTTCTCCTGGCAACCACCAAACCCAGACACATCCATTGGTTTGCCAGACAGAAAAGCGTGATTGCCCACTTCAGAGAACACGTCTCCATTGCTCTAGAGTCCAGTGGCGGCATGCTTTACACCATGGCATCCGATGCTTTGCATTGCACTTGGTGATGTAAGCCTTGGATCAGTGGTGTATTTTGGTTTTGTGCTGCCCTAGGCAAGACTAAAATCAGGCACCCCCCCGTCTAAATTTGCCCCAGCCCTGCCTGTTTAAGATCCACCCCTTCATCTGCAAACTCCACCCCTTCCTCTTTAGGTTCCACCTCTTCCTATTAGAGCTCCGCCCACTAGCACCAATGATGGGGCGCTATTCCTCTCACTGACACCAATGATGGGGCACTATTCCTTCCACTGACACCAATGATGGGGCACTATTCCTCCCACTGATACCAATGATGGGGCACTATTCCTCCCACTGACACCAATGATGGGGCACTATTCCTCCCACTGACACCAATGATGGGACACTATTCCTCCCACTGACAGCAATGATGGGGCACTATTCCTCCCACTGACACCAATGATGGGGCACTATTCCTCCCAGTGATACCAATGATGAGGCACTATTCCTCCCACTGATACCAATGATGGGACACTATTCCTCCCACTGACAGCAATGATGGGACACTATTCCTCCCACTGACAGCAATGATGGGGCACTATTCCTCCCACTGATACCAATGATGGGGCACTATTCCTCCCACTGACACCAATGACGGGGCACTATTCATCCAACTGACACCAATGACGAGGTACTATTCCTCCCCCACTGACACCAACGATGGGATACTATTACTTCCACACTGATACCAATGATGGAGCACTATTCCTCCCACTTACACCAACGATGGTGCCCCATCATTAGTGTCAGTGGGGGAGGAATAGTACCTCGTCATTGGTGTCAGTTGGATGAATAGTGCCCCGTCATTGGTGTCAGTATGGGAGGAATAGTGCCCCATCGTTGGTGTCAGTGGGAGGAATAGTGCCCCATCATTGGCGTCAGTGGAAGGAATAGTGCCCCATCATTGGTGTCAGTGGGAGGTATAGTGCCCCATTGGTGTCAGTGGGAGGAATAGTGACCTATTGGTGTCGGTGGGAGGAATAGTGCCCCATCATTGGTGTTGGTGGCAGGAATAGTGCCCCATCATTAGTATCTGTTCGAGGAATAGTGCCTCATCATTGGTGTTGGTGGCAGGAATAGTGCCCCTTCATTGGTGTCAGTGGGAGGAATAGCTCCCCTTCATTGGTGTCAGTGGGAGGAAAAGTGCCCCCTCATTGGTGTCAGTGGGAGGAAAAGTGCCCCATCATTAGTATCACTGACACCAAGGATACTTACTTCACTGTACTGACCCCTGCTCCAGTCCGGGATTCCTCCCTCTCCCATCCACAGCCAGCACACCTGGCAGCAGTAGTATAATCTGCTCTGCTCAGATCCCAGGCACACAGACACTTACCCATCAGCTGTCTTCTTTCTCCAGCCGCTCTCCTCCTCTTCACCGGCTCCGACTCGTCCCTCACTCGATGTTTGATCTTCGCACTGCCGCTCGGCTCCTCCTTTCCAAGCTCCACCTCCTCCCCGGTGATTGGCCCCTTCCTGAGCTACAGATCTAGCGGCCAATCACTGGTGAGGAGGTTGAGCTTGCAGAGGGAGGGGCAGGCTGCTATAGGCTGCCCAGTGATCCCAGGGTGTGGCCACATGAGAGTGGCAGCATGTCATCTCACCCACATCGCGATCCAGATCCAGGGAGATGAAGACACTGGACCGGACCCCCTCTCCACCCCTCCTACAACAGTGCCTCTTGGATCGGATCGAAGCGGGACATGGAGACAGGTAAGACACAGCAGCCCCTGCCCCTTTCCCATGGAAATGTCTCTTCCGCGGAAAAGGGGGGGAGACAGCGCTGCCACCGCGCCGCCCCCCCCCCCCCCCCTGAAAAGTGCCGCCCTAGAGAAATGCCTTGTTTGCCTCACGGCAAATACTCCTCTGGCTTGGATGCAGCTGCTCGGCCATGGAAACCCATTCCATGAAGCTCTCTACACACTGTTGTTGTGCTAATCTGAAGGCCACACCAAGTTTGGAGGTCTTTAGCTATTGACTCTGCAGACAGTTGGTGACTTCTGCGCACTGTGCGCTTCAGCATGCGCTGACCCCGCCCTGTCATGTGACGTGGCCTACCACTTAGTGGCTGAGTTGCTGTTGTTCCCAGTTGCTTCCACTTTGTTATAATCCCACTAACAGTTGAGCGTGGAATATTTAGTAGCCAGGAAATGTCACGGATGGACTTATTGCACAGGTGACTACCTATCATGGGACCACGCTTGGAGTCACTGAGCTCCTGAGAGCGACCCATTCTTTCACCAATGTTTGTAGAAGCAGTCTGCATGCCTAGGGGCTTGATATTATACACCTGTGTCCATGGAGGGGATTGGAACACCTGAATCACATGATTTGGAGGGCTGGCCCAATACTTTTGGCAAGATAGTGTATTTCTCTCAGTATGGGTTTCCACCTATGAATGGAACATAGTGCTCTGTGCTGTCCATGGTGCTGATGGCAATGGACGAGCTCATTGGACTCAACTCACAGAGCTTTAAAGCCGAACTCCAGGCTTCAATTCACTAAGCTATGTGGCTGCTCTCAGTGCTGTATAACTACGAAGTGTGACCATTGAATTCTCAGAATGGACCGTAAAAAAACAAATGTTTACTTACCTATACACTAGCAGCTTTTGTGTCCAAGTAGTCCCCTTGGGACGCGACATGCTTTTCTAGACAACTGTGCCACTGCCGGAAACATTCCTGGAATTCATTTTCCAGAACGCTGTGCCAGGATTTCATGAACACATCATGTGCTGGAACATTGCCATGGAGGAGAATCCACTTGTCAGGCCAGAGTTCCAGTCTCTTCCTCCGAACAGATTCCCGTAACCTTTTCATTTTTCACATTGCATCCGTCCCTTACGTTCTTGGCTGCTCACTTTTTGCATCATTGTGGACATCTTCTCGCCCCTCCTTAAACCGCCTATGCCATTTAGAAACACTTGATTTCTTCTTGGAATGTTCTCCATAAGCCTGGTTGTGACAGAGCTAAAGTTTCTATCGTACTTTTGCCAATTTTCAATCGAAATTTGATGTTAATCCGTTGCTACAGATTCCTGTCCAGGGACGGAATGACAACTCATGGGGCCCCCGGGCAATAAGAGATAATGGGGCCCCATGTGTCTCCGCCTACACTCAAGCTCAAGCTAAAGCCACAGCCACACCACACCTACATATTGCAGCTCAGCTGCATAGAAAGGGCATTAAAAATAATTAAAAAAATAATAAAACAACTTCATGGGGTCCTCCCTCCATTAATACCAAGCCCTTTGGGATTTGAGGGGAACCCCCATGCCAAAATGTTTTAAAAAATGGTGTGGGGTCCCCCACAAGATATCCACACCAGACCCTTATCTGAGCATGCAACCCAGCAGGTCAGGAAAGGGGGGGGGGGTGGCGAGCGAACACCCACCTCCTGAATCATACCAGACCACATGCCCTCAACATGGGGGGTGCTTTGGGGAGGCCACCCCCAAAGCATCTTGTCCCCATGTTGATAGGGACAAGGGCCTCTTCCCCACAACCCTGGCCTGTGGTTGTGGGGGTCTGCAGGTGAGGGGCTTATCGGAATCTGAAAGCCCCCTTTAGAAAGGATAAGTATGGGGTACATGGTACCGCTACCCATTCACAAAAAAACAAAAGTGTAGTGTGAAAAAAGACAGACAGTCCTTGACAAGTCCTTTATTAAAGGAAGAAAAATAAAAGAATGCCCCCCGAAGTAGAACCAACGTCAATCACGATGCCCGCCGCCGCTACCCAAAAAAAGAAAAAAAGGCTCCGCTGTCGACGCTGGCTTCCGGCCATCTGCCTGCTCTGCTGGCTTGACAGTTCGTAAATATGTAAGGGGTGGGGCCACCCAGTGACATCACGCATGTGGCCCCACCTCCTTATGACATCATTGACCCAGCATGCCCCAGATGATGATGCCATATTTGTGTGTTTCCCGCAGCTGCACCACCCGCACAGATGTAAACCAGGGGTAAGTGTATATTGATTGGTGAAAACGTCTAAAAACTACGCGATACTGGAGTTTTTTTTATGCTAGTAATGGCGGTGAGCAGAGACTTATAGTGGGACTGTAATAGTCTGGCGGGCAATCTGACACTAACTGATGTTGGGTAGGAGCTGACTGACACTGACATCACCAGTGACAAATGATACAGTGATCAGTGCTAATACTATACACTGTCACTGTACTAGTGAAACTGGCTGGGAAGGGGTTAGCATCTTGCGTGGGTCAAACAATTGTTAATGTGTGTAGTATGTGCTGCTTTTTCCCAAAAAAATCTCTGTTCCCTTTCTCTGATTTCTTCCCTCTGTACAGAGCCCTGTGTTGATTATCAGCACAGAGCTCTGGGCTGTGATTGGATACAGCTGATCAGCAGGTCCCAGCCATGAACCACTGGCTGGGACCTGCTGACAAAGTCCCACTGTGCCTAATCACAGCAGGAGTCGGTGGGCGGGAGATCTGAAGGAGGCTGAGAGAAATACAAGGGACTTCTTGAATGAAAGTATAACTAAAGGCAAAACTTTTCTTCTTCTTTTTTTTTAGTTTTGGACAGAGCAGAGATGGATCAGGACCCCTGTCTGGTTTTTATCTCTGTTTCCAAATTTGGGAGTTTCACCCTATTTGTCCTGTTTAGCATTATCATTGAAAGCAAAAGAAATTCCCAAATTTTAGGTTGTCCCCAGAAAGGTAATAGAGAAGAAATCTTCCAATAAGGAGTTCTGGCAACCTGGGAGGATTCCCATCATTTGTAGGGATTTCCTCTCATTTCCTGTTTTGGCTATGGGAAAGGAAGTGAAGGGAAATCTCCCTAATGGGACCCCGATGGCAGAAATAAAACTGACAGGGGTCCCAACCCTCCATTACTCCATCCAAATGAAAACAAGTTTTAGTTCTACTTTAAGAATAAATGCTTGAATGGATTTTTTTTTAGTGCCACTTTAACACCTTCCCGCCCAGCCTAAAGCAGATTGACGGCCGGCCGGGACACTCGCCCTTGTGACTGTGCGTCATATGACGTCCTGTCAAAACAAGCCGCTCACGCAGTCGCGGGGACGCGCAGCTGCGTGATCTGTCACCGGTTGTGTCCACGGGACACAGCCAATGACATATCGCTACACCGGCCCGTTGCCAGTGTCATGTGACCACTGCGTCCAATCACAGCAGATCCCATGTCAATTGATAACAGTGGATGGCTTCCTGTCATGCCATCCATTGTATACAAATATATTGTTAGCTGTGACTGGTCAAGGCAGTCACATGATACAGCCAGGGCCAATCACAGCAGATCCCATGTCAATTGTATACAATGGATGGCTTCCTGCCATGCCATCCATTGTATACAATGTATACAATTATATTGTTAGCTGTGACTGGTCAAGGCACTCACATGATACAGCCAGGGCCAATCACAGCCCATCTGTATCATGTGCTCAGCTTTGCCCAATCACAGCTAATCACAACAAAAGACTGAATGAATCCGTTTCATTCAGTAACAATGATTGCAAATATCAATGAAATACATCGGTATTAGTAATCATAATGTGTTAAAAAAAAATCCTGATCACTTACCCAGAGTAGTTCAATGTTACTATGGTGACATTGTATTGCTTTGGTCACAGTGTGCTGAAAAATAAAATAGTAAAAAAAAGAAAAAAATTAATAAAAAAAATAATAGAAACATTTGAAGAAAAAAATACAAATTAAATTATTATTATTATTTTCAGCAAAGAAATGTAGCAGAATACATTTTGACCTAAATTTATGAAGAAATTTTATTTATTTGCAAAATTGTATAACAGAAACGAAGAAAAGTGCACTTTTTTTCAAAAGTTTCAGGTGTCTTTTGTTTTATTTAGAAAAAAATAAAAAATTCAGTGGTGATTAAATACCACCAAAAGAAAGTTCTATTTGTGTGAAAAAATTTATAAAAATGTCATATGGGTACAGTGTTGCATGACCGCGCAATTATCATTCACAGTGCGACAGCGCTGAAAGCTGAAAATTGGCCTGGGCAGGAAGGGGGTATAAGTGCCCTGTAGGCAGGAAGGGGGTATAAGTGCCCTGTAGGCAGGAAGGGGGTATAAGTGCCCTGTAGGCAGGAAGGGGGTAGAAGTGTCCTGTAGGCAGGAAGGGGGTAGAAGTGTCCTGTAGGCAGGAAGGGGGTATAAGTGCCCTGTAGGCAGGAAGGGGGTAGAAGTGTCCTGTAGGCAGGAAGGGGGTAGAAGTGTCCTGTAGGCAGGAAGGGGGTAGAAGTGTCCTGTAGGCAGGAAGGGGGTAGAAGTGCCCTGTAGGCAGGAAGGGGGTAGAAGGGCTCAGTAGGCAGGAAGGGGGTATAAGTGCCCTGTAGGCAGGAAGGGGGTAGAAGTGTCCTGTAGGCAGGAAGGGGGTAGAAGTGTCCTGTAGGCAGGAAGGGGGTATAAGTGCCCGGTAGGCAGGAAGGGGGTAGAAGTGTCCTGTAGGCAGGAAGGGGGTAGAAGTGTCCTGTAGGCAGGAAGGGGGTAGAAGTGTCCTGTAGGCAGGAAGGGGGTAGAAGTGTCCTGTAGGCAGGAAGGGGGTAGAAGTGCCCTGTAGGCAGGAAGGGGGTAGAAGGGCTCAGTAGGCAGGAAGGGGGTATAAGTGTCCTGTAGGCAGGAAGGGGGTAGAAGTGTCCTGTAGGCAGGAAGGGGGTAGAAGTGTCCTGTAGGCAGGAAGGGGGTAGAAGTGTCCTGTAGGCAGGAAGGGGGTAGAAGTGCCCTGTAGGCAGGAAGGGGGTAGAAGGGCTCAGTAGGCAGGAAGGGGGTAGAAGTGCCCTGTAGGCAGTAAGGGGGTATAAGTGCCCTGTAGGCAGGTGGTTAACAAACTCTCTCCCCCTCCGACCTCCGCAGATAAACCTCTCAGACTGTTCCTGTGAAGAATTTTCTTTTCCATGGACATGCTTCATTCTCTGGTCAGAAAGTGCAGGGGGTGGACCAGGGCTGGACTGACCATTTGGAGACTTGGGCACTGCCCGAGAGCCCGGGGTCAGTAGGGGGTCCCATGAGATGCCCCTGGTACCTTTTTCATAGGCTTTTTTGAGTGTGGGCAAGGACACAGGGGCCCCATGATCCCCTATTGCCCGGGGGCCCCATTAGTTGTCAGTCCCCCCCTGGTATGGACTTGGCCCACCTTCTGCTCTCCTATGGCTGGGGAGGAATCTGAAGATACTTCGGTCTGATATTTGGGATCTGAATGTATCTGACTCCTGAATGAGGCCGACATTTCGCACATCTTTCCGGATGTTTCCGGAATAATTGCTGAGCTGTTATTCTCTACATTTTCTGTACTTTGGCACTTTTCGTTGATGGTTAATAATGATGGTGACTGTATTCTGTATAATGAGGGAGACCCAGAAACCCACTTTTTTTGGACGTACATCACAGCCGTCATGTAAACTGCTTATCTGCCATTTTTCTAAGTATTTTTGTTGCTGTTTCATTACTCTGCTCAACCTGTTCATTTTAAGTGGTTGTAAACGCTTCTGTAAACCCAATGAATAGTGATGACCAAACACCCCCCCCCCCCCCGTTCGGTTCGCGGTCGAAAATCTGAACCAACAGAATGTTCGACCAGGAACTTCGAACATGAGCGATATACTGAGCGGTATCTTACCGCATCTGAGTGTGCCGATACTGATCAGGTACTAAAATCCAGCATGAGTTCTATTCTGAAGTCTTGCGGCATTCTAGTAGTGAAACATTCATTCATGTTTCAGTTGTCAGTGGGGTTCCTGGCTGACAGCTGAATGTAAAAAGAATTGCCCGAATATTAAAAACTAAAAAAAAAAAATGAGGTCCCCCCTCCCATCCATATGGATTTTGAGGGGAATCCCCACACCAAAATTTAAAAAAAAATGGCGTGGGGTCCCCCCAAGATCCATACCAGACCGTTATCCGAGCATGCAGCCCAGCAGGTCAGGTCCTGAACCATACCAGGCCACATGCCCTCAACATGGGGGGGGTGCTTTGGGGGGGCCCAGCATGCCCCAGTTGATGACGCCATATTTGTGTGTTTCCCGCAGCGGCACCACCCACACAAATGTAAGCCAGGGGTAAATGTATATTGATTGGTTTGTGTGAAAACATCTACAAACTTTTTTTAAAAGTGGCTTAAGAGTTCACCCCGCAAAATCCATATCAGACCCTTATCCGAACATGCAGCCTGGCAGGTCAGGAAAACCATACCTCCTGAACCATACCAGGCCACATGGGGGGGGGGGGGTGATTTGGGGCAGGGCACCTTGTTGATGAGAGAAGGGCCTCTTCCCCACAACCGTGGCCAGTGGTTGTGGGGTCTGAGGGCGTGGAGCTTATTGGAATCTGGAAGCCCCCTTTAACAAGGGGGCCCCCAGATCCCGTCCCCTCCATGTGAATGAGTATGGGGTACATGGTACCACTATCCGGTCACAAAAAAAGAGTGTAATGTAAAAAGAGACAGGAGACAGTCTTTGACAAGTCCTTTATTAACAATAAAAATTTAAAAAATGTCCCCCGAAGAATATCCAACGTCAGTCACGATGCCCACCGCTCCCACCACCGACCTGAAAAAAGAAAATCCGCTCCGCCCTTGACATTGGCTCCTGCCGTCAGACAGCTGCGCTCCCGATGACAGTTCTTAAATACTATCATGACATCACAAGGGGTGGGCTTCACCAGGCCCCTTGTGACGTCATCACGTGCTGTGATTGGTCAGGTGCAGGTCAGGTGCAGTGCTTTGACCAATCACAATGCACTGTCATGGCGCAGTGCATTGTGGGGCAGGTGGTCGAACAGCCCGACGAACTCCTGTACCATGTGTGTGTTCACCGAACACACGAACGGCCCATGTTTGAGTCGAACTTAGGTTTGACTCAAACATGTAGCCCTTTCCTACCAGTGAAGCGACTGGCCTCAGGTGATATACAGAGATGAAAAAAAAATCCTCCCACAGAAGTTGTACCTGTGTATCTGCAGTATTTTTTTCTCTACATCCATTCAAAGTGCTGAATATATGAAGCTTGTCTAAGCTTTCAGAAAAAAGGGGGGGGGGAGCTGAAGTTACACACTGCAGAGCTCAGTGAGGAGAGCTCTGCGAGCTGATTGGAGGAAAGTGATACACACACCCCTTTACACAGTACATAGGAACAAATACAGACGTGTGAACTATGGTGATTGCCCCCCTATACAAACCCAGGTAGGTGATGCTTCTTTACAGTCGTATCTCGCTCCCGGCCTAATAATTAGACAGTGAAGGTCATAGATAAAAATCAAGTCTGTCTGCTCCCTCCTGTAGGCTTGTTTCCTGTGATAGACTGACAGTCCCTTTTGCAGTCAGCGCCCCACTGTGCAGTGAAATTGTATTTAAAATACTAACTGCAGTTAAAAACACATTGCACATTCAACAATTGTGTTAGGTTTAGACATGTGGCAAGTTTGCCGTGCCTCTGAAAAGTGTTCTGCATCGGGATCACTTTTCAGAGAGATGTAGATATGTCACCTCCTCACCTGTTTTAATCCCATAAATGCCACACTACCGCTCTGCAACCACACACATTACGCATGTTTTCAGGGCAGCATGGCCCTATTCACTTGAATGGGTAATGTTTGGCAGCTGGGGGCGGTATTTTTGCATGTGAACACCCCTGTCTTTGGAGCTTAAGGGAACAGTAGGGGGCAGTAATATGTAAAAATATGTTTTTACTGCCCCTTCCAGCCTCAAATCTGACCGTCCCTGGCCCCGACCCTTTCATTTATTGGATTTCAGTTGGTCTATCCATTAAATACATGGGCCTCTACTATGGGGGCTCTTAAAATTGTAGAGTTAGGAACTACAGAATGCTGGGGTGCCGTGACGGGGCTCTGCAGCTTAGGTATGTATTGTCAAACGTGTGCTAACTAAACCCGTTTTTTACACGTGCTGCTAGACAGGTTCATTCAGTGTGTTTGCAGGCTGGCTGGCAAGTTGAGCCGGAATTTTTCTCTTTCATTGTTTGACATGTGTGGCCCTTCCATGTGCTCCTTGCTGTGAAGGCCAGTCATAGATTGGGGCAGCGGCCATTTCTTGTATACAATCAAGCCCCTAGGCATGCAGAATGCTTCTACAAACATTGGTGAAAGAATGCGTCGCTCTCAGGAGCTCAGTGACTCCAAGCGTGGTCCCGTGATAGGTTGTCACCTGGGCAATAAGTCCATCCGTGACATTTCCTGGCTACTAAATATTCCACGCTCAACTGTTCAGTGGCTAAATGGTTAGCACTTCTGCCTGGCAGTACTCGGGCCGTTGGTTCGAATCCCAGCCACGGCACCACCTGCCTGGAGTTTGCATGTCCTGCCTGTGCTTGCGTGGGTTTCCTCCGGGTACTCCGGTTTCCTCCCACACTCCAAAAGACATGCTGGTAGGTGAATTGGCTCCTGTCTAAATTGTCCCTAGTATGTGTATGTATGAATGTGGCTTAGGGACCTTAGATTGTACGCCCCTTGAGGGTTAGGGACTGATGTGAATGTACAATATATATGTAAAGTGCTGCGTAAATTGACGGCGCTGTACAAGTACCTGTAATAAATAAATAACTATATAACAAAGTGAAAGTAACTGGGAACAACAGCAACTCAGCCACCAAGTGGTAGGCCACGTCACATGACAGAGCGGGGTCAGCGCATGCTGAAGCGCACAGTGCGCAGAAGTCACCAACTGTCTGCAGAGTCAATAGCTAAAGACCTCCAAACTTGGTGTGGCTTTCAGATTAGCACAACAACAGTGCATAGAGAGCTTCATGGAATGGGTTTCCATGGCCGAGCAGCTGCATCCAAGCCTTCCATCACCAAGTGCAATGCAAAGCGTCGGATGCCGTGGCGTAAAGCACGCCGCCACTGGACTCTAGAGGTGTGGAGACGTGTTCTCTGAAGTGTCCAATCACGCTTCCCTGTCTGGCAATCCGATGGACGTGTCTGGGTTTGGCAGTTGCCAGAACAGTACTTGCCTGACTGCATTGTGCCAAATGTAAAATTTGGTGGAAGGGGGATAATGGTGTGGGGGTGTTTTTCAGGTTTTGGGCTTGGCCCCCTAGTTCCAGTGAAGAAAATTTTGCACATGGCAGCACACAGTGCTGTTCACACTGAAGCGTTAGCGTCATGTCGTGTTGTGTCGTGGCAAAACTGACGCCTCTTGTCGAATCAGGAGGAGTTGAAGCCTCCCATTCAAGTCTATGGTACCGCTCCTCAAACGCCTGGCAGGCGTTTGCAACGCGGTTGCGAGGCATTTGCGGAGCGTTAATACCATTTAACTTCATTATAGGCGTTTGTAGTGCGGTTATAACTCTTGGCAAACGTTTATCAACCGCCTCAAAACCACGCATAGGGCATTTGGGGAACGTTAAAAATGCCTCCCAAACGCCTGTCTAAGGGCTCGTTCACACTTGACTGTTCTTCCAACTCTTGCCAAACGCCCCTACAGTATAGCGTTTGACAAGCGTTGGTTTTTAACGCTCCGCAAACGCCGCGTGCGCGGTTTAGCGGCGGTTGCTAGGCGTTTGTCAAGCATTAAAAACGCCCCACAAATGCCTATAATGAAGTTTGAATGGTGCTAACGCTCCACAAACACCCCGCAACCGCTGGCATTTGCGGAGCAGCACCATAGACTTTAATAGGAGGCTTCAACTCCTCCTGACTCGACCAGAGGCATCCATTTTGGCGCGACGCTAACGCTCCCGTTTGAACAGCACCATGTGCTGCAATGTGCAGAATTTTCCCTGGCATTTGGGAAACGGTAAAAACGCTTCCCAAACGCCTGTCTGCCGCTTGCTAACAAGGCCAGTGTGAACGTAGCCTAACGCCTGTCAAATGCTATAGGGGCGTGTGGCAAGAGTTAGAAATAAAGTGTAAACACTTCCTTTTTTTTTTTTTTTTTTACTTTTACAATTTTTCAAAAAATATGCATTTTATTCTATAATTTGTCCCTTTTAAAGCGATGTTTCTGGTACAAAATTTTTGTAAATTGAAAAATGTATTTTAATCAAGTTGTCACATCTTCTTGTTATGAACCACTGAAAGGTGTAACAAATTAAACAAATTAAAATGGAGAAAAATAGAAATGGAAAAAAAAAAATCAGTAGAAAAATAATATCTAAGTAGAAAAGGGGAGAAAGGAGTTAATTGGGGTTAATCAGGGTTAATGAGGCGTTCAATAGAAATACATTAAATAGGAATTTGAATTCATTTTCATGACACGGATTTACAGTAAGGATAGTTTCACCTTGTCAGAGGACTTTTCTTTGGTATCACTTTAGTTTTCCATCATAGCTCCGATTATCTCGTATGACTTCCATTTCATGCGAGCTTCATGTCTTCAGACATCTGTAACAAACATACCGCCTGGTGTAATCATCTGTCATGGAACGCCGAAGCCTCTCGTACCGGAATGAATGGAACAGTCACATGGAGGACAATTCAGACCTGTAATTGTGATTCCGAACACAGCGCAACCACGGCCGGCGTTCCCTAGGCGTGCCAAGCTGGTATTCGCTGGATGTAAATACTGGAGCAAGACGGAAAACAGGAATCGCTTTCAGTTTAGAAATGGATGCTTTACATTATTTTATATATATCTAATATACCGTATCATTGTATATAATATATGTAACAAAATACAAAGGGAGCATCATTGATTGCTGCACCTAAGAATCCCGCAACTGCAGGCATCCCGGCTCTTTTCAATTACTGACCTGCACTACGGAGTGTAACTGGAGATACGTGGGTTCAGGTCAACGTGTAGAACATATGAGATGCTAAAGAGGCGTAATCATTTATCATGTGCGTGGAAAATTCTAGCTTGGAAGAAAGAAAAAAAAAACAGGGATTCTTAGTTCACATATATTGCAATACATGTTCAAGCTGGCCAGCTTCATGAAAATGATCCCCTCCTGGCCAGCTTTATCAAAATGATCGCCTCCTGGCCAGCTTCATGAAAATAATCCCCTCCTGGCCAGCTTCATGAAAATAATCCCCTCCTGGCCAGCTTCATGAAAATGATCCCCTCCTGACCAGCTTCATCAAAATGATCGCCTCCCGGCCAGCTTCATCAAAATGATCCCCTCCTGGCCAGATTCATCAAAATGATTGCCTCCTGGCCAGATTCATCAAAATGATTGCCTCCTGGCCAGCTTCATCAAAATGATCCCTCCCTGACCAGCTTCATCAAAATGATCCCCTCCTGGCCAGCTTTATCAAAATGATCACCTCCTGGCCAGATTCATCAAAATGATCGCCTCCTGGCCAGCTTCATCAAAATGATCGCCTCCTGGCCAGCTTCATCAAAATGATCTGAGGATCATTTTGATGAAGCTGGCCAGGAGGCGATCATTTTGATGAAGCTGGTCAGGGAGGGATCATTTTGATGAAGCTGGCCAGGAAGGGATCGTTTTGATGAAGCTGGCCAGGAAGGGATCATTTTGATGAAGCTGGCCAGGAAGGGATCGTTTTGATGAAGCTGGCCAGGAGGGGATCATTTTGATGAAGCTGGCCAGGAGGGGATCATTTTGATGAAGCTGGCCGGGAGGGGATCATTTTGATGAAGCTGGCCAGGAGGGGATCATTTTGATGAAGCTGGTCAGGGAGGGATCATTTTGATGAAGCTGGCCAGGAGGGGATCATTTTCATGAAGCTGGCCAGGAGGCGATCATTTTCATGAAGCTGGCCAGGAGGCGATCATTTTCATGAAGCTGGCCAGGAGGCGATCATTTTGATGAAGCTGGCCAGGAGGGAATAATTTTCATGAAGCTGGCCAGGAGGCGATCATTTTCATGAAGCTGGCCAGGAGGCGATCATTTTGATGAAGCTGGCCAGGACGGGATCATCATTCTTCCTCACAGTACAAATCATAATTCCCCTTCTTAGCACAAATCATCATCGCCCCTCCTAGCACAACCCCTTCTCCCCTCCACCAAATATCCCCTCCCAGCAAAAGTCGTCATCCCTCCTCTCAGCACAAATCATTGTCCCCCATCCCAACACTGATCCTCATCCCCTTTCCAGTACAAATCCCCTTCCCTCCACTAAATACCCCCCCCCAGCACAAATCTTTATAACCCCACCAGGTCATTGTGTCTGCCTCCTGACAGACCTCAGATAGAGAGGAGAGTGATGCCAGTTGCTAAAGTGTTGGGCAATTGCAGCATTGGGGGCCCCGGGGCACCCCACAGGACATGCAGGGAATGTGCTCTGGGTGCCCAGTGCTAGCGATGTCCCTGGGTGCCGCTACTACAGTGATAGCAGCAGTCTTCTGGATCCATGCTGAGCAGCATAGTCTATGTGCATGTATCTTCTGCATGGTCCCTTGGGCTGAGCAGCATAGTCTTCTGGGGTCGCTCATTCACCCCTCTCACCATCCATTGAACAGCTTGTATATTTTCAATGAATACACGGCGTTGCATCTTGTACAATCAGAGAACACCTTCTATTCATTGAAAAATACATTCAAGTGTTACTAAACCCCGGACCCTGCATTCAGTATATCCGGTCTCCCTGGACCCTGCATTCACTAATATCCATTCTCCCCAGACCCTGCATTCACTATATCCAGTGTCCCGGACCCTGTATTCACTATATCCGCTCTCCCTGGACCCTGCATTCACTATTATCTGGTCTCCCCGGACCCTGCATTCACTATTATCTGGTCTCCCCGGACCCTGCATTCACTATATCCGGTCTCCCCGGACCCCGCATTCACTATATCTGCTCTCCCCGGACCCTGCATTCACTATTATCTGGTCTTCCCGGACCCTGCATTCACTATTATCTGGTCTCCCCGGACCCCGCATTCACTATTATCTGGTCTTCCCGGACCCTGCATTCACTATATCTGGTCTCCCCGGACCCTGCATTCACTATATCTGGTCTCCCCGGACTCTGCATTCACTATATCCGGTCTCCCGGACCCTGCATTCACTATATTTGGTCTCCCTGGACCTGCATTCTCTATATCCGGTCTCCCCGGACCCCGCATTCACTATATCCGCTCTCCACGGACCCTGCATTCACTATATCCGCTCTCCCCAGACCCTGCATTCACTATATCTGGTCTCCCCGGACCCTGCATTCACTATATCTGGTCTCCCCGGACCCTGCATTCACTATATCCGCTCTCCCCAGACCCTGCATTCACTATATCTGGTCTCCCCGGACCCTGCATTCACTATATCTGGTCTCCCCGGACCCTGCATTCACTATATCTGGTCTCCCCGGACCCCGCATTCACTATATCCGGTCTCCCCGGACCCTGCATTCACTATATCTGGTCTCCCCGGACCCCGCATTCACTATATCCGGTCTCCCCGGACCCTTTGTCTGGCTGGATATTGCACTGCTGGTGCCAAGTGATATCACTGACTGCTGCCTTCATTTATCCTAAGAAAAGGGCAAAGTGCAGTATTCAGTACCATCTGATGAGCTCTCATTACTGTGGCTGTGAGTTGATACATATTACACATAAATTTAAGGATTTGCGATAACTGGAGTACATGGTTGTATTGGCAGGGAGTCCCACATGGAAGAAAAATGTATTTGAAATATATTTAAAAAATATTCTTCCCAAATATATTGACATATATTTGGTTAATTAGGACAAAGCAGAGGACTGAGTGTAATCTGAGACCTGATTGGGGGGAATGGACACCCCCCCCTTCAACACAGTCTCATAGGGAAACATGCACAGCTGAAGCTGTCAATCACCTTCTGTATGATGGGGAGGGGGGGCAGGGCTGTCCCCTGGGATTCTGTGGTGTTGGCATCACCTGAAGTCAGACTCAGAAGTGACTAATGCAGATAGCAGAGGGATAAGACAAAAATCATACGCACTGCTTTGGAATGAGGTAAGTACACACTAAAGCAGGATCTGCTTTGTTCATTTTTCATTTAAGAGATATATAACCACTTTAATTTTGCCCTGCCTCCTCCCCCCCTCTATCACACACATTTGGATATTCATTTTATTTATTATTTATTTTTATATATTTATATATTTTATTATTATTTTAATTTGTCCTGCTTTCTCCCCCCTCTATCACACACATTTGGGTTTTCATTTTATTTATTTTTTTTATATTTTTATTTTTATATATTTTATTATTATTTTACTTTGCCCTGCCTCCTCCGCCCTCTGTCACATACATTTGGATATTCTTTTTTTATATATATTTTTATTTTCATACATTATTATAGTTTTTATTTTGTTTAATATTTTACTTTATTAGTTTTTATTTAATTGATTTTTTTTAGCCCTCATCCTGGATTCTGCGCTTGCATTGTGCCAACCGACATATTGGATGACGTGAAATGTCATTCCAATTTACTTCAAGATTTCGTGTGCTTATAACATTCGATTTTGGAATGAATATAATTTCTCGAATAAAAACCACACACCCTGTTAGAAACTCGTTCATTCGGGAAACATTTTCCATCCTGCCCCTTCAAATTTTCTAATGGTTGAAAATGAACATCGATTTAACTCCACTAAGGATTAGAAAATCGAACGAATGAAAATGAATCAAAATCAAGCTAAATAAAGGAGCAAATGTAAATCTTTTCTAAGCAAGCCTACTCAAAATAAAAAATTTACTGTGACCCAGGGGCGGACTGACCATTTGGGAACTCAGGCACTGCCCGAGGGCCCGGGGTCAGTAGGGGGCCCCATGAGATGCCCCTGGTAGCTTTTTCATAGGCTTTTTTGAGTTTGGGCAAGGACACAGGGGCCCCATGATCCCTTATTGCCCGGGGGCCCCATGAGTTGTCAGTCCGCCCCTGCTCTGACCTAAACTTTCCCTATCCTATAGGGAGTGTCCATAGCTGATGCATGGGCCATACTATATATATATATATATTTATTTCAGGTACTTATATAGCGCCGTCAATTTACGCAGCACTTTACATATATATTGTACATTCACATCAGTCCCTATCCCTCAAGGGGCGTGCAATCTAAGGTCCCTAACTCACATTCATACATACACATACTAGGGACAATTTAGACAGGAGCCAATTAACATACCAGCATGTCTTTGGAGTGTGGGAGGAAACCGGGGTACCTGGAGGAAGCCCACTCAGGCACAGAGAGAACATGCAAACTCCAGGCAGGTGGTGCTGTGGTTGGGATTTGAACCCTAGTACTGCAAGTTGAAAGTGCTAACCATTTAGCCACTGTGCTTCCCATATATATATATATATATATATATATATATATATGGCTTTTTTTCAGTAGGAATGTGGGGGAATGCATTTTTGGCACCTCCAACACTGAATGTATGTAATGACAAGGGTGCTGGGGGTCTGCTGGAAGGTCTATTGATGCTGGTCGCTGGGGTGATCTATTGTCACTGGAGGGGATCTTTATTTGCATGGCAGTCTGTTGTTGATGGGGGGTGGGGGTCTTATTTTGCTGGGGGGGTCATTTTTGCTGGGATGGATCTACTGTTGAGGGAGAGGTTTATTGTTTGGTTACTGGAGAGTCTGTGCAGGCTGGATGCTGGGGGATCTGTTGTTGCTGCTGGGTATCTATTGTTGCTGGGGTGGCGTTTTAATGCATGGGTTCATTGTTGCTGGGGTGTCGTTTTATTGCATGGGTCCATTGTTGCTGGGGTGGTGTTTCATTGCATGGGTCCATTGTTGCTGGGGTGGCGTTTTATTGCATGGGTCCATTGTTGCTGGGGTGGCGTTTTAATGCATGGGTCCATTGTTGCTGGGGTGGCGTTTTATTGCATGGGTTCATTGTTGCTGGGGTGTCGTTTTATTGCATGGGTCCATTGTTGCTGGGGCGGCGTTTTATTACATGGGTCCATTGTTGCTGGGGTGGCGTTTTATTGCATGGGTCCATTGTTGCTGGGGTGGTGTTTTATTGCATGGGTCCATTGTTGCTGGGGCGGCGTTTTATTGCATGGGTCCATTGTTGCTGGGGTGGCGTTTTATTGCATGGGTCCATTGTTGCTGGGGTGGCGTTTTATTGCATGGGTCCATTGTTGCTGGGGCGGCGTTTTATTGCATGGGTCCATTGTTGCTGGGGTGGCGTTTTATTGCATGGGTCCATTGTTGCTGGGGTGGCGTTTTATTGCATGGGTCCATTGTTGCTGGGGCGGTGTTTTATTGCATGGGTCCATTGTTGCTGGGGTGGCGTTTTATTGCATGGGTCCATTGTTGCTGGGGCGGCGTTTTAATGCATGGGTCCATTGTTACTGGGGTGGCGTTTTATTGCATGGGTCCATTGTTGCTGGGGTGGCGTTTTATTGCATGGGTCCATTGTTGCTGGGGCGGCGTTTTATTGCATGGGTCCATTGTTGCTGGGGTGGCGTTTTATTGCATGGGTCCATTGTTGCTGGGGTGGCGTTTTATTGCATGGGTCCATTGTTGCTGGGGCGGCGTTTTATTGCATGGGTCCATTGTTGCTGGGGAAACCTATTATTGCTGCTGGCTGCACAAATCTACTTTACTGCTCTTCTTGTTATCATTACCAAAGTCCATACAAAATACTTAGCACCAGAAAATGATACTTGGCTCCAGGGGTGGACTGACAACTCATGGGGGGCAATAGGGGATCATGGGGCCCCTGTTTCCTCACCAACACCCAAAAAAGCCTATGAAAAAGCCAATGAAAGGTACCAGGGGCATCTCATGGATCTACTGACCCCGGGCCCTCAGGCAGTGCCTGAGTTTTCGAATGGTCAGTCCACCCCTGCTTGGCTCTGTATTCTCTAAAAGGAGCAGTACTGGGAGTTGGGTAGAGGGTCAAACCAAGGGATGGTGCTCGAAGGTGGGTGGGGGCAGGGACAAGAAGTGATTTAGAAGGGGGTTGTTCTTGCACCTATTCCCAGAGAAAAAAAGCTCTACATATTATATTTTATAATTCCTCTGTATTTACCTCTTTTTTCTTGTGAACTCCGCACACCGTGGAGCCCAGCATGCTCCCCTCGGCTGCTTCTGATTTGTGCACCCGCGCCGTATATTCACATCAACATCTTCTGACACCTTGTGCTCCCTGTAGGCTCCAAGCTGCAAGAACTGGTATACTGTACGCCAGTAGACTTCACAGGGAGCACAGAGCCTAAGGTGGCAACGCTGCTTCTGATTAGGGTGGCGTTCAGGAAGCGTTGTCACCCTAGGCCCAGAAGTCAAAGAACTGGCAGGATCGCCCAGAAAAAAAAAAAAAAAAAACTGGAAAAGGAAAGGAGCCCACTGTAACGAGCGCAGGGCACACTAATATTTTATACATTTTAAGGTTTAGTTACACTTTAAACGGAATGTTCAGATTCTTGGAGACGTTTTCTTTCAATATAAATGATAAAAGAAGAAATTCTCAGCAGGCATGTTGATGGTATAAAAAAAAACTGTAAAAGGTGAACTGGGGCTGTAACTATTTTTTTTTCCCTTTCCATATCCCGTTAACCTACCCAGACAGTTTCGTCTTTCTTATCTGGAGCGCTGTGCCGGATTATAGAGTTATAAATCAGTTTCCCGGTTCCCATTCCACTGTACTTGTCACCTTTAGGATAATGTTTCATAAATCTCGACGGGGCGTAATCTGTGCTCTATATCTGCGAGCTACGTCTAATAAATGGTGAGTCGCGGCGGCAGGAGAGGAGATCTGGGACAATACGCCGCTAAACTTCATCCTCGTCAGACGGGAACTAATTGGCTGAAGGTTCCTGACTTGTCTTCGTTAGGCTGAGTTTTGAGCAGGAAAAGCTGTAGAGGGGTTGGCGGTTACTCAGGCGTCCGCACGGTCACACTTCCGCGCACACCGGCGCCTTCACCTCGTTCGACCGGTTGTTAATTGGGACTGATCAAATGATGCAGCTAGGCAGATAAAATGCAGAAAAATTGATTCGATTGACCCCTTTCCTGATTTTGTTTATCTTAAAGGGATTATTGTTGGTGATAATGATGAGCTGAACGCGCTGTTGGCGGTGGGGTAGGTTCAGCCGCTAGGACTTCAGTGCTGGGACCATTAGGAGGAGGGATCAGGGGTGGACTGACAACTCATGGGGCCCCCAGGCAATAGGGGAACACTCCAAAGACATGCTGGTAGGTTAATTGGATCCTGTCTAAATTGTCCCTAGTATGTGTATGTATGGATGTGAGTTAGTGACCTTAGATTGTACACCCCTTGAGGGTTAGGGACCTTAGATTGTACACCCCTTGAGGGTTAGGGACCTTAGATTGTACGTCCCTTGAGGGTTAGGGACCTTAGATTGTACACCCCTTGAGGGTTAGGGACCTTAGATTGTACACCCCTTGAGGGTTAGGGACCTTAGATTGTACACCCCTTGAGGGTTAGGGACCTTAGATTGTACACCCCTTGAGGGTTAGGGACTGATGTGAATGTACAATATATATGTAAAGCGCTGTGTAAATTGATGGCGATACCTGAAATAAATATATATATATAGTATGGCCCATGCATCAGCTATGGACACTCCCTATAGGATAGGGAAAGTTTAGGTCAGAGCAGGGGCGGACTGACAACTCATGGGGCCCCTGGGCAATAGGGGATCATGGGGCCTCGGTGTCCTTGCCCAAACTCAAAAAAGCCTATGAAAAAGGTACCAGGGGCATCTCATGGGGCCCCCTACTGACCTCGGGCAGTACCCGAGTTTCCAAATGGTCAGTCCGCCTCAGCTTGAGGGTTCCTTTGAAATGGTACAAATGAATGTCGCTCTGTGTTCATTAATATACCAATATATTTTTAATATAAGCAGCATATGCACTGAAGTTTAACATAGTATCAGCCTTTTGTAGTCCCTGTACAGCAAAGCGTAGACTGGGAGAGGGAGATACAACACAAGGAGCCAATCAGTACAAGGAGCATGCTGATAACAGGAGAGCAGAATGACAAACAGAGGAGTTTATCAGTGTGCTACTTCTCATTTCACTGTCTAGTTATAGAGTGGGGGTGGGGAGGAGACCTGTAAGTGAAAGTGAAACTGCAGCAGAGAAAGGTCCGTTTTCTGCTAGAAAAACTATGCTTTATGGCAGAGCTGTGTAAATTTCCAAATGGTCAGTCTGCCCCTGGGAGGGATGGTTACTTTTAGTAGACCCTGGCACAGGAGAGTAGGATAATGCAGGACTCTAGGACTAAATCTCTGACACATAGTTACATAGTTAGTCTGGCTGAAAAAAGACAAAAGTCCATCAAGTTCAACCATTAAAAAAAAAAACAAGTTATAATCCTACACCCACAGTTGATCCAGAGGAAGGCAAACAAACCCAGCAAAACATGATCCAATTTGCTCCTGCTTGGAAAAAATTCCTCCCTGATCCCCCGAGAGGCAATCGGATATTCCCTGGATCAACTTTACCTATAAATGTTATATCCAGTTATATTCTGTGTATCCAAGAAAGAATCCAGGACTTTCCTACAGCAATCCACTGAGCTGGCCAGAACCAACTCTTGAGGGAGTCTATTCCACATTTTCACATCTCCTACAGAGCTGTGAAACAAAAGGCGTAAGCCGCTAAGATTGTTTTTGGTTCTATGAAGGTTCTGGAGTAAAAATGTTTTATGCGCTAGAGATCCATTGGTTGTGTCAACTTACTTTAGATATCAGGAATGCAGAACAAGGCGTTACGCTGGAGATACAGAGAGGGCGGCTTACAAATATGGATAATGTTGAGTTGGTTAGTATGGGAGATACAGAGAGAGAGTGTGTTAGATTTGGGCTTACAAATATAGATAATGTTGAGTTGGGAGTGTTAGTATGGGAGATACAGAGAGAGAGTGTTAGGTTTGGGCTTACAAATATGGATAATGTTGAGTTGGTTAGTATGGGAGATACAGAGAGGACTAGTGTTAGGGTTACACAAAGGGTTAATGTTACAGCTACACTTAGGGTTTAGTGTTCAGATGGTTAGGATTACAAGGAGGGTGTTGGGTTTACAGGGAGGATATTGAGTGGCAAGGGTTAGTGTGAGGGTTATAGGGAGGGAGGTGTGAGGGTTATGGGGAGGGAGGTGTGAGGGTTATAGGGAGGGAGGTGTGAGGGTTATAGGGAGGGTTAGTGTGAGGGTTATAGGGAGGGTTAGTGTGAGGGTTATAGGGAGGGAGGTGTGAGGGTTATAGGGAGGGAGGTGTGAGGGTTATAGGGAGGGAGGTGTGAGGGTTATAGGGAAGTGTGAGGGTTATGGGGAGGGAGGTGTGAGGGTTATAGGGAGGGATAGTGTGAGGGTTACAGGGAGGGGGGTGTGAGGGTTATAGGGAGGGAGGTGTGAGAGTTATGGGGAGGGAGGTGTGAGGGTTATGGGGAGGGAGGTGTGAGGGTTATAGGGAGGGAGGTGTGAGGGTTATGGGGAGGGAGGTGTGAGGGTTATGGGGAGGGAGGTGTGAGGGTTATAGGGAGGGATAGTGTGAGGGTTATAGGGAGGGATAGTGTGAGGGTTATGGGGAGGGAGGTGTGAGGGTTATAGGGAGGGAGGTGTGAGGGTTACAGGGAGGATTAGTGTTGGAGTTACAGGGAGGGCTAGTGTGAGGGTTACAGGGAAGGTTAGGGTTACAGGGAGGGTTAGTGTTGGGGGTTACAGGGCAGGTTAGTGGGGGGGTAGTGTTAGGGTTACAAGGGGGGGGGGGTAGTGTTAGGGTTACAAGGTAGATTAGTATTGGGGTTACAGCGAGCAGTGAGGGGATTTGTTTTAGTGATGAAATTACAATGAAGGTGTCAGGAGAAATGGGAAGGTTAGCATTGGGGTTGTAGGGTGGATTAGTGTTAGAGACCTTGTTGGGTTACAAGGTTAGTGTTGGGGTTACAGGGAGGTTAGTATTAGTTACAGGGAGGGTTAGTTTGGGGGTTACAGGGAAGGTTAGTGTTGGGGTTATGGGTGGGGGGGTTAGTATTAAAGGAACTGTCAGCGTTGGGGTTACAGAGAGGGTTAGTATTGGGCTATTGGGGGGGGGGGGGTAGTATTACAGTGAGGATTAGTGTTGGGGTTACAGAGAGGGTTAGTATTGGGCTATTGGGGGGGGGGGGGTAGTATTACAGTGAGGATTAGTGTTGGGGTTACAGAGAGGGTTAGTATTGGGGCTATTGGGGGGGGGTAGTATTACAGTGAGGATTAGTGTTGGGGTTACAGGAGGGGTTAGTATAGGTTACAATGGTAATGCACAGAGCAGCCCCTATTCCTTCTTTTTCTGGGGTCCCTTGCCATTGTTTCTGGCTCCTCCTCCCTATTGAGTGCCTTTATAGGAAGCCCCTTCACTTCCACCCTGAGTCGGGATATGTGCATCTATTGACACACACATCGTGGATCGGTCCTGCCCCTGCTCTCTGCTCACTGCAGCTCCTATGAGGACAGAGAGAGAGAGGAGAGAGCCTCTGCATGGCAGGGGGGCATAACACCAGCCGTACGTATGTATGCATCAAATATTGCCCCTGTTCTGTGCTGGGAGTGTGCTCCTGGTCACCGTGTATAATTGAAAGCTGTCAGTGACAGCTCAGTCCTCATGCTGGAAGTGCGCAGTGAGCTCGCTCTCAGTACAGAATAGTGGAGATGGCTGATGCATACATATGTACAGCCGGCGTTACGGCTCACCCACCGCGCAGACATTCGTGTGCATCACACCGATGGGAGAAGAATGAGTGTTTTGACAGCCAATCACAGTGATCACCTGTCTTTGCCTCCAAGCTTTCAGAATCCCTTAAAGGGCCGGCACCAAGGGTTTCAAGAATACAGAGCCGTATTGATTTGCCCACGGGTTCAGCTTAAAAAAAGTAACCATTAATCCCATAGAAGCCAATAAAGTGCTGACCTTGTTTGTTTTTAACTTCTTGCGGACTGCGTGACGTAAATAAGCGGAGGCATAAAAAGTGCGCTATATCAACCAGTTGCCACATATATCCATCCATGTTGGTCCAGAGGTTGGGTGCTGATTGCTCGCTCAATGTGCACTCCCAGCACACTGACAGCTCTTGGTCATTGCTTGTTATTGAGAGCCAGCAGGTTCCTGCTCATGTGACAGCTGTGAGAACCAATCACAGTGGTCACATGACAGAGATGCCATGCCATGCCAGGAATTAAAAGGGTTATGTACAGCATTCAACAGTAATCAATCAGTAATCAATCAGAATCCACATTGCTGAAGTCAGTCCTGAACAAGAAGTTTGATTAGATGCTATGGTTACACTTAGGCTCCATGCACACCTGAATCAAGAGGTATAGACTCCAGAGAGAGAGATATCATTCCCCCCCCCCCCCCCCCCCGGTACAAATCATTAGTAAGACCTCATCTGGAATATGCAGTTCAGTTTTGGGCACCAATTCACAAAAAGAACATTGGGGAACTGGAGAAAGTACAGGGAAGGGCAACCAAACTGATAAGAGGCATGGAGGAGCTCAGCTATGAGGAAAGATCAGAGGAACTGAATTTATTCTCTCTTGAGAAGATGAGATTAAGGGGGGATATGATCTCCATGTATAATACATAAGGGGGGATATGATCTCCATGTATAATACATAAGGGGGGATATGATCTCCATGTATAATACATAAGGGGGGATATGATCTCCATGTATAATACATAAGGGGGGATATGATCTCCATGTATAATACATAAGGGGGGATATGATCACCATGTATAATACATAAGGGGGATATGATCACCATGTATAATACATAAGGGGGGGATATGATCTCCATGTATAATACATAAGGGGGGGATATGATCTCCTTGTATAAATACATCAGTGGTTCATATAGTGAACTCGGTGTAGTTATTCACCCTGAGGTCATCACAGAGGACAAGGGGGCGCTCTTTACATCTGAAGGAAAAGAAATGTAATCATCAAATACGGAAAGGTTTCTTCACAGTAAGAGCTGTGAAAATGTGGAATAGACTCCCTCAAGAGTTGGTTCTGGCCAGCTCAGTAGATTCCAAAAACAGAAAACAGAAAATCGCGCTTGAGATCAACAGTAAGTCAACAATTAGAATTCACACTAGCAGCTAGAACAGTATTGCAGGTTAAAATAACAAACTATAAAAATGCAGCGCTAAGCATAAATTGGACTTTTGTCTTTTTTCAGCCTGACTAACTATGTAACTGTAACTGCTTAGGTAATATTCTTATTTTATCTTTTTTTTTTTTAAATTTAAAGGATGTGTTTGTAATATGTCTGCAGTCTCTGGTCATCTCCTGTACTGTGTCCGCAGTCTCTGGTCATCTCCTGTACTGTCCGCAGTCTCTGGTCATCTCCTGTACTGTGTCCGCAGTCTCTGACCATCTCCTGTACTATGTCTGCAGTCTCTCACCATCTCCTGTACTATGTCTGCAGTCTCTGACCATCTCCTGTACTATGTCTGCAGTCTCTGACCATCTCCTGTAGTATGTCTGCAGTCTCTGACCATCTCCTGTAGTATGTCTGCAGTCTCTGACCATCTCCTGTAGTATGTCTGCAGTCTCTGACCATCTCCTGTACTATGTCTGCAGTCTCTGACCATCTCCTGTAGTATGTCTGCAGTCTCTGACCATCTCCTGTAGTATGTCTGCAGTCTCTGACCATCTCCTGTAGTATGTCTGCAGTCTCTGACCATCTCCTGTAGTATGTCTGCAGTCTCTGACCATCTCCTGTAGTATGTCTGCAGTCTCTCACCATCTCCTGTAGTATGTCTGCAGTCTCTGACCATCTCCTGTACTATGTCTGCAGTCTCTGACCATCTCCTGTACTATGTCTGCAGTCTCTGACCATCTCCTGTACTATGTCTGCAGTCTCTCACCATCTCCTGTAGTATGTCTGCAGTCTCTGACCATTTTTAAAAAAAATTATTTTACATTTGAACTGGATGGACTTTTGTGTTTTTTTTCAGCCAGACTAACTATGTAACCTGCGCATTCGGTGAACACATGCAGAAATGCACTTAAATTAACAATGAATGGCACCCCAAACACGGTCAGCCTTTTTGCGCACAGCAACACATGCAACAAATGCGCCAAAATGTACGGTAAAAAAATGCACAAAACAGGATCTTCTTTGGCGCATTTGTTCAAACTGATAAACTGCTCAATGAGTGACGTGCAAAAGTGCATGGAAAGAGCGCAAAAAAAAGCGGCTTCCTGTGACAGACAGACGCGAACAAGGCCTTAGCCTTTCCCTGCTTGCCTTTTTCATGCGGCTTCCTGTGGCCCCCTCAGATACTTTTCTGACCAAACTCTTTTGATCGGCGAGGCCTGTTCTGTAGCCGGCGCACCAGACGCCCCGGTGCACCTGAAATCAGCCCTCTTGGTTTTTGACAGGCGTAAAGCCGCAGGCCCTGTCTGTCTGCTAAAAGGTAGACGCGACAGAGCGAGACTGTCGTGGCTCGTCGCACCGCGGTGTTCTTAACCCGATTCTGTCAGCGCGCCTCATCCGAGAAGAACACTGTGATGGCGCAGGCCGTGTCAGCCTCGCTGACGACGGCAAGACGAACGCCGCATTAATATGTATTAATACACAGCCTGGTGCACAGCAAAGTGAGCAGCGCCCGGGAGATGATCGGCCATAATGCAATGTAAAGCCTTGATCAGGAGCTGGAAAATCAAATAAAAGGAGATTCGCATTCGTGATTCCGTCAGAACCTCTCCTATTATATTTCAGGATTTCACACCTTCCTGAGAGGCTACGTCTTTAATCAGGGGCCCCTCAGCCATCTTTCTTTTTAGTATTCCATTTAAAGGATGAGTACACTATAAATTAAAGCGCATTTACCTTGTTTGCTTCTTCACCTGATCTATACGAACCCACCCTGCCCCTCCACAGATGCGTACCTACCTCAACTCCAAGGCCGGGCCCTCCTGTGTTTGTTTACATCCAGCAGTGTGCCTAGGCTAATTGTCACCTGAGGCCTTCTATCCATACCAGACCTATATCCATAAAGGGGGTGTGCCTAATGTGTGCCCCTCCCCCCTCTGAACTATATCAGACACATGCCCTCAACATGGGGAGGGTACCTTACCAGAGCCCCCATCCCATAAAGGTCCTCTTACCTACATCCCTGGCCTGGTGGATGTGGGAGGCTGTGGGGGAAAATCCTCAAATAAGGGGTCCCAGATCACCCCCCCCAAAGTGAATGAGTAAGGGGTACCCCTGGTTAACCTTTAAAAAAAAAGTAAATATATGCACCACATAATGTCCTACAGTGTAAATCAGTGGTGGTCAACTTTCCTCAAATGCGGCCCTCGAAAGGGCCACACATAAAATTCAGTGAATATTCAGTGACAGAGAAAATAGACACACAACAGGATATAGAAAGACTATGCACTGATACAAGAGATGGTCAGAGACTGTGGAAACAACACATGAGATGGCCAGAGACTGTGGATATAATGCAAGAGATGGTCAGAGATTGTGAATATAATGCAAGAGATGGTCAGAGACTGAGGACGTGATACAGGAGATGGTCAGAGACTGAAGACATGATATAGAAGATGGTCAGAGACTGAGGGCATGATACAGGAGATGGTCAGGGACTGAGGATGTGATACAGGAGATGGTCAGAGACTGACGACATGATATAGAAGATGGTCAGAGACTGAGGACATGATACAGGAGATGGTCAGAGACTGAAGACATGATACAGGAGATGGTCAGAGACTGCAGACATGACACAAGAGATGGACAGAGACTGCAGAAATGATACAAGAGATGGTCATAGACTGCAGACATGACACAAGAGATGGACAGAGACTGCAGAAATGATACAAGAGATGGTCAGAGACTGCAGACATAATACAAGAGATGGACAGAGACTGCAGAAATAATACAAGAGATGGTCAGAGACTGCAGAAATGATACAAGAGATGGTCAGAGACTGAGGACATGATGCAGGAGATGATCAGAGACTGAGGACATAATACAAGAGCCGGTGAGGCCCTGCAGACATGATACAAGAGATGGTTAGAGACTGAGTATATAACACATGATATGGTCAGGGACTGAGGACAAGGTACTTGAAGGAGCTTTTGGAGACATGTTTTTGAAGACTGGAGACATGCTTCAAAAGACAGTGATTGACTGGATACATATTACATGAGACTGCTAGAAATCATTGCTATAACAAGGCAATTAGGAAACACTAATTAGTGGTGGCAGGACCCCGAGGGTCACACAAAAAGTGCCAAAGGGCTGCATGTGGCCTCTGGGCTGCAGGTTGGGCATCAGGGGTGTAAATCCATCATCAATCATGTTGTCAGTTCCATGATATTGCCTTCTTAGTGATGAATCGCACCCAAACCTCCAGTGCTGCAATCAACTTTGAAAAATTACACATGCTCCACCTCAGTGCTCACACTATGCCCTCACCTTCAGCATATGACCCACATAGTACTAGTCACAAAACACATGGGTCTACTGTATATGCAGGGGGGAATCCTCTTCCCTCTCCCAGCATACTTTGGTGTGTATCCCTTTAAGAGATCTGGGTCCTCCTGCTCATTCACCATAGTATTAAAAAATCAATTCCGCATATAACAAAAGCTCACAATGTCCCAGGAGTGACTTCCACATCACACTTCCAGTATGTGCTTAATGACGTCACCCTGCTCCCCCCTACGCGTTACGTCACAACCCACATAATATTGTTTGTCTTCCAGCTTACAAAAAGTAATTCTTTGCAGAGGTACGGGCTGAAAGCCAGAGGACATGTCTACAGGAGCCCATATTCCACTCATGATCTACAGATTGCAGATGCAATCCTGTCCAGGTTCATAAGGTGAACTTACCCGTAAAACCGTAAAAAAAAAACAAAAAAACATTGTATATGTTCCCCCTGGCAAAGCCCATCGCCCCATGACCCTTGTATCACAATCCCTTGCCTATTAGGCCTGATAGTGGAGAGAATTGATTTTCAAGTTTCGTCTCCCATGAAGGTTTGCCATTTCTTGATTTTTGGCAGTGTTGGCCGAATGTGCCCTCGAAGCCCAAGCAGATTCGCCCCATCGCTTGTTTCAACTGCATCAAGTCAGTAGGTTGCTGGGGACTATAGATGACATTTTTTAATAGTCTACCCTACCCCTGATATTGCATATGAGCCCGTTGGTTGCATATGGCTTCCGGAGTCATTTTTCCTTAAAAATAATCTTCATAAATCTGCCTGATTTTCCGTCTTTGTTTAACATACACAGTTGTTGGCAGTTCCTAATGCTTGTCAAAGAGTATGTATCCCCCCCGTAATACATTTCCCTGGGAAGTCTATTCTTTCTCATGGTCCCCTGACTCTCTATATATTCTGGGTTGTGCACTTTCCTGGGGTTTCCATTATTTATGACAGTCCCCTTATTCCCTGGTGCATTTCAGGATGTATTTTATAGTGCCCTTAAAGTACATTACAATGATGGCATTGCCCACAGTTTCCTGAAACCCACATTCAGCTCCGTCCTTCTCACTCAGTTAATGGATTTTACATTTTTAGGATCCTTTACAATTTTTTCATGGTTCCTGCCTGCTCTGATGTCTTTCTATAAGCCCTATGCCTAATTTTACATTTTCCAGCATTGCGTTGCTTTTATCCCGATCCCTTTAATCTATAACAGTGTTTCTTTTTTTCCACTGATATGTACTTTTAATCCTGATCCCCTTCATTGTTAAAGCAGAACTCCAGCAATTTTCTTTAACCACTTCAGGACTGGCATGTTATACCTTCTTCCTGTTCAGGCCAGTTTTCAGCGCTATGATACCTTGACTGACGATGACTCCATCATATGAGAAAAAACAGGTTGCGCTAAATGTGTACAAATCAATATAAATCAATCCAGGATTGTGTACAAATAAAGTCCAACAAACAAAAATATATTCAAAATATCAGTGGTGTTCAATACAATATCACCAAGTGAATCCACCACCAAAATAGGTTAAATAATCTCACCAGAGCAATATGGTGATCATGTTATAAATCAGCATATAGCGCTTGTTGCTCTGGGAGCGATGATCTGTATATAGTAGAGGAAACACTGGGAGCTTTTAAATCTGATCTCCAGGAAGTGATATTGTTAGGGATCCGGGTATGACCAGAAATGTGTGGACTGACACAGGGAAGTAGCAGGCTTCAGGAACACAGGCGTAGTCAGGCTGGAGAGGTGGACTGGTCAGGCAGGCCGTAAGGTACTGTCAGGTGCCACCTGGCAGTGTCTCTAGCGGCCCACAGCACGGATTTCCTCAGGGCGCGGGGTCTAAGTCCCAGCCTGCTATTCACCAGGGCCCCTGATGGTGGGGATTGACTTTGTGCAGACTGGAACCAGGTCGCGACCCCTGAGTGCGTCTGGCTGTGGCAGAGAGTACTGGCAGGGGAGTGCAGTAACAGAGTCTGATGGGAAGAGGCAGGCAGACTTACTAAAGCTGATCCGTGCGGGATGGATGGATCGTTGGGTGAAGTAAGCGTAGTCAGACAGGCCGGGTCGGTATCGTGCGGGCAGCGTGGTACAGGAGGAGCAAGCAGAGAATGGTCGGGGTCACAAGCCAGGTTCAGCAGGTAGCGAGCAGCGCGGTACCGAGGATCAGGCAGAAGGATGGTCAGGCAAGCCAGGGGTTCAACGGGAGACGGTCAGCAGAGGTCAGGATCAAAGCAGGGTCAGCTACGAGGCAGGAACACAGGATACCAGGTACAGGGGCTCATGGGAAAACATACACCAAGGCCCTGATCACAGGCCTGGTCATTCCTTAAATACACCTCCTGTAATCAGCCCCAGGTGTTGGCTGACTGCAGGAGTGAGCTTCTGGCTGCTGAGAGCACCAGCTGGTCAGCCCTGGTACTGCAGCCCACACGGCAGGTGAGTCCCACCACCAGTGCTGAGTCCATTCCTGACAGATATTCTACAGGACTGTGTATCATATAAATCCCCTTCAGAAATTCGGCCACCAAACTTAATAGGATAATCAGATCGCCACTCGGGAAAGAAAGTAGAGACTCGTGGTGCAGTACGTACTAAAAACATCCAAGTTAATAAAAAAATGCACTTACAGCAAATGGAGTCTAAGCCGACACCAGCATACACAGCGTGTTCAGTATAAAACAAGCAACGCAGACCCAGCCCGGCTTGCGCATGCGCCGTACCAGTGAACTGGGAGTGACCTGACGTCACTTCCAAAAGCCCCGCCCTACGTGTTTCGTCATCAACAGACTCTATCATGCAACACTGTACCCAAAGGACTTTAGTATCATTTTCTGTATCATTCTTTCTTTTGGTGGTATTTAACAAGTACTGTTTTTTTTTCTACTTTATCCCAAGGAGATCTCATTTTTGCTGCAATGTTTGGTATTGTGGTGGGTAAAAACCAATAAGGGTATGCTTAGCCTTTATCAGTCACCCATTGAAACCAAGTACAAGTCTTCCTTTGTTACTAGAAGAACATTCCCTAGAGCAGCAGTCCCCAGCCTCCCTGGCCTCGAGGAAGATAGCCCTTTTACAGATAAGGGGGGTGTTGGGGGTGCAGCCTGTCACCTTGGGGGTAGGGAGTGCAGCCTGAGTCTCACCAGTGCTCTGTGATGATCCTCTCTATGATGGCATCGGTCCACCGCCCTGGGGTGGGGCCCAACCCTAGAGGATGAAATTTCATTGCACTGAAATTGCATTTTGTGCAAAACAGAGATCTCATCGATAAACCCAAAACACTGTAACCCCCCCTTGAAAAAAAAATACAATTACTGGTAATCAATGGAACTTTAAATGTCCCTGAAAACAATCCCACAATCACTGGTAATCAGTTGCATTTATCCCCCCCTCCCCATTAATACTTGTCAGCAGCACTAACCCTCCAAATAAAAAAAAAAACTGTTCCAAAATTTTGGTCATCAGTGGCCCTTTAACTACCCACCCCCATCACTGGGGATCATTGGCATTTATTTTAAATGCCCCTCCCTCCCCAAAACAGTCCTGCAATATTAGTGGACTTTGTATTCGGAATCAAATAGTCCGGCGTGGTGCTGCAATTTCAAATCCAGCCCCACAACACTGCATTTAATTGTAAGCTCCTTTGGTGACAGAGGATGACATGAATGGCTTAAAGCAGAACTCCAGTGAATAAAAAGCCTGTTAAAAGATGAAATAAAAAGGGTCATCTACAGCAGGGGTACTGAATTCAAATTCACAGGGGTCCGATCAGTAAAATTTTTCTTCAGCGGAGGGCCGAGTGTGATGCTGGTGCTATGACCCAGATCCTTCACATCACAGCCTCCCGTGCATGTCACAGTTCCTCCAATCCCCACCCCTTTTAAATCACAGACCCCCCCATCACTGACATCTCATCAAAGACACCACCCCATCACCAACTGCTCCATCACAGATCGTCCCATCACAGTCCCCTCAATCAAAGAACCCCCCATCACAGACCCCCCAGTCACTGCCCCCCATTACAGATCCCTCATCACAGATCCCCTCCATCACAGACCCCTCTGCACAGACCCCTATCACAGATCCTTCATCACTTACCCCCCTCATCGCAGATCCTCATCACAGACCCCTCATCACAGATCCCCTCCATCAGAGATCCCTCTGCCCAGACCCCCCATCACAGATCCTTCATCACTTACCCCGCTTATCGTAGATCCTCATCACAGATCCCTCATCACAGATCCCCTTCATCACAGATCCCTCATCACCAACCCCCCTCATCACTGACATCCCATCAAAGACACCACCCCATCACCAACTGCTCCATCACAGACAGTCCCATCACAGTCCCCCCAATCAAAGAACCCCCCATCACAGACCCCCCAATCACAGCCCCCCCCATTACAGATACCTCATCACAGGTCCCCTCCATCACAGACCCCTCATCACAGATCCCCTCCACCACAGATCTCCTTGCACAGACCCCCCATCACAGATCCTTCATCACTTACCCCGCTCATCGTAGATCCTCATCAAAGATCCCTCATCACAGATCCCTCATCACAGATCCCCTCCATCACAGATCCCTCATCACCAACCCCCCTCATCACTGACATCCCATCAATGACACCACCCCATCACAAACTGCTCCATCACAGTCCGTCCCATCACAGTTCCCCCAATCACAGCACCCCATTACAGATCCCTCATTACAGATCCTTCATCACTTACCCCCTTCATCGCAGATCCTCATCACAGACCCCTCATCACAGATCCCTCATCACCAACCCCCTCATTACTGACATCCCATCAAAGACACCACCCCATCACCAACTGCTCCATCACAGTCCCCCCAATCACAGCCTCCCATTACAGATCCCCTCCAACATAGATCCCTCTGCACAGACCCCCTATCACAGATCCTTCATCACTTACCCCCCTCATCGCAGATCCTCATCACAGATCACCTCCATTACAGATCCCTCATCACCAACCCCCTCATCACATATCCCCCTCACCACAGACCCCCCATGCCCACAATCACAGACCCCCCCAATCACAGACGCCCCTCATCACAGACCTCCCCATCACAGATTGCCCCATCACAGTCCTCCTTGCATATTACAGACTCCTGTCCTTTTCATAACATCTCAGCCTTCCCCCCTTCCTTCCCCCTCCCCACCCTGTCCTACCCTGTTCACACAAGATGGGAAGCAGGGCAGGTCTGGACATAGGGTGGGACATTTCACATTAAAGGCGGGTGAATGATTGCTTGGACCGCTCCACTGCCTAGCAACCAATCACCCGCTTCTTAACGTGAAAAGTCCCACCCTTTGTCCAGACCTGACCTGCTTCCCGTCTTGTGTGAACAGGGTAGGACAGGGTGGGGATTGGGAAGGAAGGGGGGAGTGCTGTGATCTTATAAAAGAGACTGGCCTGCAGTGCATTCAATATCGCACCCTTCCTTGAGGACAATAGCGGTAGCGTCGGGGAGAATACACTCAGGCAACTATTTAGCTAGGCTGCGGTCCAGAAAGGAATGTTTCTGGGTCTGGATCCAAACCACGGTCCGCCATTTAGTGATGCCTGATCTACATCAATATTCACCTTCAACCTGGAGCTATCCCCTGCAGTTCTTCTTTTCTGCCGCTAGATGTCCTCAGTGTTCCAGGTTGACTGGCCAGCATCATTCAGCCTACTTCCTCTGAGCTCAGCCTGTGATTGGACAGTGAAAGGGGAAGCAGCATAGGGCTATGCTCACCTCCCTGTCACTCTGCTGTCTCCTCCTATCAGCATGCACATTAACTGTTTGGCTCTCTGAGCTGCTTCTTCCTTTCCAAATCTGCGCTCTGTGACTGCCGGAGGTTGATGCCAAGTGAAATTCAGCCTTTACGTTGCATGCAATTAAAAAAATACATTTAATGATGGATTGTTGATTACAGAGCTGCATTAAATGGTGTCTTTTATTTCTGCCCGGAGTTTATCTTTTATGTCCCTGTAAATTGCCGCGGAAAATGTACCCATGCTCTATTATTGAGTAAAATAAATAAATCTGCTTAGTACAAAGCCCCACTGTGCTGGATAATTCTCCCGGTGTGCTTTCTCTCTATTCTACCCAACAATTTGAATATATTTAAAGCCTCCCCCATACTACATCCTCCTGATTTGAAACCAATTTTTTCCAAGTCCCTTTAAAAAACAAAAACAAAGACTCTGACATTAATTGCAGATTCCTTTGTGAAGGCGAGAGTGGAAACGGTGGAATAATCTGTCTGTACGTGAAGTAATTTCCCTGATGGATTCCCGAGAGATTAATAACAGGCAGAGGAAAGCTACAGGAGATGTGCATCGGGGTCCCGGGGTCGGGCTCCGCAAGGATGTGTTGCCTGTCCATGTTAGTTAGAGTCACTTTGCCATCCTGGCGGGATCAGACCACATGCCGGCCTGGTAGTATAGAGACTAAAGCTGGCCGTACGTGAGCATTCAGGGCAATGAAGGACAAGAAATAAGGTGGATTTCATCGCCTGCAAGGAGATGGAATTGAACTCAGCCTTATCGAACGGGGCAAAATACAATCCCTTTCTATGAGATTGCCATCATTTTTTATACCGTTTCAATTTAAACACATCTTTCCTTCTCCATTGAAGCTGTCATTTCATAATTCAGTTTCGACTTCACGATTGACCTAACTCTGGTGGTCGATTGAACTCGTGAGTAGCTCGCTTAGTTTCTGGCGAATGCCGTTCATTTCATTTTAGATTTTCAGAGGGATTGAAAAAGGGTTAAAATTGAATGGAATTTTTCACATGTATGGTCAGTTTTGCAAGTTAGGACATATAACGGGGATCAGCAAACAAGAGTTTTGAGATCTACCCATTGGTTACGGCCATGTGATTCATCGATCGCAAACCTGCCGTGCCATCAGCTCTTGCCCAAACCACCACCTATCGATATTATTATACAGGATTTATATGGCACCAACAGTTTGCTCAGTGCTTTACAATATAATGGGGGACAGTACAGCAAAAATACAGTTCAATACAAGAGGGTTAGGAGGGCCTGATCCTGGGAGCTTACAATCTAAGAGTGAGGGATAAAATAGTAATGCACGTACATCATCAACTCATAAAAACAGCATGTCTCCATAAACATCAAAAGATAGTTTCAAACCAATAAGATGGCCGCCACGTTTCGGTGCGCGATGATGTCAAATGGCTCCACCCAACATGTTTCGTCATCAGGGGCGCTCGGGAGCTCAGTAGATTGCTTTTTTAAAAAATTCCTTTACAATATAATGGGGGACAATACAGCAAAAATACAGATCAATACACAAGGAGGGCCCTGCTCCTTGGAGCTTACAATCTAAGAGGGAGGGGCTAGCGGTACAAAAGGTAGTAACTGTGGGGGATGGACTGGTAGGAGGAGTAGAAGATTCCATTATTAGCTGAGGGCAGGATAGACTTCCCTGAAGAGATAGGTTTTCAGAGATCGCCTAAAAGTGAACAGAGTAGGCGATAGTCTGATAAATTGGTGTAGAGAGTTCCAGAGGATGGGGTAAGCTCTGGTGAAGTCCTGGAGACGAGCATGGGAGGAGGTGACAAGGGAGCTAGAGAGCAGGAGGTCATGGGAGGAGCGGATGTTTTGAATTTTATCCATTGGGCAATGGGAAGCCAGTGGAGGGATTGGCAGAGAGGGATGGAGGACACTGAGTGGAGGCCAGTGGAGGGATTGGCAGAGAGGGGTGGAGGACACTGAGTGGAGGCCAGTGGAGGGATTGGCAGAGAGGGATGGCAGATACAGAACGGTTAGTAAGGTGGATGAGTCTGAGAATAATTCTCCTGCGCATGGATGTGGAGAGTCCTGCCCATCGACCTCTATAAATAACCAGAAAACAACCCGAGGAACCTATATGGCCTATCTGGCTTCCACTGGCCAGGGAAGGCTCCCACAGTGGGCTCCCAAACCACCAGCTCCCAAGCCATAGATACTGCACAGCCGAGGGAGGTCCTAGACTTTTCTTGGACTCTGAAGTGTCATAGCTGAGGGGAGGCCTTGGAGGATTTCCTTTACTGTGCCAGGCACCACTGCATCCGGAGGCTGTGAGTACATTTTTAGGTGGGATGGGGAATTTGTACTAGGTGCTATTTTAGGTTGGGGTCTACATGTTTGTACTGCAAGGAGGTATTTTTGTGACGTGAGATGTGTGTTACATACAACTGACCCCTTCACTCTGCATGACTTACTCCTGACCTCTGAATTGTGCATTAATTATTCAAGACCTCTGAACTCTTTGTTAGAGCACAGACTATTTGTTCCTTTTAAGTTACATTGGGACTTTTAAGGCAACATCCACAAAATTGTAAAAAATTTTTGGAATCTTCTATTGTCCAATTTTAGTGAGCCTGTGCTAATTGTGGCCTCCATTTCCTGTTTTTAGCTGACAGGAGTGACACCCGGTGTGGTCTTATGCTGATGTAGCCCATCTGCTTCAAGATTCGAAGTGTTGTGTGTTCAGAGATGGTATTCTGCATACCTTGGTTGTAATGAGTGGCCATTTACAGAGAATGGTCCGCAAAAAAGAAAATATCCAGTGAGTGGCAGTTGTGTGGATGAAAATGCCTTGTTGATGTCGGAGGAGAATGGGTGGACTGGTTGCTGTGACATTCAGATGGTAGGGTCGTAAACACCATGAAAGCATGGATCCATCCTGCCTTGTATGAACGGTTCAGGCTGGTGGTGCAATGGTGTGGGGGAGATTTTCTTGGCACCAGCAAGGTGTACCTAATAAAGTGGCCGGTGAGTGTATATCACTTACCTTAGTACTCTGTGTGACTTACCACTGACCCCTGCACTCTGTGTTACTTATTATTGACCCCTGCACTCTGCATTACATATTACTGACCTCTGTACTCTGCGTGACTTACTCCTGACCCCCACACACAGACTAATGCACTCTGCATTACTCATTACTGATCCCTGAATATTGCATTACTTACTACTGACCTTTGCACTCTGTGTGAAAGACTACTGACCCCTGCACTCTGCATTACTTACTATTGACCACTGAGCTCTGCATTGTTTCCTGCTGACCCCTCTACTTTGCATTGCTAACTACTGACCCCTACACTCTGGGTTATATACTACTGACCCCTACACTCTGGGTTATATACTACTGACCCCTACACTCTGGGTTATATACTACTATCCCCTGCACTCTGCATTACAGACTACTTACCCCTGACCTTTGCATTACTTACTACTGACCCCTGAATTCCACATTACTTATCACTGACCCCTGACGCCTGTGGTGCTTACTATTGACCCCTGCACTCTGCGTTACATACTACTGACCTCTGCAAAACTCACTACTGATCCCTGAATTCTTCAACCATCTTTACATTGTAATGGGGCTTCACTAATGTGCTGCACCCTGTTGATCTTTGGTCTATTCCAAGCCTCTAAGGTAGATCTCCTCTTCCAGGTTGCCTGCCGTGACCTATAGAATGTTTATCTGGATTAGCCCTCAGGGGTTACTAACATCATATCTCTCAGCACTGTATAGATGTTTTTGAGTTTTGTCTGGATCATGCAGGATTCTGTAATGTGTAATGTGGATTTCAGTTCTGAGAGTTTTGTATGTCTTCTTCCCAGCTATCTCAGACGTTGGAGCCCTGGAAGTTGTATAGTACCGTGTCTTTGTTGCTGGGATTGGATGTCATCACATTGGGGATCTGGCAGATTGTGGATCCTCTGCAGAGGACTATTGAGGTAAGTGAACAGAGGGGGGAAATGCACCCAAAAAAAAAATCTAATTCAGGAATTGTTTTCTGAACTCCAATATAAATAATGACCTGGGTTTCCATGAAATTACCTGGAGGGTTCGTTCACACGGGCAGCCAGGGGGTGGTAAAATAAGATGTTTGAGCGGCTGTTTTACTGTCCCCTGATTGACCACCTAAACACAGAAACAGGGGCGGACTGACAACTCATGGGGCCCCCGGGCAATAGGGGATCATGGGACCTGTGTCCATGCCCAAACTCAAAAAAGCCTATGAAAAAGGTACCAGGGGCATCTCATGGGGCCCCCTACTGACCCCGGGCCCTCGGGCAGTGCCCGAGTTTCCAAATGGTCAGTCCGCCCCTGCACAGAAATGAAGCTGCTCAGGGCTGTACCCATGCTTCAGGTGATTTTTTTTTTTGCTATAAGTTGTATGAATAAAATACAGCAGAACTGTACAGAGGTTCTAGTGTTTAATAAAAGTCTGACATGTGTTGTGGGCCCCAAGGGTCTTGTCTGCGACGCCAGGCTCTCTTCAGCTCTCAGACCTTGAACATAGCTGCCATATAGTATACTGTATATGCTAGGTATAGTAATATTGACAATAATATTTATAATAATTACAGGAATTTACTAAAGAAGAGCCTCGTGGAGACCTAGATGTCCTCATCCTCCCTCAGCTGGAACACTGTAGCTCTGTGAAGATGAACACTTGGCTTGGTGAGTTCCATAATTTCCTAATCTCTTCTCTTATAAATCTTTCTGGTATGTCCTCTATGTTCTGCATCTCTGTGTTATGATATACTTTAGATTGAAAATTGCCTCTTGATATCCCCAGTCACTGGCACATCATACCTTACATGTTCAACCTCCTCGCTGTTCCTTTTCTTTAGGTATTGTGTACGGTTCCAAGGGCCTTCTTCTTTTGCTCGGTATATTCCTTGCCTACGAGACAAAGAGTGTCTCCACGGAGAAGATCAATGACCACCGTGCAGTGGGGATGGCCATATACAATGTAGCAGTAAGTTTCAGAAATGGTGACCTCAGTACAACACAAACCACCCACAGCAGCCAAAGTGCACTCTTAGAGACACACAACCTATTCCTAGATTAGTTGGAAATAAACTATCAGTATGTTTCGGGAGGAAACTCATACAAACGTGTGAAGAACACACAAATTCAAGAAATTACCAGGAAAACAACACTCCAGGGTATAACAAACTGCCCAATATTTTCCAGCAGTGCAACCATTTAGGGCATAGTTATATAATAGAGCCTAATGAGTAATGTCATGTGTCATAAATGCTATCTGTGGATCTGTAGGTCACCAAAAAAATAAGTACTCAGAAATGGAATGGTTGAAATTTAATAACAGTGTAGCCTCCCTGGTGGTATTCCCGAGTGTAGCTCGGGGTAAAGTTTCAGTACCACAAGCGGTAATCCTGAGCTACACTCGGGCTTTCCATGAGGCGCTGCTCCGCGATCTGTTCTTCTCTTACCTTGTCCTGCGCTCCTGCGATGTCCCTCCTGCAGTGTCCCCGGCAATGTCCTCCGGCCGATGCCGGCATCTGTCTTCTGGCTTCCATCCCCTGAGACATCGGGACGTACGGGGGACGGAACGGCGGGAAATTTGAAAATGACAGAAAAGTGACATTCACTAAATACACTAAAATCACATACTATTCCTGTATCAAACCATTTCACATACATTTTGTCCCGAGTGCTTTGTCCGGCGCCCTGCCTGCATTTTTACTGTTCTTTCTGCCTTGAAACTGAGAAACGTCCATGGCGTCCAAAAAGCGTCCCTTTAGGTCAAAAGCGGTTTTAGACCGGCTAGAGAACAGTGATAGTAAATCAGAACCACTTGCAGAATTGAGTGATAATGATTCGTGGGGGAAATTCCTCATCAGACACTGAAAACGATTCTGCGACTTTGCTCAGCAATGTGTGAACTTGGCGCTATATTTCAAATTTCAGTGTTTTTGGTTTGATTACATTATTGAATTAAATTTATTATTATTATATTATTATTTTGTATGATTATTTATTCAATTATAATTTATGATTTCGTGTTTCAAATTTTATCATACCCGGGATGTTTACTAGACTCTTGTTCGGACAGATTTCAGTGAGTTATTCCTAAAAATTACAGGCCTACAATAAAAAATAATACATATTTCCATGCAAAAAAATGTACCGCTTTGAGCACAGAAATATGGACATAATCAGACCGCTAGGGAGGTTAAAGAGGATAAAGGCAATCCAGAGGTTGGAGTTCTGTGTCTTGGAACCAGACTGCTTTTTCCTCTGTTTTCTGCTGCCTTATATCTTGTTCACACAAGCACAAGAGTTCAGAGCGTATAGGTCTTGACTACTTTCCAAACTTTGAGTCCTAAAGAATGGAGTCTCTGAGACCCATCAAAGCATTGTCCTGGTCCATGCTGTTACATTTGGACTACGCCATCTCTGAGTACTGCTTCTTTGGCACGCCAACACTTCAGCAGATCCTAGTTAAAAAGGACCCCACCTTGAAATAGTTCTTTCTACGTGAGCAGTCTGAATCATGTCATTTGTATGTGGTGGGTGAGGACCATCTTAAATAAAATGTGTGTCTTTACGATTCAGATAGTCCCGAAGAAGGAGGTTTGTTGATTGCCCAATATGTGTTCGCTGTATATTTACTTGACTACCAATAGAAACTGAGCCTATAATCATCAATTCATATGACTGTAGTAGTGTGCTCCTCACCCACCACACACCAACTCCAGCAATGAAGGCTTTCTTCTGCTCTGATAACCTCCTTTTTTGAATACCTTTTTTTCTAGGTCTTGTGTCTAATAACTGCACCAGTCACCATGATCCTCAGTAGTCAACAGGACGCCTCCTTTGCATTTGCATCTTTGGCCATCGTCTTTTCGGCCTACATCACCCTAGTTGTCCTATTCGTACCTAAGGTAAGGAACACCATGAGCTGGGATCCAATGGTCATTTAAAACTGATTCTGTCTGAGGTTCTCGTAGAGCTTTATGGTAGTGAGAAACCACATGGACAATGAAGAAAAAAACAAGTTCCTTAACTGCAGAGTATATCTGTTTATTTTTGTTTTGTGTTGTATAGAGTAGGGAATGGGAAAAACCCTTTTCAGGTTTCTTCATCTTTTAACCTGGGAGCACAGTAAATGGGAGGAAATATCTCTAAAGAGGAAATCTGTTGCCACCAGTTGTCACCAGAACTCCCCAAAGGAAGTTTTCTGGTCTAGTGACATCTGTATGCTTTGCATTTCTGAGTTTCCTTCATGAAGACGAATAAAGGCATACATTTGTGGATGCATGACCATCACGACTACATAAGTTTGTTGAACTTTCCATTTCAAAACGTTGGGCAATAATATGGAGTTGTCCCCTAACTTGCAGCTACACCACTCTTCTGATGAAGGCATTCCCTGAGATTCTGGAGTGTCTGTAGGAATTTGTGTTCCTTTCGGCATTTGTGAGGCCAGGTACTGATACTGGATGAGAAGACCTGGCTCACAATCGGTGTTCCATGTCATCTCAAAGGCATTCAATGAGGTTGAAGGCAGGGGTAGAAGCCACTTGGCTTTCTTTCAACCAAGCTGGTCAAACTATGACTTTATTGAGCTGGATGTGCCTTCTTCAAACTGGTTCCAACAAAGTGTTTCCAACAAAGTTTGGAAGCCCCACAAAAATCAAAAACGTCTGTCAGGGATCGCCGCAGCGCTGGGCTCGGCGCAGTGCACCGCCCTGTGCAGGGACGCGGGCACTGGGACCTGGCCGACCACGGCAATCGAGTTCGCGCATGCGCAGTAGAGATCGCGCGCGTGCGCGGCACCAATGACAGCGTAGGGCGGGATATTTAAATGGACCTGAGCTGTCATTCAGTGCCTTCTGGTCTTCCCTGTATTCCTAAACCTGCGAACCTGTGCCTTGTAAGTTATTGACCAGGATTGTACCTGACCTTGCTATATTCTCCTGTCCTGACCCTTGCTTTGCCTGACCTCTCTCCTGGATGCCCCCTATTGGATCTGACCTGTTGTTGCTGACCTGGCGTGTAACCCGACTATTCTCTGCCTGCTGCATTGTACCGCACCGTCCTCTTAGTTACCGACCCGGCCTGCCTGACTTTGCACTTGCTCAGCCATCCATTGATCCCTCTCAGCGGGGTCTTCAGACCTCCTCATATCAGGCTCTCCTCCGTGGGAGCCCCCGGCGTATACCACTACCACTGACTGGTATACCCAGTAGCCACGACCTGGTCTCAGGGTGCTCCAAGTCCATCCCCACCATCAGGGGCCCTGGTGAACAAGTGCCCTGGGACTTAGACTCTGTGCTCTGGGGACGCCTATTCAGTGGAGCGCTGGTGGTACCGCCGGGTGGTCTCTTACAACGTCTTTGTTTCCAACAAAGTGTTTCCAACAAAGGTTGGAAGCCCCACAAAAATCAAAAACGTCTGCATTTTGACCCATTAACAGTACATTTCACTGGAAACACCTGAACTCAATTATTACGGGGTGTCCAAATACTTTTGGCTTTATAGCGTCTATCTCCTTTGTTTTACGTTTTGTTCAGCACCGATAAACTAATGAATCCTTTTTCACTTAGCCATGAAGGTTCTGGAATAAAACTATAATTCATGCTTAGTGGCCCTTAGAGAACAATCTTGAAAAATAAAAGCAAATGAAGGAAGTGAGGAAATAAAAGATTAATGAACGCAATTAGAGAAACAACAGGTATAGCAAGTAGGGAGATACTACAAAATGAAACCTGTTGTGAAATAAATATAAAGGCCGAGCTCTTCCGTCTGAAAATTTGACTTGCTTGGCTGTCATGGTGGTCCTCTGAATAAGCAGACCAGTCAGGACTCAAGGCATGACCTCATATTGGTCATCTTCCTCTACCTGCTGTGTCTCTTCTAGTAAAATAAACCGACCTGCTTGCTCGCAGTCTTCGTTAAAGTGTACACTGACTTGTGCATGCACGGTGCTTGTGTTCCCGGGATGACTGAACTCCTGCGCATTTGTGGGAGTTACATCAGCCCAAACCCAGCCAATCAAGATGGCTGAAGACCAGCACCCAGAGGAAGATGGGGAGAATGCTGGAGATGCTGGTGGCATAGAGGCACCTCGCGACATTGGACTTTTGGATAAGAGGTAAGTATTGTGGACTTTAGTACCCCTTAATGGCCATCACCTGCACTCCTGTGCATGTGTGGGAATTATATCATCCTGTGCCAGCTAATCAAGACAGCCAAAGACCAGCAACCAGAAGAAGCTGGGGACAATGCTGGAGATGTTGGTGGCTGCGAGGCACCTATCAGTTGTTGGACTGTTGGAGAAGAGTTAAGTATTGTGGACTTCAGTTCCCCTTTAAGGGTCAGCTCCTGCACTCGTGCACATGTGTGGGATGTGCATCATCCCGAACCAGCCAATCAAGATGGCTGAAGACAAGCACCCAGAAGAAGCTGGGGAGAATGCTGGAGATGCTGGTGGCATTGAGGCACCTTGCGAAGATTGGACTGTTGGAGAAGAGGCGAGTATTGTGGACTCTAGTTCCCCTTTAAGGGTCAGCTCCTGCACTCCTGCACATGTGTGGGAGTTGCATCATCCCGCACCAGTCAATCAAGATGGCTGAAGACAAGCACCCAGAAGAAGCTGGGGGAGAATGCTGGAGATTCTGGTGGTGGCAAGACACCTCCTGGGCTTTGAACTGTTGGAGAAGAGGCAATTATTGTGGATTTTAACTCCCCCTTAAGGTCCAGCTCCTGCACCCCTGCGCATGTATGGGAGTAGCATCATCCCATACCAGCCAATCAAGACAGTTGAAGACCAGCACATAGAAGAATCTGGGAAGAATGCTGGAGAGGCTGGTAGTGGCAAGGCACCTCCTGGGCTTTGAACTGTTGGAGAAGAGGCAATTATTGTGGATTTTAACTCCCCCTTAAGGTCCAGCTCCTGCACCCCTGCGCATGTATGGGAGTTGCATCATCCCGTACCAGCCAATCAAGACGGCTGAAGACCAGCACATAGAAGAATCTGGGAAGAATGCTGGAGATGCTGGTGGTGGCAAGGAACCTCCTGGGCTTTGAGCTGCCCATGTGTGGGAGTTGCATCATCTCGTACCAGCCAATCAAGAAGGCTGAAGACCAGCACATAGAAGAATCTGGGAAGAATGCTGGAGATGCTGGTGGTGGCAAGGCACCTCCTGGACTTTGAACTCTTGGAGAAGAGGCAATTATTGTGGATTTTACCTCCCCCTTAAGGTCCGGCTCCTGCACCTCTGCGCATGTATGGGAGTTGCATCATCCCATACCAGCCAATCAAGACGGCTGAAGACCAGCACCTAGTAGAATCTTAGGAGAATGCTGGAGATGTTGGTGGTGGCAAGGCACCTCCTGGGCTTTGGGCAATTGGAAAAGAGGTAAGTATTGTGGACTTTAGTTCCCTTTTAAGGGCCAGCTCCTGCAACGGTAAGAGCCTAAAGGAATACTCGGCTGCATTATACGGCTTTTCTTTTTTTATCTGCCTGTTGTTTTAGCTGTAATGCAATATCTTCTTTTTAATTAGACTTGAGCTCCTAATTAGGGTTGTTTACACTTAACGAGGGATGGCCGTTCCTTCGGAGCCGCGATTACTGACTTAGAAAGGGCTTAACCTCTCTGGTAACATTGGAACGCATACCGGTGATACTTGCGCAGATCTTTTACAGGCTGCAGTTGCCATGGCGATGGCTTATTAGCTTTTACCTATATCATATTGGCTATAAAGTAAATAAATAAGTGCTTTGTATAGCTCCGCGGGGATCCCTGTAGCCAGGAAACCAGCAGAGAGGTCAGAGGTCACACTGGAGCCCAGTACATATCAGTGCTATTTATAACCACAGCGCAGTGATCAGTGACAACACCTTTCTGACTTAAAGGGGAACTACACTCTTCATCGTGTTACAAAGCACGGGCTCCCCAGACGGTTCAGTGTAGGGGCCACATCAAGAATTTTGCAAAAATTTGCAGGCTGAAAAAAAAAATTAGTTTAATACACAAAGGAATAAAATGTAAATAAACGAATGGTTTTTTTTTTTAACCAAAATGATATGATTTATAATAAAAGAATAAAGCAAAACAATTCCAAATAAACGCGAGCCATTAATAAAGGCTAAACAGAAATACATTCAGCCTGCCCTGTCTGATCAGTCCCTTTAGAACAGGGTCCCCATTAGAGCCCCCCCTTATTGCAGGATTCCCACCAGAGTCCCCCCCATTACATCAGGGTCAGCATCAGAATCCTTCCTAACATCAGAATCTCCATCAGAGTCCCCCCCCCCCTTACATCAGAGTAACCTCTTACATCAGGGTTCCCTTCAGAGTTCCCATGAGAATCCTCCCTTACTGCAGGATTCCCACCAGAGTCCCCCCCCCATTACATCAGGGTCACCATCAGAATCCTTCCTAACATCAGAGTCTCCATCACAGTCCCCCCTTACATCAGAGTAACCTCTTAGATCAGGGTCCCCTTCAGAGTTCCCATGAGAATCCTTCCTTACTGCAGGGTTCCCCACCAAAGTCCCCCCCATTACATCAGGGTCAGCATCAGAATCCTTCCTAACATCAGAGTCTCCATCAGAGTCCCCCCCTTACATCAGAGTAACCTCTTACATCATGGTCCCCTTCAGAGTTCCCATGAGAATCCTCCCTTACTGCAGGGTTCCCACCAGAGTCCCCCCATTACATCAGGGTCACCATCAGAATCCTTCCTAACATCAGAATCTCCATCACAGTCCCCCCTTACATCAGAGTAACCCCTTACATCAGGGTCCCCTTCAGAGTTCCCATGAGAATCCTTCCTTACTGCAGGGTTCCCCACCAAAGTCCCCCCCCCCCATTACATCAGGGTCACCATCAGAATCCTTCCTAACATCAGACTCTCCATCAGAGTCCCCCCCTTACTTCAGAGTAACCTCTTACATCAGGGTTCCCTTCAGAGTTCCCATGAAAATTCTCCCTTACCGCAGGGTTCCCCATCAGAGTCCCCCCCATTACATCAGGGTCACCATCAGAATCCTTCCTAACATCAGAGTCTCCATCAGAGTCCCCCCTGACATCAGAGTAACCCCTTACATCAGGGTCCCCTTCAGAGTTCCCATGAGAATCCTCTCTTACTGAAGGCTCCCCACCAGAGTTTCCCCATTACATCAGAGTCAGCATCAGAAATCTCTCTAACAACAGCCCCCATCAGAGCCAGTAGTGTATTTAGGTTTTGTGCTGCCCTAGGCGACACAAAAATTGGCCACCCCCCTCCCCCACGGAGAGAGCTTTACACCAACCAACACCCCCCCCACCTTCCCAGCGGAGAGGGACTGACATTGACCAACATCACCCCTGTCTCCAAACCTGAGAGAGCCTTCCACTGCCATTGACCCCATACACCAATCCCAGCCCCCCCCCCCCCCCCCGGCAAGAGGGAGAAGGACAATCACTTTGACAGTTCGGACATCCCCAGGAACGAGAGTCAGGCTCTACATACACCGTCAAGCAGTCCTCAGCCTCTCTTGATTTCCACCTGGTCCTCATGTCACCTGTATCCCTTCTTCCATCTCTTCTTCCAGGCGGCGGCACTGCCCCCCCCTGATATAATGCTGTCCTAGGCAAATGCCTTGTTTGCCTTGTGGTAAATACGCCCCCGATCAGAGCCCCCCTTACATCAGAGATCCTACTCTCTTCAGGGCTCCCATCAGAGCCCCCCCCCCCTACATCAGAGTCCCTCTTTACCTAGGGGTCCCCACAGGGGCGGACTGACCATTGGGGCACTCGGGCGCTGCCCAAGGGCCCAGGGTCAGTAGGGGGCCCTATGAGATGCCCCTGGTACCTTTCATAGGCTTTTTTCAGGTTTCATTTGCATGTGGGCAAGGCCACAGGGGCCCCATGATCCTCTATTACCCAGGGGCCCAATGAGTTGTCAGTCCACCCCTGGGTCCCCATCAGAGCCCCCTTCTACAACATGGACCTGATCAGAGTCCCCCCTTACATTAAATTCCCCCCCTTACATCAAAGATCTCATCCTCTTCAAGGTCCCCATCAGAGTCCCCCATTATATCAGGATCACCAACAGAATCCTCCCTAACATCAGAGTCTCCATCAGAGTGCCCCCTGACATCAGAGATCCCACACTCTTCAGGTTCCTCCTCAGAGCCCCCTCTTACATCAGGGTTCCCATCAGAGCCCCCCCTTACATCAGGGGACCCATCGGATTTCCCATAAGTATCCTCCCTTACTGCAAGGTCCCCACCAGAATTTCCCTATTGCATCAGGGTCCCCATCAGAATCCTCCCTAACCTTACATCAGAGATACCACTCTCTTCAGGGTTCCCATCAGAGTATCTCCTTACATTCAGAGTCCCTCCTAACATCAGAAATCCCCCTTTGTTTCTTGAGAACTATCGGATACCCATATATCAGTGCCCCCATCAGAGCCTGACCTTACATCAGAGTCCCCCCTACACCAGGGTCTCCATCAGAGTCCCCCCTACACCAGGGTCTCCATCAGAGACCTCATTATTATTATTATACAGTGTTTATATAGTGCCAAAAAGTTTGCTCAGCGCTGTACATTATAGTGGGGGACAGAACATGAGACAATACAGTAACAATACAATACACGAGGGGTTCAAGGGCTCTGCTCCTTGGAGCTTACAATCTAGGAGGGAGGGGAGAGATGGGTTTTCAGGGTGCGCCTAAAGGTGAGGCGGGTAGGTGACAGTCTGATGGATTGGGGTAGTGAGTTCCAGAGGATGGGGGAAGTCCTGGAGAAGTCCTGCAGTCAGGTGTGGGAGGAGGAGACCAGGGAACTGGAGAGTAGGAGGTCTTGTGAGGAGCGAAGATTACGGGTTGGGTGGCATTTGGGTATCAGGTCGGTGAGGTAGTTTGGGGCAGCATTATGAATGGCTTTGTACGTCAGTGTTAGTAGTTTGAATTTAATGCGTTGGGCAATCGGGAGCCAGTGGAGGGAATGACAGAGGGGGGTGGAGGACACTGAATGGAGGCCAGTGGAGGGAATGACAGAGGGGGGTGGAGGACACTGAATGGAGGCCAGTGGAGGGAATGACAGAGGGGGGTGGAGGACACTGAATGGAGGCCAGTGGAGGGATTGGCAGAGGGGGGTGGCGGATACGGAGCGGTTGGTAAGGTGGATGAGTCTGGCCGCAGAATTCAGGATAGACTGAAGCGGGGATAGTCTGCGATGAGGTAGGCCGGTGAGGAGGGAGTTGCAGTAGTTCAGACGTGAGATAATAAGGGAGTGAACGAGTAGTTTAGTAGTGTCCGGGGTTAGGAACGAACGTATTTTGGAGATGTTGCGGAGGTGGAGTCTGCATGAGTTTGCCAGCGATTGGACATGGGGCTGGAAGGACAGATTGGAGTCTAGAGTGACACCTAGGACTTTGGCTTGCAGGGTGGGACTGATGATGGCGTTGTTGGTCCTGATGGAGAGGATGGGTGGGTGGGGGGGGGGCATGGGCTGGGGGGAAAATTAGGAGCTCGGTTTTGGAAAGGTTTAATTTGAGGAAGTGGAGTGACATCCAGTCTGATATGTCGTTCAGCAGGCAGGTGATTCGGGCGGGGACTGAAGGGGTGAGGCGAGGGGTAGAGAGGTAGATTTGCGTGTCGTCAGCGTAGAGGTGGTAGTTGAAGCCGTGGGAGTGTATCAGTTGGCCAAGGGAGGAGGTGTAGATGGAGAAGAGAAGAGGGGATTACATCATAATCCCCCTTTCTGTTGTGGAGGGAAAAGCAGAGACTGTAGGCCAGATAAAACCTTGTAGTGGGCCGCATGTGGTCCACAGGCCATTGTTTGGAGGCCCCTGTTAAAAAGGGGGCTTCTGTGAACGTAAAATAGATGTAAACCCAATCAATAAAATTTAATTTCAAAATTGTCTGTAATCTGCAGCTTTTATTAAAATAATCTTTTGCGATCTGGTTATAAAGTCTCTTGTTCAATCACTTCCTGTTAAAAGGTGACAACACCCTGTCCTTGTTTCCCAATTGTGTTCATACGTTGTCACATTCACTCCAGTTGCGGACTGTAAGTGGCAATTGCATGAGCATATCATCATCAGAAGTCAGTGGAGAGGAATGATGTGCAGCTGATGGCAGAGGGAGAGCATGTAGACAAGAAGTGAGTGAAAGAGGCTGCAGGAGACCAGCAGCACTGAGATGCCAAAAAGGATTCAAACATAGTGTGTGTGTGTGTGTGTGTATATATATATATATATATATATATATATATACACACTATATTGCCAAAAATATTGAGCCGCCTGCCTTTCCACGCACATGACCTTTAATGGGCCCCCAGTCTTAGTCCGTAGGGTTCAATATTGAGTTGGCCCCGCCCTTTGCAGCTGAAGGCCACACCAAGTTTGGAGGTCTCTAGCTATTAACTTTTTTGAGCAGCATATATGTATATATATATTTATATATATTTGTTTTATTTCATTTTTTTCTTCTTTTCCTTTCTATATGATACATGGTACAGCAAAAATTTAGTAAGGGTTTATATCCACTGACTGATTTTAGCAATATATTACAATAAAATAAATATTATATTTAATTATACTGTATGCAAACCTAGATATTACCTGCTAAAGTAGTAGTGACATCATCACAGTGCTATACATAGCCTTTTCAGAAAATAGAGTTGTAGGAGGGGCTCAACAGGCTCCACCCACTACAGGCTGCCTGCAGAAAGGGGGCGGAAACAAGACCAGTCACTCTGTACAAGGAGAGAGAGCAGCAGTGAGCAGGGGCAGACTAACCATTTGGAAACTCAGGCACTGCCCGAGGGCCCGGGGTCAGTAGGGGGCCCCATGAGATGCCCCTGGTACCTTTTTCATCGGCTTTTTTGAGTTTGGGCAAAGACACAGGGGCCCCATGATCCCCTCTTGCCCGGGGGCCCCATGAGTTGTCAGTCTGCCCCTGGCAGTGAGCAGTCTTTATTACAGAGGAAAAGTCTCACACTGCATGACGGCACAGATCTGGGAGAAATATACAAAGCACACCGAGATTCAAGGAAGAGTACATACAGTCCTTGTATTTACAGTAGTAATATTTGCTCTTCCTGGAGTTCAGCTTTCGTATAAGTGACATTTTATAAGTAATTATGTATATTTATAATATTTAGCTTTTTTGCCAGCAGCTACATAAAGGTTTAGGAGGGAGGTGAGAGGAGGGGTGGAGGAGCTGGGCCAGCATAGACACCCCTAGAAGAGTAGGCTACGACATGTCAGGAGGGGCTATGCTAGGGAATTGACTCTTCCTGACAAAGTCAAAATGTTTCTTCAAAAGCACATAACAAGCGATTAAAACATAACTTATGAGAAGGAAAAATATTCCAAGTGCGCATCTCAAATACTTGATGTTTCAGTTATTTTACATTTTGCATTTTTTAAACTTGAGGACAGGATTGCTTTAAGATCTAAAACAACAAAAAAACAAGTTGTAGCATTTGACTGTGTTTGGTTGACGTGTGATCTTCATGTCATTGTCCAGATGAGAAGACTTATCACCCGGGGAGAGTGGCAGTCCGAGCAGCAGGATACCCTGAAGACGGGATCTTCCACCAATAATAATGAAGAGGAAAAGTCCCGTCTGTTGGAGCGGGAGAACCAGGAACTGGGCCGGATTATCGCTGAGGTGAGCGAGAGGATTGTACTCCTCAAAAAATCAAATCTAATATAACTTTGTTAAATATATGTAAAATAAAGCCCTATTACAATCCTATGCCTACATACCTCTTGCTGCCCAAGTAATGCATATGTGCAGCGGCAGGAAAGCAGGTAGTCTTTAATGCCCATGTGCCAGTCACAGGAATCCATGAGCGGAAGAGGTTCTGTGCTGAGAACATACTCCCAGCACAGTGACTGAGCTGCCATAGACAGCTCCTAGTCTCTAGTAATGATCAAGAGCCAACAGGACAGGCTTCTGATACTGTGACCACTGTGACACCCAATCACAGTGGTCAAGTGATCAGGCAGGCCTTCCCATCTCCATCATAGCCCAATTAAAAGGATGCCTAGGCTTGGGTGGGAAGGGGTTATACTAAACTAAACCACAGGACATGAATCTGATTGCAGAATGAACAGAGTCCTCCTCTGCGGTATTATAAAAGATGAGACATCAGTAAGGAGAAGAGTCCTTCAGCAGAATAAAGTATTACAAGATACGAGACATAGTAAAGGAGAAGAGTTCTCCAGCAGAACAGAGTATTAAAAGACATGAGGGATAGTGAAGGAGAAGAGTCCACCAGCAGAACAGAGCATTACAAGACATGAGAGATAGCAAAGGAGAAGAGTCATCCAGCAGAACAGAGCATTGAAAGACATGAGGGATAGTGAAGGAGAAGAGTCCTCCAGCAGTTGAGAGTATTACAGGAGATTAGAGATAGTGAAGGAGAAGAGTCCTCCAGCAGAACAGAGTATTACAAGACATGAGGGATAGTGAAGGAGAAGAGTCCTCCAGCAGAACAGAGCATTACAAGACATGAGGGATGGCAAAGGAGAAGTGTCCTCCAGCAGAACCGAGCATTACAAGACATGAGGGATAGTGAAGGAGAAGAGTCCTCCAGCAAAACTGAGCATTACAAGACATGAGGGATAGCAAAGGAGAAGAGTCCTCCAGCAGAATAGAGCATTGCAAGACATGAGAGATAGTAAAGGAGAAGAGTCCTCCAGCAGAATAGAGCATTACAAGACATGAGAGATAGTAAAGGAGAAGAGTCCTCCACCAGAACAGAGTATTACAAGACATGAGGGATAGCAAAGGAGACGAGTCCTCCAGCAGAATAGAGCATTGCAAGACATGAGAGATAGTAAAGGAGACGAGTCCTCCAGCAGAACAGAGCATTACAAGACATGAGGGATAGTGAAGGAGAAGAGTCCTCCAGCAGTCGAGAGTATTACAGGAGATGAGAGATAGTGAAGGAGAAGAGTCCTCCAGCAGTGCTTACTATTACAATTCTTGAGGGATAGTGAAGGAGAAGAGTCCTCCAGCAGAACAGAGCATTACAAGACATCAGAGATAGCAAAGGAGAAGAGTCCTCCAGCAGAACAGAGCATTATAAGACATGAGGGATAGTGAAGAAGAGTCCTCCAGCAGAACAAAGTATTACAGGAGATGAGAGATAGTGAAGGGTAAATGTCCTCCAGCAGTGCATAGTATTACAAGACATGAGGTATAGTGAAGAAGAGTCCTCCAGCAGGACAGAGTATTACAAGACATGAGGGATAGTGAAGGAGAGGAGTCCTCCAGCATGACAGAGTATTACAAGACATGAGGGATTGTGAAGGAGAGGAGTCCTCCAGCAGGACAGAGTATTACAGGAGATGGGAAATAGCGAAGGGGAAGAGTCCTCCAGCAGTGCAGAATATATCAGGAGAGGAGTGTTAGATAGTGGAAGGAGTATAGTCCTCGAGTAGTCCACATTAATACTAGAGATTAGGGGTAGTAAAGAAGAAGAGTCCTCCAGCAGAACAGAGTATAGAAGACATGAGAGATTGTGAGGGGGAAGGAGAAGGGTCGTTTAGTAGGAAAGAGTATTTCAGCAGGGTGCCCCATCAGCACACAATCATACAAAGGTCAAGTCAGAGGGCAGAAATACTTCACATCTCTTTACAGATTTTTTTACTCTGTATTTCTTTTTGTAATATTTTTCATACTTTTCCATCCCCTTTTCTTCACATGTAGAAAGAAGAGCGAGTTATGGAATTGCGTCAGCAGTTGCGCTCTCGCAGGAAGCAGTCCGTGACAACCCGTGAGAACTGCTCTGACAATCACTATCCAAACTCCTCAGGGGCGGTCTCTTCTCTATATCAACCCGGCCTCCCTCTCGCCAGGTGTTTGGTAGCGGAAGGAGGTGACAAGCTGGGGAGGAATAGCTGTGATGGGAGCATGGTCCATCTTCTTTACAAGTAGAGAAGTCACACCAACCAGCAGTTGCCCAGAAGGAACCAGGATGGTCTCTTTTACTGCATAGCTGTCAGTACACTGTGTGGCCTATCCTTTACCACCACTCTTCCAGAATGTGTCTTCCCAATCCCATTTTCCTATGTCTCACTCTTATACGTCTGTCTCTCATTGACTTCCCTTTTTCTCTCATCCCTTCAATTCTAATTTTTTCCTGTGTGTCTTGACATTCTCCTCTGTCCCTGTAATCTGGATCTCATATTGTAATCTCATATAATCGACGGCACTTTAAAATTCATATCAGCCACTAGAGCCCTCCTATTCACACACAGATTCCTGTCTCCACTGGAAGCCACACTTGTGAAGCCTTGAAACAATCCCCCTACCATTGGCTTCTCCCCTGCAGGGAACAGTCATGATCTTCTACCACCTGGAGTTATATGCACCCACTGCACTTACAATATGTTTTCTAAACTGTGATTGGCTATTGCAATAAATAAACGAGAGATGATTTTTATTGTTCAGTCCCTGGTCAGTGTGTTTTCAGTTAACTGATCTAATGTGATTCGGACAGGGGCGGACTGACAACTCATGGGGCCCCCGAGCAATTGGGGATCATGGGGCCCCTGTGTCCTTACCCAAACTCAAAAAAGCCTATGAAAAAGGTACCAGGGGCATCTCATGGGGCCCCCTACTGACCCTGAGCCCTCGGGCAGTGCCCGAGTTTCCAAATAGTCAGTCCGCCCCTGGGTTCGGAGTACATGCATAGGCGGTGCTACATCTCCTATTACTAATGTTCAATGTTGGGCTGCTCCCATGTGTCAATATAGTCTTAAAAAAGGAGGGGGTCCTGAGTGAAAAACAAATATATAGAAAGCAGTAAGGGCACCATGCTAATGATGATAGAGTTTAGAGTACTTTTATAATATAGGGTAATCAATAATATAATATATAATAGGGTAACCGACACGTTTCGGAGTTTCTTCATCTGGCTTATTGTCATGGTTAGGCTAGGAGTTGAAGAACAGTTGCTGTAGCAGGTCTTCTCTGACCAGCAGGATACATACACAAGCAGGTTCCCCTGGAGGATGACATGGGCTTACCTGAGGTGCGGGGTCTAAGCACTAACTGGTGTTCACTGGTGTATGGTGGAGATGGGTTTTGCTGCTTGTTAGCACCAGATTATAGTCCTCAGGATCACCCCACCAAGATGTGAGCAAGGCGGGATCCAGCAGATATAGCAGGTAAGGGTCAAGCAGAAATGTAGTCGGTAAACAAACCTTTGGCTTGTTTACCGACTACACTTCTGCTTGACCCCTACCTGCTATATCTGCTGCTGGATCCCGCCTTGCTCACATCTTGGTGGGGTGATCCTGAGGACCATGATCTGGTGCTAACAAGCAGGTGACAAGTGGTTGCAGGTTGGAAGCATAGTCAAGGAACAAGCCAAAGGCCAAGAATGAGTGGTAGCAAAGATACGGACAGCAGCAAGGGTGACAAGAGTGAGATATTGGCTGAGAGCACAATAATCTGGCAAACAGGAAGTGCAGAGACATGGTTTAAATCAGGACATTCATGGGGGGATCAAAGAGTTCAAGGTTCACTAGAAAAAGGAGACAAGGCAAGATTGTCCTAGTAGATCAGACAGGGAGGTGTCCAGTATCTCAGGTGTCACAGCTAGTAGAGCCCCAGTCCGACACAGCAGAGGTCACAGGTTCAGATATGGACCCTGACACTGATATGATGTGTAACTTCTTAAAAACTGTACCTTATATGTAGTGTGACTTAAGTAATGCTTGGACTTAGGCTTGGTTCACACCTACAGGTGTAACTGAGCGTGGGTGCATTTCTGCATATTTTTGGCAGCCCTTTTATTTCAATGGGCTGTCCTATGCACAAGAAATGCAGAAAAGAAGTCTCTGACTCATGTATAACATGGAATTCATAAACATATTCATATCTCTGTGCCTCTAGGCATTTTTGACATTATACAGCATATAAACCCTGACAAAGTGAGAGTGTAATTCCCCGAAATGTGTGGGCTCTCTTATCAATTTATTGATTATCTAATATGAAACCACTTTAGATTCTATCACCATTGGTGTGGCACCCATACTGCTTTCTGCCTATCTAATGTCTTTCAGGGGTGAAAAGGAAACCGGTGACAATTTATATAGAACTCTGAATCTTCAGTCATTGACTACTATAACTAGGTGTGCTTTTTTAAATGAAATATTAAAATATTCTGTGTTACTTACTATTTTTGAGCCTGGCACTTTAAAAAAAGTAATATGGTACGGCAAAGGGTGAGCATTCTACTCCAGCCTGAAGGGGGAAAGCATTATAGAAGCAGAAGTATATTAAAGAAAAAAGATAAATCATTTTTATTTAAGCTTGGTTTTTTCAATTGCTGTAATCTCAACCAATGCATTTTGGGTTGTTAGTGTCCCTGCGGATTTGAGTTGAGCGCTCACCCATTGCCGTACCATAGTTACTTTTTACTATGAATAAGGCCCCTTTGGGTCATCACGTTTTGTTCATGTAAGCAGCTCATAGCTTGTGATACACAATGGTTTCTGGTTTGTTCTCTAATTGTTGTCTTTTCCCAGACTAGTTTGCATGAATTGTAAGGGGTTTAAGGTTTCCAAAAGTGTAGGCAATACAGGAATTAATTTTTTAGATAGAGTGAGGAAGACACAAAAACTTCCATGCTGTTTTTATTGCAGGAAGCTCCTGCACAGAAGTAAAGTCTCACACTGGATGAATTTTAAACTGGAAATAAAAGAGAGAGGGACCCCCCCCTCGCCCCCATTTGTCTGCTGTGGGTAGGCTGTACAGCCTTTATATTAGTCAAATATTGGTCAGTTGTGCTATCAATAATGATATTGAATTTTTGGACCATCCGTAACTAATTTGTTCAGCTTTATAACCAGTTAAGGGATAACTTGTTGATGTTCTAAGCCAGCCATTCTCAACCAGGGTACCATAGAACCCTAGGGTTCCTCAGAGGTTGCTAGGGACTCTTTGAGCTAGGGCTGATTGACCTGCAAGAGCAAACTGGATCGCGCTTTGCTGTTTTTTTTTGCTTTCCTCTGGATCAACTGTGGGTATAGGATTATAACTTTTTCTTTTTTTGATTGAACTGAATGGACTTTTGTCTTTTTTCAGCCAGACTAACTATATGTACAGTGGGGCAAAAAAGTATTTAGTGAGCCACCAATTGTGCAAGTTCTCCCACTTAAAAAGATGAGAGAGGCCTGTAATTGGCATCATAGGTAGACCTCAACTATGAGAGAATCCAAATACGAGTTGTGTTTCTACCAAACAGTTCTATTTTGGTTTCATCCGACCATATGACTTCTCCCAATCCTCTTCTGGATCATCCAAATGCTCTCTAGCAAACTTCAGACGGGCCCGGACATGTACTGACTTAAGCAGGGGGACACGTCTGGCACTGCAGGATCTGAGTCCCTGGCGGCGTAGTGTGTTACTGATGGTAGCCTTTGTTACGTTGGTCCCAGCTCTCTGCAGGTCATTCACTAGGTCCCCCCCGTGTGGTCCTGGGATTTTTGCTTACCGTTCTTGTGATAATTTTGACCCCACGGGGTGAGATCTTGCGTGGAGCCCCAGATCGAGGGAGATTATCAGTGGTCTTGTATGTCTTCCATTTTCTAATTATTGCTCCCACAGTTGATTTTTTCACACCAAGCTGCTTGCCTATTGCAGATTCAGTCTTCCCAGCCTGGTGCAGGTCTACAATTTTGTTTCTGGTGTCCTTCGACAGCTCTTTGGTCTTCACCATAGTGGAGTTTGGAGTGTGACTGTTTGAGGTTGTGCACAGGTGTCTTTTATACTGATAACAAGTTCAAACAGGTGCCATTGATACAGGTATTGAGTGCAGGACAGAGGAGCCTCTTTAAGAAGAAGGTACAGGTCTGCGAGAGCCAGAAATCTTGCTTGTTTGTAGGTGACCAAATACTTATTTTCAACCATAATTTGCAAATAAATTCTTTCCAAATCAGCCAATGTGATTGTCTGGATTTGTTTCTCATTTTGTCTCTCATAGTTGAGGTCTCCCTATGATGCCAATTACAGGCCTCTCTCATCTTTTTAAGTGGGAGAACTTGCACAATTGGTGGCTGACTAAATACTTTTTTGCCTAACTGTAACTATATTGTAACCTCACGTCTAATGGTGTCTGGATAATTTTGGCCACAGCACTACTTGACAGAGTCAGCGACATGACCCCAATGATTTTATTTAAACTATCTGTAAGGGTACTATTCTGACCACCACTGTATGGTTTGTATTCTTCTACTAATGTAAGGGGCATTTTTGCCATTGACCCCAACACACTGGTTTTAGTAAAGGTTTCGCAGAGGCCAGAACATTATTTTTGGGGTTCCACAAGGGTAAAAAGGTTTCAAAAAGGCTGTTCTAATCCTTGGGTAGTAACATTGGCCATTGAAGATCTTCATATACTGATCGTTGGATTTACTACCTCCTCTTTTTGTCTTGAAGAAGCAGTTTGATTATGTGGAAACACTTTGGGAATTGATCTCTTCCCTCCACAAGAATCTGCCAGAAAATCAAGTGACACATGAATATCTGATATTATTAGGTAGATTCATGTAAATAAGCTAAACAGGAGGGTTGAAGACAGGGCGGCACAGCTGCACAAAATCACGTGTATATATACGTGATGTGCATTTCCAGGTAGGGAAATGCCTCCCTACCTGTGCTGCTATTGGCGGCTGGAGGTGTCAATCACCAGGTCCCAGGGGTGGACTGACAACTCATGGGGCTCCCGGGCAATAGGGGATCATGGGTCCCCTGTGTCCCTGCCCAAACTCAAAAAAGCCTATGAAAAAGGTACCAGGGGCATCTCATGGAGCTCCCTTCTGACCCCGGGCCCTCGGGCAGTGGCCAAGTTTCCAAATGGTCAGTCCGCCCCTGCCAGGTCCTGACCGGTGATTCCCCGCCGCCACTCGGCGGCATGTCTCCCAAGTAAAACACACAATGTGAAGCAGACACAGCACACAGTTAACCCTTTGATCGCCCCAGATGTCACTGGGGATGTCAGTGGCAGTTAGTCAGTTCCCACCCAGTGTCAAAATGCCTGCTGCAGTCCCATGACTGTCGCTGATCTCTGCTATTACTAGTATAAGTCACTGATCGCCGCTATTACTAGTATAAAAAAAAAATTCCAGTATATAACCAATTAATATACAGTTATTGGGATTTTGTTTAGCAAAGACGTAGCAGAATACATTTTGGCTTAAATTTTTGAAGAAATTTTATTTTTTTTAAATGTTATTAACGGACATGTTTTATAGCAAAAAGTCAAATATTGTGGGTTTTTTTTTTCAAAATTGTCAGTATTTTTTTGTTTATAGCGCCAAAGATAAAAAAACTCAGAGGTGATCAAATACCACCAAAAGAAAGCTCTGTTTGTGGGGAAAAAAGGACATAAATTTCATTTGGGTGCAGCGCTGCATGACCGCGCAATTGTCAGTTAAACTAACGCAGAGCCATATTGCAAAAAATGGCCAGGAAGGGGGGTAAATCCTCTGGAGGGCAAATGGTTAAAGTCCCATGTTTTAGATGACATTCTTGCAGTAAGAGGAAACCTAAGAGAGAAAAAATATAAATGACTTGTCTTTGCAGGTTCTCAAATATCCAGGCTAGTAGTAGTCAGTGATGGGCAAACATGCATGATGAGTGCATCTCAAGGTTCTCAAAAAGTTTACAAATTGGAAACGCTAATGCGAACTTAAAGTCAATGCCACCAGCTGAGCCCTTTCATGACCATATTTGATCAATGACATCAGCCAGCATCCCCAGCCCTTTTGTTTGCATTCAATTCTTGGTCACATCCAGCCACCAATGATGGATAAACCAATGGTGCATTCCCAGTCCTATTAAGCTGTCGGGAGAATCTCAGACAGGCTGGTGGCTGAATGTATAAAAATGGGTGAGGATGCTGGATTATGGCATTGACTAAATATGGCCATGACCATGTTTGGTCAGTGATGTCAACCAGCATCTCTGGTCTCTTTTTTCACTTTCAGGTCTTAGCCGCCAATTGTAGATCAACCAATGATGCATCCCTGGTCCCATTCAGCTACCAGCCAGAAGATTCTCTAGATATCAGATGAATGGGACCTTGTTTGTGTTGAAGACCACACTGGACTAACTGGATCAGTCGCTCGTAGGTGGGTGGTTGCGTGGGTGGGTAGGGAGATGTCCCTCCAGTTAGTTGTGTCCAATGGTGGATACTGGCGGTAAACCCTCTAAGGGTTTGGGCTTCTGTCTTTCTGGTATGGCCTTGAGGTCGTTTCCACACGTCTGCTTGGAATAATAGAAAAAAAGGAGCGCCCAATGTCCAAAAGAATCTCCGCTCTTCGCAAGACCTCCTACTCTCTAGCTCCCTTGTCTCCTCCTCAGGACTTCCCCAGGGCTTCCCCCATCCTCTGGAACTCTCTACCCCAATTTATCAGACTATCGCCTACTCTACTCACTTTTAGGCGATTTATCTCTTCAGGGAAGCCTATCCTGCCCTCAGCTAAAAATGGAATCCTCTACTCTTCCAACCAGTCCATCCCCCACAGTTACTACCTTTTGTACCACTAGCCCCTCCCTCCTAGATTGTAAGTTCCAAGGATCAGGGCCCTCAAATCCTTCTTGTATTGAACTGTATTGTTGCTGTATTGTCTCCCGTTATATTGTAAAGCGCTGAGCAAACTGTTGGCGCTATATAAATCCTGAATAATAATAATAATAATAGTAGATTAAGAGGCATTTACTGAGAGTTAACAACAACTACATTAAGCCAAAGCATTTCAGAAGAAAAGAATCTCCCTTCTTCAGGACTATTAAACAAATATGAAAAATATATAGAGAAACAAATATATGAGAAAGAAAATAAAATAAAAATAGAGATGATGTTAATAAAAAAAACCCAAAACATATATACAGATATATACAGTTATATATATATTAAACAAAGCGAGAATATTATTTTGATTTTTTAATAGTAATTGTGATCCCAACACTAATAATAACGTTCAATAATCACTGTTATTTTTATTATATTTTATTTTCGCTGGGTTTATCTGTTTTCCTCTCAGCTCAACGGTTACAATTACTATTGCTAATACTATCATCGCTATTGATTTTATTTATATTTATTTTATTTTTTTTTATATACATATTGTTTTTTTTTTTTCTTTCGCGTTTATTTTGTTCTCTGTATTGTTTCTCTGTATATTTTTCGTATTTGTGTAATAGCCCTGAAGAAGAGAGAGTCTTTTCTCCCAAACTGCATTGGCTTGATTTACTTGTCGTTACTCTCAATTATCGCCTCTTAATCTACCATCAAAAGTTCATTTTATTTTACAACGGGCACTTCTTTTTTATTATTCGAAGATGAATGGGACCGGGGGAGCTCCATTGGTTGCTAGGATGCCAGCAGTCACTAGTATCATGGCAACCAATGAGTCCAGAGCAGGAAGCTTCACATCTAGTGGCTGTAGTAATACCACCAGCAAATAAATGACTTCCCAGCAGCTGGAGGTTTGGAGGACATTTAGCTTGTCTGCTTGGAGAACTGCCAGAGTTAGTGGGAAACCCTCCCTTGTGTTAGTCAGCTGGACTTGTTCTGTAATGTTGAGGCATTTTGAAGCTTTTCCAAGTTGCTGCCTTAGCTCTAGAGCAGTGGTACTCAACCTTCCTAATGCCGCGACCCTTTAATACAGTTCCTCATGTTGTGGTGACCCCCAACCATAAAATGATTTACCCAGTAATTATAATTCATGAAGTGTCGTTTTACCTCCAATACTGCTGCTTTCAACACAGTAGCTGCTTTCAACACAGTAGCTGCTTTTAACAGAGTAGCCGCTTTCAACACAGCAGCTACTTTCTACACAGTAGCTGCTCTTTACATCGAATATATGTGTTTTCTGATGGTCTTAGGGGACCCCTGTGAAAGGGTTGTGCGACCCCCAAAGGGGTCGCGACCCACAGGTTGAGAACCACTGCTCTAGAGGGTGTCAGGAACATACCCAGCATTATAGCCACACCGTTATCTCAAACACATAGAGAGTGTGGGGGGGACTCAGTTATTTATTCTTTTTATTATTAAAAGTGCTGGGTTGGAGTGTTGAAATCTTTAACCACTTCCTGTCCGGACACTTTTACCCCCTTCCTGACCAGGGCAATTTTCAGCTTTCAGTGCTATCACACTTTGAATGACAATTGCGCGGTCATGCAACACTGCACCCAAATTAATTTTTTACCTTTTTTTTTGACACAGATAAAGCTTTATTTTGGTGGTATTTATTCACCTCTGGGATTTTTATTTTTTTTTGCTATGTAAATGAAAATGTTCAAAAATTTTGAAAAAAAGTGTTTTTTTTATAAAATTTTGCAAATAAATAATATTTCATCATAAATCTTTGGCAAAATTTATTCCGTTATCTTTTTAGTAAAAAAAAAATCCAAATTAGTTTATAACCAAAAATTATAATTTTTAAACATTTTTTTTACATTTTTATTTTATTTTTTTATATTATTATTTTTTATTTATTTATTTTTTTTACATACTGTCACCCTAGCAGTACAGTGTCACCATGGTGACACTGTACTACTTGTGGGGGGTGATGAAGATTTTTTTTTACACTATACATCCATATAGGATGTAAAAGCAATCATTTCTCCTTCTCTCTGTCTTCATTCTTGCAGCCATTGAGAAGTACTGAGTGAGCTGTGATTCGTCACAGCTTGTCACATGGTACAAGGCTGTTGTGAATGGCCTTGTACCATGTGACCTCTGTGATCATTCACAGATTTCACACGTAGTCACAAGTGACATCTTGCTTACTACTTTGCATGTGATCACTGATTGGCCAATCAGTGATCACATGATCGGGACCTCATACAGAGGTCCCGTCCGACGATCGGTGTTTCACTGTGTCCGGAGGACACAGCGGGCACCGGATCGCGGTGCTGCGCGCTCCCAGGGAATGCGCACAAGCAGGGTGCGGTGAGGCCATTTATAAACGGCCACCCAACCCTGCAGTGCCACCGTTCGGCCGTTTATATGCAACGGCCGGTCGGGAAGTGGTTAAGTACGAATTATAAAAATAAACATACTCGTAAAATTCTTAATTAACCACTTAAACTCTGGAGGGCTTTGCCCCCTTTATGACCAGGCCATTTTTTGCTATTCGGCACTGCGCTACTTTGAAGTAAAGCCAAAATCGTAAAAGTTGCTGCCATGCAGGGTATTTATGACCCTATTGATCTCTTCTGCCATCAATGCCTCCTCCTGCCTGTCAGCTGTCATGCACACTGAGCTGCACATGCATAGCTCTGCGAACATATATGGCTCTGACCCGTGCCGCGGCGATGTGACTCTCGTGCGCGTGTACGGGAGTGACATCATCGCGGCCCGGCCTATCGGAAGGCAAAAGGCATAGGGCCCAGAAGGAAGACTGGGCGAAGATAGAAGCGCCAGAGGCTCTCCACATCGATCCCACCGCAGCGCTGGAGGGCACCATTTGACAGGTAAGTCTGCCATAATGTACTAATATTCCATGCATACTAGCACATTGTGGCATAATCCACCTGGGGGGCCCCAAAATACAAATGTTACAGCAGCGTTTACTACTACATTAACTGGCAATTGCTGGTTGCAACACTCTACCCAAATTCAATTGATATCATTTTTTTCACACAAATAGAGCTGTCTTGTGGTGGTATTTGATCACCATTTTAATTTTTTGGGGGGGTTTCTCTATAAACGGCAAAGGACTGGAAATTTTGAAAAAACAAAATAATATTTTCTACTTTCTGACATGAAACATATCCAATAAAAAAAATCAAGTTTCTTCATAAACGTAGGACAAAAATGTATTCTGCTATGTCTTTGGTAAAAGAAAAAACAAACAAAAAAAAAAACAATTCTAATAAGTTGATATTAATTGGTTTGTGTGAAAATTATAGTGTCTACAAACTGTGGGAAATAGACTGGAATAGAACAGACGCTGTGATGGTAGTGAGCAGCGACTTAGACCCCTTTCACACTGACAGCCTGATCAGGTCCGCCTGTCAGTTTTTGAGGCGGACCCAATCAGACGATCTATAGCTCTCTATTGACCACTGGAGATGTCACTGGAAACCTGCCAGCATCCGATCCGATCCTGTAGGCCAGGATCAGATCATCCATAGACCTCTATGGACCGGTGGATGTCAGTGGACACCTGTCAGCGTCCAATCCGATCCTGTAGGCCAGGATCAGACAAGCCATAGCCCTTTATGTACCGGGGGATGTCAGCAGACACCTGCCAGCATCCGATTCCAATCCTGTAGGCCAGGATCAGATCATCCATTGCCCTCTATGGACCAGTGGATGTCAGTGGACACCTGTCAGCATCCGATCCGATCCTGTAGGCAGGGATCAAACCATCTGTAGCCCTCTATGGACCGGTGGATGTCAGTGGACACCTGCCAGCATCCGATTCCAATCCTGTAGGCCAGGATCAGATCACCATAACCCTCTATGGACCAGTGGATGTCAGTGGACACCTGTCAGCATCCGATCTGATCCTGTAGGCCAGAATAAGATCATACATAGCCCTCTATGGACCAGTGGATGTCAGTGGACACCTGTCAGCATCCGATCCAATCCTGTAGGCCAGGATCAGATCACCATAACCCTCTATGGACCAGTGGATGTCAGTGGACACCTGCCAACATCCAATCCGATCCTGTAGGACAGAATAAGATCATACATAGCCCTCTATGGACCGGTGGATGTCAGTGGACACCTGTCAGCATCCGATCCAATCCTGTAGGCCAGGATCAGATCATCCATAACCCTCTATGGACAGGTGGATGTCAGTGGACACCTGTCAACATCCAATCTGATCCTGTAGGCCAGAATAAGATCATACATAGCCCTCTATGGACCGGTGGATGTCAGTGGACACCTGCCAGCATCTGATTCGATCCTGGAGGCCAGGGGTGTCCAACTGACAACCCTCCAGCTGTTATGGAACTGCAACTCCCATCATGCCTCTGTCTGTGGGACTCATGCTTGTAACTGTCAGCTTTGCAATGCCTCATGGGACTTGTAGTTCCACAGCAGCAGGAGCTACGCCAGTTTGATACCTGTTCTGTAGGCTAAAAACAGACGGATGGGGATCGTTCCCCATCTGTCCAGCAGATCCGATGACAGTCAGGCGCAAACGGTTAGGCGGTCCGTTTCCATCTGACCGGCCCATAGAAAACAGTGGTCTGTGTCTGCTCTGCAGCAGTGGAGAAGACTCAGATAAGGAGAGAGAGAACACAGTGGCGCCACCCTAAGTGTAGATCTATCATCTACACTTAAACTGGCCATACATGGGTCGAATTCTGAACAAATTTTCTTTAGAAAATCAAAAATTTTGTGCGTTTTGTAACCCGATGGTGCCACCATTGATTTCGAAATTCATCCAACCAAGCCTTCAATTTCACCTCATCTTGCTACAGAAAATAATTTTTGTGGCCAAGAATTTTCTTTTCTTTCCAGGTCGCAGCTCACACTCCTTCACAAAAAGTCACGTGATAGCGTGACGTAACGCGTAGGATGCGAGTGTGGTGATGTACTTCCGACGCGGATGCCATCTTGCTGCACCCAATGAGTTCCCATGCAAGTACACCTTTAGCATGAGGTCTTTTGAACAGCTTGTTATAATCTTACTAAATGTGAGTGGGCATTTGGCTGCGCTGTGATTTGAGAGTTCCTATTAAAACGGATTTATACTATGGGTGGCTTCTTTTTATCTTTATCCTACCTGTGAGTTGGTGGCTGGCTGCTTTATACTGGAGGGGACCTGGCTGTTCCTAGTGAGGGGGATATCATCTACCTGAGCAGGTGTCCATTACCAGTGAAGATTCCTGGCTTCAAAAACCAAAAGCGTTTTGGCCCTTTGAGGATCGCATCAAGGAGGTGAGGGGGCATTTTAGCCACATACAGATTATTTCCATCGGTGGTGATCAGGGGCGGACTGACAACTCATGGGGCCCCCGGGCAATAGGGGATCATGGGGCCCCTGTGTCCTTGCTCAAACTCAAAAAAGCCTATGAAAAAGGTACCAGGGGCATCTCATGGGGCCCCCTACTGATCTTGGGCCCTCAGGCAGTGCCCGAGTTTCCAAATGGTCATTCAGCCCCTGGTGGTGATGCACATCCACAATATCACCTGCACTTAGGAGTAATTGGAAAGTTTTTGGTGTATATGCACCTCTTTGGATTTGGTTGTTTTAATTTTTTTCATTTTTCGTTTTTTTTTTATGTTTACGGACTATTATATCATATGTTCACGTAATTTTTTTGATGTGTTTGCTCAGAAATATACTTTTTGTATGTGTGTTTTTTGGCACTATTGTATTTAATTGATCCCACATTTAGGGATCCATTTTATGTCACTATTTAGGGATTCAATCAACTGATTTATTGGCACGTATATATATTTTATATCACTTTATATTGAGATCCCCAGAGAGGATCAGCCAATGATTTTTTGTCACATATATATATTTATGTCACTTTGTTTGTTTTTGCCATATTGTATTATTTTATTATTAGGGTAGCGCTGCATCATTTTGGTTTCGTTTTTATTTCCACATGGTATATGGTTAGGTGCTAGCAGCTCCTACTCACCTATATTATTACGTATTAGTAGCGCAAGAGATCTTCATTATTTTAAAAGGAAACATTGTTTCTTTTATCTCGGGAAACAAACTAAAAGGAAACGTTGTTTCTTTTTTTATCTCGGTAAACAAACTAAAAGGAAACATTGTTTCTTTTATCTCGGGAAACAAACTAAAAGGACTCATTGTTTCTTTTATCTCGGGAAACAACTAAAAGGAAGCATTGTTTCTTTTATCTCAGGAAACAAACTAAAAGGAAACATTGTTTCTTTTATCTCGGGGAAATAAACTAAAAGGATCACGCAAACAATCATGGCAAAAACGGTAAATGCAATCAGTGAGCGCTTCAAATAATAGCAGCTATAGCACGTAAGGCAACCAAAACATAAACCTCATAAATATATATATATATATATATATAAAAAAGTGCAGCGCTAAAAGGTATATACTCAAATGAAAATACTCCAAAAAAGTTCCAATAAGATCCAATAAAATACTCCAATACAATGTTATGATCAATATATACTCAAATAAATCAAATATGCATTAATAAAATGGTGACAGTTCGTTACAAGTGATTCAATACAGGAGTTGTTTGTGACTTCTTGATTCAGTGGTCTGGTGAAAAATAGTAAAAATACACACTCACCAGATGCGTATTTATAATACGCATATAATAAATAAACCAGAGGTCCCCCTTCATGGGATGGGATGGACGAGCTGGGCTGTCTTAGTGGACTCTCCTTCCTCTGGGTATAGGGCAGCCACAATGTTGTCTCCCTCTGGGAAATGGACAGGGTACTGGGCAGCTTACATCTGGGCATGCGTCATCCTTAGAAATGGTCTCACGTATCACAGACTCCTGATGCTTGGGCTCTGGAATGGATGTTTAGGCTCACCAAGGAGCCAGCAAGAAATAGCCCATAGTGTAGTAGTTTTAAAAAATTGGCGTTTATTAATCCACGTGATAATTAATTCAAAAGCAGATAAAAGCAAGTAAAACCAATTACTGACCAATGTGCAACTGACGTCACGGCGTGCAGGCCCCTTTCACGCGTTTCGTGCGATAGCACTTCATCAGAAAGGCATGGCCAATCATGGCAAAAACGCCCTGTGTTTTCAGGTGCCCTTGAACTGAATGGCACCTGAACACGCGAATGCGTATTTCACAGAACAATTTCACATGGCGGGCAGAATCGAGGTTTGAAAACGCCTAAGTGTGAATGGAGCGTCATGGCTCCAATGCGTCACATGCAATAAAATAATAAAAGCAGATTTTTATATCTGAGAGTATATGAGGAGTTATTATTTATTTGCAAAATGATATTCTATGCATATATAATCACATTTAATGACACTTTTCTAAATCAGGATGGAGTTATAGACATCAGAGGGTGACATATTTCCGTTGTGTATTTCACGGTTTTCTTGGCGTTCAGCTGTAATTAGTAAAATCTTCCTGTACATAGCAGCGGGGTGATGTCATCGCGGCTCAGCAGCGAGCGGTCACTGTAATTACAGTATACATTCATACAGATTAGCATAGCTCAGCGTATTTCTCCCGCGCTGAACATTAACGGACGCTTTATCATAACTTTATCTGCCGGCCAGTGACTTGTGACATCGCCACGGCTTAGGTCTCCGCCATACATCACAGATGGGATTACACATCATGTGCTAATTGGAGTTATTCAGCCCAATCATGTTTTGACTAATAACATTTTCAGAGGTTTAATTGTGTGTAATGGCGACAAATCTGATCTGGACTGCGGATGCCGAGAGAAACGTGCAATCCACACACTGGCCGGAGGATGAGTCCCCGGGACATGGAACAGGTAGGGCCACTTCTCAGTGCCTGAAGAATGTCCGATTATCATAACTAACAAAACAATTATCGGCTTAAATGGAAATCCAGGAATAAGCCGGGGCCCAGCGTATGGATATAGGGTGACACTGCCTGGGCCCATTAAAGGAGCACTCCGACTGAAATCCAACCCCTGACCTCAGGGACTGTCAGAGCCCAATATACAAGGGCCTTAACTGTGGCTGCTGACATCACAGAGGGGCTGATCATCATATTCAGTATATACTGTATGTGACAGAAGATTGTCAGAGACTGCAGATAGGCTTCAGGAGAAGGTCAGAGACTATGGACACAATACAAGAGATGGTCAGAGACTGCAGGCATACTACAGGAGGTGGTCAGAGACTGTGGGCACAATACAAGAGATGGTCAGAGACTGCAGGCATACTACAGGAGATGGTCAGAGACTATGAAGACAATACTAGAAATAGTTAGACACTGCAGGCATAGTACGGGCGATGGTGAGAGACTGCAGACATATTACAGGAGATGGTCAGAGACTTCAGACATAGTACAGGAGATGACCAGAGATTGCAGACATATTACAGGAGATGGTCAGAGACTGCAGACATATTACAGGAGATGGTCAGAGACTGCAGACATTTTACAGGAGATGGTCAGAGACTGCAGACATACTACAGGAGATGGTCAGAGACTGCAGACATACTACAGGAAATGGTCAGAGACTGCAGACATACTACAGGGGATGGTCAGAGACTGCAGACATACTACAGGAGATGGTCAGAGACTGCAGACATACTACAGGGGATGGTCAGAGACTGCAGACATATTACAGGAGATAGTGAGAGACTGCAGACATATTACAGGAGATGGTCAGAGACTGCAGACATATTACAGGAGATAGTGAGAGACTGCAGACATACTACAGGAGATGGTCAGAGACTGCAGACATACTACAGGAGATGACCAGAGTCTGAAGACATACTACAGGAGATGACCAGAGTCTGAAGACATACTACAGGAGATGACCAGAGTCTGAAGACATACTACAGGAGATGACCAGAGACTGCAGACATACTACAGGAGATGACCAGAGACTGCAGACATACTACAGGAGATGACCAGAGACTGCAGACATACTACAGGAGATGACCAGAGACTGCAGACATACTACAGGAGATGACCAGAGACTGCAGACATACTACAGGAGATGACCAGAGACTGCAGACATACTACAGGAGATGACCAGAGACTGCAGACATACTACAGGAGATGACCAGAGACTGCAGATATAGTACAGGAGATGGTCAGAGACTGCAGACATAGTACAGGAGATGACCAGAGACTGCAGACATACTACAGGAGATGACCAGAGACTGCAGACATATTACAGGAGATGGTGAGAGACTGCAGATATATTACAGGAGATAGTGAGAGACTGCAGACATACTACAGAAGATGGTCAGAGACTGCAAACATAGTACAGGAGATGGTCAGAGACTATGGAGACAATACTAGAAATAGTTAGACACTGCAGGCATAGTACAGGCAATGTTGAGAGACTGCAGACATATTACAGGAGATGGTCAGAGACTGCAGACATAGTACAGGAGATGGTGAGAGACTGCAGACATATTACAGGAGATAGTGAGAGACTGCAGACATACTACAGGAGATGGTCAGAGACTGCAGACATACTACAGGAGATAGTGAGAGACTGCAGACATACTACAGGAGATGGTCAGAGACTGCAGACATACTACAGGAGATGGTCAGAGACTGCAGACATACTACAGGAGATGGTCAGAGACTGCAGACATACTACAGGAGATGGTCAGAGACTGCAGACATATTACAGGAGATGGTCAGAGACTGCAGGCATACTACAGGAGATGGTCAGAGACTGCAGGCATACTACAGGAGATGGTCAAAGACTGTACACATATTACAGGAGATGGTCAAAGACTGCAGATACGTTACAGGAGATGGCCAGAGACTGCAGAGACCCCCCCCCCCTCACTTTATTACACATAAGAGATCACGTTTCTCGAAATGCTGAAAGGTTCTACTATTGTGTGTGGGAGGGAGGGAGGGGGGGGGGAGGAAACAGAAGAGGAAAGTGAAGAATAGAAGTGTGTTCACTTCTTCATAGATCACTGACCTGAAAGAGGAGTTCTGATATCACTGGGTCAGAAATGATTAAAGTCAGAGATAGCCAAGCACTAAGCATTTTCAAGAGATCACAATGGTGGCCTCCCTATTTCTCTTTCTAGAGGTTTCCTTAAAAAAGGAACTGAACTTTGGAGCTACGCCAAGAAAAGTCAGGTAGAGGACACAGTCTTTATAAATATTGATCAGACATGAGATAGAGAGATACAAAGTAACATTGTTTATAAACATTGATCAGAGAGGAGATATATACAAAGTAACATTGTTTATAAACATTGATTAGAGAGGAGATATAGAGATACAAAGTAACATTGTTTATAAACATTGATCAGACAGGAGATAGAGAGATACAAAGTAACATTGTTTATAAACATTGATCAGACAAGAGATAGAGAGATACAAAGTAACATTGTTTATAAACATTGATCAGACAGGAGATAGAGAGATACAAAGTAACATTGTTTATAAACATTGATCAGAGAGGAGATATATACAAAGTAACATTGTTTATAAACATTGATTAGAGAAGAGATATAGAGATACAAAGTAACATTGTTTATAAACATTGATCAGACAGGAGATAGAGAGATACAAAGTAACATTGTTTATAAACATTGATCAGAGAGGAGATATATACAAAGTAACATTGTTTATAAACATTGATTAGAGAAGAGATATAGAGATACAAAGTAACATTGTTTATAAACATTGATCAGACAGGAGATAGAGAGATACAAAGTAACATTGTTTATAAACATTGATCAGACAGGAGATAGAGAGATACAAAGTAACATTGTTTATAAACATTGATCAGACAAGAGATAGAGAGATACAAAGTAACATTGTTTATAAACATTGATCAGACAGGAGATAGAGAGATACAAAGTAACATTGTTTATAAACATTGATCAGACAGGAGATAGAGAGATACAAAGTAACATTGTTTATAAACATTGATCAGACAGGAGATAGAGAGATACAAAGTAACATTGTTTATAAACATTGATCAGACATGAGATAGATACAAAGTAACATTGTTTATAAACATTGATCAGCTAGGTGATAGAGAGATACAAAGTAACATTGTTTATAAACATTGATCAGACAGGAGATAGAGAGATACAAAGTAGCATTGTTTATAAACATTGATGAGATAGAGAGATGCAAAGTAACATTGTTTATAAACATTGATCACAGAGGAGATATAGAGATACAAAGTAACATTGTTTATAAACATTGATCAAACAGGAGATAGGGAGATACGAAGTAACTTTGTTTATAAACATTGATCAGATGAGAGATAGAGAGATACAAAGTAACATTGTTTATAAACATCGATCAGACAGGAGATAGAGATACAAAGTAACATTGTTTATAAACATTCATCAGATGAGAGATCCAAAGTAGCATTGTTTTATAAACATTTCAAATAAAATCTGTACCCAACCTCCAATGAATATCTAATGGTACCACGTCCCAATAGTACTCTAACAGTGAAAACAAAAAAACGGGACATTGTCACTTTATGGTACCAAAACACACAATAATAGAAACATATAATGATCAATCTTTTATTGGTAAATTGTAAAAAAAGCCTCCAAGGGCTAGACACACCCAAACATGTAGACAATATAAAAGCATATAAAAATATGTTACATGCTGTATAAAACTGTTGGAACCATAGACACAAGTTTGCTTCAATATTCAAGAGAAACTCCAGCGCGGTTCAACTCACATAAGGACCTCCAGCAAGGAGAACACTGAGCAGCACAGTGGTAACATCAACAAATTTGACTCCAAATCTCCTGAGACTAGCAGTCAGAGGCAGCAGCACCTTAGATCTCACACTACAGACACACAGCTATGAGGCTGTAGCCACAGATGGCTCAGGCACACTCACCTAACAGGACGTATCCTGCTACTTTTAGGAGGAATTGAAGGCAAAAGATACAGTTTTCAGGGTACAGATGAGGAACAATTAACATATGTAAATGTCCCCTACAATATAGAAAATTTCAACTTTTGGAGTTCAGTTCCATTTTCAAGGCTCTACGGCTTTCCATTGTGTTGTGCGGGGGGGGGAGGGGGGGACATTCCAAACTCTGACTTTCAGAAAGTCAGTATTTGATCTCATGTTACAAAATGGTTCCATTGAGGATTGAACTCAGAATCTTCTGCATGGAAAGCAACTGTGATAACCACTACACTATGGAACTTCTGAAAATGTGCCCAAATTGCTGATTTTTCAGAAAGGGAAGGGTTAAACCCCCAAGGAGCTCAAGGGGTCATGAAGGTTCTTGGTCTGTCTCCACCATCCAGAGATCAGGTAAGGATTCTAAGGGCCATGACCTGGTACCAGCCTGTAGGAAAGAGCTGAAGGGATCCCTAGGGTTCCAGGCCTGCCTCCTCCATCAAGAGATCAGGTAAGGACTCTAAGGGCCATGACCTGGTACCAGCCTGTAGGAAAGAGCTCAAAGGGATCCCTGGGATTCCAGGCCTGCCTCCTCCCTCAAGAGTTCTGGTAAGGAGTAGACCAAACTTACCATGTCCTGTTTTACATTGTGTCTTTGTGCGGAAGCAGCCATCATGTTAAAAGCATGGCTTTGCTTCCTCATGTAAGGACCTCCAGCAAGGAACTTACCATGTCTTGTTTTACAGCGTGTCTCTGTACAGACGGGGCAATCATGATAAAAGCATGGCTTTGCTTCCTCATGTAAGGACCTCCAGCAAGGAGAACAGTGAACAGCACAGTGGTGCCATCAACAAATTTCACTCCAAATCCCCTGAGACTAGCAGTCAGAGTCAGCAGCACCTTAGATCTCACACTGCAGACATACACAGTGCCTAGGAACACTAACATCCCGGGGAGTGACCCGCTTTTTTTCAGGAGGAATTCTAGTCAAAAAGTTGATTTTTTTCAGGGTTCTGCTTAGGCACAATGAACATTTCTAAATGTTCCCTGTAACACACTGAACGTTCACTTTCGGAGCCCTGGTCCACTTTAAACCTGAACATCATTATACAGTTGTTACATTCCAGCAATCTGGGAATTAAACATTTTCATTATTTTATGTGTCCTCCACAAAGATTCTCATCTCCAATCCTCCCGGCACATAATGCGCTCATTATCGGACTGCGCTGAGCAGGAACAATGGATACGTCAATTTTACAAATGGAAAAATAATTAAAGCCCGCCAACACACAAGGGAGAACTTCTAACTTTGGCTACAGAGCTGACATTTTATGACAAAGCTTCTCAAAGCGGTCCTGATTAGTGTACGCCTTTCCTGATCACAAGACGGGTATGAGCTATAATGGGAGGCTATATTCAGACACACATACAGGAGTTCAATCTTGCTGATCTCCTCTAGCCTCTTTGCAGCCACAGGGGGTGTTTTATGCGTGGACTTTAAGTATTACTAAACCCTGCATTCACTATATCTGGTCTCCCCGGACCCTACATTCACTATATCTGGTCTCCCCGGACCCTGCATTCACTATATCTGGTCTCCCAGACCCTGCATTCACTATTTCTGGTCTCCCCGGACCCCGCAGTCACTATATCTGCTCTCCCCGGACCCTGCATTCACTATATCCGGTCTCCCCGGACCCTGCATTCACTATATCTGGTCTCCGCGGACCCTGCATTCACTATATCCGGTCTCCCCGGACCCTGCATTCATTATATCCGGTCTCCCCGGACCCTGCATTCACTATATCCGGTCTCCCCGGACCCTGCATTCACTATATCTGGTCTCCCCGGACCCTGCATTCACTATATATGGTCTCCCCGGACCCTGCATTCATTATATCCGGTCTCCCCGGACCCTGCATTCACTATGTCCGGTCTTTCCGGTCCCTGCATACACTATGTCCGGTCTCCCCGGACCCGGCATTCACTATATCCGGTCTCCCCGGACCCTTCATTCACTATATCCGGTCTCCCCGGACCCTGCATTCACTATATCCGGTCTCCCCGGACCCTGCATTCACTATATCTGGTCTCCCCGGACCCTGCATTTAGTATATATGGTCTCCCCAGACCCTGCATTCACTATATCTGGTGTCCGCGGACCCTGCATTCACTATATCTGGTCTCCCCGGACCCTGCATTCACTATATCTGGTCTCCGCGGACCCTGCATTCACTATATCCGGTCTCCCCGGACCCTGCATTCACTATATCTTATCTCCCCGGACCCTGCATTCACTATATCTTATCTCCCTGGACCCGGTATTCACTATATCCGGTCTCCCCGGACCCTGCATTCTCTATATCCGCTGTCCCCGGACCCTGCATTCACTATATCCGGTCTCCCCAGACCCTGCATTCTCTATATCCGCTGTCCCCGGACCCTGCATTCACTATATCTGGTCTCCCCGGACCCTGCATTTAGTATATATGGTCTCCCCAGACCCTGCATTCACTATATCTGGTGTCCGCGGACCCTGCATTCACTATATCTGGTCTCCCCGGACCCTGCATTCACTATATCTGCTCTCCCCGGACCCTGCATTCACTATATCTGGTCTCCCCGGACCCTGCATTCACTATATCTGGTCTCCCCGGACCCTGCATTCACTATATCTGGTCTCCCCGGACCCTGCATTCACTATATCTGGTCTCCCTGGACCCTGCATTCACTATATCCAGTCTCCCTGGACCCTGCAGTCACTAAATACGGTCTCCCCAGACCCTGCATTCACTATATCTGGTCTCCCACAGTACACAAAACATGAAAATGCAATTATGTTACTAAATATAAATTGCTAAATACCTTTTCTCATCAGCAGTACATGCAGTCCTGCATTCATCCTGTGTATTCCCTTAGTTGTTGACCCGGCTTGTTCCTGACCTGATTTTGGATTCTGCTCTTCAGTTGTTGCCTGTTCCTGACCCGGCTTGCTCCTGACCTGATCTTGGATTCTGCTCTTGACTTGTTGCCTGTTCCTGACCCGGCTTGCTCTTGACCTGACCTCAGATTCTGCTCTTGACTTCTTTCCTGTTCCTGACCCGGCTTGTTCCTGACCTGACCTCGGATTCTGCTCTTGACTTCTTTCCTGTTCCTGACCTGAATTGTTCCTGACCTGATCTCGAATTCTGCTCTTGACTTGTTGCCTGTTCCTGACCTGGCTTGCTCCTGAACTGATCTCGGATTCTTCACTTGACTTCTTTCCTGTTCCTGACCTGGCTTCTTCCTCACCTGATCTCGGATTCTGTTCTTGACTTGTTGCCTGTTCCTGACTCGGCTTATTCCTGACCTGGTCTTGGATTCTGTTCTTGGCTTGTTGCCTGTTCCTGACCCGGCTTCTTCCTCACCTGATCTCGTTTTCTGCTCTTGACTTGTTTCCTGTTCCTGACCCGGCTTGTTCCTGACTTCGGCTCTGCACATGATCCTGTACCTCGCTGCCCACCTGTTGGTGACCCTGACTCCTGTCTCTGATATTGGCTTCTTGACCTGTATGAGTGTTGCTGCCGCAAGACTGCTGAGAGCTCTGACAAGTCACACTTCCTGGGCCTGTAGCACAAGCAGAATGCTCCTTTAACTTTGGCTGGACTACTGAGCATGACTACTGTTCCTGACCCTGATGATTCACCCGTTTCCTTCCATCTCCTGCTGCAGGTTCTCCTATCAACATCTGCTGGCACTCGTGTTCCTCCTGCCCCTTGGTGCCTTCTGTTCCACTCTAGGTGGGGCCTGGGCTGGAGATACAAGAGTGGCCGACCTCATCATTTCAGTCTCCTCTCAGGTACATGACCAGGCGCGGACTGACCATTTGGAAACTTGGGCACTGCCCGAGGGCCCAGGGTCAGTAGGGGGCCCCATAAGATGCCCCTGGTACCTTTTTAATATCCTTTTTTGAGTTTGGGCAAGGACACAGGGGCCCCATGATCCCCTATTGCCCGGAGGCCCCATGAGTTGTCAGTCCGCCCCTGTACATGACAGCACCGTTCAGGTTCAGTTTGGGGAGTTGAACACGGCTGCTCAAAGCTTGTTGAAAGACTTGCAAATGTTTGCTGTACACATTACTAGATGGAAACTGTCCCAGATATGCCAGGATAGTCCCACATCCTGAACACTGGTTACTGCACATGCACACTCATTACTGTGATCAAGGCATTGAGTGTGTGGTCCCTCCATAATTAGAGGCAGAGTAACAAATTACCATGCGTCTCGGTGCGGTGCGATTAGAAAAAAAAGGATTATGCACTTCTTTAGTGAGATTTAGATGCAGCAGGCAGCTCATATAAATGAATGGGCTGCCCTACCACAACACATGCGAAAAATGCATGGCAATGCCAGTGCGTTTCTGCATCGCACACAGGCGACCTAGCCTTGAGGGTTTCAACCAAACTGCCCGAAGCTTGCTGAAAGCTCCACAACTTCTTTGCGAAAACTTGCTGTCCACCACTGTAGGGGGCCCCATGAAATGCCCCTGGTACCTTTATATAGGCTTTTTTGGGTGTGATTTGAGTGTAGGCAAGGACACAGGAGCCCCATCATCCCCTATTGCCCGGGGGCCCCATGAGTTGTCAGTCCGCCCCTGAGTAGGGGGCCCCATGAGATGCCCCTGGTACCTTTTTCATAGGCTTTTTGAGTTTAAGCAAGGCCACAGGGGCCCCATGATCCCCTATTGCCCGGGGGCCCCATGAGTTGTCAGTTCGCCCCTGCCCCCCGGTCACACTGATCCGAATTTGAAATCACTGGAAGTCACACAATTTCAAAGTCGGATGTCATTCCAACTTGCGGTGCGACTTGCAAGACATCTGCGGATTGCAAGACACAAATGTCTGTGCAAGTCGCACCTGTAGTAATGCATGCACTGCTTTAGAAATCGGTGCGGCTCCAACCAAGTCAGAACCGCACTGATAAGACCGCTTTAATTGCAGACAATAGGGTGCTTCTTGCCAAGTGATTTGAAACTCGCATGGCATGGCAAATCGCATGGTAAGTCATACTAGGTGTGATTGGGCTCATAGAGGTGTGTTTTTAACCCTTTGAGGACCAAGGGACGTATTTGTCCCATGTTTTTAATTGCCTGTATCATCTGATTAAGAGCTTAAAACTCTTCTTTTTTTTTTGGTTTGAGTCAAAATATTAGTTCTTATCAACAAACAACAAATGGATCTGGCTTTTTGCCAATTATTTCATGAAATGGCTTAGTTACAGCAACTGAAGTGTACGAACTTTAAAAACAAAAAAATAGATTCTTTTGGCATTCCAAAACCTTACGGTCCTCAAAGGGTTAAGCACTGCTATTGCAGTTCATGGAGCCAAAAAAAAAGTGCGCTGTTGTGCCAAAAAAAGTCCATATGGTACTTTCTTGACGCATGGCAACACAGGGCACAAGTGCGTCCGGGCCCATCACACATATCATGCGGTGCCTTGCAATGCGATAATGCGCTCAGAACCATGCGCATTCCCACAACACAATAATGTGAACCCATTCAGTCCTTGTCCTGGTGTGCTGCATTATTACTCCTGCTGTAGTGCATATTTGTATCACCAGCAACGCATGCTGCATTAACGGGCAGCACAGTGGCTAAATGGTTAGCACTTCTGCCTGGCAGTACTCGGGTCGTTGGTTTGAATCCCAACCACGGCACCACCTACCTGGAGTTTGCATGTCCTCCCTGTGCCTGTGTGGGTTTCCTCCGGGTACTCTGGTTTCCTCCCACACTCCAAAGACATGCTGGTAGGTGAATTGGCTCCTGTCTAAATTGGCCCTAGTATGTGTATGTATGAATGTGAGTTAGGGACCTTAGATTGTACGCCCCTTGAGGGTTAGGGACTGATGTGAATGTACAATATATATGTGAAGTGCTGCGTAAATTGATGGTGCTATATAAGTACCTGAAATAAAAAAAGTAGCCCATCAATGCAAATGAACTCACACTGAAGAAAAAATGTCTAAAAAAAAAAAATGACATTCACCATTTTTGGTTCAGCCCACCACACGTGTAGTGCATTACCGTGCTCTGTTGTGTGATGCAATGAATATGCATTGGAGCTGCATTGTTGGGGTACCGTTCAAAATGAATGACACCACAACGCCCCAGCTCATCGCACAAACACACGTACTGCAACCTTTTTCAGGCCATTTGGGGTTAAAGATCGCATGTACTGGATGACTCAGATGAATGGAGGCTCAAGCCTTCAAAACATATCAGATTACTTATTCACGCCTGACAAAGTCGCCCAACGTGTTTCACACACACCTGTGTTTTCTATGAGCCGATCATTTCTTGCGTGCGTTAAAGTACTCCGCAGGAAAGAGCTAAAAATGAGTTTCAGTTGACGTCAGTTCTTCTGTGTCTTCTCACCTCTTTACGCGGATAAGTTGTTTTTGGTGCAATGGTGTGCATAATGCAGATGTGAAAGGAATTGGCGCAATGGAAGCCGTCACTATAGGGCCCATTCATAAAAAAAATTCAGAGAATTCACACCGCCACGGGTAATAACCCCTGTACTGTGTCTGATATGTGTATTTCCTATGATTGTCAGCGCCACTTAGTGGCCATAATGCAATATTTTCCTGAAATAACGCAATACGTGAAATACCACATTATGGCCAATAGATGGCGCTGACAAGCATAGAAAATACACATATTAGACATATTTTTTTAATAAATAATGAATAAACAATAAATAAAAATTGTAAGCTCCAAGGATCGGGCCCTCCTAACCCTCTTGTATTGAACTGTATTGTTTCCCATTATATTGTAAAGCGCTGAGAAAACTGTTGGTGCCATAAATCCTGTATAATAATAATAATAATAAACCCCTTACAACCAAGCAGATGATCACCCCAAAACTGCAGAATCACAACAATTATGCTGATCATTGTAATTCTGGTTTTCAGGTGATTATCTATTTGGCTGTAATAAAAGCATTAAAGCTGAACTCTGGGATCAGCTAATTGTCAAGTAGGTTTCTTCTTGAATGTCGGTGTTCTCTGTGTATTTCTTCCAGATCTGTGCAGTCATCCAGTGTGAGACTTTTTCTTTCCTCTAATAAAGACCGCACACTGCTGCTCTCTCTCCTTGTGCAGGGTGACTGGTCTGGTCTCCGCCCCCTCCTCTGGTTTCCTGCAGGCAGCCTGTAGTGGGTGGAGCCTATTGGACCCCTCCCACAGCTCTGTTCTCTGCACAGGTTATGTACGGCACACTGATGATGTCACTGTTTCATTTACAAGGTAATATATGGGTTTGCAAAGTCAATTGGTGCTCACTAAGTGGATTTACATCCTTTCTGGCTTCCAAAGATTATATTTGATTTACAATTTTTAAGACCAGAATTATGTTTCACATGTATCTATGTCCATACGTATGGGCAGCACAGTGGCTAAATGGTGACCTGGCAGTACCAGGGTCGTTGGTTCAAATCCCAACCACGGCACCACCTGCTTAGAGTTTCCATGTTCTCCCTGTGCCTGTGTGGGTTTCCTCTAGGTACTCCAGTTTCCTCCCACACTCCAAAGACACGCTGGTAGGTTAATTGGCTCCTGTCTAAATTGGCCCTAATATGTGTATGTATGAATGTGAGTTAGGGAGCTTAGATTGTACGCCCCTTGAGGGTTAGGGACCTTAGATTGTACACCCCTTGAGGGTTAGGGACTGATGCAGGGGTGGACTGACAACTCATGGGGCCCCCGGGCAATAGGGGATCATGGGGCCCCTGTGTCCTTGCCCAAACTCAAAAAAGCCTATGAAAAGGGTACCTGGGGCATCTCATGGGGCCCCCTACTGACCCCAGGCCCTCGGGCAGTGCCCAAGTTTCCAAATGGTCAGTCCGCCCCTGGACTGATGTGAATGTACAATATATATTTTAGTCTTGGATGGAAGGGTTTAGAATCTTTTCATTGCTGTCTATCCCTGCTGTTCACCCTCTCCATGTGTCCTGTTTATCATTGTCACTGAGGAAGGTAGTGATGGCAAATCCAAAATGTAACAGTTGTCATCAGTAGAGGAGGTAAGGAAAAAATCTCCCAATTGGGGTACTTGTTCCAGTGACAACTAAGAGGGCATTTCCCTCAATTTGCAGATATTTCCTACCACTTCCTGTTACTGTTTCAGTTTAATTCAACTAAAATACATTTGAAATGCATCAGCATGAAAGGTGCGCAAAGAAAGCAGCCACAGCCTGAATAGGAAGGCCTGTCCCCTTGCCAGCATGCGGCAGAGATTGACCCTTGCCCCCCACCCTTGAGGAAGCAGCGGTCTCTCTGAAGAGGCGCAACATGTCCCTTGTGAAGTCAGAGCTCTCCAATCAGCAGGGAGCATGATCTTTGCCATTTGTAGAGTTTTAGGTCTGACGCAATAGGGGGCGGGGGCGGACTGACCATTTGGAAGCTGGGGCACTGCCCGAGGGCCTGGAGTCAGTAGGGGGCCCCATGAGATGCCCCTGATACCTTTTTCATAGGCGTTTTTGAGAGTGGGCAAGGACACAGGGGCCCCATGATCCCCTATTGCCTGGGGGCCCCATGAGTTGTCAGTCCACCCCTGATAGGGGGCATGCCAGATCTCTGCAGAGAGGCCACTGTTTCCACATAGAAGGCAATGGTCCTTCCCTGCAGCATGCTGGCTGGGGACAGGGTTTTAAGGACACGATTAAAGGGAACATATGCTTTGTCCATGCTGTTCTTGGTGATGTGACATCACTGGTGATTATTCCTTGTATTATATTGAGGAGGAATGAAAGCTTCTGCCGCTGTCTGCGTCTTCCTGTCCCGGTGACAACCGCACCTCCCATTTCTTGTGCTGGTTTTTCAAGAACAGGGAGTGAGGAGAAGAGCCCCCAATGAATCACAGATAGAAAAAATACAACAGAAAATGCTAATGATTCTCCAGTGTGTGCAGAAAAAATGTCTGGAGATAAGTTTCTGAAGATGTATCACCAGGGTGCCATCTAATGACACCGGGCACTGACACCCTGAACACTGGATTTGTAATGACAGCCAGCACAGTATAGCACTCTCCTGCACCTTCATTGGAAGCAAGCTGCTGCTGGTCCTGACATTCAACTGACCCAGGTTACACCCTCAACCTATTTGTGGTATTCTAACCATTATAACTAAACAAAACACCCCACCAGGCCCTTCCTCCATGGCTGTAAATTCCAGGACTATGACTCCTCTTCTATGGTAGAGAGGAGAGAGGGAGGGGGGGGGAGAAAGAGAGAGAAAGAGGGAGAGAAAGAGAGAGAGAGGGGGGGGGGAAGAGGGAGAGATAGAGAAAGGGGGGGGGGGAGAAGAGAGAGTGAAAGAAAAAAGAGAGCGAGAGTGAGAAAGGGGGAAGGAAGACAGAGAGGGAAGGAGGAGAAGAAAGAAGAGGGAGAAAAGAGAGAGAAGAAGGAGCAGAGAAAGTGAGGAGGAGAAGTGAGAGAAAGAGAGAGAGAGAGGGTGGGAGGGAGGGAGAGAGAGAGAGAGAGAGAAGGGGGGGAAGGGGAAAAGTGAGAGAGATAGAGTGGGAGAAAAGAAGTGAGAGAGAGAAGGAGAAGAGAGAGAGGGGAAGAAAGAGAGATGAGAAAGAGAAGAGAGAGAAGGAGGAGAAGAGAGAGAGAGAAGGAGAAGAGAGAGGAGAAGAAAGAGAGAGATAAGAAAGAGAAGAGAGAGAGGGGTAGGTAGGATGAGTGAGAGAAGGAGGAGAAATGAGACAGAAGGAGGAGAAGAAGAGAGAGAGAGAGAGGGAAGGGAGACAGAGAGGGAAGGAGGAGAAGAAAGAAGGAGAGAAGAGAGAGAAGAGAAGCCAAGAGAGAGAAGGAGGAGAGAAAGTGAGAAGGAGGAGAAGTAAGAGAGAGAAGAGAAAGAGGGAGGGAGAGAGAAGGGGGAGAAGAGAGAGAAGGAGGAGAAAAGGGAGAGAGAGGGGGAGAGAGGGGAGGAGAGGGGGAGAGAGGGAGGGGGAGAGAGAGAGGGTGAGAGAGAGAGGGGGTGAGAGAGATGGAGTGGGAGCAAAGGAGAAGAGAGAGATAAGAAAGAGGAGAGAGGGAGAGGTAGGAGGAGTGAGAGAAGGAGGAAAAATGAGAGAGAGAGGGAGGAGAAATTAGACAGGAGGATAAGAAGAGAGAGAGAGAAGGAGGAGAAGAGAGAGAAGGGGAAATGTGAGAGCAAGACAGAGGGGGGGGGGAGAAGGAGGAGAAGTAAGATAGATAAGGAGGATTAGAGAGAGATAAAGGGGAGAAGAGGGAGAGAGAGGGAGGAGAAGAGAGAGAAGGAAGAGAAAAGAGAGAAGGAGAAGAGAGGGAAGGATGAGAAAAGAGAGAAGGAGAAGGGAGGGAAGGATGAGAAGTGAGAGAGAGCAGGAGGAGGAGAGAGAGAGGGAAGACAAAGGAAGGAAGGAGAAGCAGAGAAAAATGGGAGGAGAGGAAAATGAGAGAGAATTAAGAGAGATAGAGGAAGATAGATGGGGGAGAAAGGCCGACAGACAGAGAGGAGTGTGGAGAGAGAGAAGAAAAAGGAAGAGGAGAGAGAGGGCAAGAGAGGAGAGAAAGCAGTAGGAGAGTAAAAGAAGAAGAAAGAAAAAGAAAGAAAAAGGAATAGAGTGAGGGAAAGAAGAGAGAAAGAATGAGACAGAGAGAGGAGGAGAAGGAAAAAGAAAAAGAGGAAGAGTGAGAAAGGAGGAAAATAAGAGGGAGAGAAACACAGACACACACATTTTAGAGAGGTAGTAAATCTCAGCTATAGCTGACCTATCAGCATGAATATTGAACGCATTGACCTGACTCCATTCTGGATTATGTGGTTCAATAAAAGCTGGAACTATAAAAGGTTCCCTATGTAGCTCATCCATCACAGGATCCATATGCAGGCTATATAGTTTTGTATTCCATTCAGAGAAATGTTCGTAGAGTTTCGGCTTGAGTTAGACTTTTATTTTTATTCCTTATTTTTAACATTACATCCGATTATTACAATCCAGCATTTGATTATCATTTTGAGTTGATACTGTTGAAATTTGCCATTAAAAATGCAAAAGCAAATTTGCTCAATGACCAAAGGTATGTGTGCACTACCCACCCCCAAATTATTGAGTAAGGGTGTTTCCAATATTAGGCAATTTTGTGCTTTCACTATTATGGCAACTATTTGGTGAAGGCCCTTTCTGGTCCAGTATGACGGTACCCCTGTGTACAAAGCCAGCTCCATAAAGACATGGTTTGACCAGTTTGCTGTGGAGGAACCTGAGTGGTCTCACAGGACCCTGACCTCAACCCTGCTGAACTCGCCAGGTATTTTCATCCAACCTGACCTCAGAAATTCTCTTTTGGCTGAATGCTTGTGGAAAGCCTTCTCAGAAGAGTCCAGGCTGTAACGCCAAGTCAGTGCCCATGGATTCGGAATGGGATGTCCAACAAGCTCCTTTAGTTGTCAGGGTCAGACATCCCCAAGTGTTTGGCCATGTGTTATATTTTCATTTCCCATTTTGAAAGTAATACAGGATTTTTCTTTTTTTTTTCTTGGATAAATGTTACTTGTAGAATGTTGGTAACTATGCAATAGCTGGAGAACCATAAAACCAAGTGTAATCATGTTCCTTCACCCTAATGACAAAAAAAACCTTCCAATTCCCTTCATACCTGATCAGCAGTGTGGATAGATCTACCTTGTGTTGCTGGTTTCATTATGTCCAAACTGCCCTAGGTAGAAGCTACCTTTGGTCCCCTTGCTTTGAAGGAACTACAAATCCCAGCATGCCTTGGTCAGATATTCTGAAACTAGTATTCCGTCTAACACTGGAAGTAATGCTCAAATGAGAAGGAAGGAGCGCCCAGCGTCTAAAATAATACAGCTCTTAGTGGGAGAATACAATCTTTTATTGAAAGTGTGAGAATGTACGGATTGAGCCAACGCGTTTGGGGGGAACTGCTTCCCTCTTCTTCAGGGCTTGTAAAATGCAGAGGCAAGAGGAGGTTGCATTTTACAAGCCGGAATTTGCAATCACAAAGAAATCTGGCACTACCGACATCTGTCCATCACTGTTAGTGAGTACCTACAGCTCTGAAGAAGGGGGAGTCCGTTCCCCCGAAACATGGTGGCTCAATCTGTTGTTCTCACACTTTCAATAAAGGATCTGAGAGTGCATCTATTCATCCATGAGCCAGTCCTATGAGGGCAATGGATGTAAGGGAGTACTCTGATGCAACAATAAAGGGCACACTGTGGTGGGCAGGGGATACCACCAGTACTCCTGTATGGGGCCCAGGCCAGCAGGGGACCCAGGGAGCTGGGTGAATTGGATGTGAGTAGGGAGGGTGATTGGCATGATGGGGTTGTGGGGCTTCTTCTCCTCTCCCTCCTGCTGGCTTCAGCTGCTGCAGAGAGAGCCATACAGGGGATTGGTTTCAATAATTTCCCTCCAGTGCACCCATCACCCTGCCTGTGCACCATATGTTTCCCCCTGCTGCCCAGGACCCCCTGTGTACCCCCACCCCTGCAGTGATGCTGGCTTCCTTCTTCTCCTTCCCACTGGCAGCTGCAAGCACACAATAGGATCCTTCAGGATGGAGAATGGGGGAAGGGTCAGATAAACATGTCACATTTACCAGCCCCTTTCTTTCCTGAATGAACACAATGAGTGATGGTACTGATCACATACTCTGTTCATTCATAACTGAATGAACAGTAACCTGTGTTTTATTTTGGGGGGACCCTGTCAGGTTGACTATATGGGGCCCCCGTTGTTTCTAACAGCAGCCCTGGTGGTGGGGATACCTGATGCAAGGGAGCATTCTGATTGAGACAATCCATGTAAGGGAGCACTGATACCTGATTTAAAGGGACACTCTGATTCGGGCACTGGATATAAGGGGGCACACTGATAGGGACTGGTAATGTAAAGGGACACTCTTATGGGGTAACTGATCATATGTAAGGGTGTACTCTGATGAGAGCAATTTATGTAAGGGGGGGACACTGATGGGGACATCTGATGTAAGGGGACTCTGATGAGGACTCTTTATGTAAAGGGGGATTCTGATAGGGACACATTATATAAGGGGCCATATGTTCTGTCTGATCACCCTAATCTAATGACAGCCTAATACTGTACTTACTAGTGTTTCTCAGATTGTAACACTGTGTGACAGATTGTCAGTGACTCACACACACTTGAGGTAAGGGGGCACTCTGATGGGGACACTGATGTAAGGGGACACGCTGGTGGGCACCCTTATGTAAGGATGCACTCTGATGGGGACCATGATGTAAGGAGGCACTCTGATGGGGACCCTAATGTAAGGGTTCACTCTGGTGGGGACCCTGATGAAAGGGTTCACTCTGGTGGGGACCCTGATGTAAGGGGGCACTCTGATGGGCACCCTGATGTAAGGAGGCACTCTGATGGGCACCCTGATGTAAGGAGGCACTCTGATGGGCTCCCTGGTGTAAGGGGGCACTCTTATGAGCACCCTGATGTAAAGGAGCACTCTGGTGGGGACCCTGATGTAAGCAGGCACTCTGATGGGGACCCTGATGTAAAGGAGCACTCTGGTGGGGGCCCTGATGTAAGGAGGCACTCTGATGGGGACCCTGATGTAAGGGGGCACTCTGATGGGTGCCCTGATGTAAGTAGGCACTCTGATGGGTTCCCTGATGTAAGGGGTACTCTGATGAGCACCCTGATGTAAGTAGGCACTCTGATGGGTGCCCTGATGTAAGGGGTACTCTGATGAGCACCCTGATGTAAGAAGGCACTCTGATGAGCACCCTGATGTAAGAAGGCACTCTGATGGGTGCCCTAATGTAAGGGGGCACTATGATGGGCACCCTGTTGTAAGAAGGCACTCTGATGGGTGACCTGATGTAAGTAGGCACTCTGATGGGTGACCTGATGTAAGGGGGTACTCTGATGAGCACCCTGATGTAAGGGGGCATTCTAGTGGGGACTCTGATGTAAGGAGGCACTCTGATGGGTACCCTAATGTAAGGAGGCACTCTTGTGCGGACCCTGTAGTAAATAGGGACTCAGATGAGGACTCTTGAGGGGGGCTCTGATAGTGCCACTTAATATAAGGGGCCACAGGTTCTGTTTAATCACCCTAATCTAGCGACAGCCTAATACATCTTTGTGTTTCCCAGGTTGTAACTCAGTGAGACAGACTGTCATTGATTCACACACAGTGCTGACATTGTGCCCCCTGCCTTTCCTTTACTGCACCCCTGGATCAGAGAGGCTAAATCCGGCCCTGCACTACAGGCCTATTCACGCATACACGTGTGCATCACCATATGTGCTGCATGCCACTGAACAGTTAAAGACCTGTAGAAAAAAAAGCCAACTGATTTTTAGGACCGTTTAAGGCACAAGTTCTTTGTACTCCAAATGGGGAAACTGCAGTCTCCAACTCGTATAGACCCTTGGTGCTGAATAAAAGCTTGTTTGAAATAATTTACAATTTTAATTCTTCATTACAATAGCAGCAAGTCATTAGTGAGAGCTCATGAAGCGCTCTCAGCGAGTAAGACTTAATGGCTCATTCATGGCACAGTGCTTCCTTCTGGCAGTGCTTTCATGAGTCACTCTTCGCAAGAACTCATTTCTAGTACCTGGGAGTTGGCACATTGGCATTTCCTGATGACATGTTTCAGAAGGCACAGTCAACAGTGAAAGAATTGCAGCATCTCAGTAGGATCAAGAGGTGTAGAAGAAGACCTTTGTCCCAAGAATTTTTGGTGACCCTCAACAGCCAGCCTGCTAACGGAGAAGAGATTTCCTGCCACAGGCAGAAGTTATAGTTTGTGAATACAATTGTGCTCATCTTTTATTATCCTCAGAAGTCCAAGCTTCGAAATTTTACCGTTGATTAATACAATTTTTTTTTTTAAGGCTCAAGGACCATTAGTTCCTACGGTGGTCATAGTTGGTTGGGCTGTATTATTGCCCACAGTTCCAGAGGCCAGGTTGCTAGAGTAATGCCAAGGGAGTAAGTAGAAGATATAGACTCCAGCCAGAATGAGCGCTATGGTCAGTATAACAATCAAAATGATAGAGCCGTAGAAGATGCAACCACCCGACCTGAGGAGCAGACACAAATTTCGAGGAGAGCGAGGGTCTGGTGGAGGTCTTCCTAGGTCCACGCTGAGGCTCACCGAGCTGATGTTTAGGCTGTTAGTCTGTGGTACGTACAAAACGCCACGTTTGCGGTTGAACCTCAAGGAAGGGGTTGGACAGGTGAGCGATTTGTTCAGGCTGGTCAATAGGTTTCTGTCTGTAGACAGCGCAGGTGGGCCTTTCTTTGGTGGAACTGGTGTGGCCATCCGACATACGGGGCAGGGGAGAGTTTCTGGCTCCGTAGATCCAACCGTCATCCGGGAGAGGCATTCTAGGCAGAACACGTGACCACAGGAGAGGATCTTGGGAAGATGGAAGAGAGTGTCATATGGTGTGAAACAGATTACACATTCGGAAAGTCCATCAGCATCGGGATTGGAAGCTGGCACTTCTTCTTCAGCCATAATGAAAAGTTCAACATTAGATATCTGTGGAAATAAGTGAAAATTTGTTTAAAAAGTTACCAAATTTTGTAAAAATTGTTTTTAGCAAATTGCTCCTTTGGCCAATCAGATGTGATCTACAGCATGGATACTTAAAGAACTTTAAGTGGGCATCCCCCACATTTATCTCCAGTCCTCCCTCTACCTCGAAGAACACGTTGTAGCATTCATTTCTGCTTTTAACTTCTTCCTGTAGTGGGAATCAGATTTTATTACTTCCTATGACATCACCACCAGGACTGTAATATCCCTGCAGTAGCAGCTAATGGGAGTAGGAAACAGCAAGGTGCCCTTTGTGGCTATGTCAGTTCCTATTGACGTAGGTACACCCCCAGAACCACATTTCCCGAGACCCTTTCCCCACAAATAGTGTATAGGTTGGATCTTGGGAGTCAAATGTTGTTTTGCTGAGAAAGAAAAAAGTCTATGCATGTGGAGAGATGGGGCGAGGCCAAGTTCTGTAGTCCAGTAGAGGAGAACCCAAGCTGGGCTTACAACAACACTTGGGATTTTGGTGCAGCAGAGGCAGCATTGTCAACTCACCACATGAAGTTAGAAGGTCACTTGATTGCTGTATTCCTCTACATGAATGGAGGAATCTCCACTGATAGCTATTGTATTCAGAGAGCTGGCGTCTGTGGCTGTCACACTACCTGAACAATGGCTGCTAAAACCAAACACATAAATAGCAAGTGCCCCTCTCAATAAGGTTCAGATAAAAAAGAGTTTTGGCACTGTCACTCGTCCTCTGATGGCTTGACCCTGGCCATTGGCCACCCTTTTCTAGCGAGGCCTTCAAACGTTTCTGGGAAGGATTCTTCAAAGAGCTTTGCCAAACCGCACCTTGAAGATCCTGAGGCCGCATGGAAAAAGGTGCTCTGGTGAAATGAGACTAAAATTGAATTATTTGACCTCAACACTAAACGATATGTCTGGTTGGAATCCAAACCGGCTCACCATCCAAATCCCACCATTCCTACAGTAAAACATGGAGGTGGGAATATCTTGTTATGGGGGGTTTCTCTGCAGCAGGGACTGGAGCACTTGTCAGGACAGAAGGAAAAATGAATGGGGTAAAATAATGTGGGGGTGTTTAGCTCCCATGCCCTAAGTGTGTCTGTACTCCTCCCTACTTTACTTAAAGCGGAGTTCCACTCAACCTATTAACAAATAAAAGTCAGCAGCTACGAACACTGTAGCTGCTGACTTTCAAAAAACAGCCACTTACCTGTCCCTCGGTCCCGTGATGTGTCCCCCACAGCTCGTTTCACCGGCCATCCTGTATTCCAGGAGGCCAGCATCTTCAGTGTGGGAATGCACGAGTAGCGCTGAGCTATGTGAATGGTCCTGTAGTCTTCTGGGACCTGTCACGTGTCCCAAAAAGACTACAGGGAGGGAGGGAGGACACCTTCCGCTTCCGATCACCTAGGCAATCGGACCGGAAGTGGGAGCGGGTACCTGTCAAATTCGGGTACCTGCTCCCCCCCCCTCACTCCCCAAAAGGTGCCAATCCTTAATGGAGAGCGGGGGAGCAGTCCTTAAAGCGGAACTTCCCCTTTTGGGTGGAGCTCCGCTTTAAATATAGGTGCCGACATCACTGTGGGAGGGCTCTACCTAAAAGGGGCCTAACACCTGGTGTCACTACCTGCCTGATCAGACCCTATTCTGGTACAGAGTCACCTAGTGGCAAAGTAGCTAACTGCACCTGCCTACTGGGCCAGTTCTAGACCAGCTACTTGCACCCCCCTCAAAACAAAAAAAAAAAAAAAATTAAAAACAGTAGAAAATATTAAATCAACAAAACATGAAACTGCTAAATTTCTTCTAATTTGAAAAAATAAGTGCCATAAGATGCCACCAGCACCAATATTAAAGACAAAATACATATTAATCAAATACAAATTACTGGAATTAACAAATCAGACAGAGAAACAAAAAACAGCCAGAGTTACAAAACTCCAGTGATCAGCAGCTGCCAGCCGGCTTGCAGTAAGGGACTGAGTCTGAGAGGAACACTGGAAGGCGCAGCAGCTCAGCTGCTACACTGGTCCGAGACACCCGGCATCTTCCTCTGTCCTTTCTTCCTCCCCTCTGCCGCCCCTCCTCAACTGAAGGATCATTTATGATGTGGCAGCTTCCCACACGATCAATCAGCATCCGCTCCCCTCACCCTGACCATTGACCGCTCCCCTCCTCCTGTCACCTCCATGACCCGCCATCCTCCTAGGCTCAGCTCACATCTGAGGGCTCCTGTGTGTATGTTGGTATATATATATATATATATATATATATATATATATATACACTAAATGGTCATGTGTGTGGACAGGCTGTGAGACAATTGTGCAGAGTAAAGACACCATTGTTCCCTCATCATTCCCTGTGTATGAGGAGAGGGAAAATCTGCAGAGAAATGAAGAATTCATACAAGAGGTCCATAGGCCACACAGAGAGAGTGCCAGCCTCCAGTGATCATCAGCTGCCAGCTGGCTTGCAGTAAGGGACTTAGTCTGAGAGGAACACTGGAAGGAGCGGCAGCTCAGCTGCTACACTGGCCCCAGACGCATCTTCCTCTGTCCTTTCTTCCTCCCCTCTGCCGCCCCCCTCTGCTGCCCACATGATCAATCAGCATCCGCTCCCCTCACCCTGACCATTGACCGCTCCCCCCTCCTGTCACCTCCATGACCCGCCATCCTCCTAGGCTCAGCTCACCGCTGATGGCTCCTGTTTGTATGTTGGTATATATATATATATATACACACTAAATGGTCATGTGTGTGGACAGGCTGTGAGACAATTGTGCAGAGTAAAGACACCATCATTCCCTGTATATGAGGAGAGGGGGAATCTGCAGAGAAATGAAGAATTCATACAAGGGGTCCATAGGCCACACAAAGAGAGTGCCGGCCTCCAGTGATCATCACCTGCCAGCTGGCTTGCAGTAAGGGACTGAGTTTGAGAGGAACACTAGAAGGAGCGGCTGCTCAGCTGCTACACTAATCCCAGACACCAGGCAACTTCCTCTGTCCTTTCTTCCTCCCCCTCTGCCGCCCCTCCCCTCAGCTGAAGGATCATTCATGATGTGCCGGCGTCCCACATGATCAATCAGCATCCACTCCCCTCCTCCTGTCACCTCCATCCTCCTAGGCTCAGCTCACCTCTGATGGCTCCTGTGTGTATATATATTATTATTATTATACAGGATTTATATAGCGCCAACAGTTTGCTAAGCGTTTCACAATATAACGGGAGCAGGGGCGGACTGACAACTCATGGGGCCCCCGGGCAATAGGGGATCATGGGGCCCCTGGGTCCTTGCCCAAACTCAAAAAAGCCTATGAAAAAGGTACCAGGGGCATCTCATTGGGCCCCCTACTGACCCCGAGCCCTCGTTTCCAAATGGTCAGTCCGCCCCTGAACGGGAGACAGTACAATTACAATACATTTCAGTACAGAAGGAACAGGAGGGCCCTGCTCATGGAGCTTACAATCTAAATCTATATACTAAATGGTCATGTGTGTGGGCAGGCTGTGAGACAATCGTACAGAGTAAAGACACCATCATTCCCTGTATATGAGGAGAGGGGGAATCTGCAGGCAAATGAAGAATTCATACAAGGGGTCCATAGACCACCCAGAGAGAGTGCCGGTCTGTGTGCCCCTTGGTGGCAGTGCGCCCTAGGCGGCAGCCTAGTTTGCCTAGTGGAAGTACCTGCCCTGCCTGCCTATACCGGTTTCCATGAATGATGAGACATATGCAAAGTTAATTATTTAATGACGGGCCCCTATGTGTATGCATGCTTTACAGGTACCAACACAATGCAAATGTCAGGTATAAATTCCCCCAAAAAGGCCAAGTTACGGAAAAGAATCTTCAAGTGATTTACGGGCTTACAGTATAGCATCGTCGTCATCATCATTGTCATCATCATCATCATCATCATCATAGCAGCAATAACAACTAAGAGTGCCATTCTGTCAAAACCCCCAACTGCTTGACATTTACAAAAACTTTGGACTGTTACTCTGAATTGACTTTAATAGCCAGAGATGTCCCTCAAGGGCCCGAGGGAGCCCGGGGAGGGTGAAGGATCTCTAATAAGTTACAATTTTCAAATATTTTAAATGCCATTTCCTGATGTAAGAAATGTCGCGGGAGGAATTAGGTCAGAGTATCAGAACGTTGGGTATGAATATTCAGCATCTTGATAGAAAAGGAAACATAAGAGGACGTTGGTAGAGAGTGACGACATCGGGAATCGGGAATCTTTACCTGCCTGGAGAATTTAAAAAAAATCATGGTAACCTTTCGTCGCGCTAAAAGTATCAACTGGCAGAATGATTGGAGGAAATCTTACAACTGGTCTGTAGAGAGATTCTGTACTCCGGCCTTTGGGTCTCCACATCATTTTGGCAGTTCTCTCCACTTACATCAGGGATGGTCAACTTATATAAAGCCTCAGATGTGGCTCCAGACATTACCAAAGGACCACATAAAATGTTCAATGAATGTAATGCTACAAAAAGCTGTCAGAGACTGAAAACATGCAACGTGAGGTGATCCGAGACTATGGAGACTGTAGACCTACTACAGGAGATGGTCAGAGACTACAGACACTCTATAGGAGATGGTCAGAGACTGCAGACACTCTATAGGAGATGGTCAGAGACTGCAGACATACTACAGGAGATGGTCAGAGACTGCAGACATACTACAGGAGATGGTCAGAGACTGCAGACATACTACAGGAGATGGTCAGAGACTGCAGACATACTAGAGGGGATGGTCAGAGACTGCAGACATACTACAGGAGATGGTCAGAGACTGCAGACATAGTACATGAGATGGTCAGAGACTGCAGACATACTACAGGAGATGGTCAGAGACTGCAGACATAGTACATGAGATGGTCAGAGACTGCAGACATAGTACAGGAGATGGTCAGAGACTGCAGACATACTACAGGAGATGGTCAGAGACTGCAGACATACTACAGGAGATGGTCAGAGACTGCAGACATACTACAGGAGATGGTCAGAGACTGCAGACATATTACAAGAGATGGTCAAAGACTGCAGACATAATACAGGAAATGGTCAGAGACTGCAGACATATTACAGGAGATGGTCAGAGACTGCAGACATACTACAGGAGATGGTCAGAGACTACAGACACACTACAGGAGATGGTCAGAGACTGCAGACACTCTATAGGAGATGGTCAGAGACTGCAAGAATACTACAGGAGATGGTCAAAGACTGCAGACACTCTAAAGGAGATGGTCAGAGACTGCAGGAATACTACAGGAGATGGTCAGAGACTGCACAATATTACAGTAGATTGTCAGAGACTGCAGACATGATACAGAGGCTGACAACATACTACAGGAGATGGTCAGAAACTGCAGACATAATACAGGAGATGGTCAGAGACTGCAGACATACTACAGGAGATGACCAGAGACTGCAGATATAGTACAGGAGATGGTCAGAGACTGCAGACATATTGCAAGAGATGGTCAGTGACTGCAGACATATTACAGGAGATGGTCAGAGACTGCAGACATATTACAGGAGATGGTCAGAGACTGCAGGAATACTACAGCAGATGGTCAGAGACTGCAGACACTCTAAAGGAGATGGTCAGAGAATTTCTGATTTGTCAAAATTTTATTGATGGCAAAATTAAGAAAATAAAAAAATTAAGACAAGAATATTTTTAATCTAAGCCAATTTAGTCTAGGCGGCTCAGGGAGCAAAATTGAAAATTTCTGATTCGTCAACATTTTTTAGACAGCAAAATGAACAACAATAACAAAAAAAAACTCAAAATGAACTAATTAAACTAAAAAACACCTCCTTAAAAAAAAAAATAATATTTTTTTTTTCAGGCAAATTTTGCCTAAGCAAAATGAACACCCAATGAAAACCCAAAAGTAACCTAAACTAAAAAACACATCCTTTTAAAAACAAAAAGAGGAAAATTATTTTTTTTTCCAAGCAAATTTTGCCAAAGCAGCTCAATAAGGAAAATGAAGAATTTCAGATTTGTCAAAATTTTGGCAACATTTTTACACTTATCCTTAGCCTCCATCGCTGTTTTGGAGCGATAAATGAATCCATCAAGAGTGATAAATGAATTTATTGGCAGGTATAATAGTTGGAATATGCGCTCTGATATCTGGCGTGGAAAAATTATTTTTAGACGCGGGAAGCTAACGTATCATTATTCTCCTCTCTCCAATTTTAGTACAGCGCTGAGCGCTCTTTGTGAGCTTTAATTATTGGTGTTATACGGCGCCGCTAAATGCCTCCATTATCCTTTCCAGAGTCTCCCGTATATCGCTGATATCACCCCCGGCATCGGCCGCTCATTCCGCTTCTCCTATGAGGGTCTCCGCGCGGCAGGACGCCTCCCGGCTTATTTTCATTCGCTGAATATTAAGTATCGGTGCTTACGGGGTGCCGAGTGACGCTCTTCACTTGTGCGTCTACCTTCCCGCCGACATCTAATGATGTTGTCTCACTTGGGGCACAATGGTGAAGAGGGACTATTAACCTGATTTCTAATTTATATTAATAACAGAGGTCTCAGACACACACACGAACACACACACACAAACGCACGCACACACAGGCAACACACGCACAAACGCACGCACACACAAACACATGCACACACAGGCAACACACGCACAAACGCAAGCACACACAAACGCATACAATCATGTGCTGTAATTTATGTATGCAACTGAGACCTCTGTTTTTTCATTAAAAATGACTACCAGGTTTGCAAGGCCCTCTTTGCTTCTTATGGCCCCTTTCACACGGGCGTTCCGTGTGTTCTGTTCCGTATGTTCCGTTTACGGATGAAAAACAGACCCCCATGTATTTCTATTGACTTGCGGATGTAAATGGATGAACATCTTTTTAAATCCGTTAATGTCTGCATCTGTTAACAACAAAACCCTATTCTTCTTCCGCAAAAAAAAAAAAAAATGGAACGGACGAAAAAACAGATGTGAACAGATGTAAACGGACCAAACACGGATGTAGGCGGATGAAAACGGATCTAAATTGATGAAAAACGGATGTAAACGGATCTAAACAGATGAAAAACGGGTCAAAATGGAAGAAAAAGGGATATAAACGGATGAAAAACGGATGTAGGTGGATGAAAACGGATCTAAATGGATGAAAAACTGATTTAAATGGACCAAAAATGGGTGTAGGCGGATGAAAATGGATGAAAACAGATCTAAACGGAAGCAAAACAGATGAAAAACTGATGTAAACCAATATAAATGGATGAAAAACTGATGTAAACGGATGAAAAACAGATGCAAGTGTATGAAAACGGATGAAAACAGATCTAAATGGATGAAAAACGGATGTAAATGGACCAAAAACGGATGTAGGCGGATGAAAATGTGTCTAAACGGATAAAAACGAATCTAAACGGATGAAAAACTGATCTAAACGGATGAAAAACAGATGTAAACCAATGGAAATGGATGAAAAACGGATGTAAACAGATGAAAAACAGATGCAAGTGTATGAAAACGGATGAAAACAGATCTAAACGGATGAAAAATGGATGTAAACGGATCTAAATGGATGAAAAACGGGTCAAAATGGAAGAAAAACGGATGTAAACAGATGAAAAACAGATTTCTGAATTGACTGAACTGAAGAAAAAAAACGGACCGCCCGTGTGAAGGACCCTGTAAGTTTCCGGTATATGATAAAATACAGTCAGAGATCTCATTTATGATAACAGCAGAGGTCTCAGAGGCCCACGTGCCGCATTTCCTATTCATGTATGCAACTGAGACCTCTGTTTTTATTAAAAATTATTACCAGGTTTGCACGGTCCTCATTGCCGGGAGCAGAGCAGAGCTCCTGGGAGCGTTACATTTTGTATTGTACACCTTGCACAAAGAAGCAGATACCGGTCCTGCTGATGGCTTAAGGACCTTCCACGGCCCTGTCCAGCTCTCCTAGATTAACTGCCTGTCTCCCGGAATCTCCTCCACGCTCGTGAGACTATGCTGGGAGACATAGCAACCCTGCTGGTAATGGCATGTATTGATGTGCCATGCTGGAGGAGTTAGACTGCCTGTGCAACCTCTGTAGGGTCCAGGGATCGCCTCATGCTACCAGTAGTGACACGGACGCTAGCCAAATGCAAAACTAGTGAAAAACAGTCCGAAAAGATGAGTAGAGAAAAAAAATGTCAGTGGCCTCCACCTGTAAAACCATTCCTGTTTTGGGGGTCATCTCATTGTTGCCCGTCCAGTGCACCTGTTGTTGATTTCATTAACACCAAAGCAGCTGAAAGTGATTAACAAAGCCCTGTGCTACTTAACTGACCAGATCAATAGCCCTGGAGTTTCATTGACTTGATACTATACTCTGAGTAAAAAGTCTTCCTTGAGTTTTTTGGAGCAGTGTATGTTTTTTCCATGTTGCCGCACGTCATACAAAGGGGAGCCCTACTGGCAACAAACGCTCCAAAGTGGCTACGGAACCTTTTTTCGGTCATGTGGCATTGTGTATTTTTTTCAGCACGCATTTACCGCGCAACAAACACGCGTCTGCTAAACGCATTTGGAGTGTCAGTAACAATTAGCGGCACTGCAAGATTATTGTTATCATTATTTATTATTAGTAGTAGTATTAGTATTTATTATTATTATTAGTAGTAGTAGTAGTAGTAGTATTTATTTCTTTTTTAATTATTATTATTAGTATTTATTATTATTATTATTATTAGTAGTAGTAGTATTTATTTCTTTTTTAATTATTATTATTAGTATTTATTATTATTATTATTATTATTATTATTATTATTAGTAGTAGTAGTAGTAATAGTAGTAGTAGTAGTAGTATTTATTATTATTATTATTATTTTTTATTAGTATTTATTATTATTATTATTATTATTATTATTATTAGTAGTAGTAGTAGTAGTAGTAGTAGTAGTAGTAGTAGTAGTAGTAGTAGTAGTAGTAGTAGTAGTAGTATTTATTATTTTTTTTATTATTAGTAGTAGTATTAGTATTTATTATTATTAGTAGTAGTATTTATTATTTTTTTATTATTAGTATTAGTAATTATTATTATTATTAGTATGAGTAGTATTTATTATTATTAGTATTTATTATTTTTTTATTATTATTATTAGTAGTAGTAGTATTATTAGTATTTATTATTATTTATTATTATTTTTAGTATTTATTAGTAGTAGTAGTAGTATTTATTATTATTTGTTATTATTTTTTTATTATTAGTAGTAGTAGTAGTAGTATTTATTATTATTAGTATTTATTATTATTTTTTTAGTAGTAGTATTTATTATTAGTAGTAGTAGTAGTAGTAGAATTTATTATTTTTTTTATTATTAGTATTTAATATTATTTTTAGTATTTATTATTATTAGTAGTAGTATTATTAATATTATTTTTTATTATTAGTATTTATTATTATTATACAGGATTTATATAGCGCCAACAGTTTGCTCAGCACTTTACAATATAATGGGAGACAATACAGCAACAATACAGTTCAATACAAGACGGTTAGGAGGGCCCTGATCCTGGGAGCTTACAATCTAAGAGATCGTCGTGCGTGTGCAGCATGTCCTAGATCAGGGGTGTCAGACTCCATGTCATTGTGGGCTGTATTAGCATTATGGTTGCCCTCAAAGGGCCGGTTGTATCTGTAAGACTAGATGTCCACTCCCCCCCCCCCATTACATCAGATGTCAAGAATCCCACACCCTCCCTAACATCACCTCTCTAACAGACAGCAAAAAAAGAAACAAACAAGTAAAGTCATCAGCCCAATAAATCAATCACTAGGAAGGGCGGAGCACAATGGAACATCATTCCGTGAGGCTGGGTTCACATTACTGCAGGTCAGGAAGGCAAGTGAAGTCGCACACTTTCCCAACAGGCAGAGAAACGCGTTCATATTTCGCAGACGCACGGCGGTGCCTTTAAGGTCGCTTCCTAAACGCACGACGACAATACATACATTTTTCTGTGCGTTTCAGAGACATTATTATTATACAGGATTTATATCGCCAACAGTTTGGTTAAAAAAAGTCCAAAAACGCAATTTTGCAGCGTTTTACCACATTTTACCGCAGCGTTAGAGCGCTTTTACAGCTAAAAAACTCCTCTAGAAATCCACTACTACTGGGTTTTTTTTCCCCAGCATTTTCCTGCAGTTGCAGTTTTTAGGGTTTTTTTTAACCAAAAAAACCCATTTTTTTGGTAAAAAAAGTCAAAAGTTGCCAGTTTGCCGCGTTTTACCACATTTTACCTCATTTTGCCGCGGGGGGGTTTTTCCCAGCCAAAAAAACATTGATCCCAGTCTGTGTGTGTATGGACACGTAGGAGAACATGCCGGGGATGGACACGTAGGAGAACATGCCGGGGATGGACACGTAGGAGAACATGCCGGGGATGGACACGTAGGAGAACATGCCGGGGATGGACACATAGGATAACGTGCCGGGGATGGACACATAGGATAACGTGCCGGGGATGGACACACAGGAGAACATGCCGGGGATGGACACATAGGATAACGTGCCGGGGATGGACACACAGGAGAACATGCCAGGGATGGACACATAGGATAACGTGCCGGGGATGGACACACAGGAGAACATGCCGGGGATGGACACATAGGATAACATGCCGGGGATGGACACATAGGATAACACGCCGGGGATGGACACATAGGATAACGTGCCGGGGATGGACACATAGGATAACACGCCGGGGATGGACACATAGGATAACGTGCCGGGGATGGACACGTAGGATAACAGGCCGGGGATGGACACGTAGGAGAACATGCCGGGGATGGACACATTGGACAACATGCCAGGGATGGACACATAGGATAACGTGCCGGGGATGGACACATAGGATAACATGCCGGGGATGGACACATAGGATAACATGCCGGGGATGGACACATAGGATAACACGCCGGGGATGGACACATAGGATAACGTGCCGGGGATGGACACGTAGGATAACAGGCCGGGGATGGACACGTAGGAGAACATGCCGGGGATGGACACATTGGACAACATGCCAGGGATGGACACATAGGATAACGTGCCGGGGATGGACACGTAGGAGAACATGCCGGGGATGGACACGTAGGAGAACATGCCGGGGATGGACACGTAGGAGAACATGCTGGGGGGTTTACTGGATGTAGAAAAGAACGTCAAAAGCCAAAAACAGCCGCTGTAGAAACGTCCCGTGTGCATGAGGATTGATGCTTCTCTATATGAACAGGACTCAGCCTTACACCCCTAACAGGCCATGTTTTCATGGTTTCCTTACCTGCACAGCGGTGACTTAGTCCTTCCAGGGGTGAGTTGCTCCTACAGGTTGTCCCATAAGTCCTCAGGACATCTGGAAATAAAATGATAATGATATTATCTGGGTGTATAGGGGGGGGGGGGACATTTTTGCTAGTGTTACTGTAAAGGGGTCCAGGGGAGCGCTAGACGTCCTCCTTGATTGGAGGTTCAATTTCAGTCTTCCAATGAGGAGTCCCCACCACTGGACTCTACTAGTCTTGCCCGGTTGTACCGGCTCCTCTCCTGGACTGAAATTACTTCCTCTGATCTCACCGCACACTGTGAGCGCCTCACAACATGCATTAGTCAGATAGGGCCCATCTTATTTCCTGTCTGGGGGACGTCCAGTATCATCTAGCACTTTCTTCCCCAGCCTGTCCCCGGCCCTCCCCTTTAGTTCTTTAAGGGCCGGTTCACACTATAGAAACGCAGTCCAGATGCTTTCCAGATGTGCTTGTGCATGGGCGTTTTTGCCGTGTTTTTGATGCGTTCCAGTGCATTTGTCCCCCTCTCTTTTTCTTCCATTTAAATAGGGACATGTGCGTTCCAGTACGATTTTAGTGTGTTTTTGTGTGTTTTTAATGCGTTTTACCACGTTCCAGTGCACTTCTGTGCAGAAAAAATGCAGCCTGTTCTACTTTTCTGCCACCGGAACGCACTGGAACTGCAAGCACTGATGTGAACTATGACATTGACAACCATATCACCTACTTTCTGTGCATTTTGGTTGCAGAAAAAAAGCAACTGAAACGCATGGAGTGTGAACTGGCCCTTAGGTTCTGTGCAAAAAAAAAAAGTAGAATAAGCTGCATTTTTTTCTGCACAGAACTGCACTGGAACGTCGTAAAACGCATCAAAAATGCACCGGAACACACATTTCCCTATTTGAACTGAAGAAAAAGAAAGTGGGGGGGAGGGAATGAACTGGAATGCATAAAAAACACTCTGGAACGCATCAAAAACGCATCAAAAATGCACCGGAACGCACCAAAAACACTCTGGAACACACATTCCCTATTTGAACTGAAGAAAAAGAAAGTGGGGGAAAAAATGAACTGGAATGCATAAAAAACATACTGGAACACGTCAAAAACGCATCAAAAATGCACTGGAATGCGCCCAAAACGCACATGCAAAGACGCATCAAGAACGCATCTGGACTGCGTTTCTATAGTGTGAACCGCCCCTTAGTGATGGAGGCTCAGGATCACGTATGCATATGGCATAGGAGAGGTAACCCCATTGACAGCAATGGGAGGCTGCTGACTCCCGCAGCTAACTGCGTCCGCTCACATGTAATTGCTCATGCAGCGATGACATGTGAATGATCGGCCCTGGATGCAGGCAGTGTGGATCCAGGGCCAATCACTGCATGAGCAACTACATGCGAGTGGGCGGGATTAGCTGTTGAACCAGCATCCTCACATTGCTTTCAATGGGGCTGCCTACTATCAGCTAATTGGGGTTGTCACATGTAGAGTTGGGCTCAGGGGCGGACTGACAACTCATGGGGCCCCCGGGCAATAGGGGATCATGGGGCCACTGTGTCCTTGCCCAAACTCAAAAAAGCCTATGAAAAAGGTACCAGGGGCATCTCATGGCGCCCCCTATTGACCCCGGGCCCTCGGGCAGTGACCGAGTTTCCAAATGGTCAGTCCGCCCCTGGTTGGGCTTGATGTTTCAAGTCGAATGTAAGTTCGGCTCGAACATCAGCTGTTCAGCGAACAAACACGAACGGTAAGGTCATTCGGTGGGCTGTTCATCCGTCGTACCCAGGGGCGGACTGACCATTCGAGCACTCGGGCAATGCCCGAGGGCCCGGGGTCAGTAGGGGGCCCCATGAGATGCCCCTGGTACCTTTCATAGGTTTTTTTGGGTGTGGTTTGAGTGTGGGCGAGGACACAGGGGCCCCATGATCCCCTTGAGTTGTCAGTCCGCCCCTGGTCGCACCCCACAATGCACTGCACTCTGACAGTGCATTGTGATTGGCCAAAGCAATGCACCTTACCGCAGGTCAATCGCGGCACACAATGACGTCACCAGGTGGCCCCGCGCCTTAGATATTTAAGAACTGTCAGGCTGGCGCAGCTGTCAGATGGAGTCACAAGCAGAGCGGGTTTTTTTTTTCTTTTTTCGGGTTGGCGGTTGGCGGTGGGCACTGTGAGTGACGCCGGATCTATTTCCAGGGACAGTTTTTTAATTTTTGTTTTTAATAAAGGACTTGTCAAAGACTGTCCCCTGTCATTTTTTACACTGCACTTTTTTTGTGAAGAAGTAGCGGTACCATGTACCCCATACTCATTTACATGGGGGGGGGCTGGATCTGGGGGCCTCCTTGTTAAAGGGGGCTTCCAGGTTCTGATAAACCCCCCGCCCGCAGATCCCCACAACCACCGCCCAGGGTTGTGGGAAGAGGTCCTTGTCCCCATCAACATGGGGACAAGGTGCCTTGGAGGTGGAGAACCCCCCTGCGCCAAAGTACCCCCCATGTTGAGGGCATGTGGCCTGGTATGGTTCACTCGTCTCCCCCTTTTCCTGGCCTGCCGGGCTGCGTGCTCAGATAAGGGTCTGGTATGGATTTTGGGGGGGGGGGGGGGCCATGGCATTTTAAAAAAAAAAAGGCTTTTTTTTGTTAATTTTTTTAATTGCCAGCAATTCTTTTTCCATTCAGCTGTCAGCAGGGAACCCCACTAACAGCTGAGACCAGGGGCGGACTGACAACTCATGGGGCCCCCGGGCAATAAGGGATAATGGGGCCCCTGTGACCTTGCCCAAACTCAAAAAAGCCTATGATAAAGGTACCAGGGGCATCTCATGGGTCCCCCTACTGACCCCGGGTCCTTGGGCAGTGCCCGAGTTTCCAAATGGTCAGTCCGCCCCTGGCTGAGACATGAACAGGGGCGGACTGACAACTCACGGGACCCCCGGGCAATAGGGGAACATGGGGCCCCTGTGTCCTTCCCCAAATTCAAAAAAGCCTATGAAAAAGGTACCAGGGGCATCTCATGGGGCCCCCTACTGACCCCGGGCCCTCGGGCAGTGCCCGAGTTTCCAAATGGTCAGTCCGCCCCTGGACATGAACGAATGTATCACTACTAAAATACCGAATTATGTCATAATAGAACTCATGCCGGATTTTAGTATCTGTGCGGGATCTGACCACATACTCAGATGCCGTAAGATACCGCTTAGTGAATTGTCCCGTTCTGAAGTTCGCGGTCGAGCTTTCGGTAGGTTCGAATGTTCGACCACAAACTGAACAGGGGGTGTTCGGCCCATCACTACTCGCATGTAATCGGACTGCAGGTGCATTCGCAAGTGTGAATGCACCCTAATTGGCTTCAGTCTATTATTCATAGTATGTGAGATAGGGAGCTTAGATTGTAAGCTCCTGGGGCCAGGGTCTCATGTGCACAATGTAAGCGCTCCCTATATTGCTTGTCCTATATAAATACAGGTCATAATACAAATGTACATTTTATGATATATGGGTTAAATATGCAAAGCTTCTTATGATGTACTGTACATAACATGCAAAGAAAACTGTCAGGAAAGTTCCATGATTTATGGTGTCAGACAGACCGGTCCGACATGACGCTCTACATTCCCTACATTATGACACTGTAACCTACAGAGCCGCATACCGACCTAAACCAACAACTAGAACCACATTATCATCCGAAACATCTGCAGAGGAACAACCCCGAGACATACTAGAGGTCCAGCAACACAATACGTCTGACCCCCTCACTCCATACACATGACGTCCGACCCCCTCACTCCATACACATGACGTCTGACCCCTTGACTCCATACACATGACGTCTGACCCCCTCACTCCATACACAAGACGTCCGACCCCCTCACTCCATACACATGACGTCTGACCCCTTGACTCCATACACATGACGTCTGACCCCCTCACTCCATACACAAGACGCCTGACCCCCTCACTCCATACACATGACGTCCGACCCCTCTCACTCCATACACATGACGTCTGACCCCCTCACTCCATATACATGACGTCTGACCCCTTGACTCCATACACATGACGTCTGACCCCCTCACTCCATACAAATGACATCTGACCCCCTCACTCCATACACATGACGTCTGACCCCTTGACTCCATACACATGACGTCTGACCCCTTGACTCCATACACAAGACGTCTGACCCCTTGACTCCATACACAAGACGTCTGACCCCTTGACTCCATACACATGACGTCTGGCCCCCTCACTCCATACACATGGCGTCTGACCCCCTCCATCCATACACATGACGTCCGACCCCCTCACTCCATACACATGACGTCCGACCCCCTCACTCCATACACATGACGTCCGACCCCCTCACTCCATACACATGACGTCCGACCCCCTCACTCCATACACATGGCATCTGACCCCCAGGGGCGGACTGACCATTTGGAAACTCAGGCACTGGCTGAGGGCCCGGGGTCAGTAGGGGGCCCCATTAGATGCCCCTGGTACCTTTTTCATAGGCTTTTTTGAGTTTGGGCAAGGACGCAGGGGCCCCATGGTCCCCTATTGCCCGGGGTCCCCATGAGTTGTCAGTCCACCCCTGCTGACCCCCCTCACTCCATACACATGACGTCTGACCCCCTTACTCCATACACATGACGTCTGACCCCCTTCATCCATACACATGACGCAGGATGCAGGTGGCTGGATCGTCCTTGGTCGTCAACCAGCATCGTGGGTTTTTATGGTGCAGGTGGGCAACCAATAACGCTGTGAAGCCAAGCCACCAAAAATCAGTTTAGTAGCACTGCTCTGTGCATATAGGGTAACGGTACTGAGCTGCAGTGAGGGTATTATAGCCTCCCAATGCAGTCACCTCGCTGGGCCTCATTGGTGGAATGCCACTCCAATGCGGTCGCCTCGCTGGGCCTCATTGATGGAATGCCCCTCCAATGCAGTCGCCTCGTTGAGCCTCATTGGTGGAATGTCCCTGCAATATGGTCACCTCGCTGGGCCTCATTGGTGGAATGCCCCTCCAATGAGGTCACCTCGCTGGGCCTCATTGGTGGAACGCCCCTCCAATGAGGTCACCTCGCTGGGCCTCATTGGTGAAACGCTCCTCCAATACGGTTGCCTCGCTGGGCCTCATTGGTGGAATGCCCCTCCAATGCGGTCGCTTTGCTGGGTCTCATTGGTGGAACGCCCCTCCAATGCAGTCGCCTAGCTGGGCCTCATTGGTGGAACGCCCCTCCAATACGGTCGCCTCACTTGGCCTCGTTGGTGGAACGCCCCTCCAATACGGTCGCCTCACTGGACCTCATTGATGGAACGCCCCTCCAATGTGATCGCTTCGCTGGGCCTCATTGGTGGAACGCCCCTCCAATGCAGTCGCCTCACTGGACCTCATTGATGGAACGCCTCTCCAATGTGGTCGCCTCGCTGGGCCTCATTGGTGGAACGCCCCTCCAATGTGATCGCCTCTCTGGGCCTCATTGGTGGAACGCCCCTCCAATGCAGTCGCCTAGCTTGGCCTCATTGGTGGAGCGCCCCTCCAATACGGTCGCCTCACTGGGCCTCATTGGTGGAACGCCCCTCCAATACGGTCACCTCACTGGACCTCATTGATGGAACGCCCCTCCAATGTGGCCGCCTCGCTGGGCCTCATTGGTGGAACGCCCCTCATATGTGATCACCTCGCTGGGCCTCATTGGTGAAAGGCTCCTGCGTGTAAGCATCCATGCGGAGTGATAATGTAGCAACTAACTTGTGCAGGAGGAGGATACGCAGTACAGTTAACCTTCGTTGCCGGAAAGGGAGTGGTCTGTAAAATGAGTGGACCTTGAAATGTAGTTGCAGTTGGGCCCAAATGGACAGAATTTCTCTAATTTTACATTTTTTAGTTAAACCCCTAACTGGTAAATGTTTATTGGGTGTGTCCTGCTCAGGAGGTTTCCCTTTACCTCCTTTCTTGGAATGAAAGGAAGTCTCTCAAAAATTGAGAGAATGCTTGCTAAGAGTTGGATCTCACTGACGTCTCTGACTCTTGGGGACTTGTTGAAGGAGATGCTCCAGTTGCATGCATTTGAAAAGCACAAGCATTTGGGGTGGGGAATTCATCCAAATTTAAAAAGATAATTGGGTCCTACTGGGTCTAAAAAGTAGACCATTTCCCATGGATTGATGGTGTGCAGATGTCCACTTCATTATTGTCATACCAAGAAGCCAAACCCAGACTCAAAAACTTGGTGTTCTTCAACTAGTATGCTGCCCAGAGGCGATCAATTAACATCACGCTCCTCATTCTTTTTCAAACATCGATTTTGTGAAGTCACACTGGGTGGTTCTGGTGTTGCATCACTTAGTCTATTGTGAGTTTATATTTGGAGTCACATCTTTCCTGACCTTTACTCTTTATGTTTCTTGCAGTATAGGATATTGTTTACGGCTGTCAGGACGGGACGGGACTGCTCCCTGCTGATCAACAGGTGGTGCTTATTATTATATTTTCACTCTTCTTTATTATTTTTCTTTCTTTGTTATTGTTCAATTGTTGGTATGTTGATGGTACATCCCATACATAAACTCTCTCTACACTGTGTCCTTTCATTGATAATTATATCCCGGTAAGCATAGTGTTTCCATTCTCTATAGCAGCCTTTCTCAACTAGGGTTCCTCAAGAGGTCACCAGGTGTTCCTTGAGCAAATATCAAATTCTGCCTCTCAGATAAGTAGCCATGGACACCAGTCATGTTTTTAGTTATCTGTAATGGGCCATTTTTCCCACTGACCACCAATGTAAGGGACATTCTTCCCACTGGCCACCAATGTAAGGGACATTCTACCCACTGATCACCAATGTAAGGGACATTCTTCCCACTGATCACCAATGTAAGGGACATTCTTCCCACTGGCCACCAATGTATGGGGCATTCTACCAACTGGCCACCAATGTAAGGGTCATTCTTCCCACTGACCACCAATGTAAGGGACATTCTTCCCACTGACCACCAATGTATGGGGCATTCTACCAAATGGCCACCAATGTAAGAAGCATTCCTCCTACTGATTAACAATGTAAGGAGCATTCTTCCCTCCCTACTACCAATGTAAGGGGCATTCTTCCAACTGACCACCAATAAAAGGGACATTCTTCCCAAAGCTACCAATGTAAGGATCATTATACCTACTGATCACCAATGTAAGGGGCATTCTTCCCACTGATCATCAATGTAAGGGACATTCTTCCCAATGGCCACCAATGTAAGGGGCATATACCTAATGACCACCAATGTAAGGAGCATTCTTCCTACCCTACTGCCAATGTAAGGGGCATTCTTCCCACTGACCACCAATAAAAAGGACATTCTTCCCACTGACCACCAATAAAAGGAACCTTCTTCCCAAAGCCACCAATGAAAGGGGCATTCCACTCACTGATAACCAATGTAAGGGACATTCTTCCCACTGACAACCAATATAAGGAGCATTCTTCCCACTGACCACCAATGTAAGGAACATTCTTCCCACTGACCACCAATGTAAGGAGCATTCTTCCCACTGATCACCAATATAAAGGACATTCTTCCCACTGACCCCCAATATAAGGAACATCTTAACCACTGACCACCAATGTAAGGAACATCTTTACCACTGAACACCAATGTAAAAGGTATTCTTCCAACACACCCCCCATGTAAGGAACATTTCTCCCATTGACCATAAATGTAAGGGACATACTTCTCTCTGGGCACCAATGCAAGTGACATTCTTCCCACAAACCCCCAATGTAAGGAGAATTCTTCCCACTGACCCCCAATGTAAGGAGTATTATTTCTACTGACCCCCAATGTAAGGAACATTCTTCCCACAAACCCCCAATTTAAATGGGCCTTTCTTTCAATGGCCACCAATGTAAAGGGGTTATTTTTCCAACTGAGCACCCATCTGAGGGGACCTGTCCCCCCTTACCACCAGCTGACAAATTCCATGACAGACAGCATTTCTCTACAGACCACCAGTGTGAGTGAACAGTACTATTTCAACTGTCTGCTTTGTTTTTTTTTTCTGGTCATATTATTATTCATTTCATTTCATTATTTTTACTGAAAATTCTAACATTTTCAAAACATCTGATTAAAAAAAATGAAGGGGAAGCCCATCTTAGACATTTTTCTCTGGAACAGGGGCAGACTGACTATTCGGAAACTCGGGCACTGCCCGAGGGCCCGGGGTCAGTAAGGGGCCCCATGAGATGCCCCTGGTACCTTTCATAGGCTTTTTTGGGTGTGGTTTGAGTGTGGGCAAGGACACAGGGGCCCCCTATTGCCCGGGGGCCCCATAATTGGAATTACTCTGCTCTGGAATCACTAGTCACTACCTTTTCTTGCTTTGGTGACAACTCTATAATGTTTTATTTTCTACCTTTACTGTCCTGTTGACAATGGTCACCAGAGCAAACAGAGGGGCAAATCAAATCTTTTCACTATTATGTTGTACATATACTGTACTTTAAAAAAGAAGAAAGACAGTGATTTGGGTGCCCTTTTCTAAGTGTATGTAAAGGCAAATAAATTAAGTTTCAATAATTAGTTTTTTTTAGGTGAAAGAAAAAAGAAAACAACATATACAGACTATGGCAAACATTGTTACAAGTGTTTTAAAATTCTATAATGTTACCATAAAGATTTTTTGGAACAAGAAAAGAAGATAAACTGGAAGGGAATGTGGGGTATTGCCACGAAGTAAGGAAAAGAGGCAAAGTTTATTTGTGTTGTAGTTAGTATAGTTAGTATAGTAGGGAGAGGCTTCAAACCCGTTCAAATATTTTCCGTCATGTCTATCCTGGAAACATAGTTACATAGGTTTACCAAAGATGCAAGTCCATCATGCTCAACCAACAGAAACCTCCATATACCGAAGCCTATAGCCGTTGTTGATCCAAAGGAAGACAAAAAACTATTTAACCCTTTGAGGACCGTAAGGTTTTGGAACGCCAAAAGAATCAATTTTTATGTTTTTAAAGTTCATACACTTCCGTTGCTGTAACTAAGCCATTTCACAAAATAATTGGCAAAAAGCTAGATCCATTTGTTGTTTGTTGATAAGAACTAATATTTTGACTCAAACCAAAAAAAAAAAAAGTTTTAAGTTCTTAATCAGATGATACACACAATTGCAAACATGGGACAAATACGTCCCTTGGTCCTCAAAGGGTTAACCAGTTCAGCTCCGGAAAATTTTACCTCCTTCATGACCACGCTATTTTTTGCTATACAGCGCTGTGTCACTTTAGCCACCTTATTACCACACTATATTGGCTACAGCGCGCTTGTCCAGTTCTGGGAGGGCGTCATATGACGTTCTCCTAGAACGCGCCCCGCGCACGTCCCTAGCGGCATGACATGGTGAAAGGTCAACCACAGTGGTCAGGTGTGTCCAATCACAGCTGACCACTATGTAAATACACTTGCCGGTTATCGGTAGTTCTTTCCTCACACTGTTAGAGCACGAGGAAAGTAAGCAGACATCTGCACTGAGAATTCAGGGCACTGATAACAGTGCAGCCCGAAAGTGCCCATCAGTGCTGTCCATCAGTTCCCAACAGTGATGCCAATCTGTGCCTGTCATATCAGTGCCCATCAGTGCTGCAAATCAATGCAGCATCATCAGTGCCTCCTCATCAATGCCCACCAGTACTGCCTCATCAGTGCAGCCTATCAGTGCCCATCAGTGCTGCCTATACGTGCTGCCTCATCAGTGCTGCCTATCCGTGCTGCCTCATCAGTGCCCATCAGTGCTGTCCATCAGTTCCCAACAGTGCTGCCAATCTGTGCCTGTCACTGCTGCCAGTCAGCTGGGGGCAGAGTTGTGGATGGCTTTGTAAGTTTTTGTTTAACATTTTGAATATTATATTCAAAATATATTCATTATATTCATGAATATTCGCTGTGTGAGTGGAAGCCAGTGGAGGGATTGGCATAGAGGGGTGGAGGAAAGTGGAGGGATTGGCATAGAGGGGTGGAGGCCAATGGAGGGATTGGCATAGAGGGGTGGAAGCCAGTGGAGGGATTGGCATAGAGTGGTGGAAGCCAGTGGAGGGATTGGCATAGAGGGGTGGAGGCCAGTGGAGGGATTGGCATAGAGTGGTGGAAGCCAGTGGAAGGATTGGCATAGAGGGGTGGAGGCCAGTGGAGGGATTGGCATAGAGGGATGGAAGCCAGTGGAGGGATTGGCATAGAGGGGTGGAAGCCAGTGGAGGGATTGGCATAGAGGGGTGGAGGCCAGTGGAGGGATTGACATAGAGGGGTGGAGGCCAGTGGAGGGATTGGCATAGAGGGGTGAAGGCCAGTGGAGGGATTGGCAGAGAAGGGTGGAGGTCAGTGGAGGGATCGGCGGAGAGGAGTAGCAGACACTGAACGGAATCCAATGGAAGGATTGGCATAGAGGGGTGGAGGCCAGTGGAGGGATTGGCATAGAGGGATGGAAGCCAGTGGAGGGATTGGCATAGAGGGGTGGAGGCCAGTGGAGGGATTTGCATAGAGCGGTGGAAGCCAGTGGAAGGATTGGCATAGAGGGGTGGAGGCCAGTGGAGGGATTGGCATAGAGGGGTGGAAGCCAGTGGAGGAATTGGCATAGAGGGGTGGAGGCCAGTGGAGGGATTGGCATAGAGGGGTGGAGGCCAGTGGAGGGATTGGCATAGAGGGGTGGAAGCCAATGGAAGGATTGGCATAGAGGGGTGGAGGCCAGTGGAGGGATTGGCATAGAGGGATGGAAGCCAGTGGAGGGATTGGCATAGAGGGATGGAAGCCAGTGGAGGGATCGGCATAGAGGGGTGGAGGCCAGTGGAGGGATCGGCATAGAGGGGTGGAGGCCAGTGGAGGGATCGGCGGAGAGGGGTAGCAGACACTGAACAGTTGGTAAGGTGGATGAGCGTGGCAGCAACATTCATGATGGACTGGGGGGGGGGGGATAGCCTATGTAAAGGTAACCCAATGAGGAGGGAGTTGCAGTAGTGGAAGCGAGATAACCAGGGAGTGAATTAGGAGCTTTGTGGTGGTATTATTATTATTATACAGGATTTAATATCCCCCCTGTGCTCTTCTCAAGAGAGTATAAATTCAGTTCCTCTAATCTGTCCTCATAGCTGAGCTCCTCCATGCCGTTTATCACTTTGGTCGCCCTTCGTTGCACTTTCTCCAGTTCTTCGATATCCTTCCTTTGAACAGAAGCCCAAAACTGAACTGCACCAATGATTTGTACAGGACAGACGATGTCTCTCTGGAGTCTATACCTCTCTTAATACAAGGAAGTATGGTGCTTGGGATTGCATGTTATTATTAAGTCTATGAACTACTAGAAACAGGAAACAGGAGGAAATGATTTTCCTTTCTCAGAAGAACGAACTTCCCAATTCTTAGTTAACAAGTACAAATGTCCTCATGGGTGGATTTCCCTGACCTCTTGCTAAGATGACAACTCATAAGCTTTGGATTTCACCTAAATTTCTGTCTCGGTGACAAAGATCCTTAAGACAAGAAAAGAAGGGTGGACACAGCGGGGACTCACCCTTCCCCACTCAATGCAAAGCTGCAAAGAAAAAGGTTCTTTTCCATTGATCATCAAGTGTGTCAACTTGCCACTGACGTCCAATGTAGGGGGTCACTTCTACACTGATCACTATCCTTAAGGGAGCCTTTCTTCATTGACTACCAACATGAGGAGGCATTTTTCGATTGACCATCATTGGAGGACTGACAGTTTCCTACTGATGTCCGATGTAAGGGGTCCCTTCTACACTGATTACCAGAAAAGGATTTATTTATTTATTTTAGGTACTTACATAGTGCCGTCAATATACACAGTGCTTTACATATATATTGTACATTCACATCAGTCCCCGCCCCCGAGGGGCTTACAATCTAAGGTCCCTAACTCACATTCATACATACTAGGGCCAATTTAGACAGGATCCAATTAACATACCAGCATGTCCTTGGAGTGTGGGAGGAAACTGGAGTACCTGGAGGAAGCCCACGTAGGCACAGGGAGAACATGCAAACTCCAGGCAGGTGATGCCATGGCTCGGATTCAAACCAACAACCCCAGTACTGCCAGGCTGAAGTGCTAACCATTTAGCCACTGTGCTGCCCATGTTTTATTTATTGACCACCAATGTGAGGGGGCATTTTCAACTGACCATCAATGTAAGGGGGCAATTTCCCACTGGCATCCAATAAAAGGGGTCACTTCTACACCTCTCACCAAAAAAAAGGCCTTTTTATCCATTGATCACCAATGTTAGGGGGCATTTTCTATTGACCGTCAATGTAAGGAGACAATTTGCCACTGACATCCAATGTAGGGGGTCACTTCTACACTGATCACTGATGTAGGGGGTCACTTCTACACTGATCACTGTCATTAAGGGAGTCTTTCTCCATTGACTACCAACATGAGGAGACATATTTCTATTGACCACCAATGGAAGGCTGACAATTTCCTACTGAAGTCCAATGTAAGGGGGTCACTTCTACACTAATTACCAATAAAGGGCATTTTCTTTATCGACCACCAATGTGAGGGGGCATTTTCAATTGACCATCGATGTAGGGGGACAATTTCCCAGTGACATCCAATAAAAGGGGCCAGTTTTACACTGATCACCAAAAAATGGGCCTTTTTGTTCCTTGACTACCACTGTGACAGGGCATTTTACATTTTCCCACTGACATTTCACGTAAGGGGTCACTTCCACACTGATCTCCAATGTAAGGGGTTTTCTCCATTGAGAACCAAAGTGGTGGGGTATTTTCCATTGAGCACCATTGTAAAGGTGATTATTTCCCACTTGCCTCCAATGCACCGGTCACCAATGTAAGGGGTTTTCTCTATTGGCTACCAACATGAGAGGACATTTTCCATTGACCACCAATGTAAGGGGCCAATTTCTCACTGATGTCCAATTTCCCACTGATGTCCAATACCTCCATCGCCAATGTAAGAGGTTTTCTCCATTGACTACCAACACGAGGGGACTTTTTTTTCATTGACTACCAATGTGAGAGGAAGCTATTCCATCAACTATTGTAATTGGACACTACAGCTTTCAAAGTTTGTTTTTTCCCTTCTGGCCATTATTGTTCGTTTCATTTAAATGTATTTGCCCCAGGGTTGTAAAGGCCATTTTCTTTATACATCTATTTATAACCTTCTACAGCTTACTGATCGTTCTACCATGAGATGTAGAGGAAATCATTTTTTGTGCAGGGGTTCCCTGATACCTCAAAATTATTTCAAGGGTTCTTCTAGGGCAGTGGTCTCCAAACCAGAATGGACGTGGCTCTTTGCTTGAATATATCTGGCCCTAGGAGCACAATTCCTCCCTCTGACACAAATAATGAGGGGTAATTCCTGCCTTTGTAGAAACGCTTCAATGAATTTGGATGTCAGTGATTACAAAATGGAATGCTCCTAAGAATGATTTTTCAGAATTTCCATAGGAACGTTCGAACGAAATTCGACTCAGTGATGGCAAGATGGAATGCTCTAAGCAGGAGTCTCCAAACTTTCTAAACAAAGGGTCAGTTTACTGTCCTTCAGGCTTTACAAGGGGCTGGACCGTGGGAGTAGAAAATCTCCTGCCATCAGTGGGCATAAATAATGCTGCATCTTTGGTTTTAATGGAAGTAAGAAGGATTTATTGCTGGTATCAATGTGATGAATAGTGCCATTGATGGTATCAGTGGGAGGAATGGTGTCCTATCATTGGTGTCAGTTGGTGGAATAGTGCCCCAAGGGCCAGTTAAGGACAACATAGGGCCACAACGCAGTTTGGTGACCACTGCTCTGAAGGATGATTTTTCAGGATTTTTTTTAGAAATGTGAGAACAAAATTCAACTCAAATATAGTAAGAAGGAATGCTCTGAGGAACGATTTTTCAAAATTTCCATAAAAATGTTAGAACAAATTGTGATGGCAAGATGGAATGCTTTGAAAAACTATTTTCAAAATTTCCAACAAAACTTGATGGTGGGAAGCAGAAAATTGTTTCTAAACTTGAACGATTGAACATATCTCGACTCAATGACAGCTAGATGGAATTCTCTGACGAATAATTATTCTGAATTTTTTGTAGGAACTTTCAGACAAAATTTGACATAATGATGGCAAGACTAAATGCTCTGATGAACAATTTCTTCAGAATTTACTTACGACCGTTTAAACTAAATTAGACTCCGTGATAGCAAGATGGAATGCTCTAAAGAACAATTTTCAGAATTTGCATACAAACATTCTAACAAAATTCAACTCAATTATGGTAAGTTGGAATGCTCTGAGGAGTGATTTTTCAGAATTTCCATAGAAATGTTAGAACAAATTCCAACTCGATGGCAAAATGGAACGCTCTAAAAAACACCTTCCCACAAAATGTGACTCAATGGTGGCAAGAAGGAATGCTTTTAAAATTTGCATATGAACGACTGAATATAATTCGACTCAAGGATGGCAAGTTGGAATGCTCTGCTGAACAATTATTCTGAATGTTTTGTAGGAGTCAAAAACATTGACTCGATGTCCAGACGGAATGTTTCAAAGAATTTTTTATTTCTGAATTTCTGTAGGAACGTTAGAAACAATTAAGTACTGTCCGTGATATTTTTTTTATTTGCACTAATATACAATTTTCAGGACAAGCTTTCGGTGTTTGTCACCTTCTTCAAGGTCCAAGCAGTAATATGGCTACAATCACCTCAAGCAAAATGTAGGAACATTGGAACGAAATTCTACTCAATTATAGTAAAACAGAATGGTCTGAGGAACAATTTTTCAGAATTTCCAATGGAATGTTAGAACAATTTTCGACTCAATCATGGCAAGATGGAATGCTCTGAAAAACAATTAAAAAAATTTGCATATGAACTTTCCAACAAAATTGGACTCAATGGTGGCAAGAAGGATTGCTTTTTAGAAATTTTTTTAAAAAGTTGCATACGAACATTCCAACAAAATTTGACTAAATGGTAGCAAGACGAAACGCTCTGAAAAAAAAATCAAAATTTGCATATGAATAATTGAACGTAATTCAATTCAACGATGGTGAGATGGTGAAAATTTTTTCATAGGAATTTTGATACGAAATTTGACTCAATGATGGCAAGATGGAAGCTCTGATGAACAATTTTCTTAGAATTTGCCTACGAATGATAGCAAGGTGGAATGCCCTGAAGAACAATTTGCAAACTTTGCAAATGTACAAACAAAATTTGACTCAATGATGGCAAGATGGAAAGCTCTGATGAACAATTTTCGTAGAATTTGCCTACGAGTGATAGCAAGGTGGAATGCCCTGAAGAACAATTTGAAAACTTTGCAAACAAAATTGACTCGGTGATGACAAGATGGGATGCTCTGACGGTCAATTTTGCAGAATTTTACGTAGGAAAGTTCAAACGATATTCTATTGGTGTAAGGTCAGGTTTAGACATTTTTCACAGAAAACGATCCCTATTGGCAGACTTTTTCTCGTCTTTTGTTTTTTGGGGCATCTCAAAAGTTTCAGATCTTGGTGTCAGATAGAGAGGATCCGTCTCGCATACAGGAAAAAAAAAAAATATCAGGACAGAGGATCTAATACTTTCCTACGATGTACAAATTTAAAATAAAAAAGTTGCCTTTATGTAGACTTTAAGGTGGCAAGAAGGATCGCTTTTTAGAAATTTTTTCAAAATTTGCGTATGAACATTCCAACAAAATTTGACTAAATGGTGGCAAGATGGAACGCTCTTACAAGAAAAAAAAAATGTGTATATGAATAATTGAACGTAATTCAATTCAACGATAATAAGATGGCGACAATTTTTTCATAGGAACTTTTAAATGAAAGTTGACTCAATGATAGCAAGGTGGAATGTCCTGAAGAACAATTTGCAAACTTTGCAAACGTTCAGACAAAAAATTGACTCGGTGATAACAAGATGGGATGCTCTGACGGCCAATTTTGCAGAATTTTACGTAGGAAAGTTCAAACGATATTCTATTGGTGTAAGGTCAGGTTTAGATATATTTCACAGAAAACGATCCCTAGTGGCAGACTTTCCCTCGTCTTTTGTTTTAGTGGCATCTCAAAAGTTTCAAATCTTGGTGTCAGATAGAGAGGAACAGTCTCGCATACAGCAAAAAAAAAAAATCTGGACAGAGGGTCTAATACTTCCCTACGATCTACAAAATTAAAATAAAAAAGTTGCCTTTACGTAGACTTTATGGTGGCAAGAAGGATCGCTTTTGAAATTTTTTTTCAAAATTTGCGTATGAACATTCCAACAAAATTTGACTAAATGGTGGCAAGACGGAACGCTCTTACAATAAAAAAAAATGTGCATATGAATAATTGAACATAATTCAATTCAACGATGGTAAGATGGCGACAATTTTTTCATAGGAACTTTTAAATGAAAGTTGACTCAATGATAGCAAGGTGGAATGTCCTGAAGAACAATTTGCAAACTTTGCAAACGTTCAGACAAAAAATTGACTCGGTGATAACAAGATGGGATGCTCTGATGGCCAATTTTGCAGAATTTTACGTAGGAAAGTTCAAACGATATTCTATGGGTGTGAGGTCAGGTTTAGATATTTTTCAGAGGAAGCGGTCCCTATTGGCAGACTTTCCCTCGTCTTTTGTTTTTGGTGGCATCTCAAAAGTTTCAAATCTTGGTGTCAGATAGAGAGGATCAGTCTTGCATACAGCAAAAAAAAACCTGGACAGAGGGTCTAATGCTTCCCTACAATCCACAAAATTAAAATAAACAAAAGTTGCCTTTACGTAGACTTTAAGGTGGCCGGAAGGATCGCTTTTTAGAAATTTTTTTCAAAATTTGCGTAAGAACATTCCAACAAAATTTGACCAAATGGTGGCAAGAGGAAAAAAAAAAATCTAAATTTGCATATGAATGATTGAACGTAATTCAAGGATGGTAAGATGGTGAAAAATTTTTCATAGGAACTTTTATACGAAACTTGACTCAATGATGGCAGGATGGAAGCTCTGAAGAACAATTTTCTTAGAATTTACCTACGAGGGATAGCAAGGTGGAATGCCCTGAAGAACAATTTGCAAACTTTGCAAACGTTCAAACAAAAATTGACTCGGTGATGACAAGATGGGATGCTCTGATGGTCAATTTTTCAGAATTTTACGTAGAAAAGTTCAAACGAGGTGAGGTCAGGTTTAGACATTTTTCAGAGGAAACGGTCCCTATTGGCAGACCTTCCCTCGTCTTTTGTTTTTGGTGGCTTCTCAAAAGTTTCAAATCTTGGTGTCAGATAGAGAGGATCAGTCTTGCATACAGCAAAAAAAAAACCTGGACAGAGGGTCTAATGCTTCCCTATGATCTAAAAAATTAAAATAAACAAAAGTTGCCTTTACATAGACTTTAAGGTGGCCTGAAGGATCGCTTTTTAGAAATTTTTTCAAAATTTGCGTACGAACATTCCAACAAAATTTGACTAAATGGTGGCAAGACGATAAAAAAAAAATCAAAATTTGCATATGAATGATTGATAGTAATTCAATTCAAGGATAGTAAGATGGCGAAAAGTTTTTCATAGGAACTTTTATACGAAATTTGACTCAATGATGGCAGGATGGAAGCTCTGAAGAACAATTTTCTTAGAATTTGCCTACGCGGGATAGCAAGGTGGAATGCCCTGAAGAACAATTTGCAAACTTTGCAAACGTACAAACAAAAATTGACTCGGTGATGACAACAAAAGTCTGACGGTCAATTTTTCAGAATTTTACGTAGGAAAGTTCAAACGATATTCTATGGGTGTGAGGTCAGGTTTTGATATTTTTCAGAGGAAACGGTCCCTATTGGCAGACCTTCCCTCGTCTTTTGTGTTTGGTGGCATCTCAAAAGTTTCAGATCTTGGCGTCAGATAGAGAGGATCAGTCTCGCATACAGCAAAAAAACAAAAACAAAAACCCGGACAGAGGGTCTAATGCTTCCCAATGATCTACAAAATTAAAATAAACAAAAATTACCTTTACGTAGACTTTAAGGTGGCCAGAAGGATCGCTTTTTAGAAATTTTTTCAAAATTTGCGTACGAACATTCCAACAAAATTTGACTAAATGGTGGCAAGACGAAAAAAACAAAACAAAATTTGCATATGAATGATTGAACGTAATTCAATTCAAGGATAGTAAGATGGTGAAAATTTTTTCATAGGAACTTTTATACGAAATTTGACTCAATGATGGCAGGATGGAAGCTCTGAAGAACAATTTTCTTAGAATTTGCCTACGAGTGATAGCAAGGTGGAATGCCCTGAAGAACAATTTGCAAACTTTGCAAACGTACAAACAAAAATTGACTCGGTGATGACAACAAAAGTCTGACGGTCAATTTTTCAGAATTTTACGTAGGAAAGTTCAAACGATATTCTATGGGTGTGAGGTCAGGTTTTGATATTTTTCAGAGGAAACGGTCCCTATTGGCAGACCTTCCCTCGTCTTTTGTGTTTGGTGGCATCTCAAAACTTTCAAATCTTGGCGTCAGATAGAGAGGATCAGTCTCGCATACAGCAAAAAAACAAAAACAAAAACCCGGACAGAGGGTCTAATGCTTCCCTATGATCTACAAAATTAAAATAAACAAAAATTACCTTTACGTAGACTTTAGGGTGGCCAGAAGGATCGCTTTTTAGAAATTTTTTCAAAATTTGCGTACGAACATTCCAACAAAATTTGACTAAATGGTGGCAAGACGAAAAAAACAAAACAAAATTTGCATATGAATGATTGAACGTAATTCAATTCAAGGATAGTAAGATGGCGAAAATTTTTTCATAGGAACTTTTATACAAAATTTGACTCAGTGATGGCAGGATGGAAGCTCTGAAGAACAATTTTCTTAGAATTTGCCTACGAGGGATAGCAAGGTGGAATGCCCTGAAGAACAATTTGCAAACGTTCAAACAAAAATTGACTCGGTGATGACAACAAAAGTCTGACGGTCAATTTTTCAGAATTTTACGTAGGAAAGTTCAAACGATATTCTATGGGTGTGAGGTCAGGTTTTGATATTTTTCAGAGGAAGCGGTCCCTATTGGCAGACCTTCCCTCGTCTTTTGTGTTTGGTGGCATCTCAAAAGTTTCAGATCTTGGCGTCAGATAGAGAGGATCAGTCTCGCATACAGCAAAAAAACAAAAACAAAAACCTGGACAGAGGGTGTAATACTTCCCTACGATCTACAAAATGAAAATAAAAAAAAAAATGTTGCCTTTACGTAGACTTTAAGGTGAGGCACCTGAACTTTGGTGCCCGTCTCGTGCCTGCTGAACCAGCTCTGCTGCTTATCTGCCTGGCAGCCTCTGTACCTGTCCTTGGCATGTAGTCGCTGGTACCGGCGGCTCTGCACACGCTCTTATCTACCTCTATAGTCATTTTCCTTCCAAAGCCCTATTTCCTCTTCTGTGTTTTCCAGGATTGTATGAGGACCCATCACACTCACCTCTTCATCCAGACCCTCACTCGTCTCTGTTCTTCTCTCCTCTCCCTCCTCCTGATTGTGACCGAGGACTCGCACCGACGGCTTTAGTCAGGCAGTCTTGCCTGGCCCAGAGCGGCTCTCAGAATCTGGCCCGACCTGTCTGTCTGGAAGTCTCACCTAGTGCAGGTTCCGTCTCTGTCCCCTCCCTCCTTGCAGGTGCATTGATAAGGGACTTGTCACCTATAGCAATTGTCCCAGTGACGCACGTAGGCAGAGAGCGATGTGGTGCCTCCCTGGGAAGGGTGGCAGGAGGGGGTCACCTCCAAAATAAATGAATATTAAAAAAAAAAAAGAAAAAAGAAAAGCAAAACAAAATGTGAAATGGTATAATCGCCATTCGCTGATAGATAAGTGCAGAGGTCACGTGTCCATCGCGGTGGGATTTCGGAGAGGTAGCCACCATATTCCGGGACTGGGATGGCCAGCATTGTGGGTGCAGGTCAGGGGGGCGTATTTATCTGACGTTCAGCAAACATTCACTGCAGGTGAATCTTCCAGGTGCAGGACGATGATTGATCCACCGCCCCATTCGCCGCTGTGTAATCATCCCCATATATGTGATCTGAGAACGGGATATCCAATGTGTGGACAATGCCTGGCCATATACAATCATATTTAGAGGGCGAGTCGGTCCGATGAGTGAAATCTCCTCCTTTAACTTTACAGATGAACTCCAGGACAAAAATACATGGAAAAGCTTGTGGTTGGGGAAGGGGGCGGTAAAAACACAAAGCTGAGCTGCCTTTTTACCTAGAAACATAGAAAAGTGATGGCAGAATAAGACTGAGGTGGACCATTGAGTCTGTTTTTTGGGGTTTTTTTTTTAGTTTTTTGTGTGTGTGTTTTTGGTTTTGGGGGTTTTTTAATTCTTTAATTTTTTTGTACTTTTGTATTTTGGTTGTGGGGTTTGTTTATGTTTTTTGTTAACTTTTTTGTTTTAGTTTTTTTTGTGTGTTTTTTGGGGGGGGGTGTTTTTTTTTTTTGCATTTTTGTTTTTTGGTTGTGGGGTTTGTTTTATGTTGTTTGTTAACTTTTTTGTTTTAGTTTTTTTTTCTGTTTTTTGGGGGGGGTTTGTTTTTTTTTGTATTTTTGTTTTTTGGTTGTGGGTTTTTTTTATGTTTTTTGTTAACTTTTTTTGTTTTAGTTTTTTTTATGTTTTTTTGGGGGGGGGTTAATTTTTTTTTTTGTATTTTTGTTTTTTGGTTGTGGTTTTTTTTTTGTTTTTTGTTAACTTTTTTGTTTTAGTTTTTTTTCTGCGTTTTTTTGGGGGGTTTAATTGGTTTTTTTTGCATTTTTGTTTTTTGGTTGTGGGCTTTTTTTTGTTTTTTGGTAACTTTTTTGTTTTAGATTTTTTCTGTTTTTTTTTTTTTCGGGGTGGTATTTTTTTTTTTGTATTTTTGTTTTTTGGTTGTGGGGTTTTTTTTAATGTTTTTTGTTAACTTTTTTGTTTTTGTTTTTTTTCTGTGTTTTTTTTGGGGGGGTTTGTTTTTTTTTGTATTTTTGTTTTTTTGGTTTGGGGGGGTTTAACGTGTTTTTTTGTTAACTTTTTTATGGTGTGTGTTTGTTTTTTTGGTGTTGGATTTTTTTTGTATTTTTGTTTTTTTTAATTTTGTTTTTTTGTATTATTGTTTTTTGGTTTTGGGTTTTTTTAAATTTTTCGTTAACTTTTTTGTCTGAGTATAGACTTTTTTTTTTACTTTTAGTTTTTTTCTGTTTTTTTTGGGGGGGTTTAATTGTTTTTTTTTTGTATTTTTGTTTTTTGGTTTGGGGGGTTTAACGTTTTTTTTGTTAACTTTTTTGATAACTTTTTTATGGTGTGTGTTTTTGTTTTTTGGTGTTGGATTTTTTTTAAATTTTTTTTTTGTATTTTTGTTTTTTGTTATTTTTTTGTATTTTTGTTTTTTTGGTTTTGGGTGTTTTTTATTTTTTTTGTTAACTTTTTTGTCTGAGTATAGACTTCCCCCCATCCACTCCCCCTTAAGCTGCAATGGCAGACAGATGGGGATGTACACGTCCCGCAGCTGTGACGCTTTGCGGCAAAAATGATCCCTGCCGTCACGCTCAGCGGGCAGTACTGTCCACCAAATGCGACCCCTTCACCTGAATGGGGCCGTGCCGCCGCGACATTGCAGGGGTGTGAGATTGTAGGCGCAAGGAGGGGACATAACACCTCCTCGACTTTTTATCAAATGTGAAGAGTGATCCACCGCGGGCCACTCTTCAGATGGCCAATGCTATCGTTAGCGCACATTGGAAGGCAATCGCCGCAAGAAGCTCAACACGCATTTGGGTGCCATTATCCTTCAATAGCAACGTGACGCGATTCTGCTGCGATTGTCGCAATGGCAGGATCACGTTGCCATTGCGGCAAACCGCGCCATTAAAAATCACATGAAGCTTGTCGCCCAATACAGAGCAGCAGCTGCTTTTTGGGCGACAAACGTGCAGAGGACAGCCTATACAAGTGAATGGACTGGCCCTATGTGACATAGGGACAATTAGGGCCCTTTCACGCGGGGCGGATGCGTTTAGCGGATCCGCATGCTCAGGGGGGATCTCTCCGGAAGACAGCTCTGTGTCCGCTCTGCTGCTGCAGAACCGACACAGAGCTGCTCGCTCCCCTCAATGGACTGCCTGTCCGTTTTCATCCGACCCGATCCGACAGACGGAAGGAGAATTGGATCCCCATCTGTCCCTTTTCGGTGGATCGGATTGGATGTCGGTGGGTGTCCATTTACACCCGTTGCTCCATAGAGAAGAATGGGGGTCCGATCGGGTCTGCCTGAAAAATGGGCAGGAGGACCCGATCGGGCTGTCCGTGTGAAAGAGCCCTTTTTTTTCTATCCAGCAACAAAAAAAATTACCAGTTTAACAAAAAAAAAGCTGGACTACGCAAAACGCTGTAAAATGCGTCAAAAACGCATCGAAAATGTGTGTAGAAAAATGCGTTTGGAAAGGGTCGGGACTATTTTAAAAGCAAAAAGCAGCGTTTTTGCTACAATAGAGTTCAATGGAGAAGCTGCTGAAATGCATGGCAGTGTGTTTTTGCTGCGTTTTGCGATTTGCATTTTTATTCTGTCCAGAAAAAAAAAAATTCCAGTTTACCAAAAAAAAAAAGCTGAACGAAACGCAGCAAAACGCATCAAAAATGTGTGTAGAAAAATGCGTTTGGAAAGGTTCAGGGATTTTTTTAAAAGCAAAAAGCAGTGCTTTTGCTACAATAGCGTCCAATGGAGAAGCTGCTGAAATAGATGGTAGTGCGTTTTTGGCGCGTTTTGCGATTTGCATTTTTATTCTGTCCAGAAAAAAAAATTCCACTTTAACAAAAAAAAGCAGAACGTGGTAAAAACGCAACAAAAATGCACCAAAAACGCATCAATAATGTCTGTAGAAAAATGTGTTTGGAAAGGGTCAGGGACTATTTTAAAAGCAAAAAGCAGCGTTTTTGCTACAATAGAGTTCAATGGAGAAGCTGCTGAAATGCATGGCAGTGCGTTTTTGCTGCGTTTTGCGATTTGCATTTTTATTCTGTCCAGAAAAAAAAAATTCCAGTTTACCAAAAAAAAAGCTGAACAAAACGCAGTAAAATGCATCAAAAATGCATCAAAAATGTGTGTAGAAAAACGCTTTCGGAAAGGGTCGGGGACTTTTTAAAAGCAAAAAGCAGCATTTTTACTACAATAGAGTTCAATGGAGAAGTTTATGAAATACATAATTTGGCATTTTTATTCTGTCCAGCAACAAAAAAAATTTCCAGTTTAATAAAAAAAAAGAAAAAAGCTGAACAGTATGAAAAATGCGGTAAAACGCATCAAAAACGCATAAAAATGTGTGTAGAAAAACGCTTTTGGAAAGGGTCGGGGACTTTTTAAAAGCAAAAAGCAGCATTTTTGCTACAACAGAGTTAAATGGAGAAGCTGCTGAAATACATGGCGGTGCGTTTGTGCCGCGGTTTATGTTTTTATTCTGTCCAGCAAAAAAAAAAAGGCTGAACAAAATGCAAACGCATAAAAGACGTGTAGAAAAATGCTTTTCGAAAGGGTTGGGGACTTTTTAAAAGCAAAAAAACTGCATTTTTGCTACAATAGAGTCCAATGGAGAAGCTGCTGAAATAGACGGTTGTGCGTTTTTGCCGCGTTTTGCGATTTGCATTTTTATTCTGTCCAGCAACAAAAAAAAATTCCAGTTTAACCAAAACAAAAAAGCTGAACAAAACGCAAAACGCATAAAAAATGCATCAAAAATGTGTGTAGAAAACAGGGGCGGACTGACAACTCATGGGGCCCCCGGGCAATAGGGGATCATGGGGCCCCTGTGTCCTTGCCCAAACTCAAAAAAGCCTATGAAAAAGGAACCAGGGGCATCTCATGGGGCCCCCTACTGACCCCGGGCCCTCGGGCAGTGCCCGAGTTTCCAAATGGTCAGTCCGCTCCTGGGCGAAAAATGCTTTTTGGAAGAGTCGGGGACTTTTTTAAAAGCAACAAAACAGCGTTTTTGCTACAATAGAGTCCAATGGAGAGTCTGCTGAAATAGATGGTTGTGCGTTTTTGCTGCGTTTTGCGATTTGCATTTTAATTCTGTCCAGCAACAAAAATAATTTCCAGTTTAATAAAAAAAAAAGAAAAAAAGCTGAACAATATGCAGAACGCGGTAAAATGCGTCAAAAACGCATGAAAAATGTGTGTAGAAAAATGCTTTTGAAATAGTTGGGGACTTTTTAGCATTTTAACATTTTTGCTACAATAGAGTCCAATGGAGAAGCTGCTGAAATACATGGCGGTGCGTTTTTGCTGTGTTTTGTGTTTTGCATTTTTATTCTGTCCAGCAAAAAAAAAAAAAAAATTCCAGTTTAACAACAAAAAGAAAAGCTGAACAAAACGCGTCAAAAACGCATCAAAAATGTTTTTGCCGCGTTTTGCGATTTGCATTTTTATTCTGTCCAGCAATAAAAAAAAAATTCCAGTTTAACAAAAAAAAAAAAGAACAAAATGCGATAAAACGCATCAAAAATGTGTGTAGAAAAACGCTTTTGGAAAGGATCGGGGACTTTTATAAAAGCAAAAAGCAGCATTTTTACTACAATTAGAGTTCAATGGAGCAGCTGCTGAAATACAGGGCGGTGCGTTTTTATGCGTTTTACCGCGTTTTGCATTTTTATTCTGTCCGGCAACAAAAAAAATTGACACTTTAACATAAAAAAACACAGAACGTTGTAAAAACGCGCCAAAAATGTACAAAAAACGCAGCAAAAAGCACCGGAGAGAGCATCAAACGCAAAATGCATATGTGAACGGAGCCTGAAGAAGAAATCCAAACAGTTATGTACTGTAGTACACCCATACCTGCCGGACCTTCTCTTGTTCCGCTCGGCCAGTCTTGTGATTCCCACACCCCATACCTGCCGGACCTTCTCGCGTTCCGCTCGGCCAGTCTTGTGATTCTCACACCCCATACTTGCCGGACCTTCTCTCGTTCCGCTCGGCCAGTCTTGTGATTCCCACACCCCATACCTGCCGGACCTTGTCTCGTTCCGCTCGGCCAGTCTTGTGATTCTCACACCCCATACCTGCTGGACCTTCTCTTGTTCCGCTTGGCCAGCCTTGTGATTCTCACACCCCATACCTGCTGGACCTTCTCTCGTTCCGCTCGGCCAGTCTTGTGATTCTCACACCCCATACCTGCCGGACCTTCTCTTGTTCCGCTTGGCCAGTCTTGTGATTCTCACACCCCATACCTGCTGGACCTTCTCTCGTTCTGCTTGGCCAGTATTGTGATTCTCACACCCCATACCTGCTGGACCTTCTCTCGTTCTGCTTGGCCAGTCTTGTGATTCTCACACCCCATACCTGCCGGACCTTGTCTCGTTCCGCTCGGCTAGTCTTGTGATTCTCACACCCCTTTCCAGGTGTGCTGCTTCCTTTTAGCATGGCCCCTTCCAATCATGGAACAACCAATGGGGTGAGCCCACGTCCATTCATTGTCCAGTGAGCAGGCAGGTGACACAGGAAGTTGCAAAGCTAATTTAATAAAAGAGTAGTCCCTAGCCTGGCTGCGCAGTGCGGCAGGGGTCTGTGTCACAATGGGGGTTAGACGTGTCACATGACTCATTTCAAAATCAATGCAAACGCATGTCATCGCATCCACACGTCACGTCCAAATGTTGGTTGACATTTACTACAAAGTGCATAGTGAGAATGCGCAAAGAAAGCTGGATGAACGCCTGCGCCTGTCCCCCAATGTGATGAACCCGTGTCATGCATGTTCCATGTGTGTTGCCATGCATTGTAGCAGATGCTGAAACACGTTAACGCACATTGACGCACATCCTAACGCATGCAGTGAGAGGTGATTTCATGTATTTCCATTGACTTCAACAGAAAATGCATCACGCGGAAATACAGACGGGAATCCAGCCGGGTTGTGCGTTGATGTGCATGTTGATGCGTTTCCATTGATCTGTTTGGAATATATATAAGTGTCAATCCAGACTTGTTCCAGTGAGATCCACCCCCCACTCTGCTGTCCCAGAAAGATCCCCCCCACCCCACTCTGCTGTCCTGGAGAGATTCCCCCCCACTCTGCTGTCCTGGAGAGATTCCCCCCCACCCCCCACTCTGCTGTCCCAGAAAGATCCCCCCCCACCCCACTCTGCTGTCCTGGAGAGATTCCCCCCCACTCTGCTGTCCTGGAGAAATCCACCCCCCCACACCCTGCTGTCCTGGAGAGATCCCCCCCCCCACACCCCACTCTGCTGTCCTGGAGAGATCCCCCCCCCCCCCCACTCTGCTGTCCTGGAGAGATTCCCCCCCCACACCCCACTCTGCTGTCCTGGAGAGATCCCCCCCCCCACTCTGCTGTCCTGGAGAGATTCCCCCCCCCCACTTTGCTGTCCTGGAGAGATCCTCCCCCACCCCCCACTCTGCTGTCCTGGAGAGATTCCCCCCCACCCCCCACTCTGCTGTCCCAGAAAGATCCCCCCCCCCACCCCACTCTGCTGTCCTGGAGAAATCCACCCCCCACCTTGCTGTCCTGGAGAGATCCTCCCCCACCCCCCACTCTGCTGTCCTGGAGAGATTCCCCCCCCCCCCACTCTGCTTTCCTGGAGAGATCCAACCCCCCACCCCCCACACTGCTGTCCTGGAGAGATCCTCCCCCACCCCCCACTCTGCTGTCCTGGAGAGATCCTCCCCCACCCCCCACTCTGCTGTCCCAGAGAGATCCCCCCCACCCCACTCTGCTGTCCTGGAGATCCCCCCACCCCCCACTCTGCTGTCCTGGAGAGACCCCCCCCCCCACTCTGCTGTCCTGGAGAGATTCCCCCCCCCCACACCCCACTCTGCTGTCCTGGAGAGATTCCCCCCCCACCCCCCACTCTGCTGTCCCAGAAAGATCCCCCCCCACCCCACACTGCTGTCCTGGAGAGATTCCCCCCCACTCTGCTGTCCTGGAGAAATCCACCCCCCCCCCACCCCCCACTCTGCTGTACTGTGACCACTGTCACTGACTGTTCATTTATATTCTACCGGTGACAATGCAGCAGGAGGAGTGAGACTCTTAATTGGGAAAGAGGAGTTGTTGGGAGGGGAGACTTGCTGGGACTTGTAGTTCCTCCTCGGATGGATGTCCCCGGACTGATTTCAAGCCGAGTTTGCTGAAATTGTGTGACCTCCGGGGGAAGGTTTCCTGGCTGCGTCACTGGTGACAACGTGTGACAGCAAAATGGAGACATGAGAGGACCAGGGAAGCAACTGTGTCTGCTGTGCAGGACCGGAGTGTCCGCAGGTGTCATCAACTGCACACTGCGATCTACTGCACACTGCCATCTACTGCACACTGTCATCTACTGCACACTGCGATCTACTGCACACTGTCATCTACTGCACACTGCAATCTACTGCACAGTCATCTACTGCACACTGCGATCTAGTGTACACTGTCATACTGCTTGCTGCACACTACTGTACCGCTACACACTGCCACACTCTCATATTGCTGCACACTGTGATCTACTGCACACTGTCATATTGCTTGCTGCACACTACTGCACTGCTGCACACTGTCACACCATCATACTGCTGCACACTGTCATACTGCTTGCTGCACACTACTGTACCGCTGCACACTGTCACACCATCATACTGCTGCACACTGTCACACCATCATACTGCTGCACACTGTCATACTGCTTGCTGCACACTACTGCACCGCTGCACAATGTCACACTGCTTCACACCATCATACTACTGCACACCGTCACACTGCTGCACACCGTCACATGGCTGCACACTGTCATACTGCTTCACACCATCACACTGCTTCACACCATCACACTGCTGCACACTGTCACACTGTCCATGGAATTAGAAGCCATTTGTCCCCATGAAGGGGGCCGGTGGCGGGGATCACCTCTGAGCTGATGTCTCAGACTCTGGATGATGCCAGAATAAAGATGGCTCTGTCCTGGAGAGAGATCAGAGGAGGCATCATCAGGGGGTGCTGCGACCTGTGGGAGGCGCTATACCTGGAAGTGTCACACTGACACAATACTGAGCATAGAGCAGATTATCTCTGCCCCCCCCCCCCATCCTATAGGAATATTCCTGTCCCCCAGAACCGGCATCCGCTCCCTGTGCTCCCCATCCCGTCCTCCTCCTCCTCTGGATTCCTCCTCCTCCTCTGGATTCCTCCTCTTCCCTCGCTCTGTAATTGCAGATCTTACAAATGCTGGAGGCCAAATTCAGAAAAGCAATTAGATTAGACTCTAAATTTAGGCCGAAGAATCATCTGCATCAGCGGAACGTTCCCCGCCACCGAGATCCCCGGAACCCACCACTCCCAGCCTGCTATCCTTCACTGCATCTCAGGGCTGCTGATCTCCTCTGGCTTCTTTCAGCAACTTCCTGTCTACAGGCATTCCCTCCAGCATGGACTGCGCATTGCTCAGAGAATGGTGGTGTCGTAAAGCTAGCAGAAAATCGCGTTGTCGCAATGTTGGCGAGTGCAGAAAATCGCGTTGTCGCAATGTTGGCGAGTGCCGAGAATCTCGTTGTCGCAATGTTGGCGAGTGCAGAAAATCGCGTTGTCGCAATGTTGGCGAGTGCCGAGAATCGCGTTGTCGCAATGTTGGCGAGTGCCGAGAATCGCGTTGTCGCAATGTTGGCGAGTGCAGAGAATCGCGTTGTCGCAATGTTGGCGAGTGCAGAAAATCACGTTGTCGCGGTGTTGGGGAGCGCAGGAAATGGCGTTGTTGCGGTGTTGGGGAGTGCAGGAAATGGCGTTGTTGCGGTGTTGGGGAGCGCAGGAAACGGCGTTGTTGCGGTGTTGGGGAGCGCAGGCAACGGCGCTGTCGCGGTGTTGGGAAGCGCAGGAAATGGCGTTGTTGCGGTGTTGGGGAGCGCAGGAAACGGCGCTGTCGCGGTGTTGAGGAGCGCAGGAAACGGCGCTGTCGCGGTGTTGAGCGCAGGAAACGGCGCTGTCGCGGTTTAGGGGAGCGCAGGAAATGGCGTTGTTGCGGTGTAGGGGAGCGCAGGAAACGGCGCTGTCGCGGTGTTGGTGAGCGCAGGAAACGGCGCTGTCGCGGTGTTGGGGAGCGCAGGAAACGGCGCTGTCGCGGTGTTGGGGAGCGCAGGAAACGGCGTTGTCGCGGAGTTGAGGAGCGCAGGAAACGGTGTTGTCGCGGTGTTGAAGAGTGCAGGAAATGACGTTGTCGCGGTGTTGAGGAGCGCAGGAAACGGCGTTGTCGCGGTGTTGAGGAGTGCAGGAAATGACGTTGTCGCGGTGTTGAGGAGCGCAGGAAACGGCGTTGTCGCGGTGTTGAGGAGTGCAGGAAATGACGTTGTCGCGGTGTTGAGGAGCGCAGGCAACGGCGTTGTCGCGGTGTTGGGGAGCGCAGGAAATGGCGTTGTCTTAGTGTTGTAAAAGGCAGAATTGCGTTTCGTTGCGCCATCAGCCAGTACAAAGCGCAGTAATGAAGCACACTGAAGACAATGGCACATTAAAAAGCGAATCAGTTCTTCAGTGACCAGACTGAGGCCCCAACGTCCAACGATTTGGGGGTACTAAGACCCCTCGATCATGAGGAACCCCCCTGACCACGGAGTCCTCATACCCTGAAGACACACACCTGACTGATTGACTTTTGTATTACCTTTTTATTCTGTCTTATTGTACTTTGTATGCGATTTGTTGTCGGTCGCTGTGCTGCGTCTTGCCCTCCATTGTTCCTATGTGTACATATGATACATTGACACAAATGTGAGGGGACCAGGGGCGGACTGATCATTTGGAAACTCGGGCAGTGCCCGAGGGCCCGGGGTCAGTAGGGGGCCCCATGAGATGCCCCTGGTACCTTTTTCATAGGCTTTTTTGAGTTTGTGCAAGGGTGGCCCCAAGATCCCCTATTGCCTGGGGCCCCATGAGTTGTCAGTCCACCCCTGTTCGTCAGCTTAGCTTACCTTAATTATCTTGAAGGGTCTGATGGGTTTTGGCCTTGTGTTGATGTCATTCGTTCCAGATCCTTCTGAGATCATTCAGAATTAATTGACTGGCTATTTAATCCATAGATGACCTCCTTCAGACCTGCATTTGACTTGCTTTAGGTAGGTTTGTAGGGGCATGCAGAACCTCTCCGGCAAAAAAGAACAGCCTATCAACATTTCTTATATCAACTTATACCAGCGCAAAACCCACAAAACAATAAATTGCATCACCCAACCCATAAATAATAATTACTAAATATCACAAACTTAAAAAACACTGTGACACAAAAATATAAATTAAATTTAAAAAATATTAAGTCCAGTGACAAAATCCAATAAAACAGTCCCGTGAAAATTTTTTATTTATATTTTCATTGGATTCTTCCGTGCCAGTGATACCTCCACCATCCACCAGTGCAAAACCAACATTAACCTCCCTGGCGGTATGATTATTTCAGATTTTTGGTGCTGAAAGCGGTACCATTTTTTTTTGCATGGAAATATGTATTTTTTTTATTGTAGGCTGTAATTTTTAGGAAAAACTCACTGAAATCTGTCCGAACAAGAGTCTAGTAAACATCCCAGGTATGATAAAATTTGAAACACAAAATCATAAATTATAATTTAATAAATAATCATAAAAATAATATAAAAATAATAAAAAATTTAATTCAATAATGTAATCAAAGCAAAAACACTGAAATGTGAAATAGAGCGCCAAGTTCTCACATCGCTGAGCTCAGTCGCAAAATCGTTTTCAGTGTCTGATGACGAATTTCCCCCACGATTCATTATCACTCAATTCTGTAAGTGGTTCTGATTTACTATCGCTGTTCTCTAGCTGATCTAAACCGCTTTTTGACCTAAAGGGACACTTTTTGGACGCCATGGACGTTTCTCAGTTTCCAGGCAGAAAGAACAGACAAAATGCAGGCAGGGCGCCGGACAAAGCACTCGGGACAAAATGTATGTGAAATAGGTTGAAACAGCAATGTTTTACTGTGTAAAATGAAAAAAAAAAATGACATTTTTTAAAATTTTTAAATTTCCCGCCGCCGCCGGCGGCGGCGCCCGTACGTCCCGACGTCACAGGGACAGGACACAGAAGCCGGATGCCGGCATCGGCCGGAGGAGATGGCCGGGGACGCTGCAGGGGACACATCGTGGGAGCGCAGGGTAAGGTAAGTGAAGAACACATGCCGGAGCAGCGCCGCATGGTATTCCCGAGTGTAGCTCGGGGTTACCGCTTTTGGTACTGAAATGTTACCCCGAGCTACACTCGGGAATACCGCCAGGGAGGTTAACCGCACTCACCAGATAATGGTGAGTCAAACGCCTTTCAGGGATATTAAGGGCTCCTGGACCCCCTTTACTTTGTATATGACCTCCAAATATTGCCCCCTCTAGTATACGGACACCTCCTCTGGTTACTCCTCTCACCGAGTCCCCCAGAGAAAATCAGGAAGAAGAAAAGACCATAGTGTGATACCGTAATGATTTCAACATTGGCTGGAAAGTAGGTTTTCTCAACAAATGTTCCGTGAAGCCATATGGTTCCTCCAGAGATTGCTAGGGGTTACATACCCTCTTGCTACCCATGTAACACATATGTGTTTCAACAAAGAGGGTGAGCTTTAACATCCACACATCAGACATATGCACCCATAGGCGGCCGAGTTTTCTGTGCTGAGAGCCTGTTCCCAGCACAGTGACTGAGTTGTCAAAGAGTGTTGCCCTCTAATAATGATCGGGAAGTGGATGGACTGGCTCCTGATTGTGTGACCACTGTGACAACCAATCATATTGGTCATGTGACTGAGTAGTCCTTCTTGACCCCTGGGTCTAATGACCCAGACATGAGAACACTGGAGCTGGCTCTAACATAAGGGATCTACACCGATCACTAATAGGAGGGGGCGTTTTTCCATTGACCATCAATGTAAGGGGCCACTACCATTTAAATACTCTACTTATGCGTGTTCTACAACTTACTAATTAGGTGTTCCCTGACTCCTCAAAATTATTTCATCTGGAGTGAAAAGATTGAACACCGGTCCTAAAGTAAACTGGAGCTTTGCCCATGCAGGCCATACCATCTGATTCACTTTGATGTATGCCCCCCTATTGAGCATTGCCCTTTCCCTTATCCCACCACCGTTAGGCCACCAAGAGTGAAAAGTAATACTTCCAGGTCTGGGGACCTTTTTGACTTGTACCCCTTGTTACCAGGTGACAATAATGGTGTTCGGAGACTGGCTACACAGGCACCGAGGCTGTCACACTGGTGGGGGTAGATAGTCCTCACCCGTGTGAAAATTCCTAATTGCGGTCTAGGGATTACCGAGGGTAATGTGTAATCAGCACTAAAGTGAACCTTCATAAGGAAAAGCCAATCTACAATAACACTGAATGGTTACATTCTTGCACAGTCCCAATGGTGGCTGGTTCGGTTCATGATGGTGAGAGATCATCTCACTGATTTATATATATTACGTCACTTTGTCCAATACTCTACTCATTTTGTCATGCTAACCACCATTTTGACCTTTTAGTTTTATGTTGCTGCCATTTTTGCCAAGCCAGAAGAATGGCAGGACACTTTCCCTTTCCTGACCCACATCAGTGAAGGAATAGAGCATTGTCCAGCTTCGGGGGTCATAGAAGGTTAGCTTCCTTGGACCTGACAGACTGAGGTAGACCCCAATTTTCTCCATGGTGCCTTCCACCTCGGGCAGTGGGCTTTCATGCATGTCCAGAGCTCTAAAGGCATCTGTAAATCGGGCAATGCACCAAATCAGCATCTGGGGGCGAAACATGTAGGCATCACCCCTTCTTTGCAGTTGTGGAGAAGCAACACCCACCGCCCACTCCAGTCCATCTCCCACTTTCACCTCCCAGTAGTGGCAACCATGGGTGAAGGCTGGGAGGCCAAGGCAGCAACGCTCAGTTTCGAAGCGGGCATTGCTTGGCATGGGTATCTCGGGAGGAGGCTGGTTTATGAGGGTTTGAAAATCATCGGTGACGGACAGCTCCGGATAGGCAGTCTCGGGGGATAATGTGATGTACTCTACAAGGGAAGAGCAAAGATACTTTATGAGTCTCACAAACTTTTTAATATGATTTCTTAAAGCTGAACTCTGGGCTCAAAAATGTTTATTTAAATATTTTCCTTAAAGGGGAACTCTTACTTAAATTTTTTCAGTGTTTTGAAGTATTTTTTCCCATGTTCTTACCTGCTTTGTAAGCCTGACTTCAAGGCCGTAGATGGCATGCCCCATCCCTCATTGCTGTCCGACAACACAGCCTTCAAGGAGTTGGCTGATTGATAACTGACACTTGAGCAAATAGCACTCTGCCCATTACTTAGTCCTGACCCCTGAAATCTGTGCGGAACTTAATCCTGACCCTTGCACTCTGTGCATTAATTAATCATAACCCCTGAACCCTTCAAATTAATTAATCCTGAACCCTGAACGCTGCATTCCTTATTCCTAACCCCTGCACTCTGTGCATTCCTTAATCTTGACCCCTGCGCTCTGTGCCTTCCTTAATGCTGACCCCTGCGCCCTGTGCATTCCTTAATCCTGACCCCTGCACTCTGTGCCTTCCTTAATCCTGACCCCTGCGCTCTGTGAATTCCTTAATCCTGACCCCTGCGCTCTGTGCATTCCTTAATCCTGACCCCTGCACTCTGTGCATTCCTTAATCCTGACCCCTGCGCTCTGTGCATTCCTTAATCCTGACCCCTGCACTCTGTGCATTCCTTAATCTTGACCCCTGCGCTCTGTGCCTTCCTTAATCTTGACCCCTGCGCTCTGTGCCTTCCTTAATCCTGACCCCTGCGCATTCCTTAATCTTGACCCCTGCGCTATGTGCCTTCCTTAATCCTGACCCCTGCGCTCTGTGCCTTCCTTAATCCTGACCCCTGCGCTCTGTGCCTTCCTTAATCCTGACCCCTGCGCTCTGTGCATTCCTTAATCCTGACCCTTGCACTCTGTGCATTCCTTAATCCTGACCCTTGCGCTCTGCGCATTCTTTAATCCTGACCCCTGCACTCTGTGTGTTATTTATTCCTGACTTCTGCACTCTCTGCGTTACTTAATCCTGCCTCCAGCACTCTGTGCATTATTTTCTGTTGACCTCTGTGACCCCAGCACCCCATGCCTTACATACTCCTGACCCCATCACCCTGTGCCTTACTTACTCCTGACCCCAGTACCCTGTGTGCTACTTAATTACGGCCCATACACTCTGCATGTAACCTAATCCTGACCCCTGAACTCTGGGTGTAACTTAATCCTGACCCCTGCACCCTGTATTACCCAATCCTGACCCCTGCGCTCTATGCATTACTTAATTCTGACGACTGAACACTGTGTGCCATTTACTCCTGACTCCAGCACTCTGTGCATTACTTTCTGTTGACCCCTGTACTTTCTGTGTTATTTACTCCTGACCCCAGCACCCTGTGTGTTACTTAATCCTGACCCCTGCACTCTGTACTTTACACTCTCTTGACCAATAGCAGCAGAGGCTCAGGATTATTTACCCATACCCCTTTAAGTTGCACCCACTGTTGCTGCTTTTTTGCCACATCCAACAATTCACTGTGGCATTCCAGGCTCACCACATCATTCCCCTTCTCATGGTGCCAAAGGTGTTTCTTCTTTACACCCTGATTGTCTGCCTCTTGTTCCAGAAGTCTGTGACTGATTGTTTCAGGGTGTGTTAAAAAACGGGGTCGTGGTTGTGTGGGCGTGGCTACAATTGAGAGTATGGTTTCATCCGCAGGGTTAAAAGTGGGCTTGGTCAGTAAAGTGTCTTAACCAAAGGGTTCCCTTAATCAAAATGAATCCCAACCAGGGGCGGAATGACAACTCATGGGGCCCCTGGGCAATAGGGGATCATGGGGCCCCTGTGTCCTTGCCCAAACTAAAAAAAGCCTATGAAAAAGGTACCAGGGGCATCTCATGGGGCCCCCTACTGACCCCGGGCCCTCGGGCAGTGCCCAAGTTTCCAAATGGTCAGCCTGCCCCTGATCCCGATGTATGTGCACCATGATGTAGAGGGACCCTGGGAGAGGTGAGATGGCATGGACAGTATAGGGGGGTACCGGAGGTCTGGAATTGGTAGGATACTTACCTGGACTCATCACAGCTGTCCTCCAATCTGAAAACAGATAACAAAGGACAAATCAATCATTCATTAAAGAGACTCTAATAATTAGCCCACTATGGCTCAAAACAAAAACGGGGGGATGTTCACCTAATATCAAGCACACTGGCCCTCCACCAGTAGGGTGGAGGACTAAATACCTTAACAACAATTTAGCAATGCATGCACGTAAAATTTCCTACATGGACATTCTATCATGTATACGACATGACAGTCAATGAATCATCTCATTTCAAATACTGTATCTATGAACTGTCCGCAGTGGCGAACACCCGCGTTTTCCTAACTAGCGGACAGGTTTAGCAATGGCCACATGGATACGTCCCATCGGTCCTCGAGAGATTGGTTAATCAATCATCTGATGGCCTTTTTCAGAATTCTAATTGGACTAACATATAGTTCAAATTTGGGGCTCTGTAGGCCACCCTTTGGGGTTTAGGACCCGCTATTTCAGCAATACACGGGTTTGAGGTCAGGATGTGCCAATGTTTTTGTAACGCCTTCCCAACTTCATTCCATTGCGATCCATATTTTCGTGGTAAACCTGGTTGGTCCCAAGAAGGATTTTCACTATTTTTATTCTTCATCTGAAGTAAGGCCTTCCTTTCCATACTAATTGCTCATTTTCTGGCACTCCCAATTACCCTATGTCAAGTGTGTCAAACACAAGGTCCCCCGGGCTGAATCCAGCCCTTCAGGCCATTTTATGTAGCCCTCGCACCTCTTCTGCAGCTGTGGCACCCCCCTTCATCTGCGCCCCCACTTTGTCTCAAATGTTGGCAGCAGAGAGGACAAATCTCCTCTTACAGATCCAGCGCCTCTCTGTGCAGCCGCAGCACCCCCTTATCTCCACCTCCCCTGGTCTCAGCATTCAGCAGAATCTGGTAGCTAACTCCAGCCCTCCTCTGGTCCTCCTCCAGACCCTGAACTTTCTGCTTCCCAGCTCCACCCCTATCCCCTTCCTGGCAACAGCACAAGGGGGGTGCACTGTGATATAAGGGAGGGTGGGGGAGTCTTGACTTCTGATGGTGGGGTGGACTCTTGACACCTGATGTAAAGGAGGGTGGGGTGCTCTGAACATCTAGTCTTACAGATACATGTGGCCCTTTGAGGGCAGCCATAATGCTGATGCGGCCCGCAATTAAATTGAGTTTGACACCCCTACCCTATGTTATACAGCCTTTCCCTCTCATACATCCGCCTTGCTTCTTGTTTGAAATGAATCATCTGGGTACAAATCCTCCATATTCAGAATAATTGACCAGTGGGACTACTCTGTATGAGAAATCAAGGGTGGTGGCTACTCGCATGCAGCAATGCCTTTCCTGGTCTGGTATTAAATGTATTTTTACTGACATTTTGATACGTGACATATCATTTTATTCTCCACTATCTGAAAATATATCATGTTTGGGGGATTAAATGAATCTTCAGGCCTAAAATGATTATTTTTTAAACACGGGTGCAAAACACGCCAAAACGCTCTGGCAGTGAAAAGGTTAAAAGGGGCTGAATGAACCAAGTCCAATCTGCATTGTCTGCCTTTTGTGCACCTGGGTGCCATTCCTAATGGACCCCCAATCCATCCCCCCGATGCTGGAAGCATCCCAGTCCTTTTTTATGGGCCCCCCAGAACCCCTTCATGCAGCCCACTTTACTTACCCACTTCTGAGCTCAGCTCACCTGGATGACCACAAAAAGAAAAAGTAGATTAAAATTCCACCAGAGCAGGAACACATTTTCTAACTCATCAATATTAAAATATGACCTTTGCATTTTCAATCCGCTGACTGTCATTTTCTAAAAAGATCAAAAATGTTAAATGCGGCTTCTTTTTAATAAGGTAGCCCCTGGGCGTTCTGCAATCCATTGGTGTATAAAATGCTCCCAGAAAGCATATTTCTTGCTTGTTTGATTGGTCCAGAAGACTGAATGGAGCTTCGTTTACACTTCTATAGGGCCACTTAGGCTTCATTTACACTTACTCCAAAATGTGGCATTTTTGAGTGGGGGATCAGTAGAGCTGGGGGTTACTACTGAGTGGGGGAATCATTGGAGCTGGGGCTTACTACTGAGTGGGGGGATCAGCAGAGCTGGGGGTTACTACTGAGCGGGGAATCAGCAGACCTGGTGATTAATGAACAGGGAATCAGCAGAGCTGGGGGTTACTTCTGAGTGGGGGAAAAAAATGGAGCTGCAGGATACTACTGAGCAGGGGATCAGCAGAGCTTGGGGTTACTACTGAGCAGGGGATCAGCAGAGCTGGTGATTTGTAATGAGCGGGGGATCAGCACAGCTGAGGGTTACTACTGAGTGGGGGAATCAATGGAGCTGGGGGTTACTACTGAGAGGGGGATCAGCAGAGCCAGGGGTTACTACTAAACAGGAGATCAGCAGAGCTGGGAGTTACTACTGAGTGGGGGAATCAATGGAGCTGGGGGTTACTACTGAGCAGGGGATCAGCAAAGCTGGGGGTTACTACTGAGTGGGGGAATCAGCAGAGCTTTGGATTACTACTGAGTGGGGGAATCAGCAGAGCTTTGGATTACTACTGAGTGGGGGAATCAGCAGAGCTTTGGATTACTACTGAGTGAGGGAATCAGCAGAGCTTGAGATTACCACTGAGAGGGGGATCAGCAGAGCCAGGGGTTACTACTAAACAGGAGATCAGCAGAGCTGGGAGTTACTACTGAGTGGGGAAATCGGCAAATCTGGGAGTTGCTACTAAGTGGGGGAATCAATAGAGCTGGGGTTTACTACTGAGCAGGGGATCAGCAGAGCTGGGGGTTACTACTGAGAAGGGGATCAGCAGAGCTGGGGGTTACTAATGAGCGGGGGATCAGCACACCTGGTGATTTGTAATGAGCAGGGGATCAGCACAGCTGAGGGTTACTACTGAGCGGAGGAAACAGTGGAGCTCGGGGTTACTACTGAGCAGGGAACCAGCAAAACTGGGGGTTACTACTGAGTGGGGAATCAGCAGAGCTTGGGATTACTAATGAGTGGGGGAATCAATGGAGTTGGGGATTACTACTGAATGGGGGATCAGCAGAGCTGGTGGTTACTAATGAGTGGGGGAATCAATGGAGCTGGGGGTTACTACAGAGCAGGGGCGGACTGACCATTTGGAAACTCGGGCACTGCCCGAGGGCCCGGGGTCAGTAGGTGGCCCCATGAGATGCCCTTGGTACCTTTTTCATAGGCGTTTGAGTTTGGGCAAGGACACAGGGGCCCCATGATCCCCTATTGCCTGGGGGCCCCATGAATTGTCAGTCCGCCCCTGCTACAGAGTGGGGAAATCAATGGAGCTGGGGGTTACTACTGAGCTGGGGATAAGCAAAGCTGGGAGTTACTACTGAGTAAGGGAATCAGCAGAGCTGGGGATTATTACTAAGCGGGGAATCAATAGAGCTGGGGGTTACTACTGAGTGGGGATTAGCAGAGCCAGGGATTAGTACTGAGTGGGGGAATCAATAGAGCTAGGGGTTACTACTGAGTGGGGATCAGCAGAGTTGAGGGTTACTACTGAGTGGGGATAAGCAGAGCCAGGGATTAGTACTGAGTGGGGGAATCAATAGAGCTAGGGGTTACTACTGAGTGGGGATCAGCAGAGTTGAGGGTTACTACTGAGTGGGGATAAGCAGAGCTGGGGGTTACTACTGAGTGGGGATCAGCAGAGCTGGGGGTTACTACTGAGTGGGGGATCTGCTGAGCAAGGGTACTAATAACTTGGGGATCTGCTGAGTGGGGGTTCTACTGGGCCCCTTTGAAACAAATAGAAAATCAACACACACAGGACATTTGGCAAGCTTCACTAAAGTTTCAAAGCATCACAGAAGCATGAAAAACACATAACAAAATCATGCATTTATTCTGCAGCGTTTATCAAACTACGTCTGAGATTGCTGGGGTGGCGATTGTTCTGTCCCTCATATATGTATGTTTTTCTGCTGTGGTATTGCCCTGTATTAGGTTGCTATTTTTCGTATGTATGCTGACATCTAGTGGTGGTTTAGGACCATCCTAGCATGAGATTTGATATCTCTCTCTCCTGTTTAGTGCTAGTTAGTTGAGTCCTAACTAGATCCTTCTGCTTTCTTCCATGTTCACTCAGTCAGTATTAGTTCTCACAGAGGTGGAAGAGAGGAAAGCCATTGCTTTTTAATTTCAAAAGACTGAAAAAACATCCGATATGTTGCAGCTATATGATAGGGATTGTAAAAGATCTTTTATTTTATAATAACAAACATGATATACATACCTGCTCTGTGCAATGGTTTTGCACAGAGCAGCCCTGATTGCCTCCCTCTTGAGGTCCCCTACCGGAGCTCCTGGCTCCTCCTGCCTTCCGAGTACCCCCCACCCCAGCCATGCTGGCTTGATCCTGAGCCACATTGTGTGTGTCTATTGACTCACATGGTGCGGTGTGGCTCAGCCCTGCCCCTCGCTCCTTTGTCACTGGATTTGATTGACAGCAGCAGGGGCCAATGGCTCCCGTTGCTCTCACTGAGTCCAGTGAGAAGTGAGAAAGAGAGAGCAGTGCCGCTGTTCCCGGGCACAGCGCTGGATTGAGATCAGGCAAGTATAAAGGAGGGGCGAGATGCACCTAAAAGAGATGGCATTAGGACCAGTTCACACTCCATGCGTTTCAGTTGCTTTTTTTTGCATCCAAAACTCACAGAAAGTAGGTGATATGGTTGTCAGTGTCATAGTTCACATCAGTGCTTGCAGTTCCAATGTGTTCTGGTTGCAGAAAAAAAAGGTAGAACAGGCTGCATTTTCCTGCACAGAACTGCACTGGAACGTGGTAAAACGCATCAAAAATGCACCGCAATGCACCAAAAACACACTGGAACGCACATGATCCTATTTGAATTGAAAAAAAAGAGACGGGGAAAAAAAATTAACTAAAATACACCGAAAACACATAAAAAACTGACTAGAATGTGCCAAAAATTCACATGCGGAAACGCATCCGGAACACATCCTGGACTGCGTTTCTATGGTGTGAACCAGTTAAAGCGGTAGTAAACCACATGCAGAAAAAAAAATCCCCTTCATCACATACCATAACTTACCTTAAAACAAAGCCTTCCAGCGGCGCACTATCACTGCTGCAGAGGCTTCCAGCTTCACCCGTCTTCCTTCCAGGTTCGCAAGCTCCGGCCATCTGACTGGCTGAGCCGTGATGACGTCACTCTCATCACAACCTTTAGCCTTTACAACGACTTGAAGTTGTAACTAAACCCCGGACCCTGCATTCACTATATCCGATCTCCCTGGACCCTGCATTCACTATATCCGCTCTCCCCGGACCCTGCATTCAGTATATCTAGTCTCCCCGTACCCTGCATTCACTATATATGGTCTCCCCTGACCCTGCATTCACTATATCTGGTCTCCCCGGACCCTGCATTCACTATATATGGTCTCCCCTGACCCTGCATTCACTATATCTGGTCTCCCCTGACCCCGCATTCACTATATCTGCTCTCCCCGGACCCTGCACTCACTATATCTGGTCTCCCCTGACCCTGCATTCACTATATCTGGTCTCCCCGGACCCTGCATTCACTATATTCGCTCTTCCCCGGACCCTGCATTCACTATATTCGCTCTTCCCCGGACCCTGCATTCACTATATCCGCTCTCCCCGGACCCTGCACTCACTATATCTGGTTTCCCCTGACCCTGCATTCACTATATCTGGTCTCCCCTGACCCTGCATTCACTATATCTGGTCTCCCCGGACCCTGCATTCACTATATCTGGTCTCCCCGGACCCTGCATTCACTATATCCGGTCTCCCCGGACCCCGCATTCACTATATCCGCTCTCCCCGGACCCTGCATTCACTATATTCGCTCTTCCCCGGACCCTGCATTCACTATATTCGCTCTTCCCCGGACCCTGCATTCACTATATCCGCTCTACCCCGGACCCCGCATTCACTATATCCGCTCTCCCCGGACCCTGCATTCACTATATCTGCTCTCCTGGACCCTGCATTCACTATATCTGGTCTCCCCGGACCCTGCATTCACTATATCTGCTCTCCTGGACCCTGCATTCACTATATCCGGTCTCCCCGGACCCTGCATTCACTATATCCGGTCTACCCCGGACCCCGCATTCACTATATCCGCTCTCCCCGGACCCTGCATTCACTATATCTGCTCTCCTGGACCCTGCATTCACTATATCTGGTCTCCCCGGACCCTGCATTCACTATATCTGCTCTCCTGGACCCTGCATTCACTATATCCGGTCTCCCCGGACCCTGCATTCACTATATCTGCTCTCCTGGGACCCTGCATTCACTATATCCGGTCTCCCCGGACCCTGCATTCACTATATCTGCTCTCCTGGGACCCTGCATTCACTATATCTGGTCCCATGCAGAACCTGGAAATGCAATTATTTTAGTAAATATAAACTGCTAAAAACCTTCAGCAGTATAGAGATCAGAAGTCTTGTGACTTCTATCAGTGTCCAGTAGAGCACTAGTTAAAGCTTGTAGGTGGAGTTTTCTTCCTGCTCTAAGAGGATGCAGAACCCCTGACCTCTGTCTGGACAGTGCTGATTGGCCCTGTGCTGATCACATGCCCTCTCCCAAGAAAAAAAAAAACCTCTCTAGCAAGACACACCAAACTAAGCGTGTGCAGCTTGACTCCACAAGATATGTCTTATCAGGAGATAAGAGTGGGATGCTGGAAGAAGGGGAGGATCAGAGAAGATGGGATCAAACAGCCTTATTACACAATGCAGAGGATTAACCCCTTAGGTTCCCCAGTGAGTATAACAAGCATGCGTTACTGCATCTACAGACTGATTGTACTGTTGTGGGTTTAATAACACTTTAAGAAAAGTGAGTGCCTGTGTCTTATTGAAGAGTTATACTGCCTGTGGATGGTGCCAAGTCAGCAGGTGACCCTATTGTCTGGACAGACTGGGTCTCTGGAGGTATGTCAATGCATAAAGCGGCATTTGAAACAGAACAGAGATGAGAGAAGACGAGCAGATAATAGATTAGGGAAAGACAGATTACCTAAAGGACAGATGACAGTTACAATGTATCAGTTTAACTCTAAAACCACTTACCATTTCTTGTCTGCAGTGACTCTATAAGAGAAAAAAAATAAAAAATAGGAAATCAGGGTAACCAATTGAACCCAATATCCGTTTCCTGTAGTATAGAGGAGATCTGTGCACATTTACAAGTCGCAATCTACAACAACAGCATCATTTTTTTTTTCCATAAATGCTCCGCCTTTCATTATTAAAAAGCTGTCCTGGAGCTCCAACCAATGACCTTCCCTAGAAGTAATTCCATCACTAGACATTCTCCTGCCCCCCCCCCCCCCTCCCCAGCAGTGGTGTATTTAGGTTTCATGCTGCCTTAGGCAACACATAAATTGCCACCCCCCCCACCGACCCTGACACTGATCAACACCCCCCTCCCCCACGAAGAGAGCCTGACATTGACCAACACCCCCCTCCCCCACGAAGAGAGCCTGACATTGACCAACACCCCCCTCCCCCACGAAGAGAGCCTGACATTGACCAACACCCCCCTCCCCCACGAAGAGAGCCTGACATTGACCAACACCCCCCTCCCCCACGAAGAGAGCCTGACACTGACCAACACCCCCCTCCCCCACGAAGAGAGCCTGACATTGACCAACACCCCCCTCCCCCACGAAGAGAGCCTGACATTGACCAACACCCCCCTCCCCCACGAAGAGAGCCTGACATTGACCAACAACGCCCCAGTCCCACCCAAGAGAGCCTTCCACTACCACCGCCCAGGGGTGTATTTACCACAAGGAAAACAAGGCATTTGCCTAGGGCGGCATTTTCTGGGGGGGCAACACTGCCTCTTGGAAGAAGGGATGGAAGAAGGGACACACGAGACATGGGGACCTGGTGGGTTCCGAGAGATGCTGGGGGTTTCATGATGGTGTATGCACAGCCCAACTCTCGTTCCTGGGGATGTCCGGAGCTGTGAAGGTGAGTGTCTCTCTCTCGCCATGGGGGATGGTGGCTGGTGTATGGGGGGGCAATGGTAGTGGAAGGTTTAGGTGGAGGGCAGGGGTGCTCTTGGTCAATGTCAGGCTGTTTCTGCGGGGGGGGGGCACCAATTTTTGTGTTGCCTAGGGCAGCGCAAAACAGAAGAAGGAACACGTGCTATGGGGACCTGGTGGGTTCCGAGAGATGCTGGGGGTTTCATGACGGTGTATGCACAGCCCGACTCTCGTTCCCGGGGATGTCCGGAGCTGTGAAGGTGAGCGTCTCTCTCTCTCACCATGGGGGATGGTGGCTGGTGTATGGGGGGGCAGTGGTAGTGGAAGGTTTGGGTGGAGGGCAGGGGTGCTCTTGGTCAATGTCAGGCTGTTTCTGCGGGGGGGGGGCACCAATTTGTGTGTTGCCTAGGGCAGCACAAAACCTAAATACACCACTGCCACCGCCCCCCCCCCCACCCTGGCAAGAGATAAGACACCCACCTTCACAGCTCCGGACATCCCCAGGAACAGGAGTCAGGCTCTCCATACACCATCAAGCAGCCTTCAACTCCCACCTGGTCTCTGTGCCTCGTGTGTCCCTTCTTCCATTCCTTCTTTCGGGGGATGGCGCTGCCCCCCTGAAAAATTCTGCTGCCCCCCTGAAAAATGTGGCCCTAGGCAAATGCCTTGTTTGCCTTGTGGTAAATACACCCCTGCCCCCCGAGATCACTCAGTCTGTACATTGTAGGCTGCAGCAGGGGCTGATCTGTGTCAGACATTTGTGAACACAGCCCAGCAAGTAGATGCAAACCCTGGATGATACCTGAACAAAGTTGGCAGCGTCCTTTTGGAGAGAAGAGTTGATGAAGGCATTGTTGGGGGGTGTATTGTGATCTCATAAATAGAAGGGTTACCCTGACACCTTACTGAGCATGCACTGCACATGATCAATGCCAGGTCCGCTATAGGCGATGTGCTGACAATGCTTCTACTCACCTTTCTGGGCTATATGTCTTTTTATAACGAATATCATCATTGCTGCGCCGACCAGGAACAGGGAGGCGACAAACAGGAAGGCATAGGCCCAGGATGACAGCCGAGGGAACATTTCCTCTGTAAAGGCAAACAGCCGGTCACTGGAACACAGAGACACACAGACCGCATATCCACAAACACAATGGGGGGGGGATTCACTGAATCTGGGCATGGGAGCCAATCAGATTCTAACTTCAACTTCTTCAATTAAGCTTTGACAATAAAAGCTGGAAGCTGATTGGTTTCTATGTACCAGATTTTGCACCCTTCAAAAAAACCCCAGTGCCCAGTGGGGACAAAACCGAATGTTATCAGGCTGTTTCCTCTCCAGGTCGAATGTGTGGGAAAGAACTAATGATTTACTGTAATTGTCAGCTCCATCTAGTGGCTAAATGCAGTATTTTCCTGGTTCTACCTGGAAAGACAATAGCCCAATGCCATTAGATTTTGCATTCATTCACCCAGAACGAATGAACCCGCGGATTCACAAGGCACATTTGTTTATAATTACACCCACATTAGTAAGTGCAAACCTAGCTTATACCTGATCAGTAATCATTACACCTCATTGCAGAATTGTGTCAGGAGTCTCCAAACTTCTACTAATCTACTGTCCTTCACACTTAGGTCGGACTGTGACCACTGGGAGTAGAAAATGCCCCAACATCAGTGGGCATAAGCAAAGCCCCATCATTGGTTGGAATGAAAGAAATAGTGCACCATCAATGGTGTCAGAGGGAGGTATAGGGTCCCATCAATGGTGTCAGTGGGAGGAATAGTGTCCCATCATTGGTGTCAGTGGGAGGAATAGTGCCCCATCAATGGTGTCAAAGGGAGGAAAAGTGCCCCATCAATGGTGTCAGTGGGAGGAATAGTGTCCCATCATTGGTGTCAGTGTTAGGAATAGTGTCCCATCATTGGTGTCAGTGGGAGGAATAGTGCCCCATCATTGGTGTCAGTGGGAGGAATAGTGCCCCATCAATGGTGTCAGAGGGAGGAATAGGGTCCCATCGATGGTATCAGTGGGAGGAATCGGGTCCCATCAATGGTGTCAGTGGGAGGAATAGTGCCCCGTCATTGGTATCAGTGGAAGGAATAGTACCTCATCAATGGTGTCAGTGGGAGGAATACTGCCCCATCATTGGTGTCAGTGGGAGGAATAGTGTCCCATCATTGGTGTCAGTGGGAGGAATAGTGCCCCATCATTGGTGTCAGTGGGAGGAATAGTGCCCCATTGATGGTGTCAGTGGGAGGAATAGTGCCCCATTGATGGTGTCAGTGGGAGGAATAGTGCCCCATCATTGGTGTCAGTGGGAGGAATAGTGCCCCATCATTGGTATCAGTGGGAGGAATAGTGCCCCATCATTGGTGTCAGTGGGAGGAATAGTGCCCCATCATTGGTGTCAGTGGGAGGATTTGTTCCCCATCAATGCTGTCAGTGGGAGGAATTATACTATTCAGTGGGAAGAATGGTGCCCCCTTCATCGTGTCAATGTGAGGAATAGTGCTCCATCGATGGATTCAGTAGGAGGAATAGTCCCCGATCGATGGTGTCAGTAGGAGGAATAGTCCCCCATCGATGGTGTCAGAGGGAACAATAGTGTCCCATCAATGCTGTCAGTGGGAGGAATTATACTATTCAGTGGGAAGAATGGTGCCCCATTCATCATGTCAATGTGAGGAATAGTGCTCCATCAATGGTGTCAGTGGGATAATTAATGCCTCGTCGATGGTGTCAGTGGGAGGAATGGTGCCCCATTAATGGTGTCAGTGGGAGAAATAGTGCCCCATTGATGGTGTCAGTTGGTGGAATAGTGCTCCAAGAGACAGAGAAATGCAAGCCAAGAGCCACATCCAACCCTGGGCCGTAGTTTGGTGACCTCTGGCCTATTTTACAGACAGGCAGTATTAGAACTGTCAGCACCATCAGCTCCATCTAGTGGCCATAATGCAGTATTTTCCTAAACTACCTCAATGAGGAAAATACTGCATTATGGCCATTAGATGGCGCTGACATTCAGAGGAAACAAACACATTAGACACATTACAGGGATTATTCACAATTGCTGTATGAGACATTCGACAATTCATTTTTTATGAATAGACAATTTCTGTCTGCTGTTCTGATGACATGTCAATATTCCCTCCACCAAATCTAAGCTGTAGGCACATTACCAGGGGCGGACTGACGACTCATGGGGCCCCCGGATAATAGGGGATCATGGGGCCCCTGTGTCCTTGCCCAAACTCAAAAAAGCCTATGAAAAAGGTATCAGGGGCATCTCATGGGGCCCCCTATTGACCCCAGGCCCTTGGTCACTGCCCAAGTTTCCAAATGGTCAGTCCTCCCCCGCACATTACTAATATAAAAATGCTTCCTTGGCAAATAAAATTTCACGAGAGTTCGATCAGATACCTGAAATAGTCATATAAAGTCCCGTGGATTTCCCAGTCACCGGGTGCCGCGCTGCACCATATAGACGCCGGTGGTCCGGATCCTTCAACAGAACGCTGCTCTCCAGTGTGAAGAGTCCATTGCTTTGGCTGGAGAAGGTCTCTGATGTATCATTGATGAGGGGAACCCCTTCCAGTTCCCAATGCATCTCTGGTCTGGGGAACCAATCCGAGGTGAGGAAGGACACCTTGATGACACCATCTTTCAGAGAGACGGACATGATGGGAAGGGAACCAGTTCCTGTCAGGAAGAATGACTCGGTTAGCAAATTTACGGACTGCTCTTTCCGGTTTTAGGGTTCGTAGAAGGAAACCTACCACATGTTCATTGCTTACTTCAGGGTTTCCCAATCTTTTATAACCCAGAGGAACCCTTGAAACACATTCCTGGTCTCGGGGAACCTTTGCAGAAATTGATATCTACAGCTGACAATACATGAGCAAGATCAATTCTATTGCCACATTAATACAAGAATAAAGATGAAAAGTGTACCCACCCACATGGAAGAAAAATATATTTTAAAAATATTCTCCCCAAATATATTGACATGTATTTGAGGTACTACAGTGTTGGAAAGTATTAAATATATCTCAATTAAAATAAATAAATAAATAATAATAATAAAAAAACAAATTAAAAAAAAAAATAAATAAAAATAATTAAAAAAAATAAATAAATAAAAATAATTAAAAAAAATAAATAAATAAATAATAATAATAAAATATATATATATATATATATATATGTATATATATATACCACAGTGAGGAACACAGGTATTTGAACACCCTGAGATTTTGCAAGTTCTCCCACTTAGAAATCATGGAGGGGTCTGAAATTCACATTGTAGGTGCATTCCCACTCTGAGAGACAGAATTTAAAAAACAAATTCAGGAAATCACATTGTATGATTTTTAACCACTTGCCGCCCTGCCACTGTAGAAATACGGCGGCAGGGCGGCACGGGCAGGCAAAACCACGTTTTAAAATGTGTGTTTTGTAAACAGATAGGGGGTGCACGTGAGGCGCGCCGCCGCCCTATCTGTCCCGCCGATCACCGCCGCGGATGTCAGTTGCCGGGTCACAGCCGGTCCTTACCGGCTGTTTCCCGGCGATCGACGGCAAACAGTGACAGACAGCACAGCTGCAGTAGCTGTGCTTTCTGTCACTTCCCTGACAGCTCGAGGATGAGCTGATCGAGAAAGAAGAGTTTCTCTCTCCCGATCAGCAGTGTCCCCTGCAGTACACACCCCCCCCTAGTAAAACACTCCCCCTCACACAGATAACCCTTCCCTGCAAAATAAAGTTAACCCCTTCCTCCCCATTGCCATTAATACAGTGTCAGTGTTTTTTTTTTTGCACTGATCACTGTATTAGTGTTTTTGGGGATGTCAGTGACCCCAAGTCAGTACCCCCCAATGTCAGAATGTCTGCCGCAGTCCCGCCATAAGTCGCTGATCGCCGCCATTATTAGTATTAAAAAAACCCCTAAAAATCCCAGTATCTTTCCCGCCATTTATAAACGCTATAACTTTCACGTAAACCAATTAATTTACACGTATTGTTTTTTTTTTTTCTAGCAAAGACATGTCGCAGAATGTGTTTTGGCAGAAATTTATGACTAAATTAGATTTTTGCATTTTTTTTTTACTGGACATGTTTTATAGCAAAAAGTCCAAAATATTGTTTTTTTTTTCCTCAGCCTTAATTAAAAAAATTGTCAGCCTTTTTTTTACAGCGCAAAAAATAAAAACCGCACAGGCAATCAAATACCACCAAAAGAAAGCTCGATTTGTGGGGAAAAAAAGGATGTAAATTTCATTTATGTACCGTATTGCATGACCGCGCAATTGTCCGTTAAACTAGCGCAGCGCTGTATAGCAAAAAAATGGCGTAGATTGCAGTATTTATACCATAGTTTGTAGACGCTATAACTGTCACACAAAGCAATCAATATACACTCATTGGGATTTTTTTACCAAAAACATGGAGCAGAATACATTTTGGCCTAAATTTATAACCAACTTTGAGTTTACTATATATTTTTTATAGCTGAAAGTAAAAAATATTGTTTTTCTTCAAAATTTTTGGCCTTTTTTTGTTTATAGCGTGAAAAATAAAAAGCGCACAGGTGATCAAATACCACCTGAAAGAAAGCTCTATTTGTGTGAAAAAAGGACGTAAATTTTGTTTGGGTGCAGCATTGCATGACCGCGCAATTATCAGTTGAATTAGTGCAGCGCCGAGTAGCAGAAAAGCACCCCCAAAGCATGATGTTACCACCCCCATGCTTCACAGTAGGGATGGTGTTCTTGGGACCTTTGAAACTGTGGTCCCAGCTCTCTTCATGTCATTGATCAGCTCCTCTCTTGTAGTTCTGGGCTGATTCCTCACCTTTCTTATCATCAGTGATACCCCACGAGGTGAGATCTTGCATGGAGCCCCAGTCCGAGTGAGACTGACAGTCTTCTTTAGCCTTTTCCAATTTCTAACAATTGCTCCAACAGTTGATCTATTTTCACCAAGCTGCTTGGCAATTGCCCCGTAGCCCTTTCCAGCCTTGTGGAGGTCCACAATTTTGTCTCTGGTGTCTTTTTACAGCTGTTTGGTCTTGCCCATGGTAGTAGTTGGCGTCTGACTGACTGTGGGGTGGACAGGTGTCTTTAAAGAGCTCAGACAGGTGCTACTAAGTTAGATTAATGAGTGGAGTAGAGGTGGACTTTTTAAAGGCACAGTAACAGGTCTTTGAGAGCCAGAATTCTTGCTGTTTCTTAGGTGTTCAAATACTTCTGTTCAGCAGTGCAAGACAAATACATTCTTTACAAATCATACAATGTGATTTCCTGAAATTGTTTTTTAAATTCTGTCTCTCAGAGTGGGAATGCACCTACAATGTGAATTTCAGACCCCTCCATGATTTCAGACCCCTCCATGAAGTGGAGAACTTGCAAAATCTCAGGGTGTTCAAATACTTCTGTTCCTCACTGTATATATATATATTACACTGTATGTTGAAGTGCATTTTTATTACAAAATATATGAAACATATGATCAGTTGTAGAACAGAACCCTTACATTGATGGTCAGAGGGAAGAATTCTCCTCACATTGGTTGTTAATGCCCCTCTTTCATTGGTGGCCACATTGGTGGTCCATGTCATTGACCAAATATGGCCATGTGGTGATATTAGGTCAATAAAGTCACAATCATCTCTGCCCTTTTGTTATATGAAGCTGCAATTGGGCAGGTGGCCTGCCATCATGTGATCCTTTAGGTTGTTCTAATCCAGTGGTTCTTAACCTGGGTTCGATCGAACCCCAGGGGTTCGGTGAGTCAGTCTCGGGGGTTCGGCGGAGGTGACCCACACCCGACTCATATGATTTGTGATGACATGCCCCGCTTGTCCATCATTGGCTGCAGGTGGTCACGCAACATCGCTTAGCCCAGTGGTCGGCAAGCCGCGGCTCTTGTGTGCCGGGCGCCCGCTCCCCTCCCTCCTCTCGGGCGGCAGGGACTCAAATGCAATGATTGGCCAGTCTCGCTGCCACTCACATCCTGATAGCCAGTGATTGGCTGTCAGGATGTGTGTAGGCGGGGCAGCGTGACGAACGTGAGAGGAGCTAGGCTCCTCTCACAGTCCGCCCTGAAGACCGGAACGGCGCGGGAATACAGCGAGAGGAACGCGCGGAGCAAAGGTAAGTGAATTGACACAGGGGGGACTTGGGGACTTAATATGGGGGATGAATTAATATGGGGAATGAATTACTATAGGGGGGATGAATTACTATATGGGGGATGTATTACTATGGGGGATGAATTACTATATGGGGGATGAATTACTATATGGGGGATGAATTACTATGGGGGATGAATTACTATATGGGGAAGGAATTACTATAGGGGGGATGAATTACTATATGGGGGATGAATTACTATATGGGGGATGAATTACTATATGAGGGATGAATTACTATGGGGGATGAATTACTATATGGGGGATGAATTACTATGGGGGATGAATTACTATGGGGGATGAATTACTATATGGGGGATGAATTACTATATGGGGGATGAATTACTATGGGGGATGAATTTTCATACCGTTTGTTACAACATATCTTTGCGAGCAATCCTTTTCGAGGATGCTGGACATAAAGACGAAGAAAAGGAACAGACTTTGTTGCGAAAATGACATGAGAGTGGCACTTGCCAAGGTAATGCCGCGAATTTCTGAACTGGCCTCTGAAAGACAACAGCAGAAGTCACACTGATTTGCGGTAAATATTCATTATTTTGTTTTTGTGTGAAAATCATGTTTTAATGGTTTTGTTCTTTGTTCTTAATGGTTTTGTTCATTTTGTGCACCTATGTATAAATATATACCTATGTTTTTCAATTTTAAAAATCATATTTTATTTTTCCAATTAAGAAGGGTTCGGTGAATGCACATATGAAACTGGTGGGGTTCAGTACCTCCAAAAAGGTTAAGAACCACTGTTCTAATCCATTCGTTGATGGTCAGTTGGAGAAGGGCACCCTTATACTGTGGTCAGCGAGAAATGTGTTTCTTTCATCTATGTTCAGTTAAAAGACATATACCCCTTCAGTGGCCCGAAAAATGCCCTTTTTTATTGGTGATCAGTGGGAAGAATGTTCCTTACGGTGGTTGTCTGTGACAAGAATTCTCCATACAATTGTGGTTAGTGAGGAGAATGCCCCTTACAAGGTTGACCAGTGGGAAGAATGTTCCTTCCATTCGGGTCAGTGAGAAGAATGCTTCCTACATTGGTTGCCAGTGGGAAGAATTCTCCTTACATTGGGGGTCAGTGGAAAGAATGTTCATTAACCACTTCCTGTCCGGACACTTTCACCCCCTTCCTGTCCAGGGCAATTTTCAGCTTTCAGCGCTATCACACTTTGAATGACAATTGCGCGGTCATGCAATACTGTACCTATATGAATTTTTTACCATTTTTTTGAGACAGACAAAGCTATATTTTGGTGGTATTTATTCACCGCTGGGATTTTTATTTTTTTTACTATGTAAATGAAAATGTCCAAAAATTTTGAAAAAAAGTGTTTTTTTTCTTTTTATATTTTGCAAATAAATAATATTTCATCATAAATCTTGCCCAAAATTTATTCCATTTTTTTTAGTAAAAAAAAAAATCCAAATTAGTTTATAACCAAAAATTATAATTTTTAAACATTTTTTTTTACATTTTTATTTTATTTTTTTTATATTATTTTTTATTTATTTATTTTTTTTACATACTGTCACCCTAGCAGTACAGTGTCACCATGGTGACACTGTACTACTTGTGGGGGGGTGATGAAGATTTTTTTTTTTACACATTGCTTTTACACCCATATAGGATGTAAAATCAATCATTTCTCTTTCTCTCTGTCTGCATTCTTGTAGCCATTGAAAAGTACTGAGTGAGCTGTGATTGGTCACAGCTTGTCACATGGGACAGGTCTGTTGTGAATAGCCTTGTACCATGTGACCTCTGTGATCATTCACAGATTTCACACGTAGTAAGCAATAATGTCACATGTGACATCTTGCTTACTACTTTGCATGTGATCACTGATTCGCCAATCAGTGATCACATGATCGGGACCTCGTCCAGAGCTCCCGTCCTACGATCGGTGTTTCACTGTGTCCGGATTGCGGGCACCAGCGGGCACCGGATTGCGGTGCTGCGTGCTCCCAGGGAGCGCGCACAGCTAGAAAAGGCGGGTGCCGTTTATGAATGGCAACCCGACCCTGGACTGCCACCGCCCTGCCGTTTATAAACAGCAGGCGGACGGCAAGAGGTTAAGTTGGGTGTCAGTAAGAAGAATGCTCCTTACATTGGTGGTCGGTGGAAAGAATGTTCATTAAGTTGGGTGTCAGTAAGAAGAATGCTCCGTACATTGGTGGTCAGTGGAAAGAATGTTCATTAAGTTTGGTGTCAGTAAGAAGAATGCTCCGTACATTGGTGGTCAGTGGAAAGAATGTTCATTAAGTTGGGTGTCAGTAAGAAGAATGCTCCGTACATTGGTGGTCAGTGGAAAGAATGTTCATTAAGATGGGTGTCAGTAAGAAGAATGCTCCGTACATTGGTGGTCAGTGGAAAGAATGTTCATTAAGTTGGGTGTCAGTAAGAAGAATGCTCCTTACATTGGTGGTCAGTGGAAAGAATGTTCATTAAGTTGGGTGTCAGTAAGAAGAATGCTCCTTACATTGGTGGTCAGTGGAAAGAATGTTCATTAAGTTGGGTGTCAGTAAGAAGAATGCTCCGTACATTGGTGGTCAGTGGAAAGAATGTTCATTAAGTTGGGTGTCAGTAAGAAGAATTCTCCTTACATTGGTGGTCGGTGGAAAGAATGTTCATGAAGTTGGGTGTCAGTAAGAAGAATGCTCCTTACATTGGTGGTCAGTGGAAAGAATGTTCATTAAGTTGGGTGTCAGTAAGAAGAATGCTCCGTACATTGGTGGTCAGTGGAAAGAATGTTCATTAAGTTGGGTTTCAGCAAGAAGAATTCTCCTTACATTGGTGGTCAGTGGAAAGAATGTTCATTAAGTTGGGTTTCAGTAAGAAGAATTCTCCTTACATTGGTGGTCAGTGGAAAGAATGTTCATTAAGTTGGGTGTCAGTAAGAAGAATGCTCCTTACATTTGTTGTCAGTGAGAAGAATGAAAACCTTAACAACAGCTAAAAAGAAGATGCCACGGACTCTGCCAAGTCTTGTTGGCCTCGCAGACACCATTAGAATGGAGGTTATTCCACCACTTCCCAAGAAGGCCCTGGCAACCTTTGGAGGAACCCTGGTTGAGAGTGGTTGTCTTCCACAGTTGACTACGTCTACATGTCTGCAGATGGTGAATTATCTTCTCTGGTTTTCGAAAGTTTCCCGGCCGGCAATCTTTTGCTCTCTTTTTTATCCTCCCAAATTCACTGGTATATTGAGCTACTCAACGAGTCTGGATAACCCTGTACAGAAAGAGTTAACCAGCTACACTTGGATGCCTCTCTGTGACCATTAGAAGAAGTTTGCGGTTTTTGCAACTTCTGGTTTTCTGCTTGAATGGTTCCTGAAGTTTACTCTAATCTTAATCTAAGTCATAAAATAAAGGAGCCGATCTTATCTAACCAGCATCCCAGAAAACATTTTATATTGCCGAAATGTTATTGAATACAATGTCAGAATCATGAGAAGATCCAAAGGAAGCCAAAATGATCTCAACTTCAGAAAAGTTCATTTCAGGTCTGTTCCCTTCTACCTCCCGAACATTTCTATTGGTCTCCATGACATGAATGACACAACTGGTGGAAGAGGTGGGAGGGACCTGGATGTAAATTAATCCCTACAGGAAAAGTCTAGATTTGCATAGAACATCAGCTGCTAATATCTGGGCCTGATGATGAGTATGGAATATGTTTTTCACTGAAGATAACCTTTGCTTTCTTCAGTCCTTTGCTGTTTGAATTTTCCAGGTTTGTGAAGGGGTTGCTTTAAACCTGTGGTATCCAAACTGTTGGCCAGATCTAGACCTTTACTTGCCTTTAGCTGGCCCTTGGGGCACTGTTCCTCCCACTGATATTAAGCACTATCCTTCCCACCGACACCAACAATGGGGAACTATTCCTTCACTGACACCAACAATGGGGCGCTTTCCTTCACTGACACCAACAATGGGGCGCTTTCCTTCACTGACACCAACAATGGGGCACTTTTCCTTTACTGACACCAACAATAGGGCACTATTCCTCTCAGTGACACCAACAGTGGGGTACTATTCCTTTACTGAAACCAACAGTGTGGTACTATTCCTTTACTGAAACCAACAATGGGGCACTTTTCCTTTACTGACACCAGCAATGGGGCACTATTCCTTCACTGACGCCAACAACGGGACACTATTCCTTCACTGACGCCAACAATGGGTCACTATTCCTTTCACTAACAACAACAATGGGACACTATTCCTTCATTGACACCAACAATGGGGCACTATTCCTTCACTGACACCAACAATGGGGCACTTTACCTTCACTGACACCAACAATGGGGCACTTTTCCATCACTGACACCAACAATGGGGAACTTTTCCTCTCAGTGACACCAACAGTGGGGTACTATTCCTTCACTGAAACCAACAAGGGGGCACTATTCCGTCACTGACACCAACAATGGGGCACTATTCCTTCACTGACACCAGCAATGGGACACTATTCCTTCATTGACACCAACAATGGGGCACTATTCTTTCACTGACACCAACAATGGGGCACTTTACCTTCACTGACACCAACAATGGGGCACTTTACCTTCACTGACACCAACAATGGGGCACTTTTCCATCACTGACACCAACAATGGGGCACTTTTCCTCTCAGTGACACCAACAGTTGGGTACTATTCCTTCACTGAAACCAACAATGGGGCACTATTCCTTCACTGACACCAGCAATGGGGCACTATTCCTTCACTGAGAACAATAATGGGGCATTATTTCTTCCATTGACACCAACAATGGGGCACTTTTCCTTCACTGACACCAACAATTGGGCATTTTTCCTTCCATCCATGCCAGCAATGGGGCATTATTCATTCCACTGACACCAATGATGGGCTGTAATTCCTATTACTGATATAAACAATTGAATATTGTTTCTCCAACAGACACCAATGATGGGGCATTATTCCTCCCAGAGACACAAAATGATAAGTCCAATCACAGCCCAGAGCTCTGTGTTGACAATCAGTGAATGATCTCTCGGTTTCTTCTCTCTGGGAGCAAATCAGGGAGAAAAAACAGAGAAATATTTAGTAAAAAGCAGCACCTAATACACACATTACCACTTATTAGGCACACATTTAACCCTTTGTTTACACGAGATATTAACCCCTTCCCAGCCAGTGTCATTAGTACAGTGACAGTGTATAGTATTATCACTGATCACTTTACTATTCATCACTGGTGATGTCAGTTGCAATTAGTCATTTACCACCCAGTGCTAGTGTCAGATTGCCCGCCGCACTATCACAGTCGCACTATAAGTCGCTGATCACTGCCATTAGTAGTATTAAAAAAATAAATAAATACAAATTCCAGTATATCCCATAGTTTGTAGACACTATAACTTTCACACAAACCAATCAATATACACTTATTGGGATTTGTGGTTTTTTTTTACATATAGCAGAATACATTTTGGGCTAAATTTATGAAGAAATAAGATTTTTTTTTAAATTTCTTTTTGTTTTTTTGGATAGGTTGTATAGCAGAAAGTAAAAAAAAAAAGTGTTTTTTTTTCAAAATTGTTGTTCTTTTTCATTTATGTAATAAAAAAATAAAAATCCCCAGTGGTGATCAAACACCACCAAACGAAAGTTCTATTTGTGTGAAAAATAATATAAATTTAATTTCTGTACAGTGTTGCACGACTGCGCAATTACCAGTTAAAGTAGTGCTAAATAGCAAAAAAATGGTCTGGTCATGAAGCTTAAGTGGTTAACCCCCTGGTTCAAACCTACGCGGGTGGTGCCACTGTGGTCCGTACAAAAATCTGTGCAGCCGCACCACCCGCACAGAGAATTGCGGACCCGCTGGCAGGTGCCATTAGTTCTAATGGCACGCCACCCGCACTGGGAAACGCAACCGTAGTGGGAACCAAGGTAGTGCAGGGACTTCTTTCCCAGCGTGTTCCATTCAAATGAATGAGCTCTGGTGCCTGTGCAAAACACGGCCCGCAAGGCCGCATAGGTGTGAACCAAAAAATTCAAATTTTTACATGTGTGTGAAAAATTTAAAAAATTGTACCTGTAGATAAGTGGTTAAAGAAGATTGTTTATATTGTTGTTATTATTATTATTTATTATTATTATGATTATTATTATTTATTATTATTATAATTATTATTTTTTATTATTATTATGATAATTATTTATTATTATTATAATTATTATTTTTTATTATTATTATGATTATTATTATTTATTATTATTATTATTATTATTATTTAGAATGCATACAGAAATGTAAAAAACAAAAATCCTAGAAATATATTATGATTATTATTATTTATTATTATGATTATGATTATTATTTATTATGATTATTATGATTATTTATTATTATTATGATTATTTTTATTATTTATTATTATTATGATTATTATTTTTTATTATTATTATGATTATTTTTTATTATTATTATTATTATTATTATTATTTAGAATGCATACAGAAATGTAAAAAACAAAAATCCTAGAAATATATTATGATTATTATTATTTATTATGATTATTATGATTATTTATTATTATTATTATTATTATTATTATTATTTATTATGATTATTTTTATTATTTATTATTATTATGCTTATTATTTTTTATTATTATTATATTATTATTGATTATCATTATTATTTATTATTATTATTATTATTATTATGATTATTATTATTTTTATTATTATGATTATTATTATTTATTATTATTATGATTATTATTTCTTATTATGATTATTATTAATTATTATTATTTTTTATTATTATGATTATTATTATTTATTATTATTGATTATTATTATTATTATTATTTAGAATGCATACAGAAATGTAAAAAACTAAAATCCTAGAAATATAACAAACTTTTTCTCTCAGCTCGAACTTGTTTTGTTTTTTTTTAGGCCATCTACACAAACGCTGTAGATCATGTTTTTTTTTTTTATATATATTTTTCTGTTTATGTTGCTCCTGGGTCAGCACGTCTCCGGTATATCCATAAATGGAATCCTTAACTGCCATTGCAGAAAAGTTTTGCTCTACTAAAAACAGGGGCGGACTGACAACTCATGGGGCCCCCGGGCAGTAGGGGATCATGGGGCCCCTGTGTCCTTGCCCAAACTCAAAAAAGCCTATGAAAAAGGTACCAGGGGCATCTCATGGGGCCCCCTACTGACCCTGGGCCCTCGGGCAGTGCCCGAGTTTCCAAATGGTCAGTCTGCCCCTGCTCTCCTTGCTCCCTCCTCATAGGCTCAGAGACAGCAGCAGCAGCCAATTATCAACCACAGCTAGTGAGCAAACCGTGGGGCGGGGCCGATCTACGCCCTGTGTGTCTATGGACACACAGAGCCCTCTCAGGATTGAGCCCACACAAGTGCCCCCGTAGCAAGCTGCTTGATATGGTGGGCACTCGTAGGGGGGAGGATTTCAAATCACTTTAAAGCTCAGTAATGTGTAAGCGTTACACTTCCAGGTACTTATCTCTCGAAGAGGTCACAGCACTCCCCCTGACAATGCCTTCATTTGCTTTTCTCTCCTGAAGAACGGCACCATCTCTGTTCAGGCATCATCCGGGATCACCCTCTACTTTCTGACTACAAAAGACTTTTAGCTCTTCTAAGCAATGTGGTTTAAGGTGTCAGAATTTTCCGGAATCCCCGGCTCAGGGTCAGGTAATCTTTCTTTAAAAAGTTTCAGATTGAGACAAGACTGCTAATGCCCAGACCAAGTGAGTTGGGGATTTAAGGAATCAAAAAAAGACAAAAAAACAAACCCTCCATAACTTAGTACAATAGACAATCACCCTCTTAGGTCATTGGAGGATCAGTGTTTACAAGCGATGTATATTACCTGATATATCCCTCGTTCTCTTCCCCTTCACCTGGATTAGATCTGATCTCCTCACAAAGGTGAGATTATCCAATATCAGCGCTACAGAGAAGAACCTCTAGATTTAGGAATTCATAATCACCCAGAAAATGAACGTCAGACATTTGTAATCTGAACTCTGAATTGCTGAATACAGAGATGAGAAGGGATTGGTATTTCTGTCCATCCAGTCTTGAGGTTCTCACTGCACTGCCAACACAGCACTGAGGAAGAGACCTGATCTTTCTCTGCTGCAGTTTCACCTTCACTTACAGCCCCCCCCCCCCCCCATCCTGAGTCTGGACAAGGAAAGAAGAAGCAGTAGGCTGATGAGCTCATCTCTCTGTCACTTTGCTCTCTCCACCTCTCTGTCACTTTGCACTCTCCACCTATCGGCATGCTGCTTGCACTGCGGCACACCTGATTTGCTCCCTCTGTTGCTTCTCCCAGGCTCTGTCTGAGCTCTGCTGTACAGGGACTGTAAAGGGTTGATACTAGGTCAAATTCAGGGACTTACATTGCTTGCATAACAAAAAAAATACATTTAATGACAAACTGCAGGAAATTTGAAAGTTCTCTTTGCAGGGGGGGTTACATCCAAACTGTATGGGGTGACTGTTCCTTTAATCTGGGGGAGGGGAGAAGCACTTGTACTTACCTGATCCTGATATTTTTTAGTATCAAAGGAAAACAGGCCTAAAATAGTAAAAAAATATATATATATATAATTTTTTTTCCTTTGTGTTTCTGTATATGTCTTACCATTTTCATGACCCACCACCAAAAACAAACAAAAACACACACACACACACTGGGGGTATTTTGTTGCAGGGGGGGATCTATTTCGCTGGCTGTATTTTGTTGCAGGGGGATCTATTGTTGCTGGGGTATTTTGTTGCTGGGGGTTTTTGTTGCAAGGGGATCTATTGTTGCTGGGGTATTTTGTTGCTGGGGGTATTTTGTTGCAGGGGGATCTATTGTTGCTGGGGTATTTTGTTGCTGGGGGTTTTTGTTGCAAGGGGATCTATTGTTGCTGGGGTATTTTGTTGCTGGGGGTATTTTGTTTCAAGGGGATCTATTGTTGCTGGGGGTATTTTGTTGCAGGAGGGTCTATTGTTGCTGGCTGTATTTAGTTGCAGGAGGGATCTATTGTTGTTGGGGGTATTTTCTTGCAGGGGGATCTATTGTTGCTGGGGGTATTTTGTTGCAGGAGGGTCTATTGTTGCTGGCTCTATTTTGTTGCAGGAGGGATCTATTGTTGTTGGGGGTATTTTCTTGCAGGGGGATCTATTGTTGCTGGGGGTATTTTGTTGCAGGGGGGTCTATTGTTGCCGGAGGTATTTTGTTACAGGAGGGATCTATTGTTGCTGGTGATATTTTGTTGGAGGGATCTATTGTTGCTGGTGATATTTTGTTGCAGGAGGGATCTATTGTTGCTGGGGGTATTTTGTTGCAGTGGGGTCTATTGTTGCTGGGGGTATTTTGTTGCAGTGGGGTCTATTGTTGCTGGAGGTATTTTGCTGCAGGGGGATCTATTCTTACTGGGGGTATTTTGTTGAGGGTGGTTTATTGTTACTGGGGGTATTTTGTTGAGGGTGGTTTATTGTTACTGGGGGTATTTTGTTGCAGGGGGGATCTATTGTTACTGGGGGTATTTTGTTGCAGGGGGAATCTATTGTTACTGGGGGTATTTTGTTGAGGGTGGTTTATTGTTACTGGGGGTATTTTGTTGTAGAGGGAATCTATTGTTACTTAGGGTATTTTGTTGCAGGGGGGATCTATTGTTACTGGGGGTATTTTGTTGCAGGGGGAATCTATTGTTACTGGGGGTATTTTGTTGCAGGAGGGATCTATTGTTACTGGGGGTATTTTGTTGCAGGGGGATCTATTGTTGCTGGGGGTATTTGGTTGCAGGAGGGATATATTGTTGCTGGGGGTATTTTATTTCAGGGATGTATTTTGTTGCAGGAAGGTCTATTGTTGCTGGGGTGGATTCATTGCTGCTGGGGGGGATTTTGTTGTGGGGGGTCTATTGTTCCTGGGGGGATCTATTGCTGAAAGGGGGGGGGCTTGTATTGTTTCTGGTTGCAGGAGGTGGGTAGGGGGTGGAACCAAGGAATGGGCGGAGCCACGGAGAGAAGGAGGGACTCTTCAATATATGTATGATCGTATTGCTGCATCAAGGTCCCACTGGGGGGTTCTTTGGGTACATTCATTCCTATAGGGATGAGCAGCCAGATACTGGACCCTTTTGGTTAGGAGGGACTCAAAAGGGGGAGATCCTGCGCCTAGTTTCTGAAAATAAAGCCCGGTAATGACCTATCTACATCCTAGAACATCGGAAGCAAAGATCAGTAACTACAACTAGGGGAGCCATGAATGAGGTTCGTTAGGGCGGACTGGCCATTTGGAAACTTGGGCACTGCCTGAGGGCCCGGGGTCAGTAGGGGGCCCCGTGAGATGCCCCTGGTACCTTTTTCATAGGCTTTTTTGAGTTTGGGCAAGGACACAGGGGCCCCATGATCCCCTATTGCCCGGGGGCCCCATGAGTTGTCAGTCCGCCCCTGGGTTAGTATATCACTTTATTCATCATCCCCAAGGTAAAAGCGGGCCATCGCCCCTCGCAGCGAGGAAGGGGGCCCACTGAAGAATGAAGATGTTTCATCCCCGAAGTTCAGCTTTACTTCATTGAATATGAAGACCACATCGTCCACCAAATCCAATTATTTCATCAGTTTTTAGTGAATTTTTTTTTTCTTTTTTAGTTCATCAGGTTACTTTTATTAATATTCAGCATGGGCTTGGACGTCTCCGTACATTTTCTGTACTGCGTTTGGTGGTCACATCTGCATGGCCATCATCTGATCCCTCCGATGACAGGTGTCATGGTATCTTAACACTTGACTGGCCACCCCTCCCCCCTACCTCGTTCCCATTTTAATTATTCAATTCCACTCCAACGATGTCCGACCGCCACATCCCAATTTAGTAATCCATGAAAAATCAACCTGAATCTCATTTGCAACGACCTTCACAGAAGCCGAGGAGACAAATATAATTAGACTCGTACAAAGAAGACGGAGAGGGGACTATGGAGTGGGAAGAACGCTGATAATGGAATATTTCAAAAGAAGGAAATCGGATCTTTTCAGTCGTCTAGGTACTTGGCTTGTGTCTAGGGGGTGAGAGGGCGTCACCGAGACACAGAGGAGGAGTTGGGTTTATTTTTTCTGTTGCATTGGCTGGCTAAAGTTCACAACATGTTACAATCTGATTGTACAATCTCCTCTACCAACAGCTATGCAGTGCATGGGCCTTCCTGATTGGATACTGAAATTGACTGACGGGTGGGTCAATACCAGATAACAAGTTACACCCAGGGGCGGACTGACAACTCATGGGGCTCCCGGGCACTAGGTGATCATGGAGCCCCTGTGTCCTTGCCCAAACTCAAAAAAGCCTATGAAAAAGGTACCAGGGGCATCTCATGGGGCCCCCTACTGACCCCAGGCCCTCGGGCAGTGCCCGAGTTTCTAAATGGTCAGTCCGCCCCTGATAACAAGTTACACCCAGGGGCGGACTGACAACTCATGGGGCCCCCGGGCAATAGGGGATCATGGGGCCCCTGTGTCCTTGCCCAAACTCAAAAAAGCAAATGAAAAAGGTACCAGGGGCATCTCATGGGGCCTCCTACTGACCCCGGGCCCTCAGGCAGTGCCCGAGTTTCCAAATGGTCAGTCCGCCCCTGATAAAAAGTTACACCTAGGGGCGGACTGACAACTCATGGGGCCCCGTGGGCAATAGGGGATCATGGAGCCCCTGTGTCCTTGCCCAAACTCAAAAAAGCCTATGAAAAAGGTACCAGGGGCATCTCATGGGGCCCCCTTACTGACGCCGGGTCCTCGGGCAGTGCCCGAGTTTTCAAATGGTCAGTCTGCCCCTGGTTACACCTATAGCCACTTGTACCAACTGGCAACCTGAATGGATTCTGGCAGGAATTTTGCCAATTAAACATCCACTGGTCACTAGCCATAAAGAGAACCTGTCATCTCTTACACATGTAGCACTACACCCTTAGGAGTCGCTAAGTTGTTTGGTCTACCTATGGTCCTGCGCAACCAGGCAACACGCATTTTCCACAGATTGCATTCTGGAGACAGTAAACAGTCCTTGAGCTTGTTTTTTAAATTTTATTTGGGGTTTTGAACTTGGATGGAGTAAGGGGTGTATGGGAACCCAAGGAAGAATAAACTGTAAGGGGTGTATGGGAAGCCCAAGGAAGAATAAACTGTAAGGGATGGCAGGGGCGGACTGATAACTCATGGGGCCCCCGGGCAATAGGGGATCATGGGGCCCCTGTGTCCTTGCCCAAGCTCAAAAAAGCCTATGAAAAAGGTACCAGGGGCATCTCATGGGGCCCCCTACTGACCCTGGGCCCTCGGGCAGTGCCCGAGTTTCCAAATGGTCAGTCCGCCCCTGGGTGTATGGGAAGCCCAAGGAACAGTAAACTGAGGACAACTTCCTGGCAACTATGTACAAGTCCAAAGTAGGACATTCTCTTATAGGAGAGCTCTCTAGTCTCTCCTGGTATACCACCCCCGGGCCACAGATAAATCCTCTTCTTTACTCAGTTTTCTGGAGAAATCCCTGGGAAAGAGAATCCAGTACCTGCCACAGTAAGTTAACAGTCCCGGGTAAGGAGCTAATCAGGTTTCCCACCAGAATGGTCTCTCTCCCCTTAACTGGCCCAGGGGGTGTAGGATTACTCACTCAGTCCTTACCTGTGAGCTGGTTGGGTTGGTGGTTGCCTTTTAGGCCTTCTGCTGGGCTGGCTCCTTCCCTGGCCTCACAGGTGGTCCTCCCTCAAGGGACCAGTGAGACTGAGTGATCCTCCTTTCCAGGTGCCAGCCTGTAGGTAGGCCCGTTCCCTCTGGGCCCTCTCCCAGGCCCCAGCATCTCAGCCCTCCTCACATCTTCCACCCAAGACTCAATCACACCTAAAGGCTGTCCTGGCCCCATGTCAAGCCTCCTGCTTGGGGATTGGCCAAATTCCTTGTGTACAGGCCAGCTCCTCTTCACCCCTGCTCACTGCTTCTAGAATCTTCTCCGAGATTCTACAGGGGGAAGGGGGGTTATCAAAGAACTGACCTGCAGAGCCTCTCAGCCCTGACTCAAATTTGACCCTACTGCCTATTCCCCCAGGCTGCTACTTAGCCTCTCTAAATAGATATGTAACTAGATCCCCCTGGCTATCTAGGGGGGCACTACACACGTGCAAGCAAATAGCATACAGCCTAGAGCAGTGGTTCTCAACCTTCCTAATGCCGTGACCCTTTAATACAGTTCCTCATGTTGTGGTGACCCCCAACCATAAAATTATTTACCCAGTAATTATAATTCATGAGTGTCGTTTTACCTCCAATACTGCTGCTTTCAACACAGTAGCTGCTTTCAACACAGTAGCTGCTTTTAACAGAGTAGCTGCTTTCAACACAGCAGCTGCTTTCTACACAGTAGCTGCTCTTTACACATCAGAAATATGTGTTTTCTGATGGTCTTAGGGGACCCCTGTGAAAGGGTCGTTCGACCCCCAAAGGGGTCGCGACCCACAGGTTGAGAACCACTGGCCTAGAGGAAGGCAATCTTGGATTGGTTATCAGTACCTTAGTTATGTAAGATGATTGTTGACCAAAGGAGTGGAGCCAAATCTAAATGACATAATTATTATGTGTACTTACAACAGCATGACTGATAAATATAGCCTGGAGATTCGGGATATTTGCCTATCAGTGAAACTAAGCAGAGCTGAAGGTTTCATAGCTGGGCAATTGTTATCTAGATGCCATCAAGCCAATCTGAACCCAAAATCAAAAATTGTAATATATTTCAGGTTACCAGTCTTTAGATGTGTCACCATGAGCACACAACCCGCACCTTAACACTTACAGTAGAAGTCCAGCTAAAACTTTTTTTTCGTCTTTGTATAGAGTAGGGAGTAGAGTTTTATACTGCCTATCCAAACTGGATTCTGTTTTCAAGCTCACCAAATATTTTAAGCCCTGATAAAGGGGGAGTGTTGGTGTGCATAAAATGGGTTGGCTGTTCTTATTTTCAGTTTTGTTCTATTTCTTCTTGTTTTTATCCAGTGCTAATATTAAAAGATTTGGGACTCTCAGAGATGTATAATTTTTATAGCTGTGTCAGGATGGCATTTGAAGACGAGATGCATGTGCGCCAATGCGCAGAACTAAAGTAATTTCTAGTAGGCTGCATGTGCATGCATGATTGTGGGAACACGCTTAATCACATGAGCACACTAATGCACGTGAGCACTTACATGCAGGTGCATGGGTATGCACTCATCCCAGGCTTTGCACTAGATGACTTATTTAAGGGATATCGCTGAGCCAGGATTGTCTTCAGCTGTTACCCTGCAACCTAAACCTGTTCCTGAGCTTTGCCTTTGAGTTTTCAACCTGCGTGCCCTTGGATTTGTCACTGTTCTGCCTTCCTGTTACTGACCTCGGCTTGTTCCAGCTGATTCCCAGGTTGACCTTGGCTAGTTCCTGACCGAAGCTTGTTAATATGGACTCCCAGGTTGATCTCGGCAAGTTCCTGACCACAGATTGTTAATACTGATTTCCAGGTTGACCTTGGCTAGTTCATGACCACAAATTGTTAATACTGATTTCCAGGTTGATCTCGGCAAGTTCCTGACCACAGATTGTTAATACTGATTTCCAGGTTGACCTTGGCTAGTTCCTGTCCATGGCTTGTTCCTGCCAATTCCCAGGTTGACCTCAGCTAGTTCCTGCCCATGGCTTGTTCCAGCTGATTCCCTGGTTGACCATAGCTAGTTCCTGACCACATCTTGTTAACACGGACTCCCAGGTTGACCTTGGCTCATTCCTGACCACAGATTGTTAATACTGATTTCCAGGTTGACCTTGGCTAGTTTCTTACCACGGCTTGTTCCTGCTGATTCCCAGGTTGACCTTTGCTAGTTCCTGACCACAGCTTGTTAACACGGATTCTCAGGTTGACCTTGGCTAGTTCCTGACCACAGATTGTTAATACTGATTTCCAGGTTGACCTTGGCTAGTTCCTGACCACAGATTGTTAATACTGATTTCCAGGTTGACCTTGGCTAGTTCCTGATCACTACTTGTTCCTGCTAATTCCTGGCTTGAAATTGGCTAGTTCCTGACCATGGCTTATTCCTAATGATTCCATGCTTGTCCTTGGCTAGTTCCAGATCATGGCTTGTTCTTGATAATTCCTGGCTTGACCTTGGCTAGTTCCTGACCATAGCTTTTTCCTGTTGATTCCGGCTTGTCCTTGGCATGTTCCTGACCATGGCTTGTTCCAGTTGATTCCGGCTTGTCCTTTGCATGTTCCTGACCATGGCTTGTTCCTGTTGCTTCCCGACTTGTCCTTGGTTAGTTCCTGATGATGGCTTGTATCTACTGATTCCTAGTTTAAACATAGCTATTTCCTAACCATGGTTTATTTCTGTTGATTACCCGTTTTGATTTCGGCTAGACCCGGACTATAACCACTGCTTGATCCTGTGGGGTAGCTTCAGCTTGTTTCCTGACCATGACTCTACCTGCTACCTTGTGTGCCACCTGTCTTCTCTGTTTCTAAGAACTAACTTTTTTGTCCAGACTATGATGTCACATTGCTGTATGTTCCTATGCTCTGGCCAGCTGCCTTCCTGTCAGCCTACTTGGGAATTTCAAGTCTGCCTTAAGAAGGTAGCCTCTGCGAACTGGACTCCTGGCATCCATGCTACTCTGTGCCCTCTCACTACCCTGTGCTGCAATTCAGGGTGGTGTGGACCAGCAATGTATGGGAAGGCCTCTAGTCACCTCAACCTCCAGTCAGGTATGTGATAAGCTATCTTGGAGATATTTACCCTTACTGTATGCCCAGGGAATAATGGTCCCTAGTCCCAGCTGAGGACAACTGTCAAAGGTAGGATTTTTCCTCCTTCTGGGGAGACTTCCACTTGCTGTTGTGTCTCTGAGAAATAGAAGTGAGGGGAATCTTCTTAGTTTGGACACAGACGACAGCAAAAATCTGACAGCAGTTCTGCCCTTTCCCTGTTCTATCCAAAACAAAAAAAGTCATGAGCCTATAATTTCACCCGCTAAGCTAGTGATTTTCAACCTAAGTCCTCAAGTACACCCAACAGTTACTTGGCTTGATATTTAAGGCAGCTATTTTATCTACGAGAAATTCCTGAAATGTGGCTTGTTGGGGATACCTGGGGAAAGAGGTTGTGAAACACAGCCAGGGGCGGACTGACCATTTGGAAACTCGGGCACTGCTCGAGGGCCTGGGGTCAGTAGGGGGCCCCATGAGATGCCCCTGGTACCTTTTTTCATAGGCTTTTTTGAGTTTGGGCAAGGACACAGGGGCCCCATGATCCCCTATTGCCCAGGGGCCCCATGAGTTGTCAGTCCACCCCTGAACACAGCTCTAAGCAGGGGCGGACTTACAACTCATGGGGCCCCCGGGCAATAGGGGATCATGGGGCCCCCGTGTCCTTGCCCAAACTCAAAAAAACCTATGAAAAAGGTACCAAGAGCATCTCATGGGGCCCCCTACTGACCGCGGGCCCTCGGGCAGTGCCCGAGTTTCCAAATGGTCAGTCCGCCCCTGGCTCTAAGCCCTATCTATACCCCAAACACCAAACCTTTACAATGTCATACTTATGGCACAGAAACTTTGCTACTGCAAGGGGGCTAAATTTACATACCCGTGCTTGAAGGATCATGGCTTTCATACCTTGCCTGCTGCTGGTATGTTCAACAAAATTCCAGTAAAATGAAACCACTTCATTCTCTTTTTAGCCTTGCTCAATCGTATTTTCTTCTTTCAAAAAAGAAACCTTGACGTGTTTTGCACAAAATTCCTAATTTGAGGGTGGCACATTGTGCAGAACACATCAAAGTGTCCTCTTTGATGTCTGTGCATGCCTGTCCATCTTCACAATAAATCTAACGGCCGAGCAAGAGGGACTAACAAGAGAATGAAACGGTATCATTTCACTGGAATTTAGTTGAAGAGCATGCTTACCATATTGGGTGCCTGAAGCATCAATGTTCACACACACCACTTAAAATTTCTCTTTTTTATGTATATTAATATTTTAGTTTGCATCTGCACTACCAATAACAACAGCACTGCATGCTAGGATTGAGATTACAATATTGAATGAACTAAGTAAGTTCTGAGTATGGCCTACTGTTGCAACCTATATACCATGTCCTTCTTGTTGGATCTTGATCGTGCTATTACTATTGGTCGCTGGCACTGGTTCATCCTGAATGTATTGGTATTGAGGCCTCTTTGACTATGCTTGCAAAATTTTAGAAAAATGTATACAAAAAAATAAAATTAACTTTTTTATAATAATAGAATGAATATAAATAAATACACACACACACCGAATGGAATACAGTTTCTGTCCTCTGACATTAGCAGGAGATGCATATGGCCCAGGGGTGGACTGACAACTCATGGGGCCCCAGGGCAATAGGGGATCATGGGGCCCCTGTGTCCTTGCCCAGACTCAAAAAAGCCTATGAAAAAGGTACCAGGGGCATCTCATGGGGCCCCCTACTGACCTCAGGCCCTTGGGCAGTGCACGAGTTTCCAAATGGTCAGTCCGTCCCTGATATGGCCATCAGCATTGGATAATGGCATGCAGTATATGATACAGACCAATGACGTTGGCTACATTCTACATTCTTTATAGCACCGCAAAACACAGAGGTGTGAATGTGGCCTTATATCATCCTACGTTGCTTCTATTGTGGACGGCATGAGAGAGAAGTAAACATTCGATGTCCAATTTCTTGCCAGCGGACCATCGCAATAAGGTCACCTTTAGACTAAAGTGAAACCATATTATCACTAAAAGGTTCTTCGATAATGGTCAGGCTTTGGGATTTTCTGCCAAAGGAGGTGGTGAGGACCAACAGGATGAGTAAATGTGGTTTGGATGCCCTTCTTGCTAGATATGCTATCAATGGCTATAATTAGTAGATTCACTAGTGAAGTGATTATCAAGGGAAGAATTATGATTGACCTTGTGGGGTTAAGCAGACATTTTTATTTTCTTCACTTCAAAGGAAAACTGGCAGATACTTCACCTTTCTTCTGGATAGACAGCATTATGATTAGAAGGAGAGGAACGTTGCCTTTGGTTTCTCATCAACCTCACTGCAGGGGAACTTTCTTTAAAAGCTTTTTATAGCAAAAAATGTATTCTGGTACCTGAATGGGGTTAATAACTGTAATTATAGTATTCAGCATATGTAGCGTTCCCCCCCCAAAAGGGCCCGCTGAGTAGTTCCAAGGTTCTTTTCCCAAACTGGTGTATTAGCAGCCAGACACACAGGATCAGTTACTCTTCTACCTCAGAGAACAGTCTAGGGGTATCCTTTTTTGAAGCTATTATAAGTTGACCTTAGATAGGGTATAGGGAACCTGTGGGATGCTCCAGTAGCACAAAATAGTAACACAAGGACACTTCTCAAGCCTCCTAAAGCTTCTTAACACTTTGCAGCAGGAGATGGCACTGATGCACAAGGGATAGTAGCAGCACACAATCGCTAGGATCTCACACCAAGGTCTGTACTCACAAATATCCTTGGATATCTAATTCCAATATTAGCCAGGCATTTCTCCTGCAACCTCTCCAGGACAGATCCTCAGTTAAATCTCTCTATCAGTTCCAGTAAGGTCTAGTAGAATAGACCCCAAGCTCTAACCCAGTTGGGACCTGAATGAGCACTAAGACAGGCCTTCCAGTTTAAGCCTAGCTGGAACATTGATGAATAAGCACAAAGGCACAGCTGGACTGCCCAGGAGGGTAGCAACCCTTTAGGCTGGGAACTTCTCCTGCTGAACAAGTACCCTGCTGCTCCAGACCACAGGCTATTTATGTACTCCTCAGCCACCTACCAGGCACATTCCCCCAAGGATTGGCTGGGACCACATAAATATTCAGACTGCTTATTTGACTCTCCCAGACCACTACATTCCAGAATCCTCCAGAAGGCAGGGGAAAGCAGTCAAATCTACAACCTGTGAGACTCAGAACAGCCCAAAATAATCACAAGTTGATCTATTAATTAGAGGAGAACTACAGAAACTATATTTATCTAGCCTAACTAGCAGCCTATCTAGGAGGGTGCTACATATATACATTATTTTTTATTCCCCTTGCCTTACAGCTGAAATTCAGACTAAACAAACATTGTACGATGAAGGTCCAATTATTCCCAGTACAAAAAGACCAGTGTGGGCTCAAGAGCAGTACAAGTGGTCTTCAACCAGTTCCTGTTAACATGTGACTTGTACTGCTGTTCTTCCTCCCTGTGTACAGTGAGGAACAGAAGTATTTGAACACCCTGCGATTTTGCAAGTTCTCCCACTTAGAAATCATGGAGGGGTCTGAAATTCACATTGTAGGTGCATTCCCACTCTGAGAGACAGAATTAAAAAAATATTCAGGAAATCCCATTGTATTATTTGTAAAGAATGTATTTGTCTTGCACTGCTGAACATAAGTATTTGAACACCTGAGAAGATCAGTGTTAATATTTGGTACAGAAGCCTTTGTTTGCAATTACAGAGGTCAAACGTTTCCTGTAGTTCTTGACCAGGTTTGCACTGCAACAGGGATTTTGGCCGACTCCTCCACACAGATCTCCTCTAGATCTGTCAGGTTTCGGGGCTGTCACTGAGCAACACAGAGTTTCAGCTCCCTCCAAAGATGTTCTATTGGATTTAGGTCTGGAGACTGGCTAGGCCACTCCAGAATCTTGATATGCTTCTTACGGAGCCACTCCTTGGTTATCCTGGCTGTGTGCTTCGGGTCGTTGTCATGTTGGAAGACCCAGCCACGACCCATCTTCAATGCTCTGACTGAGGGAAGGAGGTTGTTGCTCAAAATCTCACAATAAATGGCCCCATTCATCCTCTCCTTAATACAGTGCAGTCCTCCTGTCCCCTTCTCAGAAAAGCACCCCCAAAGCATGATGTTACCACCCCCATGCTTCACAGTACGGATGGTGTTCTTGGGATGCAACTCATCCTTCTTTTTCCTCCAAACACGACGAGTGAAGTTTAGACCAAAAAGTTCTACTTTGGTCTCATCTGACCACATGACTTTCTCCCATGCCTCCTCTGGATCATCCAGATGGTCATTGGCAAACTTCAGACGGGCCTGGACATGTGATGACTTGAGCAGGGGAACCTTCCGTGCAATGCATGATTTGAAACCATGACGGCATAGTGTTTTACCGGCAGTGACCTTTGAAACTGTGGTCCCAGCTCTCTTCATGTCATTGACCAGCTCCTCCCTTGTAGTTCTGGGCTGATTCCTCACCTTTCTTATTATCAGTGATACCCCACGAGGTGAGATCTTGCATGGAGCCCCAGTCCGAGGGAGACTGACAGTCGTCTTTAGACTCTTCCATTTTCTAACAATTGCTCCAATAGTTGATCTATTTTCACCAAGCTGCTTGGCAATTGCCCCGTAGCCCTTTCCAGCCTTGTGGACCTGTCTTTGGTGTCTTTTGACAGCTCTTTGGTCTTGCCCATGGTAGTATTTGGCATCTGACTGACTGTTGGCTGGACAGGTGTCTTTAAAGAGCTCAGACAGGTGCTACTAAGTTAGATTAATGAGTGGAGTAGAGGTGGACTTTTTAAAGGCACAGTAACAGGTCTTTGAGAGCCAGAATTCTTGCTGTTTCTTAGGTGTTCAAATACTTATGGTCAGCAGTGCAAGACAAATAAATTCTTTTAAAATCATACAATGTGATTTCCTGAATTTTGTTTTTAAATCCTGTCTCTCAGAGTGGGAATGCACCTACAATGTGAATTTCAGAGCCCTCCATGATTTCTAAGTGGGAGAACTTGCAAAATAGCAGGGTGTTCAAATACTTCTGTTCCTCACTGTATGACCCAATTTGCCTTGTTACTTTCTCCTGAACCTTTGCCTGCATGTTGGGACCTTGGCCTGCCTAGTTGACTCTGCCTTGTGCCACTATTGCCCAGCTATTACTTACCTTACCTAACCGTTAATGACCTCAGCTTGTATCCTGTCCATGTTCCTGTTGATAATTCTGTTATTCCTGTCCACTGATTTACAGCTGCTTGCTATATGCACCTGCAAGTCTTGACAGACTTGGTAATGCCTATATATACCAATACTCTTGCCGAGGGGCGGACTGACAACTCATGGGGCCCCCGGGCAATAGGGGATCATGGGGCCCCTGTGTCCTTGCCTAAACTCAAAATAGCCTATGAAAAAGGTACCAGGGTCATCTCATGGGGCCCCCTACTGACCCCGGGCCCTCGGGCAGTGCCTGAGTTTCCAAATGGTCAGTCTACCCCTGCTCTTGCCACACCTTATCCTTACCTTCCTGGTTTATGGTAGTAGATAGTCACATTCAACTGGACTTGTTCTGTAGTGTTGAAGACATTTCATTGGTTGTCCAAGCCACTATTATTGGATATACCATGACCTGGATAACTGAGAAATGTCACAGGCATGCCTTCTGTGTTGCCACTTCCAGGGCTGTTGGACAGGAGGAACCCTTTCATCAATTTGGTCTTCACCAGGTACATGGTATATTGTCTAAACACAAGAGATGTGTATTTTTACTTGATTCTTGGAATCCATTATGCAAGAGAAGCCCCCTCCTCAACATTGTTCTTCACTGAGTACATGACATATTGCCTAAATACAAGAGGTATTTGTATTCCTAACATGAATCTTGGAATCCATCATGCCGAAAAGCCCCCTCCTCAACTCATTCTTCACCAGGTACATGACATATTGTCTAAAGACTAGAGACTTGTGTATTTTTACATGGTTTCTGGAGTCCACCATGCAAGAGAAGCCCCTTCATCAACTTTGGTCTTCACCAAGTACATGACATATTGTCTAAATACAAAACGTATGTGTATTCTTTACATGAGATTTGGAATCCATCATGTAAAAGAATGCCTCCTCCGCAACTCTGTCTTCACCAGGAACATGACATATTGTCTAAATACAAGAGGCATTTGTATTCTTAACATGAATCTTGGTGTTCATCATGCAAAAGGAGCCCCCCTCCATAACTCAGTCTTCACCAAGAATATGACATCTTGTCTAAATACAAGAAGCATGTGTAATCTTGGTATCCATCATGCAGAAGAATCCCCCTCCTCAACTCAGTCTTCTCCAAGTATATGATATATTGTTCTAAATACACGAGGCATGTGTATTCTTACTTTAATCTTGTTGTCCATCATGCAGAAGAAGACCTCTCCTCAATTCAGTCTTTACCAAATACATGATAGATTATCTAAATACAAGAGACATATGTATTCTTTCTCGAATCTTGGAGCTCATCATGCAAAAAAGCCTCCCCTTCAACTTGGTCTTCTTCAGGTACATGACATACTATCTAAATGAAACATGAATTTTGGAGTCCATCATACAAGTGAACCCCTCTCCTTAAAGTAGAAATATAGGCAAACGTTTTTTTCCATTTTGGATAGAGTAAGGGAGGATTTAAACCCTGTCAGATTTTTTTTCACCATCTGTGTCCAATTGCGGAGATTTCCCTTCATTTCCTGTCTCATAGCCAAACAGGAAGTGAGAGGAAATCCTTGAAAGTTAAGGGAATTTCTTGGGAACCTCTAGGTCACCAGAACCAGTGTCCCTATTGGATGATTTCTTTTCTATTACTTTTCTGGGGACAACCCAAAATTTGAGATTTTCTTTTACTTTCACTTTTAATCATAATGTTAAACAGGATAGAGTGGGTGAATCTTCTTCAGGGGCGGACTGACCATTAGGAAACTCGGGCACTGCCCGAGGGCCCGGGGTCAGTAGGGGACCCCATTAGATGCCCCTGGTACCTTTTTCATAGGCTTTTTTGAGTTTGGGCAAGGACACAGGGCCCCATGATCCCCTATTGCCCGGGGGCCCCATGAGTTGTCAGTCCGCCCCTGATCTTCTTAACGAGGGCACAGACAGCAATAAAAACTGACAAGCGTTCTGATTCTCCTGCACTCTATACAAAACTAAAAAGAAAGTTTTCCCTTTAGTTATAATTTAAGCTCACTTTCACACTGATCCAGGGGCGGACTGACCATTTGGAAACTCGGGCACTGCCCGAGGGCCGGGGTCAGTATGGGGCCCCATGAGATGCCCCTAGTACCTTTTTCATAGGCTTTTTTGAGTTTGGGCAAGGACACAGGGGCCCCATGATCCCCTATTGCCCGAGGCCCCTTGAGTTGTCAGTCCGCCCCTGCACTGATCCATAGCAAAAACAATCCAAAAACACATATGCGCTCTTGCCGCATTTTTTCCACATTTTTACCGCATTTGTGGTGCGTTTTTTTTTTTGTAACGTTTCATGTGACTGAAAATTCGCACCAAATAGGCAATGCGCGTTCGTTTTTGTCGCATTTTTTTTACCGCACCGAACCTGCACCAAAAATGCAGCATGCAGGATTTAAAAAAAACACACTGGACCTGCAACGGATCAATGTGAAGAGTTCCACTGGAATATATTTTGAACAGAAAAGCGGAAGAAAAGCGGATCAGTGTGAAAGCAGCTTTACTCTGTCTTCACCAGGAACATGACATATTGTCTAAATATAAGAGGCATTTGTATTCTTGCATGAATCTTGGTGTCCTTCATATATTTTCCCTAGATCTGTTCCATAATCCAGCATAAATCCTCTCCTGTACATTTGATCAGAAGCTTCCATTAATAAAGACCAGTCACTGCTGCTCTCTCTGCTTGTGCAGGGTGACTGGTCTTGTCTACACCCCCTTCTGTAGTTATCTGCAGGTAGTCTTTAGTGGGTGGAGCCCGATGGGCCCTCCCACAGCTCTGCTCTCTGCACAGGCTATGTACAGCACAATGATGATGTCACTGCTACATTCAAAAGGTAATATCTGGGTCTGAAAAGGCATTTGGCGCATTCAAAGTAGATTTATATCCTTTGTGGGTATCCAGGAATATATTTTGATTAATGTTTTTGTACTCATGCTTACATACAGACCAAGCTGTCCTGTAAACTTGGTAGATACATAGGTAGGAATAAACCTATAACAGTGTCGGGGGTGCTTACAATGGTGAGCTTTTATTTTTATTATGTCTTCATTTGCTCATTGCGTACTTTAAAGTCTTTTTAAAATGACATATTTATCAACGATGACCTCGTCCACAGGGTGACAATTCTACTGCACGTGTCACTGCAGAACAACCAGTGCTGCCACCCTGTTAAAGGAAATGGGAAATCAATCAACCTACTGTCAGGATAAACAAGTAATAGGAAATGTTATAGTGGGGACTCAGAACAACAAAGACGGCCAAAAACAAAAGCAATTTTTAGTAGAGCGAGGAAGGGTTATAGCTTCTTATTGCTTTATGTGCCCTGCTGCCTCGGTGACAGCTGCCCCCCATCACTTTTTGTACTGGTGTGAAGGAAAATCTTCCCATTTGCGGCACAGACAGAAATCAAAAACCTAGCAGAATTTCTCATTCTACTTTGACTTGTCAGCTTTTCAGGAAAGGAAAAAGGGGAAAGGAAAAAGGGGAAAGGAAAAAGGGGAAAGGAAAGAGGAAAGGGAAGGGGGAAGGAAAGGAAAGAGGAAAGGGAAGGGGGAAGGAAAGGGGAAAGGAAAATGGAAAGGAAAGAGGAAAGGAAAGGAAAGAGGAAAGGAAAAAGGGGAAAGGAAAAAGGGAAAGGAAAGAGGAAAGGAAAGAGGAAAAGAGAGGAAAAGAAAGGGGAAAGGAAAAAAGGGGAAAATGGAAAGGAAACAGGGGAAAGGAAAGAGGAAAGGAAAAAGGGGAAAGGAAAAAGGGGAAAGGAAAGAGGAAAGGAAAAGAAAGGGGAAAGAAAAGAGAAATGGAAAAGAAAGGGGAAAGAAAAGAAGAAAGGAAAGAGGAAAGGAAAGGAAAGGAAAGAAGAAAGGAAAAAGTGGAAAGGAAAGAGGAAAGGAAAAGAAAGAGGAAAGGGGAAAGGAAAAGAAAGGGGAAATAAAAGAGAAATGGAAAAGAAAGGGGAAAGAAAAGAAGAAAGGAAAGAGGAAAGGAAAAAGGGGAAAGGGAAGAAAGGAAGGAAGGAAGGAAGGAGTAAATGAGAAAGGGGAAAGGAAAGAGGAAAGGAAGAAGGAAAGGAAAGAGGGAAGGAAAAAGGGGAAATGAAAGAGGAAAGGAAAAGAGAGGAAAGGAAAAGAAAGGGAAAGGAAAAGAAAGGGGAAAGGAAAAGAAAGGGGAAAGGAAAGGAAAGGGGAAAGGAAAGAGAGGAAAGGAAAAGAAAGGGGAAAGGAAAAGAAAGGGGAAAGGAAAGGAAAGGAAAGGGGAAAGGAAAAGAAAAGGGAAAGGAAAAGAAAGGAAAGCGGAAAGCAAAAAGGGGAAAGGTAAAAGGAAAAGAAAGGAAAGGGGAAAGGAAAAAGGGAAAGAGGAAAGGAAAAGAAAGGAGGAAAGTGGCAAAGAAGGAAAAACAATTAAAATGAAGGAAGGAAGGAAGGGTAAGAAGAAAGGAAGGAAGACGGAAAGAGAAAGAAAATGAGAAAATTAGAAGGAAGGAAAAAAATAATTAAGATAATGAATAATAAGAAAAGAAAGAGGATAGAAAGGAAGGAGGGAGGAAAGGAGACAAGAAAGACAGTAAGGAAATAATGAAGGAAGGAAGGAAAAAAAAATAAAATTAGGAAGAAAGGGAAATTAAGAAGATGGAAGGAGGGAGGGAAGGAAGTAAAAAAAGAAGGAAGGAAGGAAGAAAAGAAAGGAGGAAAGGAAGGAAAAGGAGATGGGAATGAAGGAGAACCATTTCAAACCAATTTGCTGATGGCAAACAAACCTATGACAGCGAGCTGGATGACGGCCTCCTCGTAGTGCCTGCTGTCGATGTCTTCCACAACGCAGTGATAGTCATCAGCATCCGACAGAGTGACGTTGCGCAGGAGGAGCGTCAGTTCTGAGGACCCAGTCCCGTTGCGGAGCGATGCCCTGCCTGCGTACTCAGTGCTCTGTTCATCTTTTTCCTCCTTTCCATTCTTCATCAGGAACACAGTGGAGTGGAACAGGGAGCGGAACCAGTGCACCTTGAGGCCGGTGGGCCCGAGAGGAGGAGAGAGACTGCATTGCAGTATGGCATCTGATCCCACTTCTACCACCTGCCTGGAGTCTGGTGACAGGACCTGGAATTTACCTGCAAGAGGGAGAAGAAAACATCACTACTGTGAATAGCAGTGGGGTAATATCCTGTGCAGGTGACTCCTATATATGAATATAGTTGCATGGGGCATATATGATATATGCATATAGAAAAAATATAGAGGGTGCCCCCTTAAAATTCTAAATGTGACCAAACACTCTAATCCTGAAACCCTTTTGAAATTACCAACAACTGTGTAGTGCAATAACATACAACACAGCATATAAATTGTACTTCTGTCCTTCATCTGCTGACCAGCCCCCAACACCTGAAGCATGTTAGACTGGCAGCATTGTGCAATATAATAGAGTCTGATTGACTCTACTATCGCACAGTACAGAACCTCCTGCTCTGAGTACGATCTCTTCTGAGCAAAGATTTTAGAAAGATAATATAGAGAGAGTTTTCAGTTGCTTACTAGCAGTGTATTAAAATAAAAATGAATGCAGAACTTCAGCTAAGAACAAGATAACAATGAAATGCTAACTAAAAGAGAAAATGACAAAACCAAACTTTTGCTGAACTATTCACCTTTGATCCAGAGATTTCCCCTGCAGTCAGGGGCAGACTGACAACTCATGGGGCCCCCAGGCAATAGGGGATCATGGGGCCCGTGTCCTTGCCCAAACTCAAAAAAGCCTATGAAAAAGGTACCAAGGGCATCTCATGGGGCCCCCTACTGACCCCGGGCCCTCGGGCAGTGCCTGAGTTTGCAAATGGTCAGTCCGCCCCTGCCTGCAGTACTTTATTTCTGCCACTAGTTGTCCTCAGCTGGATAGCCAGAATTATTCTACCCACTTGCTCTGAGCCCAGATTGTCCTGGACTTGCCCCAGCTTGTGACTGAACAGTAAGAGGAGAAGCAGCGCAGTGATCATCTCCCCTCCCATCAGCATGTTCCTTGTCAGCACAAGAACTGATTGGCTTCTTGTGCTGATTCTTCATTTAAAACTCCAACACTGCAGTACTGGGACTGCAAGAGGCTGATCCCAGGTCAGAGTCAGGTCTGTACACGGCTTGTATGTAAAAAAATAAATGTAATGATGCATTAATGTTGACAGACTGCCATTCATTTGTCCGCACAGAAAGTATGCTCTACTAGATTACCCGTGAAACCGGGAACCACTGCTCTGGCCCAAATGCATTTGAAATGTAGCAATAATCCTCTGATACAATGAAGCCGGCTACTTGGTGACATCCATTGGATCCACAGCTGATGAAACGCGTACGCGTTAGATTGTTACTGCTGCATCCTACTATGTAGCCATTAAAGAATTTTTCCAATGGATGTCACCAAGTAGCCGGCTTCATTGTATCAGAAGGTTATGCCATTCATTTGTGCCTTTTATATCTGTCTGGAGTTCAGACTTAATCGTTTAACTGCAAGCCAGAGGATGTTTTATTTCTTGGAGTTACACTTTAACACTGACAATCAGTGATCACAGCAGATATGACTCCGTTCACCAACATCGAACATCTACAGACATGGATATGGAGGTTTTATATGTGATAACTCCTTCTAGATGTACTGAAATACAGACAGAAGGGCAGATAAATACATAACTGATATACATGAGATGTTACCTTCTCCCTGCCAAAGGAATTGTAATTCTGTTCATCTGGTCTCATGATCCACGTACTCCTGCCAGACAGCGCAGCCAGGTCATGGATCTGTGAGCCGGCTACAGTGCAGCCTAGTCTACCACTAACCCAGACTAGGACTACAGAGACTATGGGGGTGAAGCAGAGCTGTGCTGAGGTCACCCCAACCCCCTGCAGGAAACATGTTTGTAGATAGCACTGTGCAAATCACAATACAATATCTCTGTGCCCCATCCTCTTCCAGTACTGAGGTGCAGGAGAGTACCCAGGGTGTGATACTAGGTGTACAGGAGAGGGGAGAGGAGAAAAGGAAAGGAGGGGAAAGGAAATGAAGACAAAGGAAAGAAGAATGGAACGGAGGGAGGAGTAGGAAAAGGAGAAGGGTGGAATGAAGGAATAGGAAAGAAAGAAAGAAAGAAAGAAAGAAAGAAAGAAAGAAAGAAAGACGGACATATAGAGGGAAGGAAGGGGAGAATGGTAGGAATAAAAGAAATAAAGAAGGGAAGGAAGAAATAAATGGAGGAAGAAAGCAAGTAAAAGGAAGGGAGAATGGATGGATTGAAGAATCCATCCTTTCTCTGTACTGATGTGCAGAGGATTACAGGAGGTTACCCAGGAGATGATACTACTAGAAGTGAAGGAGAAGAGAGAAGAAGAGGAGGAGAAGAAAAGGAGAGGAGAAGAGAAGTAGAACAGGAGAAGAGAGGATAAGAGAAGAGGAAGAGAGGAGAGATAAAGAGGAGGAGAAGAGAAGAAGAGAGGAGAATAGAAGGAGAGGAGAAAAGAAGGAAAGGAGAGGTGAAGAGAAGAGAAGAATAGGAGAGGAGAGGAGAGAAGAATAGAAAGAGAGGAGAAGAAGAGATGAGAAGAGAAGAATAGAATGAGAGGAGAAGAAGAGAAGGAGAAGAAAAAGAGAAGAGAAGGAGAGGAGAAAAAGAGAAGAGAATGAGAAGAAAATGAGAGGACAGGAGAAAAAGAGAAGAGAAGGAGAGGAGAAAAAGAGAAGAGAAGGAGAGGAGAAGAAAAGGAGAGGAGAAAAAGAGAAGAGAAAGAGAAGGAGAGGAGATGAGAAAAAGAGAAGAGAAAGAGAATAGAAGGAGAGGAGAAAAAGAGAAGAGAAAGAGAAAAAGAGGAGAGGAGAGAAAAAGGAGAAGAGAAGGAGAGGAGAGGAGAAAAGGAGAAGAGAAGGAGAGGAGAAAAAGAGAAGGGAAGGAGAAAAAGAGAAGGAGAGGAGATGAGAAGGAGAGGAGAAAAAGAGAAGAGAAGGAGAAAAAGAGGAGAGGAGAGAAGAAAAAGAAAGGAGGGGGAAGGAAATGAAGACAAAGGAAAGAAGAATGGAAGGGAGGGAGGAGTAGGAAAAGGAGAAGGGTGGAATGAAGGAATAGGAAGGAAGGAAGGAAGGAAGGAAGGAAGGGGAGATTGGTAGGAATTAAATAAATAAAGAAGAGAAGGAAGGAAGGTAAAAGAATGGAGGAAGAAACCAATAAAGGAAGGAAGAAAGGAAAAAGAGAAAAGTAGGATGGAAAGTAAGGAAGAAAAATTGAGGGAGAAAGGATGGATTGGAGAAATGAAGGCTTCAAAGAAGAAAGGATAGAAAAGGAAGAGAGGAAAAGGAAGATAAGAAGGGTGGATGAAGGAAGGAAGGGAGAGAGAAAGGGTAGATTGAAGAAATGAAGGAATCGAGGAAGGAAGGATGGAGAAGGAAGGGAGGAAGGATGGAGAAGGAAGGGAGGAAGGATGGAGAAGGAAGGGAGGAAGGATGGAGTGGAGAAAGGGAAGAAGGAAGGAAGGGAATTGGCTGCTGGTTGAGATGTGTATTCTAGCACTGACTGACAATGCCGCCATCCAGTCTCTGAATATTAATGATATTTCTCTGGGTTTTGTGACGCTCCCACACTGGGCCTTTCAGCTCTCCAGCCACCCCCCGCAGTCATTGTTCTCCGCTCCCCGCCGCGTCCGCAGGGGGTTAGCCGGAGGAAACACACACTCCACCAATTAATTGGACATCATTGTCAAAATTCCCCTTTTCATAGACGCATTGTGCGCTTATTATTGAACAGAATTCAGCCAGATACGATATAATTATAAACATTCTCTCTACCGTTTTAGTGGAAATATAAAGTGGACCGGTAATTTATCATTAATCGAGGGGCACATGTCACCAAATGACATTATATTTCTGAGAAAATGAAGAAATGCCGCTCTGAACTCCATGGTGTCACTTACAGTCTGGATCAGCTTTTTACAGTGAAGGAATCCTTGAAATAACTTTCAGGTCTCAGCAACCCCTGCTAATAATTGTGACTACATCTACAGATCACAGTACATTAGTGTGAGATATAAATACAAGGGATGTGGGGTACTCGGTGTATGTGACACCCAGGACTGCTCTGTACAACTAAATGATCTTCAGTGATAAGGAAATGATAGAAATAATTAAAACTACCCAGAAAAGAAATTTAGACAGTGAAAATGGTAGTGTTCCCTCTCAGTAGAGAAGAGCTCCCTTACATTGGTGGTCTGTTCTCAGCTGTATAAGGGACTTAGAGAAGTGGGGGTGGGGACTGCAGGGGAGGGTGTGTCAAGCAGGAGGCAGTGAAACAGCAGTACACTGATCTTCCTAGTAATTGCTTCTGCAGGTAAGGGTCTAAACGCTAAAGGAGGGGCAAGCTATGCTCCCAGCACAGCCAGAAAACTGACAACGCTTGGATATATGTGCTCTCCTGCCTAGTGTGGTCAGTTTTTGGTAGGAAAGTAGAGGGACTGGCAGGAACATCAGGGATTTCACACAAAGGAAACAATAGAGAGAACAGGAGATCTGTTCATACAAGTACATGGTACAACAGGCACAGAGCAGGAATATGAAATGTTGGGGTGACATATACTTTGATTTTGGATGGGATGGACATATACAAGAATGGATGAAAAAAGTGTCCCGCATGCCTTTTTCTGATGCAGCTCACTATAATGCAGAATTGCATTGCCCTAGGCCAGTGGTCGGCAAGCCGCGGCTCGCGAGCCACATGCGGCTCTTTACACACTTTAATGCGGCTCGTCTGTGTGCGGGCGCCCGCTCCCCTCCCTCCTCTCGGGCGGCCGCCCCAAAAGTCAGGACTCTGCAGCTAGCCCAGCAATGGGCAAACTACGGCCCGGCAGACCTTTTAATCCAGCCCGCGGAGCGTGATCCAAAAAAAAAACAGCCAGGGCTGCGCGCTCAAATGCAATGATTGGCCAGTCTCGCTGCCACTCACATCCTGATAGCCAGTGATTGGCTGTCAGGATGTGTGTAGGCGGGGCAGCATGACGAAACGTGAGAGGAGCTAGGCTCCTCTCACAGACCGCCCTGAAGACCGGAACGGCGCGGGAACACGGAGAGAAGTACGCGCGGAGCAAAGGTAAGTGAATTGACACAGGGGGGACTTGGCTTACTACTTGCTACTTACTTACTACTACTATATGAGGGATGAATTACTATGGGGGATGAATTACTATGGGGGATGAATTACTATGAGGGATGAATTACTATATGGAGGATGAATTACTATATGGGGGATGAATTACTATGAGGGATGAATTACTATATGGGGGATGAATTACTATATGGGGGATGAATTACTATGGGGGATGAATTACTATATGGGGGATGAATTACTATGAGGGATGAATTACTATATGGGGGATGAATTACTATATGGGGGATGAATTACTATGGGGGATGAATTACTATATGAGGGATGAATTACTATGGGGGATGAATTACTATGGGGGATGAATTACTATGAGGGATGAATTACTATATGAGGGATGAATTACTATGGGGGATGAATTACTATGAGGGATGAATTGCTATATGGGGGATTAATTACTATAGCGGGGATGAATTACTATATGGGGGATGAATTACTATATGGGGGATGAATTACTATGGGGGATGAATTACTATATGGGGGATGAATTACTATAGGGGGGATGAATTACTATATGGGGGATGAATTACTATATGGGGGATGAATTACTATATGGGGGATGAATTACTATGGGGGATGAATTACTATATGGGGGATGAATTACTATAGGGGGGATGAATTACTATATGGGGGATGAATTACTATATGGGGGATGAATTACTATATGGGGGATTAATTACTATGGGGGATGAATTACTATATGGGGGATGAATTACTATATGGGGGATGAATTACTATGGGGGATGAATTACTATAAAAACTTATTGAAACTAAAAACAGTGTACCATCCTATGTATTTTCAGTTTTAAAAATGTGGCTCTCAAAATAAATTTCAATCGTGGTTTTGGCGAGATTTGGCTCAGTTGAAAAAAAAGGTTGCCCACCACTGCCCTAGGCACTAAGGATCATAGGAAATTCCAACAATACTTACTATCACCTAGTGGCCAAATGTGGTATTTCCTGTCTTAAATCAATGAAAAACATTCAACCAGCTCAAAAAATTTCCTTATAAATAGTTTTTTCGGCCCATTCACACAGAAAAAATACACTGATACACAAAAATACATATTGCCAAAATTTAAAGTACATCTAAAGCCAAAAGTTGTGTTTCTTTTTTTATATATTGCAGCTTACAATTCTTATATGTGGTGGCTGCATTAATTTTCTTTTTTAGGCTTTTTTTTCTTTATGTTCACCTAGCGATTTGCCCAGTTATTTTTCAACTTCCTTTAAGGGACAGCTGTTCAGCAAAAGTGACAGTTGGCGTATTCAGACAAACGACACTATATTGCCAAAGTATTGGGACACCTGTCTTTACACGCACATGAACATTAATGGCATCCCAGTCTTAGTCCGTAGGGTTCAATAGTGAGTTGGCCCCGCCCTTTGCAGCTATAACAGCTTCAACTCTTCTGGGAAGGCCGTCCACAAGGTTTAGGAGGGTGTCTATGGGAAGGTTGGACCATTCTTCCAGAAGCACATTTGTCAGGTCAGGCACTGATGTCGGGGGAGGAGGCCTGGCTCGCATTCTCCGCTCTAATTCATCCCAAAGGTGTTCTATGGGTTGAGGTCAGGACTCTGTGCAGGACAGTCAAGTTCCTCCACCCCAAACTGGCTCTTCCATGTCTTTATGGACCTTGCTTTGTGCACTGGTGTGCAGTCATGTTGGAACAGGAAGCAGCCTTCCCCAAACTATTCCCACAAAGTTGGGAGCATGAAATTGTCCAAAATGTCTTGGTATGCTGACGCTTTAAGATTTCCCTTCACTGGAACTAGGGGGCCAAGCCCAACCCCTGAAAAACAACCCCACACCATAATCCCCCCTCCACTAAACTTTACACTTGGCACAATGCAGTCAACCAAGTACCGTTCTCCTGGCAACTACCAAACCCAGACACGTCCATCGGATTGCCAGACAGAGAAGCGTGATTGGTCACTCCAGAGAACACCTTTTTCCCTGCTCTAGAGTCCAGTGGCGGCGTGCTTTACACCACTGCATATGACGCTTTGCATTGCACTTGGTGATGTAAGGCTTGGATGCAGCTGCTCGGCCATGGAAACCCATTCCATGAAGCTCTCTACACACTGTTGTTGTGCTAATCTGAAGGCCACACCAAGTTTGGAGGTCTTTAGCTATTGACTCTGCAGACAGTTGGCGACTTCTGCGCACTGTGCGCTTCAGCATGCGCTGACCCCGCTCTGTCATGTGATGTGGCCTACCACTTGGTGGCTGAGTTGCTGTTGTTCCCAGTTGCTTCCACTTTGTTATAATACCACTAACAGATGAGCGTGGAATATTTAGTAGCCAGGAAATGTCACGGATGGACTTATTGCACAGGTGACCACCTATCATGGGACCACGCTTGGAGTCACTGAGCTCCTGAGAGCGACCCATTCTTTCACCAATGTTTGTAGAAGCCGTCTGCATGCCTAGGTGATGATTTTATACACCTGAGGCCATGGAGGGGATTGGAACACCTGAATCCCATGATTTGGAGGGTGGGGCCAATACTTTTGGCAATATAGTGTATATACATTTTTACTGGATGAATAGCTATGTGAAATGAGGCGCCGCACCGTCTCTGCAAATTGTTGCCCATCCAGAGCGCCTCCCCCGCTGCATCATGAATTTTTACTGGGTGAATAGCTACGTGAAATCTTAATAGATTCAAATGGTTGTAAAGGCTGAAGGTTTTTTTGGTTTTTTTTACCATAATACATTTTCTGCATTACGGTCACATTAAAGAGAATTATATCTTACATTTTGTGGGATTTTTAAGGCAGCCTTAGAATGTATACAAAACAATCCATTATTTAAAAGATTGACATTGTATTTGACACATTGATACATATGGAACAAACAACATATTTCTATAATAAAATACAGCAATTCTTGGAAACATGTTTACTACACGGCATTTGTAATTATTACAATAAATGACTAATGGTATCCCTTACCCCCGGGTTCACACTGATCCAGTGCAGAAGTTGCAGTGTTTTCTGTGCGAATTCCACACCGCATGAGAATCGCACCCCATTCATGCGAACCGCTGCAGGTGTGTATTTTAACCTCCCTAGCGGTATGATTATTTCAGATTTTTTGTGCTGAAAGCGGTACCATTATTTTGCATGGGAATATGTAGTTTTTTTATTGTAGGATGTAATTTTTAGGAATAACTCACTGAAATCTGTCCGAACAAGAGTCTAGTAAACATCCCGGGTATGATAAAATTTGAAAAACGAAGTCATAAATTATAATTTAATAAATAATCATAAAAAATAATAATATAATAATAATAAATTTAATTCAATAATATAATCAAACCAAAAACACTGAAATTTGAAATACAGAGGCAAATTCGCACATCGCTGAGCAAAGTCGCAAAATCGTTTTCAGTCTCTGATGAGGAATTTCCCCCACGAATCATTATCACTCAATTCTGCAAGTGGTTCTGATTTACTATCGCTGTTCTCTAGCCGGTCTAAAACCGATTTTGACGTAAAGGGACGCTTTTTGGGCGCCATGGACTTTTCTAAGTTTCCAGGCAGAAAGAACATTCAAAATGCAGGCAGGGCGCAGGACAAAGTAGTAGGGACAAAATGTATGTGAAATGCATTGAAATAGCAATGACAGCAAAAATGAAATTTTTAAAAAAATTCAAATTTCCGCCGTGTACGTCCCAACGTCGCAGGGACCGGAACACAGAAGCCGGATGCCGGCATCAGCCGGAGGAGATGGCCGGGGACGCTGCAGGGGACACATCGCGGGAGCGAAGGACAAGGTAAGTGCTGCAGGGACCCCCTGAGCAACGCCGCATGGTAAACCCGAGTGTAGCTCCGGGTTACCGCTTTTGGTATAGAAATTTTACCCCGAGCTACACTCGGGAATACCGCTAAGGAGGTTAAGTTAACAACCCCCCCGAAAGAGGTCTGATGTGCAGAATCGGATTGCATAAGTGTGATTACCTATGCGATCCGATTTTAGTGCGGACCCAAGAAAGGCTCCTGCACGTTTTTGGTGCGGGTGTGGTGCAAATAGAGCCATACAAAATGTGCGGCTCCAATCGCACTGCACACAAATCGCATGCAGAGGCAGACTGACCATTTGGAAACTCGGGCACTGCCTGAGGGCCCGGGGTCAGTAGGGGGCCCCATGAGATGCCCCTGGTACCTTTTTCATAGGCTTTTTTGAGTTTGGGCAAGGACACAGGGGCCCCATGATTCCCTATTGCCCGGGGGCCCCATGAGTTGTCAGTCCACCCCTGGGCCATATGCATCTCCTGGTAATGTCAGAGGACAGAAACTGTATTCCATTCGGTTGTCAGTCCGCCCCTGATCGCATGTGATTTGCACAGGAATGCGGTGCGGTTCCTGTGCGAATCACATGAGATATACCGCACCGCATGTATGTGAACCCGGGCTCAATGCTGATTTCCATCTTGCGACCTCAGTTTTGGACTACAAGTGCGTTCAGCCTAAATCAAACGCGTTTCGAATACCTTCGTACAGATTCTTCATCAGGGAAAGGATATCGCTTTAAAATAATAATTGCCAGTAATTAATTTATACGTATTTCTCTATAGTTGAAAAATTGAAAGATCAACCATATAAGATGTGTAACTTACCACCAAAATGCGTCAAAAGAAGATGCTTTACTGTGTTTGGAAGAGAAGTCTCCCCCATAGGGTGAGGCCATCGTTTGACATGCAGGAAGTCTACTTTGTCTGATATTAACCTCTTCCCGTCCAGCCCATGTATATAAACGGCCAGATGGTGGCAGTGCAGGAGCAGGTGGCCGTTTATAAACGTTCTACCCACTCCCTGCTTGTGTGCGCTCCCTCCCTGCGATCCAGTGCCGGAGGACACAGTGGAACACCGATCGTTGTACGGGACCTCTGTGCGAGGTCCCGATCATGTGATCACTGATTGGCCATTCAGTGATCACATGAAGAGTAGTAAGCAAGATGCCACTTCTGACATCATTGCTTACTACGTGTGAAATCTTTGAATGATCACAGAGGTCACATGGTACAGGGCTATTCACAACAGCCTTGTACCATGTGACAAGCTGTGACCAATCACAGCTCACACAGTATTTCTCAATGGCTGCAAGAATGCAGTCAAAGAGATGGAGAAATGATTGCTTTTACAGCCTTTATGGGTGTAAAAGCAATCTGTGTAAAAAAAAAAAAATCTTCATCACCCCCCACAAGTAGTACAGTGTCACTATGGTGACACTTTACTGCTAGAGTGACAGTATGTTAAAAAAAATATAAATAATAATATGAAAAAATAAAATAAAAAAGTAAAACAAAATTTAGAAAAATTCTAATTTTTGGTTATAAACTAATTTGGGTTATTTTTTTTTTTTTTACTAAAAAGATAACAGAATAAATTTTGGCCAAGAATTATGAAGAAATATTATTTATTTGCAAATTTTATAAGAAAAACACTATTTTTCAAAATTTTTGGACTTTTTCATTTATATAGAAAAAAAAATTAAAAACAAAGCGGTGAATAAATACACTAAAATAAAGTTTTATCTGTCTCAAAAAAATTCATATGGGTACAGTGTTGCATGACCGCAATTGTCATTCAAAGTGTGATAGCCTGGGCTGGAAGGGGGTGAAAGTGTCCGGACTGGAAGGGGGTGAAAGTGTCCGGACTGGAAGGGGGTGAAAGTGTCCGGACTGGAAGGGTGTGAAAGTGTCCGGACCAGAAGGGGGTGAAAGTGTCCAGACTGGAAGGGGGTGAAAGTGTCCGGACACTAAGGGGGTGAAAGTGTCCAGACTGGAAGGGGGTGAAAGTGTCCAGACTGGAAGGGGGTGAAAGTGTCCGGACACTAAGGGGGTGAAAGTGTCCGGACTGGAAGGGGGTGAAAGTGTCCGGACAGGAAAGGGGTGAAAGTGTCCGGACAGGAAGAGGGGGAAGTGTCCGGAGTGGAAGGGGTGAAAGCGTCCGGACAGGAAGGGGGTGAAAGTGTCCAGACTGGAAGGGGGTGAAAGCGTCCGGACAGGAAGGGGGTGAAAGTGTCCGGACTGGAAGGGGGTGAAAGTGTCCGGACTGGAAGGGGGTGAAAGCGTCCGGACTGGAAGGGGGTGAAAGTGTCCGGACTGGAAGGGGGTGAAAGCGTCCGGACAGGAAGGGGGTGAAAGTGTCCGGACTGGAAGGGGGTGAAAGTGTCCAGACTGGAAGGGGGTGAAAGTGTCCGGACAGGAAGGGGGTGAAAGTGTCCGGACAGGAAGGGGGGGAAAGTGTCCGGACTGGAAGGGGGTGGAAGTGTCCGGACTGGAAGGGGGTGAAAGTGTCCGGACTGGAAGGGGGGGAAAGTGACTGGACTGGAAGGGGGTGAAAGTGTCCGGACTGGAAGGGGGGGAAGCGTCCGGACTGGAAGGGGGTGAAAGTGTCCGGACTGGAAGGGGGTGAAAGTATCCGGACTGGAAGGGGGGAAAGTGTCCGGACTGGAAGGGGGGGAAAGTGTCCGGACTGGAAGGGGGTGAAAGTATCCGGACTGGAAGGGGGTGAAAGTGTCCGGACTGGAAGGGGGGGAAGCGTCCGGACAGGAAGGGGGTGAAAGTGTCCGGACTGAAAGTGGTTAATAGGGACAGAGGATTCTTAGATCCTCATAATATATATCATATGAACAGATATGTAAATTACGAACAGATCCTTGGCTCATTTCAATGTCCCTCCACAATTAGAGATACACTCTCAGCAACAACAGAAAAAGATAAAAAGTTAAATATCTCAGCTACATTGAGTCAAAGATTTTTCCAATATAGACATTGAAGATGGTCACTTACCTTCTTACAACTCACCATGAACTGTGTAAATATAAAGTGCTGTATGGACCGGACATCCAAAGCACAATCCTGTTGTTCAGACTTTAACCCACCAAAAGGTCCGGACCGGGCATCGTACATGCAATTCCTGCCGGGAGGACGATGCCCGGTCCTGACCCATATCTGTTCATAACAGGGGCGGACTGACAACTCATGGGGCCCCCGGGCAATAGGGGATCATGGGGCATCTGTGTCCTTGCCCAAACTCAAAAAATCCTATGAAAAAGGTACCAGGGGCATCTCATGGGGCCCCCTACTGACCCTGGGCCCTCGGGCAGTGCTCGAGTTTCCAAATGGTCAGTCTGCCCCTGTTCTCCTTGCTCCCTCCTCATAGGCTCAGAGACAGCAGCAGCAGCCAATTGTCAACCACAGCTAGTGAGCAAAGCGTGGGGCGGGGCCAATCTACGCCCTGTGTGTCTATGGACACACAGAGCCCTCTCAGGATTGAGCCCACACAAGTGCCCCCGTAGCAAGCTGCTTGATATGGTGGGCACTCGTAGGGGGGAGAATTTAAAATCACTTTAAAGCTCAGTAATGTGTGAGCGTTACCCTTCCAGGTACTTATCTCTCGAAGAGGTCACAGCACTCCCCCTGACAATGCCTTCATTTGCTTTTCTCTCCTGAAGAACGGCACCATCTCTGTTCAGGCATCATCCGGGATCACCCTCTACTTTCTGGACTGAGATGCCTGCTCAGAGATCACACAATCATGTAAATCCTGGTGACTGTTCAGTTCTTGGCTGTGTTAACAAATGTCTGACACAGATCAGCCCCTTTTGCAGCCTCTTACGATATCACTACAATGTTACAATGTATAGTCTGATCACTGGAGGGGGGACAACTAAAAAAGAAAGCTTTCTCGTGGCTGCAGCAGACTGATAGCATCATCCTAGCCTAGGCAAAGTACAGTTCTTGATTGTGCTCACAAATGTCGGACACAGATTAGCCCTTGCTGCAGCCTTTTATAATATGACTGCAAAGTCACAATGTATAGTCTGATCACCTGGAGGGATTCAAGTAAAAAAATTATTTTTCCTGGCTGCAGCAGACTGATGAAATCATCTTAGCCTAGGCAAAGTGCAGTTTTTGGTTGTGCTCACAAATGTCTGACACCAATCAGCCCCTGCTGCAGCCTCCTAGGATGTGACTACAAAGTTACAATGTATAGTCTGATCACTAAAGAAGGAATAACTAAAAAAAGCTTTCTCCTGGCTGCATCAGATTGATGACATCATCTCAGCCCAGCCAGAGTGCAGTTTTTGGTTGTGCTCACAAATATCTGACACTGATCAGCCCCTGCCGCAGCCTCCTAGGATGATACTACAAAGTTACAATGTATAGTCTGATCACTGAAGGGGGGACAACTAAAAAAATGCTTTCTCCTGGCTGCATCAGATTGATGACATCATCTCTGCCTAGGCAAAGTGAAGTTTTTGGTTATGCTCACAAATGTCTGACACAGATCAGCCCCTGCCGCAGCCTCCCAGGATGTGACTACAAAGTTACAATGTATAGTCTGATCATTGTAGGAGGACAAATTTATAGCTAGTTTAAAAAACGCGCCATCAACAGGAACCACAAGATATGGAAGCCGCCAGATCACCCTACGAAAGGTAAGTACAAGGGCGGCTACCTGGTTTCCAGACGGCAGAGAGAACTCATTCCAGTGGCAAAACTCGCCTGCCGTTCCCCAAAAACTGAATCCGATTCCCACCTGACAATGACCATTTTCTGCGGATAGGAAGTTGAGACGTCTACCAGAAGCAGCAAAGAAAGAAGAGAGACGAAGGAAGACGAGTGCCGAGCCGTTTGTGTCGGAGATCTGGCTCACGGGCGGAGTTACGCTTTATCGCTTGGAAAGATAACTGGTAACGAGGATCCGTCTCTGCAAATTGCTGCCCATCCAGAGCGCCTCACCCGCTGCGATTTGAATTTATGTGAAGATGGCTTGCTGGGATCTTGTCAGCGCCGCCTCTGTCAATACCATTTCAATTTATGTGAATAAAATTGTCTGTTATTTTTTTTTCTTCAGCCACGCTGAGGTTTCCCCTTTTATCCGCGGTCGCAGCTCATTACCGGCGGTCTGCCCATGTCAATATTCCTTCATTCCCGCTGATGTACGTCCCTTTGTCTGCATTTCAATGAATGCCACCTGGATTTTATCAAATATATATCAAAAAGAGAGCCACTTAGAGGGTCATTATTGGGGGTGTAACTACCAATCATGGAGCCCCGTAGCCAAAATTTGATGCCCCCCCCCAGCAACCTCTGTGTGGCACCTGGCAGTGTCAGGACAAATAGGGTGCGTTTATGAAAAAAAAAAAACTTTGCATGGCTGTTCAGCTCTTCAAACTGCATGTATCCTAGATTGTAAGCTCCAAAGATCAGGCCCTCCTAACCCTCTTGTATTGAACTGTATCGTTGCTGTATTGTCTCCCGTTATATTGTACAGTGCTGAGCAAACTGTTGGCGCTATATAAATCCTGTATAATAATAATATATAAATCCTGTATAATAATAATATATAAATCCTGTATAATAATATTATATAAATCCTGTATAATATAATAATAATAATAATACATTCATTCTGTGCGAATGTTCTCAGGTTATATTCTCTGCAGATCAAATGTTATTCATATGGGGGAAAAAAGTGCAAATGGGGGAATACCACATTATGGCCAGTAGATGGAGCTGAGGAGCACACTTATTTGCTATGATACTGAGCACAGTCTAGTGGCCAGAATGCAGTATTTTCCCCATTCATGCTACTTTTTTTTTCCCTCCTTTTATCCGCGGTCGCAGCTCATTACCGGCGGTCTGCCCATGTCAATATTCCTTCATTCCCTCTGATGTACGTCCCTTTGTCTGCATTTCAATAAACGCCACCTGGATTTTATCAAATATATATCAAAAAGAGAGGGTCATTATCGGGGGTGTAACTACCAATCATGGAGCCCCGTCGCCAAAATTTGATGGGCCCTCTCCCCCCAGCAACCTCTGTGTGGCACCTGGCAGTGTCAGGACAAATAGGGTGCGTTTATAAAAAAAAAAATTTTGCATGGCTGTTCGGCTCTAAATATCACCCAAACCGTCCTCTCCGCTCCTCGCAAGACCTCCTGCTCTCTAGCTCCCTTGTCTCCTCCTCCCATGCTAGTCTCCAGGACATCTCCAGAGCTTCCCCCATCCTCTGGAACTCCCTACTCCAATTTATCAGACTATCGCCTACTCTGCTCACGTTTAGGTGATCTCTGAAAACCTCTCTCTTCAGGGAAGCCTATCCTGCCCTCAGCTAACAATGGAATCTTCTACTCTTCCAACCACTCCATCCCCCACAGGGCCGATTCACACTATAGAAATGCAGTCCAGATGTGTTCCAGATGCGTTTCTGCATGCACATTTTTAATGCGTTCTAGTGCATTTTTGATGCATTTTTAACATGTTCCAGTGTGTTTTTTTATGCATTCCGGTTCATTCTCCCCTCTTTTTCTTCAATTTAGATAAGGACATGTGCATTCCAGTGCGTTTATGGTGTGTTTTAGTGCGTTCCGGTGCATGTTTGATGCGTTTTATCACTTTCCAGTGCAATTCTGTGCAGAAACAAAATGCAGCATGTTCTATTTTTTTTTTCTGCAACCGGAACGCACTGGAACTGCAAGCGCTGATGTGAACTATGACATTGACAACCATATAACCTACTTTCTGTGCGTTTTGGATGCAGAAAAAAGCAACTGAAACGCATGGAGTGTGAACTGGCTGTAAAAGAAGACGTACATTCTGGTGCATTTTTTATGCTTTTTATTGCATTCCAGTACAATTCAGTGCAAAAAAATTGCAGCATGTTCTACTTTTTTTTTTTGGAACAGAAACACATTGCATTCCGGTTCATTCTCCCCTCTTTTTCTTCAATTTAGATAAGGACATGTGCATTCCAGTGCGTTTATGGTGTGTTTTAGTGCGTTCCGGTGCATGTTTGATGCGTTTTACCACTTTCCAGTGCAATTCTGTGCAGAAACAAATTGCAGCATGTTCTACTTTTTTTTTTTGGAACAGAAACACATTGGTGAGGGTTTCCATTGGAAACCATGTAACCTACTATTCCTGCGGGAAAAAAACCCCACTGGACTGCATGTGGTGTGTTCCGGCCCTCAAACCTCTAAAAAGTTGCATAAATTATGTAAATGTTGCATTAGGGAAAATTACAGAAACATGTCTTTTTTACCATTTTTTTTTTATTTTACTATTTATTCCCAATAAAATCCAAGGAAATAAAAAATACGTATCCAATTTTTTTTTTTCAAATTAAAGTCTTGTCTGTCCCCAAAGGAAAAAAAAATCTATAACATGTTAGCGAAGATTACACATTATAAAAGGAGGGATCAGGGACGGACTGACAACTCATGGGGCCCCTGGGCAATAGGGGATCATGGGGCCCCTGTGTCCTTGCCCAAACTCAAAAAAGCCTATGAAAAAGGTACCAGGGGCATCTCATGGGGCCCCCTACTGACCCCGGGCCCTCGGGCAGTGCCCCAGTTTCCAAATGGTCAGTCTGCCCCTGGGAGGGAGCTACAATTGTGTTTCATTTTCTGATTGTTATTTTAAAAGGATAAATACATTTTCTGATTCTAAAAGGTACAAACTGACATATTGGCAAAATGAGAAAAAAAAACACTTTGGGACTGAAAGGGGTATTAGGAGATTCCTAGATTTAGGGACCGAATTGCTTGAGATTATATGAGATTTAGGTGTTTGCATTTTATTTAAAGATAAACTCCAGAGCAGAACAATTATTACAATAATACATTGGCCATGCCTTGCCTAGCCAGAGTCTCCTGTTCCTTTCATCATCGATAAATTCTTGGATGTGCGTTCGTTATGAAAGCTCATCTCACGTGAAGGACGTTATGAAACATTTAATGGTTTAGAGCAGGGGTCTCCAAACTGTGGCCCTTTGCTAGCCTTTATCCAGCCCTTGGGGTACTACTCCTCCCAGTGATACCAATGATGGGGCACTATTCCTCCCAGTGATACCAATGATGGGGCACTATTCCTCCCACTGACACCAATGATGGGACACTATTCCTCCCACTGATACCAATGATGGGGCACTATTCCTCCCACTGACACCAATGATGGGACACTATTCCTCCCACTGATACCAATGATGGGGCACTATTCCTCCCACTGATACCAATGATGGGACACTATTCCTCCCACCAACACCAATGGTGGGGCACTATTCCTCCCACCGACACCAATGGTGGGGCACTATTCCTCCCACTGACACCAATGGTGGGGCACTATTCCTCCCACTGACACCAATGATGGGACACTATTCCTCCCACTGATACCAATGATGGGACACTATTCCTCCCACTGACGCCAATGATGGGACACTATTCCTCCCACTGATACCAATGATGGGGCACTATTCCTCCCACCAACACCAATGGTGGGGCACTATTCCTCCCACCGACACCAATGGTGGGGCACTATTCCTCCCACTGACACCAATGATAGGGCACTATTCCTCCCACTGACACCAATGATGGGGCACTATTCCTCTCACTGACACCAACGATGGGGCGCTATTCCTCCCACTGATACCAATGATGGGGCACTTTTCCTCCCACTGACACCAATGATGGGGCGCTATTCCTCCCACTGATACCAATGATGGGGCGCTATTCCTTCCACTGACACCAATGATGGGGCGCTATTCCTCCCACTGATACCAATGATAGGGCACTATTCCTCCCACTGACACCAATGATGGGGCACTATTCCTCCCACTGACACCAATGCTGGGGCACTGTTCCTCCCACTGACACCAATGCTGGGGCACTATTCCTCCCACTGACACCAATGATGGGGCACTATTCCTCCCACTGATACCAATGATGGGGCACGATTCCTCCCACTGACACCAATGATGGGACACTATTCCTCCCACTGACACCAATGATAGGGCGCTATTCCTCCCACTGACACCAATGATGGGGCACTATTCCTCTCACTGACACCAACGATGGGGCGCTATTCCTCCCACTGATACCAATGATGGGGCACTTTTCCTCCCACTGACACCAATGATGGGGCGCTATTCCTCCCACTGATACCAATGATGGGGCACTTTTCCTCCCACTGACACCAATGATGGGACACTATTCCTCCCACTGACACCAATGATGGGGCACTATTCCTCCCACTGATACCAATGATGGGGCACTATTCCTCCCACTGATACCAATGATGGGGCACTATTCCTCCCACTGATACCAATGATTGGGCACTATTCCTCCCACTTACACCAATGATGGGGCACTATTCCTCCCACTGATACCAATGATGGGGCACTATTCCTCCCACTGATACCAATGATGGGGCACTATTCCTCCCACTGATACCAATGATGGGGCACTATTCCTCCCACTGACACCAATGATGGGACACTATTCCTCCCACTGACACCAATGATTGGGCACTATTCCTCCCACTGATCACGTATATGTATGTGATTTTGCGCACCCATGCCGCCCTGCAGTGGTATTTCTACTATAGGGCAGAACTGGTTAATTTCTGCATCTGTTAACATCCGTTTGTTTTGATTGGAAGAAAACCATTTTTCTTCCATAAAAAAAAAACAATGGAACAGACGAAAAACAGATGTAAACGAATGTAAAGGGACATATGGTCCGTTTTTGCATCTGTAAAGGAATGTAAAAACTGACAAGAAACTGATGAAAAAACAGATGTACACGGAACAAAAATGGATGTGAAAAAAGTGGAGGTATAAAGTGAAGTCTTGATCCGTTTAGCTCCGATTTTGAAAAAAAAAAAAACGCGACTGAACTGATAAAAAAAAATTTAACACCTGTGTGAAAGGACCCTTTCTGTTTTTCCTACATGTCTTCTATGGACCCAGTGATGTCATCACTTGTTTTCTGTACTTCTCCATGCAATGGAGGCAGATCATGGCTGACTGGAAGGGTTGGCAAGGTGCTGTATATAGCTTACTGTAAGCAATGGGCTGGCTGTTGGGAGGAGTTATGAGAATACCAAAATGCCTTGATTGGTGGGTGTCAGTCTGGAGAAGTGGGCGTTCCTAGGCAGGCTGTATTTGTACGCAGACCACCCTAGGTAACACCCATATGTGATGCTGAGGCTCCATGATTGAAAGAACTGAGATCCAATGAATGAAAGGGGCGGGCCAAGGACAGTCAGACTGATTAGGGAAGGACTAGAGGATGTTGGATGTTCTCCAACCTCAGCCTTAAGGGCCAGTTCACACTCCATATGTTTCAGTTGCTTTTTTTCTGCATCCAAAACGCACAGAAAGTACTCTGATCACTTCCCCAGAGTAGTACAATGTTACTATGGTAACACTGTATTGCTCTGGTCACAAAAAAAGAAAAGAGTAAAAAAATCGAAAAAAATCGAGAAAAAATTATTAATTTTTTTTTCTGTCACCATGTCCCTCATCATCGCAACACCAGTTATATGATGATGCTGGTGACAGTATATAAAGAAAAATATTTGTGGGAAAAAAATTATTTTTTAAAAATGTCTTCATTTTCCATAAAATTTTGCCAAAAAAAATTACAACTTCGAAAAACTTACCATGCCTCACACTAAATACCTGGGACTGTCTACTTTCCAAAAAGGGGTCATTTGGGGGATATCTGTACTGTCCGGGCATTTTAGGGCCTCAAGAAATGAGATAAGAAGGATTGATCGCTTTTCAGATATACGAAGGTTCTTCAACAGGTTTACGCACTTTTATTTAACTCTATTATATACATATATATAGGTATTAGATATAATATATAGGTAGATATATATGATATATATATAAAATGCAGAAATGTTTTTTTAACTCTAATATATATATATATATATATATATATATTAAAAAAAGAAGTTTCTGCATTATATATATATATACAGTTGCAAGAAAAAGTATGTGAACCCCTTGGGATTACGTAGAGTTTTGCATGAATTGGGGATAAAATGTGCTCTGAACGTCATCTAGTCACAACAATAGAAGAACGCAGTCTGCTGAACATAATACTACACAAACATTAGATGTTGCCATGGTTTAATTGCACATAACATGTAAACATTCCCAGTGCAGGGAGGAAAAAGTATGTGAGTCCCTAGCCTAATGACTTCTCCCAGAGCTAATTGGAGCCAGGAGTGAGCCAACCTTGACTCCAATCAGTGTGATGATATTGGATGTGTTGCTGACAGCTGTCCTGCCCTTAACAAACACACACCTGTTTTGGGTTTACTGGTTTCAAGAAGCACTGTCTGATGTGAACCATGCCTCGCAGAAAAGAGCTCTCAGAAGACCTACGATCAAGAATTGTTGACTTGCATGAAGCTGGAAAGGGTTACAAAAGTATCTCCAAAAGCCTTGATGTTCATGTGTCCACGGTAAGACAGACTGTCTACAAATGGAGAAAGTTTAGCACTGTTGCTACTCTCCCTAGGCGCAGTCGTCCTGTAAAAATGACTGCAAGAGCACAGCGCAGAATGCTGCATGAGGTAAAGAAGAATCCCAGAGTGTCAGCTAAAGACCTACAGAAATCTCTGGCACATGCTAACATTTTTGTTGACACATCTACAATACGGAAAACATTAAACAAGAATGGAGTACATGGGAGGACACCACGGAGGAAGCCATTGCTGTCCAAAAAGAATATTGCAGCACGTTTGAAGTTTGCAAAAGAGCGCCTGGATGTTCCACAGCACTACTGGCAAAATATACTGTGGACAGATGAAACCAAGATTGAGTTGTTTGGGAAGAACACACAACACTATGTGTGGAGAAAAAAAGGCACAGCACACCAACATCAAAACCTCATCCCCACTGTGAAACATGGTGGAGGGAGCATCATGGTTTGGGGCTGCTTTGCTGCCTCAGGGCCTGGACGGATTGTTGTCATTGATGGGAAAATGAATTCCAGAGTTTAGCAAGACATTTTGCAGGAAAATGTATGACCATCTGTCCGCCAACTGAAGCTCCGCAGAGGATGGGTGATGCAACAGGACAATGACCCAAAGCATACAAGTAATTCAACAAAACAATGGCTGCAACAGCACAGAATACGCCTTCTGGAGTGGCCCAGTCAGAGTCCTGACCTCAACCCGATTGAAATGCTGTGGCATGACCTTAAGAGAGCGATTCACACCAGACATCCCAAGAATATTGCTACACTGAAACATTTTTGTGAAGAGGAGTGGTCCAAAATGACTCCAGATCGTTGTGCAGGTCTGATCTGCAACTACAGGAAACGTTTGGTTGAGGTTATTGCTGCCAAAGGAGGGTCAACCAGTTATTAAGTCCAAAGGTTCACATACTTTTTCCTCCCTGCACTGTGAATGTTTACATGTTATGTGCAATTAAACCATGGCAACATCTAATGTTTGTGTAGTATTATGTTCAGCAGACTGTGTTCTTCTATTGTTGTGACTTAGATGACGTTCAGAGCACATTTTATGCCCAATTCATGCAAAACTCCACGTAATCCCAAGGGGTTCACATACTTTTTCTTGCAACTGTATATATATAAAAAGTTTCTGCATTATATATATATATATTTAATGCAGAAACTTTTTTTAACGCTATTGTGTATATATATATATATAAAAAAGAGGTTTCTACATTAAATATATATAAATATTGCAGAAACTTTTTTTTTAACTCTATTGTGTGTATATATATATAAAGTGCAGAAACTTTTTGAAGACCCCTTGTATATACCATAGTTTGTGGATTCTATAATTTTCCTACAGATTAAATAATAAACGCAGATTTGGGTTATTTCCACCAAAGAAAGGTAGCGGAATACATTTTGGCCTAAATTTATCAAGAAAGATTATTTATTTGCAAATTTTTATAAACAGAAAAATAAAGAAAAATTTGTTTTTTTTTCAGAATGTTCGGTCTTTTCTCATTTATTTAGCAAAGAACTAAAAAAAACCAGACGGTGATTAAATACCACCAAAAGAAAGCTCTATTTGTGTGAAAAAAATTGATAAAAGTGCATTTTAGGTACAGTGTTGCATGACCGCACAATTGTCATTCAAAGTGCTGAAAATTGGCCTGGGCAGGAAGGGGGTGACAGTACCCCGGTATTGAAGTGGTTAAGCGAAGGCCTCGACCTATTGGTCCGATGACCTGTAATATCCAGTCTTTTGCCTCATACTTGATCCAGGCTGAGTCACTATCTGCAGATACTGGCGGTCTTATCTCCTTCACCACCCACTTCAAGATCTCTGACCTGTTCAATATTTACCATATTTATTTTTGTTTTAGTCACACTCCCCTTTTTGTGTTTATTTTTCGATACACACGGTTCACATGGCCGTGTGCATTGCAGGCGTGCTTGCACTTATGTAACCCTGCTAGTGCAAAAGATTTAGTATGGTAAAGGGCGATGTGCAACATGTACAAGTTGAGGCAACCAATCAGTAATCATCTTGCTCTAAAGCCACCCACATAAACTAAGACATGGATAAAAAAGGAACACCTTGGGTTGGACCCAAGTCTAAAAACACTCAAAATATAATGGGGTTTTGGCCCAGCTTCCCGCCTCCCATTAGTGCCATGTAGAACTCCCACAGACACTTTCCTCCCATTAGAAATGGCTTCCTATGCACCTGAAGAGCCTCATCCAATGTCCCATACCTATAAAAGGGGACCTGTCACCCCTTGAAGGCTAGCCAAATAATATTCAATAGTAAATCTTAGAAAACAAGCTATACAGATGATATAGTTTTTCTTGCAGAATATGAAGAAGACCTCAGTCACTTACAACAGAAATAACTGAAAAGGGCAAGAAAGTCTCCATTCAAATAAACACTCAAAAGACAAAGAACATGGTGGTAACCAACAAAGGACACAACGATGTAAAGCCAATGCCGGGAATAGCTTTGGGTACATTTTTTAAACTGCTCTCCTGGTGCTACCTGGTTCCCTCTCAGATAGCCAAATCCAACACAACTTATGTTTTTCGGGATTCGATAAACTGGGCAACTTTTTGCAAACTTGGTGGTCTTGTCCCATGGTTAGGGACTTCTATCTTGGGCTCATCGCAAGTTAAGCCCCGAATTTCTTGGATGATGACCATGACAGCTATTTTAAATGATAAATTGGCGCTCTTTAAGAAGCCCTGGTCCCCTTGAATCCAGTTTTACTTCCTCCCAAATTTTGACCACAGACTTATACTAATCTTCCCAAATGTCCTAATTGGGGTATTCGCCAAAAGTGTCTGGTCCTCCCCAGCTGTTGACCCACCCTAATTCCATCTTCTTTTCTTTTTGCATTGAAGCGGTTAAGATATGTTGATGCAACTTTCTCTCTGCAGTCCTATTGCAGATCCAGAAGACGTGCTTCTTCCCAAGATACCAGAAGGTATTACTTGCTCAGTTTAAACTTACTTTGAGAAGAACTGTTCTCCTTGGATCCAGTTTTACTAATTTTGACCACCGACTTTTACGCCTCTAATCCTCCCGAAAATCCTAAAGGGACCAATTACCAGAGATGACTTATCCTGCTCAGCTGTGGATCCCTCATTTGTTCCAATGCAGGGGCGGACTGACTATTTGGAAACTCGGGCACTGCCTGAGGGCTCAGGGTCAGTAGGGGGCCCCATGAGGTGCCCCTGGTACCTTTTTCATAGGGTTTTTTGAGTTTGGGCAAGGACACAGGGGCCCCATGATCCCCTATTGCCCAGGGGCCCCATGAGCTGTCAGTCCGACCCCTGTTCCATTGTTTCTTTTCCTTACTCTTCTTTCTCCAACTGAAAACCTGAAGAAAGATGTTGATGTCAGAACTAATATCTTCAAGGCCAAACAAAGCTTCTGGAGCCTCAGAGCCGAAGAGGAACAATCTACCTCTAGGCTCAAAGAAAAGACTCTGCAAACTCAAGATTGATCTACTCTCAGGTATTGCATAGACAATTTTTCCCTCACAATGTCTCCAAAAAAGATTACAAGTTTTGAACTCTGGGGCTACAGAAGGATCTTGAGATCTTGAAAAACATTTGGATGGACATGGTCATGAATGAGAAAGTGCTGCAAAAAGTAACTGAAACAAAACCACATATGTTGGAAGGCAAATTGAGGAGAACATGCCAATTATTTGGCCATAACCATGAAACTCGGCTGAAGATAAGTTATGCAAGATTATGTAAGATAGCAAAGAGAAGAAAGGAGAAGAGAAGAACATGGTGGATGGATGACATCCAGGAAATCACAGGCAGGCTGACATAAAGTGAAGCATTAACCAAGCAAAAGACAAGGCCAAAAGGAAAGCAATGGTGGAAGCAAGGTTTGTTCACCAAAGACTGCAAACAGTCCAAGCAGTAAAGTTAGTGGCAATGGTAATGATGGATGAGGCTGTATAAAACATTAACTGGATAAGCTGGAAAATGTTTCTCCACAGATTCTACATTGCTTGCAGATAATTCTACATAATGTTCCTTGTAATTAAACACTATAGATCAGCCATTCTCAACCAGAGTTCTGTGGAAGCCTAGGGTTCCTCTAGAGTTTGCCAGGGGTTCCTTTAGCGTTGACTGATTGACCTCAAATCTGATGGTGCCAACTCCATTTGACAGAGCCAGCTAAATGACACCAATGATCTTTTTGGCTGTCGGTAAGGTGACCACCACTAAACAGGAGGTATTCTTCCCACTAACCACCAATGTATGGTCATTTATCCATTGACCTCCAATGAATTGGTTTAGCTGGGGCTCCCATAGACATGAAAATGATTTCCTCTCGGACAAAAAGGTTTAGAAAGACTGCTATAGATTGTCACTCAAGTGACAGCTCTGAGACTGCTGGGGCTGCTAGCATCACATTCAAGATGGCAGCACTCAGGAGAAGGGGCGGACTGACAACTCATGGGGCCCCGGGCAATAGGGGATCATGGGGCCCCTGTGTCCTCGCCCACACTCAAATCACACCCAAAATAGCCTATGAATGGTACCAGGGACATCTCATGGTGCCCCCTACTGACCCCAGGCCCTCGGGCAGCGCCCGAGTTCCCCAATGGTCAGTCCACCCCTGCTCAGGAGCAATCACAGAGCTTTTGGATGTCTGCACAAGGGAAAATTTTATGGGTAAAAATACATGACTGAAATATATTAAAGCATATACACCAATCAGCCATAACACGATAATGACTGACAGGTAAAGTGAATAACATTGATTATCTATCTCCAATGGAACGAGAAAGTTGGTGGCATATATTAGGCCTCAAGTGGACATGTTGTCCCTGAAGTTGAAAAAAAAACTAGCAAGCATAAGGATTTCAGAAACTTTGACAAGTGCCAAAATGTAATGGCTAGACGACCGGGTCAGAGCAACTCCAAAACTGAAGCTCTTGTTGGATGTTCAAGGTCTGCAGTGGTCATGACCAACCAAAAGCGGTCCACGGAAGGCAAACCAATGACAGGGTCATGGGCCGCCAAGGCTCATTGATGCACGTGGGGAGTGAAGACTGGCCTGTGTAGTCCTATTCAATAGAAGAGCTACTGTAACTCAGAGTTTGTTGTGTATGGGACTGTGTTGCCCAAAAACTGGTCAGGGGGCACATGCTGCCCTCTTTCCACAGCCAAAAGCACCTACAATGGGCACATGAGTGTCAGAACTGAACCATGGAGCAATGGAAGAAGATGTATTCTAGGTGTTGACTTACAATGTTGAGGTATTGACTTGGATCAAGATGTTGACTTGTTGACTATTCTCTAGAGCTCAATCCAATTGAGCATATGTGGTCCAATCCATGGAGGCCCCACCTCACCACTTACAGGACTTGATCTGCTATTCACGGCTTGGTGCCAGATACACAGCATACCTTCAGAGGTCTAGTGGAGTCCATACCTTGATAGAAATAACTAAAAGAGTGCACCGACCTAGTGTATTACCAAAATTACAATTTATTAGTAATACAAAAAAAGTATTCTACTCACAAATACATGATATGTCTGGGCACATAAAAGGATGAGATGAGACTGCCGCAAGGTACACGGTCAACGGAAACTCTTTGATTCTAAAAAAGAGGGCTTAACCCTCGAAACACTTAGAGCGCTACGAAGGTTTCCCACACTACTGGCTGAGTACAGTGGACTCCACACCAATGCATGTCACGGGTTTGTGAGTAGAATACTTTTTTTGTATTCCTAATAAATTTTTTTAAATTTGGAAATGGACTAGATCAGTGCGCCCTGTTTTTTTGTTGTTTTGAGTACATGTGAGGACACCCACCAACCTGTCAGGGTAGCAAGACCTTGGGTGCCATATCTACCTGCCAGCCAAGCGGAAAATTGTTACATATCCTCAGCACTACAACTAAGCGCAGGAGGTTATTACTACGATTTCTGCCTTGATGGGTCAGGACTGTTGGGCAGCAAAAGGGTGGCCTGGTCAACATTAAGCGGGTGATCAGGTTCTGGTAGGGGGTCAAATAAGTCCTTAAAGTTTACCCACATCCAAAAAACCAAAGTCCTCAAGATGTGGTGGCTGCATTCATTCTTTTAGGCTTTTTTCCCCTTTATTTTTTCTTCTGGTGGTCCTGCCAATGCCACGCTTTCTGTCCTAGAGGGACAGCGCTCACCCTACTGTATCTATGGAGGAGCAATGTTGTGACTCTGCAGGAAGCAGGGGAGAGGGGAACACGGGGACCTCAGCATTCGGATACCTTGCTGTACCAGTGGAACCTGTTCTGTTTATTCCGTGTGCAAACTATTCCAGTTATGTTTAATAAGTTATGTGACATTTCCTCCACAAAGACTCTGTATTGTGAGGGAAGATCCCTGCAGCCCGGCTCTGATAGCAGCGTCCCTGCAGGGACTCTTGGTATTTATAGCGACTAAGAAGAATATTCTCCAAGCTCAGCCCCGTCCACCAACATCGCCCATCAGCACAGATGTCAGCCATTTCCCAGAGCAATGTGCTGCTGAGTTAAAGGGTCAGCCCACCTAAAACTGTTATCTCCGTGTCTGGCAGATGCTGGAGAAGTGAACCCCCTAGACGTTCTCTTCTGTCTCTAGAGAGCTCCAGCGGTGAGATCCCTGGGCTGTGTTCCCAAGTCTGCACACCTGCTGTGCCCATTATAAGGAGCTCCTATGATCCCTGGTCTGAATTCCCGGATCTGCACACCTGCTGTGCCCATTATGAGGGGTTCTCACCATCCCTGTGCTGAGTTCCCGGGTCTGTACACCCGCTGTGCCCATTATGAGGGGTTCCCACCATTCCTGTGCTGAATTCCTGTGTTTGTACACCTGCTGTGCCCATTATGAAGGGTTTCTACTATCCCTGTGTTGAGTTCCCGGGTCTGTACACCCGCTGTGCCCATTATGAGGGGTTCCCACCATCCCTGTGTTTGTACACCTGCTGTGCCCATTATGAAGGGTTTCCACCATCCCTGTGTTGAGTTCCCGGGTCTGTACACCCACTGTGCCCATTATGAGGGGTTCCCACCATCCCTATGCTGAGTTCCCGGGTCTGTACACCTGCTGTGCCAATTATGAGGGGTTCCCACCATCCCTGTGCTGAGTTCCCGGATCTGTACACCTGCTGTGCCAATTATGAGGGGTTCCCTTTATCCGTGTGCTAAGTTATGTGGTCTATACACCTGCTGTGCCCATTATGAAGGGTTACCACCATCCCTGTGCTGAGTTACCTGGTCTGTACACCCACTGTACCCATTATGAGGGGTTCCCACCATCCCTGTGCTGAATTACCTGGCCTGTACACCCGCTGTGCCAATTATGAGGGGTTCCCATCATCCCTTTGTTAAGTTACATGGTCTGTACACCCGCTGTGCCCATTTTGAAGGGTTCACACCATCCCCGTGCTGAGTTTCCTGATCTGTACACCCGCTGTCTCCATTATGAGGGGTTCCCACCATCCCTTTACTGATTACCACAAAGGATTACATAGACTACAGACTGTATGATCCTGTCCTGTTCTTTCTTTCTGAGCCTGTGCTCTTCTTCTTTACTTGCTGCTGACTTCCTCTCACTTGTTGGGTTCAATCAGCACCATCTCTCCCTGGTGGCCTAGTGGTCGGGAGGCTGGGATGACCTTTCATAGTCATCCATGTTACCTTCAGCCATGCAACCAAACCAGGAAACACCTTTTCCAGAGCTCCTGGCACCATGACTGGTTGATGTTCATAATCAGAAGAGGGTCCTCAGCAGGTCTTGTTCTGGTTTCTGGTCCAGCATATCTGAGCTTTTCTACCCACACTGAAATTCTGCCAACTTTATAAATATGCCATGGTGTCATGACTTGTGATCATCCAAGAATACGTCTGGAGGTGTGAGAAGTTGTGAAAACACCCTGTCCTGATTACCATGCATTGATATGCTCTTGGGTGGAGTGCAAGAACCAGCCAAGTGACTTTCTCTGTTCTCTTAACATTCTTAGCATTCACTATATCCGCTCTCCCCGGATCCTGCATTCACTATATCTGGTCTCCCCGGACCCTGCATTCACTATATCTGGTCTCCCCGGATCCTGCATTCACTATATCTGGTCTCCCTGGACCCTGCATTCACTATATCTGGTCTCCCCGGACCCTGCATTCACTATATCCGCTCTCCCCAGACCCTGCATTCCCTATATCCGGTCTCCCCGGACCCTGCATTCACTATATCCGGTCTCCCCGGACCCTGCATTCACTATATCTGGTCTCCCTGGACCCTGCATTTGCTATATCTGCTCTCCCTGGACCCTGCATTCACTATATCCGGTCTCCCTGACCCTGCATTCACTATATCCGGTCTCCCCAGACCCTGCATTCACTATATCTGCTCTCCCTGGACCCTGCATTCACTATATCTGGTCTCCCCGGACCCTGCATTCAGTATATCTGGTCTCCCCGGACCCTGCATTCACTATATCCGCTCTCCCCGGACCCTGCATTCACTATATCCGGTCTCCCCGGACCCTGCATTCACTATATCCGGTCTCCCCGGACCCTGCATTCACTATATCTGGTCTCCCCGGACCCTGCATTCAGTATATCTGGTCTCCCCGGACCCTGCATTCACTATATCTGGTGTCCCCGGACCCTGCATTCACTATATCCGGTCTCCCCGGACCCTGCATTCACTATATCTGGTCTCCCCGGACCCTGCATTCACTATATCTGCTCTCCCCGGACCCTGCATTCACTATATCCAGTCTCCCCGGACCCTGCATTCAATATATTTGGTCTCCCCGGACCCTGCATTCACTATATCCGGTCTCCCCGGACCCTGCATTCAGTATATCTGGTCTCCCCGGACCCTGCATTCACTATATCCGGTCTCCCCGGACCCTGCATTCACTATATCTGGTCTCCCTGGACCCTGCATTCACTATATCTGGTGTCCCCGGACCCTGCATTCACTATATCTGGTCTCCCCGGACCCTGCATTCACTATATCCGCTCTCCCCGGACCCTGCATTCACTATATCCGGTCTCCCCGGACCCTGCATTCACTATATTTGGTCTCCCCGGACCCTGCATTCACTATATCCGGTCTCCCCGGACCCTGCATTCACTATATTTGGTCTCCCCGGACCCTGCATTCACTATATCTGGTCTCCCCGGACCATGCATTCACTATATCCGCTCTCCCCGGACCCTGCATTCACTATATCCGCTCTCCCCGGACCCTGCATTCCCTATATCCGGTCTCCCCGGACCCTGCATTCACTATATCCGCTCTCCCCGGACCCTGCATTCACTATATCCGGTCTCCCCGGACCCTGCATTCACTATATCCGCTCTCCCCGGACCCTGCATTCACTATATCCGGTCTCCCCGGACCCTGCATTCACCATATCTGGTCTCCCCGGACCCTGCATTCGCTATATCTGGTCTCCCTGGACCCTGCATTCACTATATCCGGTCTCCCTGACCCTGCATTCACTATATCCGGTCTCCCCAGACCCTGCATTCACTATATCTGCTCTCCCTGGACCCTGCATTCACTATATCTGCTCTCCCTGGACCCTGCATTCACTATATCTGGTCTCCCTAACCCTGCATTCACTATATCCGCTCTCCCCGGACCCTGAATTCACTATATCCAGTCTCCCCGGACCCTGCATTCACTATATCTGCTCTCCCCGGACCCTGCATTCACTATATCTGGTCTCCCCGGACCCTGCATTCACTATATCCGCTCTCCCCGTACCCTGCATTCACTATATCTGGTCTCCCCGGACCCTGCATTCACTATATCCGCTTTCCCCGGACCCTGCATTCACTATATCCGGTCTCCCCGGACCCTGCATTCACTATATCCGCTCTCCCCGGACCCTGCATTCACTATATCCGGTCACCCCGGACCCTGCATTCACTATATCTGGTCTCCCCGGACCCTGCATTCACTATATCTGGTCTCCCCGGACCCTGCATTCACTATATCCGGTCTCCCCGGACCCTGCATTCACTATATTTGGTCTCCCCGGACCCTGCATTCACTATATCTGGTCTCCCCGGACCCTGCATTCACTATATCTGGTCTCCCACAGTACACACAACATAGAAATGCAATTACTTTAGTAAATATAAACTGATAAATAGCTTTTCTCATCAGCAGTATATAGCAGTCTTGTGACTTCTATCAGTGACTGGCACAGCACTGGTTACAGCTTGTAGGAGGAGTTTTCATTCATTCATTCTCCCCTAATGCAGTATCTACCATTTTAAATCAATGAATAAAACAATCAACCACCCCCGGGAGCAGCCTAATAACATTCGTGTTTTTTGCTCCCATTCACACAGAATGAATGTACATTCATTATCACTGGGTGACTTGTGCAAACTTTTTAATAAATTCACCCTGATGCGGCCAACAACCCATCCACAGACTATGGTGAGGATATTGAACCACCGTAGTCAAAAAAGGAATGATATTAGACCATTTTCTACAATGGACAATTGTTTTTGCATTGATTTTAAATGGAAAGTACTGCATCTGGCCACTAGAGGATGCTAAGTTTCATAGGAAATTCTTATATTTAGCACCATCTACTGGCCAAATGCAGTATCTTCCATTTTAAATCAATGAATAAAACAATTGACCACCATAGGGCGCAGCCTAATAACATTTGTTTTTTTCCCCCATTCGAACAGAATGAATGTACACTCATTATCACTGGCCAAATAAAGTATTTGCTTTTTTCACTCAATGAAAAAAACAAACAAACAATCGACCACCACAGGGAACAGCCTAAAAACATTAAGCTTCTTTCACACAGAATTAATGTACATTCATTATCACTGGGCGACTTGTGCAAATGTTTTAATAAATTGACCCCGATGCGTCCAACAACCCATCCACAGACTATGGCGAGGATATTGTGCCACCGTAGTCAAAAATGGAATGATATTAGACCACTTTCTGCAGTGGGCAATTGTTTTTGCATTGATTTTAAATGGAAAGTACTGCATCTGGCCACTAGAGGATGCTAAGCTTCATATTAAATTCTTATGATTCTTAGCACCATCTACTGGCCAAATGCAGTACCTGCCATTTTAAATCAATGAATAAACAATTGACCACCATAGGGAACAGCCAAATAACAATCGTTTTTGTTTTGTTTTTTGCCCCTATCGCACAGAGCAAATGTACAATCACTGGGTGACTTACTCGGCAAATTTTTTTTATAAATGGACTCCATGATGGCCGACAACCCGTCCACAGACTATGGTGAGGAGATGTTGCTCCAAAAAGTGCAATCAAAAAGCCATCATGTGTCTCAGCCCATCAGACTCCACCTTATACTAAAATATTGCTTTTGTAAGAACCCAAAAAAGGCTTAAATGCCTAAAAATGCAAAAATTGCAAAAAAAAAAAAAGTTATGGATCCCCAGTGAAGGAATAATTAGTACCTCAGTGACAGACAGCTGGGGGGAACGTTATCAGCCTCCTGTTTAGGAATGGAAGAATGTCATAGAATTTCACATCCGCAGCTGCAGACGCACGCACATCTGTCAGTTAATTATTGGAGATAATGACACAGTGAGAGAAAGCCATAATGACACGGTCGGAGGCAGAGAGACAAGACGGTGATGAGGGCTGAGCGATAATGGCTGATTGATAAATTCACTGCTATTTTTACATCACTCTGAGTTATTATTTGCTATTGTAGCGCAATCTTGATTTATTTTTTATTTTTTCTAATGAAAAAATCAATTTGTATAGTGGAATGATGGAACAATTCCTGGGTTGGTTAGATCGAGCTTCTGATGTCAGAGAAAGGAAATGAATACACAGAATGAATATACAGCGACCGTATACAGCCCGTAACCCATTGTACGAATTTATTATGGAGAAATGATGGCGTGTTTTCCGACAGCAGTGACCCCTGTCCCCGTCCCTGCCAGCAGTGACCCCTGTCCTCTGCCCTGCCAGCTGTGACCCCTGTCCTCTGCCCTGCCAGCTGTGACCCCTGTCCTCTGCCAGCAGTGACCCCTGTCCTCTGCCCTGCCAGCAGTGATCCCTGTCCTCTTCCCTGCCAACAGTGCCCCCTGTCCTCTGCCCTTCCAGCTGTGACCCCTGTCCTCTGCCCTTCCAGCAGTGACCCCTGTCCTCTGCCCTGCCAGCAGTGACCCCTGTCCTCTGCCCTGCCAGCTGTGACCCCTGTCCTCTGCCCTTCCAGCAGTGACCCCTGTCCTCTGCCCTGCCAGAAGTGACCTCTGTCCTCTGCCCTGCCAGCAGTGACCCCTGTTCTCTGCCTTGCCAGAAGTGATCCCTGTCCTCTGCCCTGCCAGCTGTGACCCCTGTCCTCTGCCCTGCCAGCTGTGACCCCTGTCCTCTGCCCTGCCAGCTGTGACCCCTGTCCTCTGCCCTTCCAGCAGTGACCCCCTGTCCTCTGCCCTGCCAATAGTGTCCCCTGTCCTTAGCCCTGACAGCAGTGATCCCTATCCTCTGCTCTACCAGCAGTGACCCCTGTCCTCTGCCCTGCCAGCAGTGACCCCTGTCTTCTGTCCTGCCAGCAGTGACCCCTGTCCTCTGCCCTGCCAACAGAGACAGCTGTCCTTAGCCCTGCCAGCAGTGACCCCTGTCCTCTGCACCCCCACATCGGACCAGCTAGATCAGGCCCTGGTACACACACTGGCACACACAATCCTTCAGCTGTAACAGGTTGGGGCATGGCCAGCACTTGATCTGTCTTCTTCTACACAGCTGGAGCCAATCAATAGGTGGGGGTGTGCTCTGGTTGCAGGGTTAACCCTATGTGAGCAGGATGGTCGGGGCCCGATGTGTATGAGAGCGAAGCGGGGTAGTGCTGGGAGGCCAGCCTGTCCTCACTGAGAGCCGCAGCCTAGACTCCGCACCCCGGCAGAAGCCATCAGGGGTGAGCCGAACCTAGGAGGATGGCGGGTCATGAAGGGAGGAGGAGGGGGGCAGACAATGGTCGAGGGGAGGGAAGCGGATGCTGATTGGACGGCGCCACAACATGACAATCCTTCAGCTGAGGAGGGGTGGCAGAGGGGAGTAAGAAAGGACAGAGGGAAATGCCAGGTGTCTGGGGCCAGTGTGGCAGCTGAGCTGCCAATCCTTCCAGTGTTCCTCTCAGACTCAGTCCCTTACTGCAAGCCAGCTGGCAGCTGCTGATCACTGTGAAATTTTATAACCCCCCTCTCGTGTCTCTTTTTTTTTTGCTTGTTTCTCTGTCTGGTTAATACAGTTAATTTATATTTCGTTAATATATATTTTGTCTTTAATATTGGTGCTGGTGGCATCTTATGGCACTTATTCTTGCAAATTAAAATACATTTTGCAGTTTCATGTTTTGTTGATTTATTATTTTCTACTGTTTTTAAAAATGTTTATTTTTTAATTTTTCTGGTGGGGGGGGGGGGCGCAAGTAGCTAGTCTTGCCTAGGGTACATTATAATCTACCCCCGGCCCTGCCTGTACCCCCCCAGCCAGGTTCTCCTCCACAGTCTCCATCCCTGTACTCCTGGGCTCCCAGAACCTCCAACCCAACTTGACCACAGCTAACAGACATTCTCTAGCTCCTGGTTGCCAGAGGTGGGCATAGTCCAGGCTGCCCCAATGCCAATCAATGTCCTTTTGCCTCCTTCTGAGGAGGAATAAGGGAGCAACCAGGGGCGGACTGACAACTCATGGGGCCCCCGGACAATAGGGGATCATGGGGCCCCTGTGTCTTCGCCCACACTCAAATCACACCCAAAAAAGCCTATGAAAGGTACCAGGGACATCTCATGGGGCCCCCTACTGACCCCGGGCCCTCGGGCAGTGCCCAAGGTTCCCCAATGGTCAGTCCACGACTGGGAACAACAAGCTGTGGGAAGAAACACACAGCTGGGCGGCTTAAAGGGGCCTTTCGGCATCTGCTACATTTGGAAGTGCGCAATTTTCTTTGTGTGCTCTAGCATTACCAGTACCATCACTAGAACCACCTGAACTCAATTATTTAGAGGGATGTCTACGTACCTTGGGCCATAAAAGTCAATTTCAGCCACTTAGTCTGAGTGCTGAGATAAAACCAGTAAAAGGAAAAGCCACAGAACACATGTGGTTGGCAGTTTCGCTTTGCAGCACTAGGGTCCTCAGTTCAAATCCCAGCCAGTACAGTATCTGCATGGAGTTTGCACATTTTCGCTGTGCTTGTATGGGTTTCCTCCGGGAACTCTGGATTCCTCCGACACTCCAAATACATGCCAGTAGGTCAATTGGCTCGTGGCTCTTGGTGTACATAAGTAGGAGTGTGAGGTGGGGATGTTAGATGTACAATATATGAGAAGTGCTCCATAAATTGTCGGCACTATACAAATGCCTGAAAAATCTGTCTTGTTTTCAATGGCCATCTGATAACAGGCGCAGTAAAGTACAATCATTTTTTCCATCATATAGACAGACTTGATGGGAAATGTTTAAATCTCTACATCAAATTCCTTCAGTGTAGCTTGGAACAGAACAAAAATAAATGTGTAAATCACATAAAAAATGTCTCTCCAGTAAGATAACAATTCTAGCAGCAGGATTCAATAAAAGAGTCGGCAGATCTTCTCCCGTCAGCGTGGGGACGCGGTAATGACTTGCAGTGTCATTACTGAACGCCAATTCCATTTAAAGCTGAACTCCGGGCACAGATTTCATTTACATATGTCTGTCCCCCCCCCCCCCCCCATAGCCATGGACAATAAATCAACTTTGTGTGCACCAAGTTCTAGGGCTGCACCCATGACAGTTTGTTTTAGAAAGTACAAGTGCCGATACATTTTGTCAGATAGTCGCCAATACCAATTACTGATACCTATTTGTTGTGCAGTGCGGTGCGATATGAGCCTATACAGCAGTGGTTCTCAACCTTTCTAACGCCGCGACCCCTTAATACAGTTCCTCATGTTGTGGTGACCCCCAACCATAAAATTATTTTCGTTGCTACTTCATAACTGTAATTTTGCAGTAGGAGGAATAGTGCCACGTCATTGGTGTCAGTGGGAGGAATAGTGCCCCATCATTGGTGTCAGTGGGAGGAATAGTGCCCCATCATTGGTATCAGTGGGAGGAATAGTGCTCCCTTCATTGGTGTCAGTGGGAGGAATAGTGCCCCGTCATTGGTGTCAGTGGGAGGAATAGTGCCCCGTCATTGGTGTCAGTGGGAGGAATAGTGCCCCGTCATTGGTGTCAGTGGGAGGAATAGTGCCCCGTCATTGGTGTCAGTGGGAGGAATAGTGCCCCCTTCATTGGTGTCAGTGGGAGGACTAGTGCCCCATCATTGGTATCAGTGGGAGGAATAGTGCCCGTCATTGGTGTCAGTGGGAGGAATAGTGCCCCCTTCATTGGTGTCAGTGGGAGGAATAGTGCCCCGTCATTGGTGTCAGTGGGAGGAATAGTGCCCCGTCATTGGTGTCAGTGGGAGGAATAGTGCCCCGTCATTGGTGTCAGTGGGAGGAATAGTGCCGTGTCATTGGTGTCAGTGGGAGGAATAGTGCCCCGTCATTGGTATCAGTGGTAGGAATAGTGCCCCGTCATTGGTGTCAGTGGGAGGAATAGTGCCCCATCATTGGTATCAGTGGGAGGAGGAATAGTGCCCCATCATTGGTGTCAGTGTGAGGAATAGTGCCCCATCATTGGTATCAGTGGGAGGAGGAATAGTGCCCCATCATTGGTGTCAGTGTGAGGAATAGTGTCCCATCATTGGTGTCAGTGGGAGGAATAGTGCCCCATCATTGGTGTCAGTGGGAGGAATAGTGCCTCATCATTGGTATCAGTGGGAGGAGGAATAGTGCCCCGTCATAGGTGTCAGTGGGAGGAGGAATAGTACCCGGTCATTGGTGTCAGTGGGGGGAGGAATAGTGCCCCGTCATAGGTGTCAGTGGGGGGAGGAATAGTGCCCCGTCATAGGTGTCAGTGGGAGGAATAGTGCCCCATCATTGGTATCAGTGGTAGGAATAGTGCCCCGTCATTGGTGTCAGTGGGAGGAATAGTGCCCCGTCATTGGTGTCAGTGGGAGGAATAGTGCCTCATCATTGGTATCAGTGGGAGGAATAGTGCCCCATCATAGGTGTCAGTGGGAGGAGGAATAGTGCCCCATCATAGGTGTTAGTGGGGGGAATAGTGCCCCATCATTGGTGTCAGTGGGGGGAATAGTGCCCCATCATTGGTATCAGTGGGGGGAGGAATAGTGCCCCATCCTTGGTGTCAGTGGGGGGAGGAATAGTGCCCCATCCTTGGTGTCAGTGGGGGGAGGAATAGTGCCCCATCATAGGTGTCAGTGGGGGGAGGAATAGTGCCCCATCATTGGTGTCAGTGGGGGGAGGAATAGTGCCCCATCCTTGGTGTCAGTGGGGGGAGGAATAGTGCCCCTTCCTTGGTGTCAGTGGGGGGAGGAATTGTGCTCCATCCTTGGTGTCAGTGGGTGGAGGAATTGTGCCCCATCGTTGGTGTCAGTGGGGGGAGGAATTGTGCCCCATCGTTGGTGTCAGTGTGGGGAGGAATTGTGCCCCATCGTTGGTGTCAGTGGGGGGAGGAATCGTGCCCCATCCTTGGTGTCAGTGGGGGAGGAATAGTGCCTCATTGTTGGTGTCAGTGGGGGGAGGAATAGTGCCCCATCGTTGGTGTCATTTGGGGGAGGAATTGTGCCTCATTGTTGGTGTCAGTGGGGGGAGGAATAGTGCCCCATCGTTGGTGTCAGTGGGAGGAATAGTGCCCCATCATTGGTGTCAGTGGGAGGAATAGTGCCCCATCATTGGTGTCAGTGGGAGGAATAGTGCCCCATCATTGGTGTCAGTGGAAGGAGTGGTGCCCCATCATTGGTGTCAGTGGGAGGAATAGTGCCCCATCATTGGTGTCAGTGGGAGGAATAGTGCCCTATCATTGGTGTCAGTGGGAGGAATAGTGCCCCATTATTGGTATTAGTGACACCAATGATGGGGCACTATTCCCACTGACACCAGTGATACTTACCTTGCAGACCCCTGCTCCAGCCTGGGCTCGCTCGCTCCCTCCCTCTCCCATGGTACCGACACTTACCTGTCAGCTGTCTTCCTTCTCCGGCCGCTCTCCTCCTCTTCACTCGCTCGATCTTCGCGGTGCCGCTCGGCCCCTCCTCTCCAAGCTCCACCTCCTTGCCGGTGATTGGCCGCCTGTGTGCCTGAGCTACAGTGCAGGAAGCCAATCACAGGCGAGGATTGATCTCGAGGTGTGTCCAGATGACAGAGGCGGCATGTCATCCCGCCCACACCTGGAGACGGCGGTGGCGGCGGCGGCGAGGAGCGGTGTCTCGGTTCCTCGGTTCCTAAGACCATCGGAAATATGTGTTTTCCGATGGTCTTAGGCGACCCCTGTGGAAGCGTCGTTCGACCCCCAAAGGGGTCGCGACCCCCAGGTTGAGAACCGCTGCTATACAGGATGACTGAGCTGGAATCGCACTGCAAAGAATCGCATGTGATATGAACAGGAATGCAGTGCGATTCCCACACTGCTCCTGTATGAACCCAGGCTGTAGTCACTATGACAAACTTGGGTTCACACAGGAGCGGTGCCGGAAACTGACCTACCTGATTCTACACTGACCTACCTGACTTCTACACTGACCCTACACCAACCTACCTGATTCCGGCACTGACCTACCTGACTACTACACTGACCTACCTGACTTCTACACTGACCCTACACCAACCTACCTGACTACTACACTGACCTACCTGTTTCCTGCACTGACCTACCTGACTTCTACACTGACCCTACACCAACCTACCTGATTCCGGCACTGACCTACCTGACTTCTACACTGACCACCTGACTTCTACACTGACCCTACACCAACCTACCTGACTCCTACACTGACCTACCTGACTTCTACACTGACCACCTGACTACCACACTGACCTACCTGACTCCTACATTGACCTACTTGATTCTGGCGCTGACCTACCTGACTCCTACACTGACCTACCTGATTCCTACACTGACCTACCTTATTTCTACATTGACCCACCTGACTCCTACAATGACCTACCTGATTTCTGCATTGACCCACCTGACTCCTACACTGACCTACCTGATTCCTACACCGACCTACCTGACTACTACACCAACCTAACTGATTCCCACACTGACCTACCTGACTACTATACCAACCTGTGTGGAAGTGGAAAAACCCAGATACTACTGCGCTTGGGGATGGACTCTATATCATAGGGACCACACAATGAAACTCTTGGGATATGTACGCCTTGCTGCCCTCAAAGAACTGGGAAGTCCAAAAGTATGAATAGAGAAAAGCAAACACTGACCTACCTGACTCCTACATCGACCTATCTGACTACTACACTGACATCCCTGACTCCTACACTGACCTACCTGATTCCTACACTGACCTACCTGACTCCTACACTGACCTACCTGACTCCTAACTCTGACTGGAAAGTCCTGCACATCTGCTGGGAAGTGATCTCCAGCCCCCAGTACAGCCCCCACACAGTACAATGTAGATTGGTGGATCCTCCTCACCTCCCCGTGTCCTCCATCATTAGGCTGATCAGGGTTCTCCCCAGCATCGGACAATACTGTTTTGGGGTCCTGACACCCAACCGTTCCTTGATATCCCTCGCAGGGAGGACCAGTACACTCTCCATACCTCTGCCATCTGCCCCGAGCACTAACCCTCCCCCCATCAAATTCTCCCATCAGAGCCCCCATACATCAGATTCCGCCATCAGGGCCCCCATACATCAGAATCCCCCATCAGAGCCCCCATACATCAGATTCCCCCATCAGAGATCAGAGCTTCATACATCAGAGTCCCCCATAAGAGCTCCCCTTACATCAGAGTCCCCCATCAAAGCTCTCCTTACATCAGGGTCCCCATCAGAGTCACTCTTATATCAGATTCCCCCATCAGAGTTCCCTTACATTGGGATCCCCATCAGAGTCTCCCTTACCTCAGACATCCCCATCAGAGCCCCTCATACATCATATTCCCCCAATAAAGAGCCCCTTACATCGAGGTCCCCATCAGAGCCCCCTTACATCGAGGTCGCCATCAGAGCCCCCTTACATCAGGGTCCCCATCAGAGTCTTCCTTACATCAGATTCCCCCATCAAGACTCTCCCTTACATCAGATTCCCCCATCAAGAGTCTCCCTTACATCAGATTCCCCTATCAGAGCTCTCATACATCAGACTCCCCCTTTAGAGCCCCTTACATCAGGGTCCCCATCAGTCTCCCTTACATCAGATTCTCCCATCAGAGCCCTCATACATCAGACTCCCCCTTTAGAGCCCCTTACATCAGGGTCCCCATCAATCTCCCTTACATCAGATTTCCCCATCAAAAGTCTCCCTTACATCAGATTCCCCCATCAGAACACTCATATACCACAGTCCCCATCAGAGTCTCCCTTACATCAGATTCCCCCATCAGAGCCCTCATACGTCAGACTCCCCCTTTAGAGCCCCTTATATCAGGGTCTCCATCAGTCTCCCTTACATCAGATTCCCCCATCAGAGCCCTCATCCATCAGACTCCCCCTTTAGAGCCCCCTTACATCACAGTCCCCATCAGAGTCTCCCTTACATCAGATTCCCCCATCAGAGACCCCTTCCTAGGAGGTGGTCACTTCCTCTACACTCCACCTTATTGGTTCCCATTGCTCCCAGTTCTCACATTGGATTACAGAACACCCACTCCCTGCATGTGATGGAGAAGATGATAGGGGGAGGTGTTCTGTAGTCCTAACACAATACAGGGCCTATTTATAAAACATTAACTGCCTGTCAGAAGCATTCCTGTAAGTTGCATGAAATGTCCAGTAAAAACCCTCTGAAGTTGTAGTCAGAGTCACAAAGATAAGACAAAGATACAACTACCTTGCGACTTTTGTGATTTTACATTGCAGTCAATGGCACTCATGTCGCACCAAAGACGCAGAACAGTAGTGCAGGAACTTTTTTTTTTTTGTCACTGCGACTTGAGTCTCAGCAATTAAGATGGCACCCATTGAAATGAATGTTTTTGTGTTTTTTTTCTACCTGTCTTGCGACTTTCTGTGTTGCCAGTCGCAGCAAGTCACAGCAGAAGTCGCAGCAGTGTGAACCAGGGATAAAGGAAATATTTCAAATGTTACAATGTGCTGATACATGTCTAGAGTTTATCTCTTTGATTATTTGTGTGCATGCCATTCCATCGCGCCTCCTGTGTACATGAGCCAGACTCTGATCGCAAGATAAGCGCAGCTGACACATGCTGCCAGGAAATGCTGCAACTACAACGTGCCACAGAAAGAGAATTTGATCAACAAACAACCTTGATGTATGCAATTTATGTAATACCCAGGGGCGGACTGACCATTTGGAAACTCGGGCACTGCCCGAGGGCCCGGGGTCAGTAGGGGGCCCCATGAGATGCCCCTGGTACCTTTATCATAGGCTTTTTTGAGTTTGGGCAAGGACACAGGGGCCCCATGATCCCCTATTGCCCGGGGGCCCCATGAGTTGTCAGTCCGCCCCTGGTAATACCATATCATGGCAGAGCTGTTGGACTTCCAATGTTGGCAACACGTTACAATCTGATTGTATGATCTTTGCCGATCTTTAGATTTAACAATAACCATGAAGGGCGGAGCCCTTCCTAAACCACCCACTCATTGATGGCCAATCATCAAGGACCTCAAATGACACCCCCCCCTCCCTTTATAAATGGACCCCTTGGTGGATTCTGACCCATGTCTTCTACAAATATTCAATCACCACCAGGGGAAAGTTCTATGATATATTCATCAGATTGTGAAGTGATCACATAATGGGGAAATAACAGCCTTCCTTCATCAGAGGTTATGGCAGAGCTGCCTGATATGGTGTAATGTCTGACTGTGGGAGGGTGCAGCTCCAGAGGACCCAGCAGGATGGCTCCTAGAGGGCAGGTGATGGCTTTACATTGACTCTAGCGCCACCTTCTGTTATAAACTGCTCACTGCAGGGAAGGCAGCAGAACCAGCAAGCAGATGAGGTTCAAAATTACTGGCTGTCTGTGTCAGACTAAAGAGGCCGGCCCCCTCCAGGAGGAAAAGATTGCATTTACCATTTTATGAGCAAACAATCCCTTCCTTGCCTCCTCCATTCCTTCTTTTTTTCCTCCTTACTTCCTCCCTTACTTCTTTCCAACTTTCATTCCTTTGTCTCTTCCTTTATTCTTTGCTTTTTAATTTTAATAAATCCTTTCTCCCTCTCTCTCTTTTTCTCTGCCTTTCCTTCCTTCTTTCCTCACTTTTTTTTACCTCCCTTCTTTTTTTCCTCCCTTCCACCCTCCCTTTTCTCTTTCTTTCTTTCTTTCTTTCTTTCTCCCCCCCTTTCTTCTTTCCTTCCTTCTATTTCCTCCCTGCTTCCCTCTCTTCCTTCTTTTTTCTCTCTTCTTTCTTTTTTTTCTTCCCTCCCCTTTCTTATTTCCTTCCTTCTTTTTTTACTCCTTTCTTCCCTCCCTTCCTTCTTTTCCTTAATTTTTAGCCCCCTTCCTTTCTTTCTTTCTTTCTTTCTTTCTTTCTTTCTTTCTTTCTTTCTTTCTATCTTTCTTTCTCTCTTTCTCTCTCCCTCTCTCTTTCTTTCTTTCTTTCTTTCTTTCTTTCTTTCTCTCTTTCTCTCTCTTTCTCTCTCTCTTTCTTTCTCTTTCTTTCTTTCTTTCTTTCTTTCTTTCTTTCTTTCTTTCTTTCTTTCTTTCTTTCTTTCTTTCTTTCTTTCTTTCTTTCTTTCTTTCTCTCTTTTCCTTCCATTCATCCTCCCTCCCTCCCTTCCTTTCCTCTTCCTCTCCTCCTTCCTTTCCTCTTACTCTCTTCCATGCTTTCCTCTTCCTCTCTTCCTTCCTTCATCCTTTTCTTCTTTCCTCCCTTCCCCCTTTTTCCTTCCATCTTCCTCCATCCACTTCCCTTCCTCCACACACTGATATGAGGGGATCCTTCAGTCTAGGTTGGGTTTGGAGTTCTATTCTAAAGCTGTAAAAAGTTCTGATGACTGGAGACAAGAGGAGCCCCAACTTCAGGAAAGTTCTGTTCATAACCCCGGGATGTTGCCTTGTGATATACAGATGGACTGCTTATATGTGTCCACATCCAGTACATTGTGTAAGAGATCCATCTTTGAGTTTGTGTCTCTGATTGTGTAAGAGGCTTCCAGGAAATGAATTCTATGTTGTGACACCATCCACACTTCCAGGAACAGAGAATGTGATCACATCACAAGTTTATATCATTATTGGATAGGGCTGAAAAGCATCAGCACATCAATGGAGATAAATGGACAACTCAGAAACCAAGCCAACCTATGAGGACCCATGGATGCACCTTCTAGGTGATGGACCTCCAGTAGGACTCTTGAAGACGGACTTCATTCAGTGCTGAATGTAGATTCAATCCCTGAATTCTCCTATATTATTTAACATAATGATGTCATTTCAATATGTTTTTATTTTCTATCCTTTTAAATATGCAGCTTTCATTTTAAAAAATCCCTGGGGACCACCCTAACGTCACCCTAAGACGTCTGGCCCAAGTTTGCATGGTGCCTGTGATGGTCTAGCTCCACCTCCCAGTTACCCTCTTTGCCTACTTAATCCCCATCTCCCTTTCTCTTATTTACTTTTTATTTGTGTTCTTTTTTTTAGTCATTTAATCCATATGTAGGCCCATTGGGGGGTCTTGATACCTAAGCTGTGACCCCCCCCCCCCCATTGGGATACAAAATAGCACAAAGGTTTTCTACATGCTGAATTATGCATCATCCAATATACTCAACAGGGCAATTCCTAACACATCTACCTTTTTTACTCATCTGACATCAATCTGCCTTAGACATGTCTATTGTTGAGAATTGTACAGTTTTTATGTGCTTATTGTTTTTTGGGGTTCAAGCACTTGTCACTTTGTTATAGGATTATCCCGAATTTGGGATTCACTGTGTATGACACTCGGCATATGTTCATAATCCCGTTTTCTGGGATTGGGGGGGGGGGGGGTTATATTTATATACAGTTGTGTTCAAAATAATAGCAGTCAGACATCACTAACCGGATCAATCACTGTTTTTGGTAGAAATGATATTTCTACTTGGCAAATAATTTACTAGCAGGTGTAGTAGAGTAATAGAAATCCAACAGACCCAACAGTCATGACATGCATGCTGCTGATTCTGTGTAATTGAATCACTAATTGAAAGGGGCATGTTCAAAATAATAGCAGTGTGGAGTTCTATTAGTGAGGTCATTCATTCTTTGAAAAACAGGTGGCAATTATTGCCCTTATTTAAGGTAGGAAGGCAGCAAATGTTGTACATGCTGGTTACAGTGCATTTCTCTCTGAAATTCTGAGGAAAATGGGTCGTCCCAGACATTGTTCAGAAGAACAGCGTACCTTGATTAAAAAGTTGATTGGAGAGGGGAAAACATATAAAGAAGTGCAGAAAATGATAGGCTGGTCAGCTAAAATGATCGCAAATGCTTTAAAATGGCAACCAAAACCTGAAAGACGTGGAAGAAAGCGAAAAACTACCACTCCAATGGATAGAAGAATAGCCAAAATGGCGCGGACTCAGCCAACAATCAGCTCCAGGAAGATGAAAGAAGGTGTGACGTTCCCTGTGAGGACTGTTACAATTAGAAGACGCCTATGTGAAGCCAAGATATCTGCAAGAAGTCCCCGCAAAGTCCCACTGTTGGAAAAAAGACGTGCTGAAGAGGTTACAATTTACCAAAGAGCACATTGACTGGTCTAAAGAGAAATGGCGCAACATTTTGTGGACTGATGAAAGTAAGATTGTTCTTTTTGGGTCTAGTGGCCGGAGACAGTTTGTCAGACGACCCCCAAACACTGAATTCAAGCCACAGTACACTGTGAAGACAGTGAAGTATGGTGGTGCAAGCATCATGATATGGGGATGTTTCTCCTACTACGGTGTTGGGCCTATTTATCGCATACCAGGGATCATGGATCAGTTTGAATACATCAGAATACTTGAAGAGGTCATGCTGCCTTATGCTGAAGAGGAAATGCCCTTGAAATGGGTGTTCCAACAAGACAATGACCCCAAACACACCAGTAAACGTGCAACATCTTGGTTCCAGACCAACAAGATGGACGTTATGGAGGGGCCAGCCCAATCCCCGGATCTTAATCCAATAGAAAACTTGTGGGGTGACATCAAAAATGCAGTTTCTGAGGCAAAACCAAGAAATAGAGAAGAACTGTGGAATGTCGTCCAATCATCCTGGGCTGGAATACCTGATCACAGGGGCCAGAAGTTGGTTGACTCCATGCAACACAGATGTACAGCAGTTCTCAGAAACAGTGCGACTACAACCAAATATTCATTAACCACTTCCTGTCCGGACACTTTTACCCCCTTCCTGTCCAGGGCAATTTTCAGCTTTCAGCGCTATCACACTTTGAATAATTGCGTGGTCATGCAACACTGTACCCATATGAATTTTTTACCATTTTTTTGAGACAGATAAAGCTTTATTTTGGTGGTATTTATTCACCGCTGAGATTTTTATTTTTTTTACTATGTAAATAAAAAAGTCTAAAAATTTTGAAAAAAAGTGTTTTTTTTTATAAAAGTTTGCAAATAAATAATATTTCATCATAAATCTTGGCCAAAATTTATTACGTTATTTTTTTAGTAAAAAAAAGAAAATCCAAATTAGTTTATAACCAAAAATTATAATTTTTAAACATTTTTTTTTACATTTTTATTTTATTTTTTTTATATTATTATTTTTTATTTATATATTTTTTTTTATACTGTCACCCTAGCAGTACAGTGTCACCATGGTGACACTGTACTACTTGTGGGGGGTGATGAAGATTTTTTTTTTTTACACCGATTGCTTTTACACCCATATAGGATGTAAAAGCAATCATTTCTCTTTCTCTCTGTCTGCATTCTTGCAGTCATTGAGAAGTACTGAGTGAGCTGTGATTGGTCACAGCTTGTCACATGGTACAAGGCTGTTGTGAATAGCCTTGTACCATGTGACCTCTGTGATCATTCACAGATTTCACACATAGTAAGCAATGATATCACAAGTGACATCTTGCTTACTACTTTGCATGTGATCACTGATTCGCCAATCAGTGATCACATGATCGGGACCTCGTACAGAGGTCCCGTCCGACGATCGGTGTTTCACTGTGTCCGGAGGACACAGCGGGCACTGGATCGCGGTGGTGCGCGCTCCCTCAGCTCCCTCCGCGCTCCCACAGCTAGAAAAGGCGGGTGCCGTTTAGGAACAGCAACCCGCCCCTGGACTGCCACCGCCCTACCGTTTATAAACAGCAGGCGGACGGCAAGAGGTTAAGTGATTCAAAGGAAAGCAAAATCTTCAAACATTTCTCAGTGTATATAGTGAATGTTTGAGTTTGTAAAGAAGAATACAAACACTGCGATTTTTTTGAACCGTCTAATATTCACTTTTCTTCAATTTTTTTAGAGGAACAACACAAATGTGATCTATTTTTCTTCATGTTTTGATTTGGAATAGAATGTGTCGTGTTCCCAATGCATTTGTGTGGATGGAAATAAAAGCTGTTAGAAGGATTTTCAGCTTTATTCACTTTTTTCAACACACTGCTATTATTTTGAACACAACTATACACTATATATTGGGTCCAATTTAGGTCCAAGTTGACGGATTCACAAATATTCACAATTTCTGTGGCACATATTATTATGCTCTAGATCCCTGAAGGATCTAATCACAATTTTATTTATCATTTATATGATTATATATTTGTATGTTAATGTTGCTTATTATAGCGCTACAACATTTTATTTAAGTATCTTGTGTTCATGAACCTATAGGTACAGGATTGGGTGTTGGCAGCTTCTTCAAGTTTATAGGTTCGTATTAAGTGCAGGGGGATTATTGCTTTAATTCTCTTGCCTATTGTTTACATACGAATGGCGTAGACTGGTGATGATGGCTGGGAGTGCGCGCTCGGAGGCATCTGGAAAATGACAAGACTTTTCGTGTATGGATTAGACCAACACTTGTGCCTTCCAACCCCGTCCCAGAGTTTCTCTTTTTGTTCTCAGGCTTCCAGTTCCAGGATTGTAGCTTTACTGGTATTTCTGCTTTTTCCGCCAGCACCATGAATTCTCACTCGTCTAAACAGGTCATTGTTATTATTAGAAACCGGTTTGGCATTTCAGGGCTTGTGCCTGTTGTTTATTGAACCACAGCTACCTCGTTTTAAAATCATTTAAAAAAAACAAAACAAAAAACCAGTAACCAAAAAAAAAAATATATATATATTTTCAGAGGAAGTCGGTTACCGCAGCCTGAGAACTTCCTGACCTCCAGCAGAACTCCAGATCGGTCTTAGTGGTGTGACCCTCCTGCGCTCCAAATAATGTGTTTAAACAATTAACAAATAAAATAAATGAACCCCAAACAGCTGCTAGCATTAAATCATATACCAGTGATCAAGTGAATATAAACCATATAAATGCTGCGCTACATTCAAAAATAAAAGTGAATGTGGAATCCAATGACATAAATCAATATAGTGACAATAAAAAACCATATAAATGCTGCGCTATATTCAAACTAATTAAAGTGAATGTGGAATTAAATAACTTAAATAAAACAATAGCAATAATAATAAATATAATAAAAAATTGTGCTTAGTGATAACACAAAAATAATGGCAAAACACAAACTAAAATCAATACGCATGTGCATAAAAATGCACATACATATATTACACGTGCAAAATGTGAAGTGAGGTCAATCTAAATAATACACACAAAACTCAAAATCCAATAATGGAATATTAAGGTGAAAAAAGTCCAATAATGGAATATTAAAGGTGAAGAAATTTTGGTTTTGGTAAAACTGTGTTTCCAATATGCTGTAAGGTGACCACAGGTGAAACAAAACGTGCAGGTATCTGGGTGTAGATAACTTCTCAGGATACAATATTCCCACTCAGCTCTTCTCCAAGTGTAGATGAAATATCACTTTCCCAGAATAAAACAAATGGATGTGGGTGGTTCCTTCTATCCTGGCCGGGTATATAAAGAGCTATCGTCACTGTGATTGACAGCCCTGATGAAGTCACGTGACATTGTGACGTAACGCGTCGGCGTAGCGCGGTGACGTATTTCCGGCGTGGCGGCCATCTTGGTACACCTGTGGACTCAGCTGTACACCCAACTTACATACACATATCCTCATTTGAGAGCATGAGGGTTTAATGTGGACTGGCTGCTACGTGAGTGCTTTTTTATTATACATGTGATGTTCCTATGGTATAATAAACTTACTACACTATGGGAGGATCCATTTGTTTTATTCTGGAAAGTGATATTTCATCTACACTTGGAGAAGAGCTGAGTGGGAATATTGTATCCTGAGAAGTGGTTTTGGAGTGCTGTGGTGCCTGGAGGATCTGTGAGAGAGATCCATACTGCTCTGTGACCCGCAAGGGTCGAAGTGATGAGGTGAGAGGCTAATCCAGAAGGTGGTTGGATTCACAAGTTATCTACACCCAGATACCTGCACGTTTTGTTTCACCTGTGGTCACCTTACAGCATATTGGAAACACAGTTTACCAAAACCAAAATTTCTTCACCTTTAATATTCCATTATTGGACTTTTTTTCACCTTAATATTCCATTATTGGATTTTGAGTTTTGTGTGTATTATTTAGATTGACCTCACTTCACATTTTGCACGTGTAATAATATGTATGTGCATTTTTATGCACATGCGTATTGATTTTAGTTTGTGTTTTGCCATTATTTTTGTGTTATCACTAAGCACAATTTTTTATTATATTTATTATTATTGCTATTGTTTTATTTAAGTTATTTAAATTCCACATTCACTTTAATTAGTTTGAATATAGCGCAGCATTTATATGGTTTTTTATTGTCACTATATTGATTTATGTCATTGGATTCCACATTCACTTTTATTTTTGAATGTAGCGCAGCATTTATATGGTTTATATCCAGATCGGTCTTACCACCATGGAGGAACTGCAAGCATGCTGGGACGGCTAATGCCACGTAAAGGTGGGAATACACGATTAGAAAATCGACCGATCGGCAGGGGCGGACTGATCATTTGGAAACTCGGGCACTGCCCGAGGGCCCAGGGTCAGTAGGGGGCCCCATGAGATGCCCCTGGTACCTTTTTCATAGGCTTTTTTGAGTTTGGGCAAGGACACAGGGGCCCCATGATCCCCTATTGCCCGGGGGCCCAATGAGTTGTCAGTCCGCCCCTGCCGATTGGTCATCCGACGACCGAGAGACGTTTGTTGGGCGAAATCATGGCCCACATTAACCACTTCAAGTCCGGACACTTTCCCCCCCTTCCAGTCCGGACACTTTCCCCCCCTTCCGGTCCGGACACTTTCACCCCCTTCCGGTCCGGACACTTTCCCCCCCTTCCGGTCCGGACACTTTCCCCCCCTTCCGGTCCGGACACTTTCCCCCCCTTCCGGTCCGGACACTTTCCCCCCCTTCCGGTCCGGACACTTTCCCCCCCTTCCGGTCCGGACATTTTCCCCCCCTTCCGGTCCGGACACTTTCCCCCCCTTCCGGTCCGGACACTTTCACCCCCTTCCAGTCCGGACACTTTCACCCCCTTCCGGTCCGGACACTTTCCCCCCTTCCAGTCCGGACACTTTCCCCCCCTTCCGGTCCGGACACTTTCACCCCCTTCCGGTCCGAACACTTTCCCCCCCTTCCGGTCCGGACACTTTTCCCCCCTTCTGGTCCGGACACTTTCCCCCCCTTCCGGTCCGGACACTTTCCCCCCGTTCCGGTCCGGACATTTTCCCCCCCTCCGGTCCGGACACTTTCCCCCCCTTCCGGTCCGGACACTTTCACCCCCTTCCAGTCCAGGCCAATTTTCAGCTTTCAGCACCATCACACTTTGAATGACAATTGCGCGGTCATACAACACTGTACCCATATGAATTTTTTAGCATTTTTTTGAGACATTTAAAATTTTATTTTGGTGATATTTATTCACCACTGGGATTTTTTTTTTTGCTACATAAATGAAAAAGTCAAAAAATTTTGAAACAATGTGTTTTTCTTATAAAATTTTGCAAATAAATAATCTTTCTTCATAAATCTTGGCCAAAATGTACTCAGTTATCTTTTTAGTTGAAAAAAATAACCCAAATTAGTTTATAGCCAAAAATTATAATTTTTCAAAAACTTTTTTTACATTTTTATTTTATTTTTTTATATTATTATTTATGGTTTTTTTTTTACATACTGTCACCCTAGCAGTACAGTGTCACCATAGTGACACTGTACTACTTGTGGGGGGTGATGAAGATTTTTTTTTTTTACACTGATTGCTTTTAAACCCATAAAGGCTGTAAAAGCAATCATTTATCCTTCTCTCTGGCTGCATTCTTGCAGCCATTGAGAAATACTGTGTGAGCTGTGATTGGTCACAGCTTGTCACATGGTACAAGGTTGTTGTGAATAGCCTTGTACCATGCAGGGGCGGACTGACCATTTGGGAACTCGGGCACTGCCTGAGGGCCCAGGGTCAGTAGGGGGCCCCATGAGATGCCCCTGGTACCTTTTCATAGGCTTTTTGGGTGTGGTTTGAGTGTGGGTGAGGACACAGGGGCCCCATGATCCCCTATTGCCCGGGGATCCCATGAGTTGTCAGTCCACCCCTGGTACCATGTGATCTCTGTGATCATTCACAGATTTCACACGTAGTAAGCAATGATGTCAGAAGTGTCATCTTGCTTACACCTATTCGTGTGATCACTGATTGGCCAATCAGTGATCACATGATCGGGACCTCACACGGAGGTCCAGTACAGCGATCGGTGTTCCTCTGTGTCCGGAAGACACAGCGGGCACCGGATTGCGGTGCTGCACGCTCCCAGGGAGCATGCACAGTCCAAAATGGCGGGCGCCGTTTATGAATGGCAACCCGCCCCTGGACTGCCACTGTCCAGCCGTTTATATACAATGGCCGGACAGGAAGTGGTTAACTAATCTAAAAAAATTGTTTGTTGGGCAATACGTAGTGTTGACATCTTCTGTACAAGTGGAAGTGATGCGGTGTGCGTGTGACCTTGTAGCCACGCCCAGAACGAGCGATATACACAATTACCAGCAATGAGTATAATATCGTCTATTACATGACCTATATACATAAATAGTGATAGATAAAATATAATACGCAGAATTCTGGTTTCATCATCTCATTCGGCCGATCTACTGGTAACATTTGGATTTTTCGTTCGTGTTTACGAAGATTCCTCGGACATAAACATCCGGGTCATCTTCTGCTTCCGCTCATGCGTGATAGCGCTTGATAGATTTTGTTCGTACGACCGTCATACCACCGCATAGAAAAATCGGTCGTTCGTATGCGAAACAACAACATTTTTCACTGTTGTTCAACCGGATTTTTTCGTTCACAATATCGTTATCGGTTAAAACATCCTGCTCATCAACGAAGAGAGAATCGTTCGATCAGCGGTTCCGCGAAATTTTTCGGACGATTTTCTTATCGTGTGCACGGGGTATTAGGGTCAAGAGCCAAAGTCAGGTAGGGTTTAAAAAAACTATTTTTTTTTATTTGGTGTTAGTGTCTGTGTGTGTAGGGGATCATGGGGCCCCTGTGTCCTTGCCCAAACTCAAAAAATCCTATGAAAAAGGTACCAGGGGCATCTCATGGGGCCCCCTACTGACCCCGGGCCAGCGGGCAGTGCCCGAGTTTCCAAATGGTCAGTCCGCCCCTGCTTGTTACTATTTTTGGCCAGTTTTCCTTTGATAATAAAACATTAAAAAAAAATATACAGATACATTAACAAAATAAAAAATGTTAATATATATATATATTTGTTACTATTTTTGGCCAGTTTTCCTTTGATAGTAAAACATAAAAACAAATATCAGGATCAGGTAAGTACAATTGCTTCTCCCCTCCCCCAGATTAAAGGAGCAGTCACTCCATGTCTAGGTTCATACCTATGCAGGTTGCGTTTGAGGTGTTTCTGCGATGTATTTTGAGTTTTTGCACTTGTGTTTTTTACGTGTGTTTTTGATGCGTTTTTGCTTTTTTTTTTCTTTCTCTTGTTGCTAGGCAGACTTAAAATGCATATGTAAAATTAAAAAAAAAAACGTGAGCGCTGGCAATGATTGGAAAGCAGCTAGCACATAAGTCAGGTAACAATCCCCACAAATGAATATGTAAGTAAGTGCAGCGCTAGAAAAAACTAATGAGTCAAGTGGAACAGTAAAGTGCATCACATAAAAAATCATGTGACTTTCGGCAAAAACGATTCTGCAATATAGAATAGTTTTTGCCTGAAGTCATATGATTTGCACCAAAAATGCACCAAAAACACAATACATGCTTTTCTGCACCGTTCATATTGAAGTCTATAGACCCAAAAATGCAACTTTTTGCATTAAAAAAAGTCCCTGACCCTTTCCAAAAAACTCACCGGGTAAAAACGCGGAGATGTGAACGTGTCCCATAGGAAATCATGTCACATGGACTGTACTGCATTTCTGAAAACGGAAAATGGTCCAGAAAACGCTTAGGGGTGAACCTGGGGTAACGGAGTATTAAACTCAAAACCAAACATTTATTATATTGCAGCTTACCAGTTCTTAGATGTGACGGCTGCATTCGTTTTCTTTTTAGGCTTTCTTTTTTTTTATTTTCATCTGGTGATCCAGCCAGTAAGGCCGGCCATACGTGGGTCAATTTTTGAACAATTTTTCATTCAAAAATCAGACCTAAGAATCATCGGCTGATTTTCGCTTTGTTAGTGGGGCAATAGCGTCGGCCAATTTTCGTGGTTCCTCCCCATTTCGTTTATTGGTCATGCTGGAAAATTAGTGAAAAACAACTGATTTTGGAAATCATTGGTGGCACCATTGGATTACAGAATGAATGTTTTTGATTTTCGATCGAAAAATTGTTCAGAATTCGACCCATGTATGGCCTGCTTAAATCTGTTGTTTTTCAAAATCTCAAGCTCTCCTTTAGATGTATCCGTTACAGAGAAGGCTTTTTTCCTTCAGACTATAGGTGCTGGAACTCTCTCTTTCCAAGTCACCCCTTGTCTCCGCCCCCTACCCACCTCCAAGCACTGTTCCTTGGTTCCACCCCCTCCCAGTACCACCCTTTTATAAAATACAGAGCCAAGTATCATTTTGTGGTGCTAAGTAACTTGTATGGAATTTGTTAATGATAAGAAAAGCAGTAAAAAAATATCTCCAGCAACAATAGATCTCCCCAACAACAAAGGATTTCCCCTCAGCCAACAGCCAACATCAAGAGACTGTCCAGCAATCAGCAATAACAGACACCCTCTTAACAGTAGATCCATCCTGTCAACAACTGACCCACCAGCAACTTTCCAAGTCACCCTTTGTCTCTGCCCCCTACCCACCACCAAGCACTGTTCCTTGGTTTCGCCCCCTCCCAGTACCAACATTTTATAAAATACAGAACCGAGTATAATTTTGTGGTGCCAAGTAACTTGTATGGAATTTGTTAATGATAAGAAAAGCAGATAAATATACTCCTCCAGCAACAATAGATCCCCACAACAACAACAATGGATTTCCCCACAGCCAACATCAATAGACCGTCCAGCAATCAGCAGTAATAGACCCCTTTTCTCAACAGTAGATCCATCCTGTCAACAACTGACCCACCAGCTACTTTCCAAGTCACCCCTTGTCTCTGCCCCCTACCCACCACCAAACACTATTTCTTGCTTCCACCCCCTCCCAGTACCACACGTTTATAGAATACAGAACCGAGTATCATTTTGTGCTGCCAAGTAACTTGTATGGAATTTGTTAATGATAAGAAAAGCAGTAATATAGACCCCCTCCAGCAACAATAGATCCATCAACAACGGATTTCCCCTCAGCCAACAGCCAATATCAATCAGCAATAATAGACGCCCTGTTAACAATAGATTCATCCTGTCAACAATTGACCCACCAGCAACTTTCCAAGTCACCCCTTGTCTCCGCCCCCTACCCACCTCCAACCACTGTTCCTTGGTTCCACCCCCTCCCAGTACCACCCTTTTATAAAATACAGAACCGAGTATCATTTTGTGGTGCTAAGTAACTTGTATGGAATTTGTTCATGATGAGAAAATCAATAAAATAAACCCTCCAGCAACAATAGACCCCCCAAACAACAATGTATTTCCCCTCAGCCAACAACCAACATCAATAGACCATCCAGCAAGCAGCAATATTAGACCCCCTCTCAACAGTAGATCCATCCCGTCAACAACTGACCCACCAGCAACTTTCTAAGTCACCCCTTGTCTCTGCCTCCTACCCACCTCCAAGCACTGTTCCTTGGTTCCACCCCCTCCCAGTACCACCCTTTTATAGAATACAGAGCCAAGTATCATTTTGTGGTGCCAAGTAACTTGTATGGAATTTGTTAATGGTAATAAAAGCAGTAAAAAAAACCCTCCAGCAACAATAGATCTCCTCAACAATAACAACGGATTTCCCCTCAGCCAACAGCCAACATCAATAGACCGTCCAGCAATCAGCAATAACAGACCCCCTATCTCAACAGTAGATCCATCCCGTCAACAACTGACCCACCAGCAACAATGGATCCCCCACCAGCATCAATAGGCCTCCCCAGAAAATTCTCCCCCCACAACAATAGATCCCCAACAGCCTGCACCAACAGAACTGAACACACGAATGGCCAATGTTCGAGTCGAACGTATCATCAAGCCCAACTCTACCTGTAGGCACAAGGAATTTCCACTAAATATGCACATAGAAGATATTCAGTGTCCCTGCAGCCGATGGCGTCATCGGCGTATGTGCTCTGAAGGAACGGCATATCTGCAGACTCCCGCGGGAGAGACGTCATCACGGGTTGGCCAATCAAGTGGCCTGAGCCTGCAAACCTGAAAGGAAGACTGGCTGAAGTTGGAAGCCCCTGTCAGTGGTAACAACGCCGCTGGGGGGCTTCATTCTAAGGCAAGTCTTTCATAATGTGCTAGTATAAGATACATACCAGCACATTAGGACATTATTTTGCAGGGGAATTATTATTTTTTTTTAGTGGTGGTTTAATAACGCTTTAAAGTATTTGCTGGAGTTTGACTTCAATTTGTTTGTGTATTTAAATCTGTTAGTACATCTAACATTCCATAGGCTATCCCCCCTCCAGTCCATCATGAATACTGCTGCCAGGCTTATCCACCTTACTAACCATTCAGTGTCTGCTACCCGTCTCTGCCAATCCCTCCACTGGCTTCCACCCCTCTCTGCCAATCCCTCCACTGGCTTCCACCCCTCTCTGCCAATCCCTCCACGGCTTCCATCCCTCTCTGCCAATCCCTCCACTGGCCTCCACCCCTCTCTGCCAATCCCTCCACCCCTCTCTGCCAATCCCTCAACTGGCCTCCACCCCTCTCTGCCAATCCCTCCACGGCTTCCATCCCTCTCTGCCAATCCCTCCACTGGCCTCCACCCCTCTCTGCCAATCCCTCCACCCCTCTCTGCCAATCCCTCCACTGGCCTCCAATCAGTGTCCTCCACTCCTCTCTGCCAAACCCTCCACTGGCTTCTACCCCTCTATGCCTATCCCTCCACTGGCTTCCACCACTCTATGCCAATCCCTCCACTGGCCCCCACCCCTCTCTGCCAATCCCTCCACTGGCCTCCATCCCTCTCTGCCAATCCCTCCACTGGCTTCCACCCCTCTCTGCCAATCCCTCCACTGGCTTCCACCCCTCTCTGCCAATCCCTCCACTGGCTTCCACCCCTCTCTGTCAATCCCTCCACTCGCCCAATGAATAAAATTCAAAATTCTAACAACAACTTACTACCCATCCACCACTCTGCCCCCGACTACATCACCAACCTGGTCTCAAAATATCAACCAAACCGCTCTCTTCGATCCTCCCAAGACCTTCTGCTCTCTAGTTCCCGTGTCCCCTCCTCCCATGCCCGCCTCCAGGACTTCTCCTAAGCTTCTCCCATCCTATGGAACTCCCTACCCCAATCTGTCCGGCTGTCTCCTAATCTATTCACCTTTAGACGATCCCTGAAAACCTTTCTCTTTAAAGAAGTCTATCCTGCTTCTACATAGTTTACTGCCATTTATTTCCTCCACCAACTCATCCCCCCCCACAGCTATTACCTTTTGTATCACTGAACCCTTCCTCCTAGATTGTAAGCTCTAACGAACCGGGCCCTCTGTTTCCTCTTGTACCAAATTGTATTGTAACTGTAATGTCTGCCTTCATTTTGTAAAGCGCTGCAAAAACTGTTGTCGCAATATAAATCCTGTATAGTAATAATAATAATAATTCCCCTCCCCCCAAATTGACAATGCTGCCGTCCAAAAGTACCGCCTGTGCTCCTTCATCCAGAGTGAGGGCGCTCTAATACAAGAGGTGTGTTACTAGCCAGATCACCAGGTGAAGACAGAGGGAAAAAGCCAAAAAAAAAGAAAACGAATGCAGCCGCCAATTCTAAGGATTGGTACACTGCAATGTATGACATTTTTGGTTTCGGATGTAACATCGCTTTAAGCACTTCAGCCGTTAATACATTTGTGGGCAAGAACATATTTTCCCGCAATTGCTTTCACATCGAAAATACTTTCACTTTCACATTCCATAGTGATGAATTGTGCATTTTGGTTTATTTTCGGGGAAGATAGAACCATTGTTTCCATAGCAGTTCTGAGTTAAAAAAAAATGTTTCCGTTTTATAGGAAATCATTGGTAAGAAGGAAACAAAGAAGCAAAGAACAGAATATTGTCTCCGGTTCATTTTTCTAACACTGCTTTCACTTAATAGAGAAGTATGGATGAAACTTTTTCTGCCTGTACTTCTCTTTTGCTTCTCAGGGGAACTTTTATTACTCCTGTGACCAGGGCTTCTGTTAGAAACCACGGGGGCCCATACAGCAAACCTGATAGCCCCCCCCCCAAAAAAAAATACAGTTTACTATGCTTCAGCTATGAATGAACACAGTGAGTAATTGGTACTGTTAATCAGGGGAGGACTGACAACTCATGGAGTTGACGGGCAATAGGGGATCATGGGGCCCCTGTGTCCTTGTTCAAACTCAAAAAAGTCTTCCGGACACAGAGGAACACCGATCGCTGTACTAAACCTCTGTGTGAGGTCCCGATCATGTGATCACTGATTGGCCAATCACATCACATGCAGAATAGTAAGCAAGATGTCACTTCTGACATCATTGCTTACTACGTGTGAAATCTGTGAATAATAACAGAGATCACATGGTACCAGGGGTGGACTGACAACTCATGGGATCCCCGGGCAATAGGGGATCATGGGGCCCCTGTGTACTTGCCCACACTTAAACCACACCCAAAAAAGCCTATGAAAAGGTAACAGGGGCATCTCATGGGGCCCCCTACTGACCCGGGCCCTTGAGCAGTGCCCGAGTTTCCAAATGGTCAGTCCGCCCCTGGTGTTCATCATCCTGAAGGATCCTCTTGTGTGCTTGCAGTTACCGGAGGGAGAGGAAGGAACCCAGGAACACTGGGGGGTGGGGACACTCAGAGGGGCCTGCAAAATATGGGGAAACGTATGGTGCACAAGCAGGATGATGGGAGCGGCGGAGGGCCAATTACTGGAATCGATCTTCTGTATGACTCTCTCTGCAGCGGCTGAATGCCAGCGGGAGGGGGAGAAGAAGACAGTCTTCATCTGGTTCAGAGAGGACTATACGAGGGATCGGTTCCAGTAATTGCACTCCCACCCTCCCTATGCACATCCGATTTACCGAGCTGCTTGGGCCCCCCTGCTGGCCCATACAGGAGGATTGGTGGTGCCCCCTTATCCACGGCTTTGCCTGTGACCCAGAGGTGATAGCGTGCTATTGTCCACTATCAGCCGCTCCATGTTGGAATAGTGCAAATCTTTACCTGAGCCCTTCAGATTTACCACCAAATGCCAATGTTATCAAAAGCAGTCTATATGAATTGGCCATTTTCAGGAAAATACGTAGCACACCCCTGAACTCTGTGAGCACTGTTCCTTGGTTCCACCCCCTCCCAGTACCACCCTTTTATAGAATACAGAGCCAAGTATCATTTTGTGGTGCTAAGTAACTTGTATGGAATTTGTTAATGATAAGAAAAGCACTAATATAGACCCCATCCAGCTACAATAGATCCAACAACAACGGATTTCCCCTCAGCCAACAACCAACATCAATAGACCATCCAGCAAGCATCAATAATAGACCCCCTCTCAACAGTAGATCCATCCCATCAACAACTGACCCCCTCTCAACAGTAGATCCATCCCATCAACAACTGACCCCCTCTCAACAGTAGATCCATCCCATCAACAACTAGCCCACCAGCAGCTTTCCAAGTTACCCCTTGTCTCTGCCCCCTACCCACCACCAAGCATTGTTCCTTGGTTCCACCCCCTCCCAGTACCACCCTTTTATAGAATACAGAACCGAGTATAATTTTGTGGTGCTAAGTAACTTGTATGGAATTTGTTAATGATAAGAAAAGCAGTAAAAAAAAACCCTCCAGCAACAATAGATCTCCCCAACAACAATGGATTTCCCCTCAGCCAACAGCCAACATCAATAGACCATCCAGCAATCAGCAATAATAGACCCCCTATCTCAACAGTAGATCCATCCTGTCAACAACTGACACACCAGCAGCTTTCTAAGTCACCCCTTGTCTCCGCCCCCTACCCACCACCAAGCACTGTTTCTTGGTTCCACCCCCTACCAGTACCACCCTTTTATAGAATACTGAGCAAAGTATCATTTTGGGGTGCTAAGTAATTTGGATGGAATTTGTTATTGATAAGAAAAGCAATAGAATAGGCCCCCCTCCAGCAACAATAGATCTCCCCAACAACAACAACAACGGATTTCCCCTCAGCCAACAGCCAACATAAATGGACCCTCCAGCAAGCATCAATACTAGACCCCCTCTCTCAACAGTAGATCCATCCCGTCAACAACTGACCCACCAGCAACAATGGATCCCCCACCAGCATCAATAGACCTCCCCAGAAAATCCCCCCCGCAACAATAGATCCCCAGCAGCCTGCACCAACAGAACTGAACACATGATTGGCCAATGTTTGAGTCGAACGTATCATCGAGCCCAACTCTACCTGTAGGCACAAGGAATTTCCACTAAATATGCACATACAGTTGCAAGAAAAAGTATGTGAACCCCTTGGGATTACATGGAGTTTTGCATGAATTGGGCATAAAATGTGCTCTGAACGTCATCTAAGTCACAACAATAGAAGAACACAGTCTGCTGAACATAATACTACACAAACATTAGATGTTGCCATGGTTTAATTGCACATAACATGTAAACATTCACAGTGCAGGGAGGAAAAAGTATGTGAGGCCCTAGCTTAATGACTTCTCCCAGAGCTAATTGGAGCCAGGAGTGAGCCAACCTTGACTCCAATCAGTGTGATGATATTGGATGTGTTGCTGACAGCTGTCCTGCCCTTAAAAAACACACACCTGTTTTGGGTTTACTGGTTTCAAGAAGCACTGTCTGATGTGAACCATGCCTCGCAGAAAAGAGCTCTCAGAAGACCTACGATCAAGAATTGTTGACTTGCATGAAGCTGGAAAGGGTTACAAAAGTATCTCCAAAAGCCTTGATGTTCATGTGTCCACGGTAAGACAGACTGTCTACAAATGGAGAAAGTTTAGCACTGTTGCTACTCTCCCTAGGCGTGGTCATCCTGTAAAAATGACTGCAAGAGCACAGCGCAGAATGCTGCATGAGGTAAAGAAGAATCCTAGAGTGTCAGCTAAAGACCTACAGAAATCTCTGGCACATGCTAACATTTTTGTTGACACATCTACAATAAGGAAACCATTACACAAGAATGGAGTACATGGGAGGACACCACGGAGGAAGCCATTGCTGTCCAAAAAGAATATTGCAGCACGTTTGAAGTTTGCAAAAGAGCACCTGGATGTTCCACAGCACTACTGGCAAAATATACTGTGGACAGATGAAACCGAGATTGAGTTGTTTGGGAAGAACACACAACACTATGTGTGGAGAAAAAAAGACACAGCACACCAACATCAAAACCTCATCCCCACTGTGAAACATGGCGGAGGGAGTATCATGGTTTGGGGCTGCTTTGCTGCCTCAGGGCCTGGACAGATTGTTGTCATTGATGGGAAAATGAATTCCAGAGTTTATCAAGACATTTTGCAGGAAAACGTACGACCATCTGTCCGCCAACTGAAGCTCCGCAGAGGATGGGTGATGCAACAGGACAATGACCCAAAGCATACAAGTAATTCAACAAAACAATGGCTGCAACAGCACAGAATACACCTTCTGGAGTGGCCCAGTCAGAGTCCTGACCTCAACCCGATTGAAATGCTGTGGCATGACCTTAAGAGAGCGATTCACACCAGACATCCCAAGAATATTGCTACACTGAAACAGTTTTGTGAAGAGGAGTGGTCCAAAATGACTCCAGATCGTTGTGCAGGTCTGATCTGCAACTACAGGAAACGTTTGGTTGAGGTTATTGCTGCCAAAGGAGGGTCAACCAGTTATTAAGTCCAAAGGTTCACATACTTTTTCCTCCCTGCACTGTGAATGTTTACATGTTATGTGCAATTAAACCATGGCAACATCTAATGTTTGTGTAGTATTATGTTCAGCAGACTGTGTTCTTCTATTGTTGTGACTTACATGACGTTCAGAGCACATTTTATGCCCAATTCATGCAAAACTCCACGTAATCCCAAGGGGTTCACATACTTTTTCTTGCAACTCTAGAAGATATTCAGTGTCCCTGCAGCCGATGGCGTCACCGGCGTATGTGCTCTGAAGGAACGGCATATCTGCAGACTCCCGCGGGAGAGACGTCATCATGGGTTGGCCAATCAAGTGGCCTGAGCCTGCAAACCCGAAAGGAAGACTGGCTGAAGATGCAAGCCCCTGTCAATGGTGAGAGCTCCTCTGGAGGGCTTCATTCTAAGGCAAGTCTTTCATAATGTGCTAGTATGCATACCAGCACATTATGGCATTATTTTGCAGGGGAATTATTATTTATTTTGGGTGGTGGTTTACTACCGCTTTAAAGTATTTGCTGGAGTTTGACTTCAATTTGTTTGTGTATTTAAATCTGTTAGTACATCTAACATTCCATGGGCTATCCCCCCTCCAGTCCATCATGAATACTGCTGCCAGGCTTATCGACCTTACTAACCATTCAGTGTCTGCTACCCATCTCTGCCAATCCCTCCACTGGCTTCCACCCCTCTCTGCCAATCCCTCCTCTGGCCTCCACCCCTCTCTGCCAATCCCTCCACCCCTCTCTGCCAATCCCTCCACTGGCCTCCACCCCTCTATGCCAATCCCTCCACTGGCCTCCACCCCTCTCTGCCAATCCCTCCACGGCTTCCACCCCTCTCTGCCAATCCCTCCACTGGCCTCCACCCCTCTCTGCCAATCCCTCCACTGGCCTCCACCCCTCTCTGCCAATCCCTCCACCCCTCTCTGCCAATCCCTCCACTGGCTTCCACCCCTCTCTGCCAATCCCTCCACTGGCTTCCACCCCTCTCTGCCAATCCCTCCACTGGCCTCCACCCCTCTCTGCCAATCCCTCCACCCCTCTCTGCCAATCCCTCCACTGGCCTCCACCCCTCTATGCCAATCCCTCCACTGGCCTCCACCCCTCTCTGCCAATCCCTCCACTGGCCTCCACCCCTCTCTGCCAATCCCTCCACTGGCCTCCACCCCTCTATGCCAATCCCTCCACCCCTCTCTGCCAATCCCTCCACTGGCTTCCACCCCTCTCTGCCAATCCCTCCACCCCTCTCTGCCAATCCCTCCACTGGCCTCCAATCAGTGTCCTCCACTCCTCTCTGCCAAACCCTCCACTGGCTTTTACCCCTCTATGCCAATCCCTCCACTGGCTTCCACCACTCTATGCCAATCCCTCCACTGGCCCCCACCCCTCTCTGCCAATCCCTCCACTGGCTTCCACCCCTCTCTGCCAATCCCTCCACTGGCCCCCACCCCTCTCTGCCAATCCCTCCACTGGCCTCCACCCCTCTCTGCCAATGCCTCCACTGGCCTCCACCCCTCTATGCCAATCCCTCCACCCCTCTATGCCAATCCCACCACTGGCCTCCATCCCTCTCTGCCAATCCCTCCACTGGCTTCCACCCCTCTCTGCCAATCCCTCCACTGGCTTCCACCCCTCTCTGCCAATCCCTCCACTGGCTTCCACCCCTCTCTGCCAATCCCTCCACTCGCCCAATGAATAAAATTCAAAATTCTAACAACAACTTACTACCCATCCACCACTCTGCCCCCAACTACATCACCAACCTGGTCTCAAAATATCAACCAAACCGCTCTCTTCGATCCTCCCAAGACTTTCTGCTCTCTAGTTCCCGTGTCCCCTCCTCCCATGCCCGCCTCCAGGACTTCTCCTAAGCTTCTCCCATCCTATGGAACTCCCTACCCCAATCTGTCCGGCTGTCTCCTAATCTATTCACCTTTAGTCGATCCCTGAAAACCTTTCTCTTTAAAGAAGTCTATCCTGCTTCTACATAGTTTACTGCCATTTATTTCCTCCACCAACTCATCCCCCCACAGCTATTACCTTTTATATCACTCAACCCTTCCTCCTAGATTGTAAGCTCTAACGAGCCGGGCCCTCTGTTTCCTCCTATACCAAATTGTATTGTAACTATAATGTCTGCCTTCATTTTGTACAGCGCTGCGAAAACTGTTGTCGCGATATCAATCCTGTATAGTAATAATAATAATAATTCCCCTCCCCCCAAACTGACAATGCTGCCATCCAAAAGTGCCGCCTGTGCTCCTTCATCCAGAGTGAGGGCGCTCTAATACAAGAGGTGTGTTACTGGCCAGATCACCAGGTGAAGACAGAGGGAAAAAGCCCAAAAAAAGAAAACTAATGCAGCCGCCACATCTAAGGATTGGTACACTGCAACGTATGACATTTTTGGTTTCGGATGTAAAAGCACTTTAAGCACTTCAGCCGTTAATACCCGTCAACCCTGTGGGCAAGAACATATTTTCCCGCAATTGCTTTCACATCGAAAATACTTTCACTTTCACATTCCATAGTGATGAATTGTGCATTTTGGTTTATTTTCGGGGAAGATAGAACCTTGTTTCCATAGCAGTTCTGAGTTAAAAAAAAATGTTTCCGTTTTATAGGAATTCATTGGTAAGAAGGAAACAAAGAAGCAAAGAACAAAATATTGTCTCCGGTTCATTTTTCTAACACTGCTTTCACTTAATAGAGAAGTATGGATGAAACTTTTTCTGCCTGTACTTCTCTTTTGCTTCTCAGGGGAACTTTTATTACTCCTGTAACCAGGGCTTCTGTTAGAAACCACAGGGCCCCATACAGCAAACTTGATAGCCCCCCCCAAAAAAAACACAGTTTACTATGCTTCAGCTATGAATGAACACAGTGAGTAATTGGTACTGTTAATCAGGGGAGGACTGACAACTCATGGAGTTGACGGGCAATAGGGGATCATGGGGCCCCTGTGTCCTTGTTCAAACTCAAAAAAGTCTTCTGGACACAGAGGAACACCGATCGCTGTATTAAACCTCTGTGTGAGGTCCCGATCATGTGATCACTGATTGGCCAATCACATCACATGCAGAGTAGTAAGCAAGATGTCACTTCTGACATCATTGCTTACTACGTGTGAAATCTGTGAATAATAACAGAGATCACATGGTACCAGGGGTGGACTAACAACTCATGGGATCCCCGGGCAATAGGGGATCATGGGGCCCCTGTGTCCTTGCCCACACTTAAACCACACCCAAAAAAGCCTATGAAAAGGTACCAGGGGCATCTCATGGGGCCCCCTACTGACCCGGGCCCTTGGGCAGTGCCCGAGTTTCCAAATGGTCAGTCCGCCCCTGGTGTTCATCATCCTGAAGGATCCTCTTGTGTGCTTGCAGTTACCGGAGGGAGAGGAAGGAACCCAGGAACACTGGGGGGTGGGAACACTCAGAGGGGCCTGCAAAATATGGGGAAACGTATGGTGCACAAGCAGGATGATGGGAGCGGCGGAGGGCCAATTACTGGAATCGATCTCCGGTATGACTCTCTCTGCAGTGGCTGAATGCCAGCAGGAGGGAGAGAAGAAGCCAGTCTTCAGCTGGTTCAGAGAGGACTATACGAGGGATCGGTTCCAGTAATTGCACTCCCACCCTCCCTATGCACATCCGATTTACCGAGCTGCTTGGGCCCCCCTGCTGGCCCATACAGGAGGATTGGTGGTGCCCCCTTATCCACGGCCCTGCCTGTGACCCAGAGGTGATAGCGTGCTATTGTCCACTATCAGCCGCTCCATGTTGGAATAGTGCAAATCTTTACCTGAGCCCTTCAGATTTACCACCAAATGCCAATGTTATCAAAAGCAGTCTATATGAATTGGCCATTTTCAGGACAATACACAACATGATCAAATGTTTGAGGACCCTATGTGGCAGGGGTGGACTGACAACTCATGGGGCCCCCGCGCAATAGGTGATCATAGGGCCCCTGTGTCCTTGCGCAAACTCAAAAAAGCCTATGAAAAAGGTACCAGGGGCATCTCATGGGGCCCCCTACTGTCCCCGGGCCCTCGGACAGTGCCCAAGTTTCCAAATGGTCAGTCCGCCCCTGCTATGTGGACATCCCTCCAAATGATTGAGTTCAGGTGTTTCCAGTGATGGGAATGGTTAATACTACATCAAAAATATTCTAGGCAGGCGTGCACTTCCAACCTTGTAGTCAGAGTTTGAGGCAGGTCCTATTCTGTTCCAGCATGAGTGCGCCCCCGTGTACAAAGCCAGCTCCGTGAAGACATGGTTTGATGAGTTTGGTATAGAAAAGCTTAAGTGGCCTGCACAGAGCCCTGACCCCAACCCTACCGAGAGAGTTTATGGTGAATTGCAATGTGAATTGTATGCCAAGTCCAAAATCAGCACCTGACCTCACAAATCATAAAAAAATCACACTATGAAATTTTGTGTAAGGCCCTCCCAGAAGGGTGGAGATGGCTATAACCACAAAAGATGCCAAATCCAAATAAATGCCCATGGTTTTAGAATTAGATCACCAAGAAGCTCAATTAGGTGTCAGGACCAAGTGTCCACAAATGTTTGGCCATATTGTGTATGCTGTATTCCCATTTTGTAAATAATTTATGATTCTTGTGGTTCTGTGCCTTGGGACAGTATGTGGAACGTAACTTAAATAAGTAACTGCAAGTTACTAACTGCTGACAATTACGCAATAGCTGGAGAGCCATCCAACCAAGCCAAGGGCCTTCTCCTTAATGAGCTATAAACCTACCCATGCTCTTCTCATCCAACATCAGTATCTGACCTCACAATGTTCTTTGGCTAAATTAGGCCCAAATTCCAACAGACAGGATTCCAATCCTTCAAAGTCTTTCCAAAAATCTGGAAGATGCTATAGTCACAGCAGGAGACCCGTTCCATGGTAATGGTCATGGTTTTGGAATGGATTGTCCAACAGGTTTATATAGGTGTGATGGTCAGATGTCTGCTAACTTTTGACCCTACAATATAGGAGGGGATCAGCGATTTTTTCAGCTGGAACTTGGTGGAACTTAGTTCCTCCACCTCTGCCTTTGCTTCCTGCTCACCATTATCTTTGGAAACACAGAAGTCTGTGTTTTACAAGTGACAGCTTGTTTCCCAATGGCTCCCACAGATCTGATCTCCTCAGCAGATCCCACTGAGTGCAGGACAGGGGCAAGGGAGATGCAGAGGGATGCAGTGAGGTAATGGACAGGAGGGAAGCATTGTGTACTAGGCTGACCCTATGTGATCTCCATTTTTTCCCTGGTGTCTGGATGTCGACACCTGTGCTGGATGATCCCCCTGCAAGTGAGAGGCGGAGCCACCTACAGTGTGTGAGATGCTTCGGCTTAATACGGCAACAAAAGTAAGACTTGTGAAAGATGGTGGAGTGTTTAGTGGTGGTGGTGGTGGTGGGGGGGGGTAATGGGGCATTGGATGGGGAAGGTTGCGTGCAGAGGTCAGAGCTCAAGAGGGGCGAAAGTGAAATGTGGATGGGGAATGCAGAAGTAAGCAGCTGTTGAAGTGGGCTGAACTCTGCACTCTGTGTGTAGCACACCCCTGAACTCTGCACTCTGTGTAGGGCACTCCTGAACTCTGCACTCTGTGTGTAGCACACCCCTGAACTCTGCACTCTGTGTAGGGCACTCCTGAACTCTGCACTCTGTGTGTAGCACACCCTTAAACTCTGCACTCTGTGTGTAGCACACCCCTGAACTCTGCACTCTGTGTGTAGCACACCCCGGAACTCTGGACTCTGTGTGTAGGGCACCCCTGAACTCTGCACTCTGTGTGTAACACACCCCTGAACTCTGCACTCTGTGTGTAGCACACTCCTGAATTCTGGACTCTGTGTGTAGCACACCCCTGAACTCTGCACTCTGTGTGTAACACACCCCTGAATTCTGCACTCTGTGTGTAGCACACCCCTGAACTCTGCACTCTGTGTGTAGCACACCCCTGAACTCTGCACTCTATGTGTAGCACACTCCTGAACTCTGCACTCTGTGTGTAGCACACCCCTGAACTCTGCACTCTGTGTGTAGCACACCCCTGAACTCTGCACTCTGTGTGTAGCACACCCCTGAACTCTGCACTCTGTGTGTAGCACACTCCTGAACTCTGCACTCTGTGTGTAGCACACCCCTGAAATCTGCACTCTGTACGTAATGCACTCCTGGTATTTAATGCCCCATTATCACCTTTCCACTGTTAGTGAAATTTGGCCACACCCACTGTTTGTTGCGGCTTGGAGGGTGCTTGTGGGGGGGGGGTGGGTTGTGGGGGGTTGTGGTTGAGTTCATGCACCTATTCTCTGAGAAAAAAAAGCCCTGGAGGAGATAATGGCATAGTTACCTTTTGTTAGTTATTTTAACGTGACTATTATTATAGTTTTATATTCTTTCCTCTTTTTGTTTCAACTTTGGATATGCTGAAGCTGGTCAGGGATTTTTTTATCTTATATATTTTATATTTTATTGCTTTTATCAACAAGAAATTGAACACTATGAGGTTGATTTACTAAAGGCAAATGGACTGTGCACTTTGCAAGTGCAGTTGTTTCAGAGCTTAGTAAATGAGGCAGGGGCATACCTACAGGGGTTGCAGGGGCTGCAATTGCACCCTGTACACCTGGATAAGAGGAGTGGTGGAGCAGCTGCATATAGAGGAACTGATCTCTCCATTTTCCTCCTGCAGCTGCTGAATGCCTGCAGGAGGGAGAGAAGGAGAAGCAGGCATTCAGTGGCTGCAGGAGGAAAATGGAGAAATTGGTTCCCCCCCCCCCAAGCCTCCAGCCCCCCTGTGCTCCTTCCCAGCCCTCCCTCACCCTCCCCTGTCAAGATGGAGAGCAAGGAAGGGGCCAGTAAATGTTTAATTTACCAGCCCTTTCCTTTTCTGAATGGAGAACCAGTGACTGATCACTGACTTTGTCTATTTATAAGTGAGGCATAGTAAACTGCATTCACTACGCTTCAGTTTATGAATGAACGGGAAGCTCTGTGCAGGACTATTCCTGCCCATTCATTCTGCACTGCTGAGGCTGCAGAGATTGAGATTGAGGGCTGTGACCTCTGCCTCCTTTCTCTGTCTCAAAGGTAAAACATCAGAGGTCTCTTTAGAACCCTGATATCTCACCAAAGCCCACCCAACAAGGCTCCTAAAATAATTGTACAAAATTGTAAAAAATATTATTGTAAAATAAATAAATAAAAATGGTAAACAAAATAATAAAAAAAAACAAAAATTAAAAAAAAACAACTGACACAAGTGGCGGAACTACCAGGGTCACAAAGGTCGCACTTGCAACCGAGCCCTGGAGTTCCACCACCAGGCTCAGAGGGAAGGGCCCCAGCCAGGGGTCGGGGGGGCCTTCATGGTTTCGTGCACCAGGGGCCCTGAATGTTCTAGTTATGCTGCTGGAATGAGGGGAAGCTCTGCTGACTTCCGTCATCCAATCATGTGCAAGCAAAAAATGTTTTGTTTTAAATTTTCCTTGCATGTGATTGGATATTCTTTGCAAAGCGAAGATTCCCCTCATTTTTTAAGCTAACATTCTATTTACCTTCAGTAAGTCATCCCCTATATATAACTATGTAACTACAGCAATGATCTGTTACCGCAGGGAGAGGTGTCATTCTCCCACTGCGCCCATCGCCTGTAACTAATATACCAGAAACAAAGCCAGACAAGTGGTCCACATACTGGGGAACAGGGGCGGACTGACAACTCATGGGGCCCCCGGGCAATAGGGGATCATGGGGCCCCTGTGTCCTTGCCCAAACTCAAAAAAGCCTATGAAAAAGGTACCAGGGGCATCTCATGGGGCCCCCTACTGACCCCAGGCCCTCGGGCAGTGCCCAAGTTTCCAAATGGTCAGTCCGCCCCTGCTGGGGAAGGAAAATGTACTTGGATTAGGCTGCTATAAATATATTTCCACGTAAACATTAGGAAAAAAGAACATTAAAAATGCACATGTAATTTTTGATCGTAAGAACTTGACTACTAAATCAGAATACTAAATATTGTCTGAAGTCCCCCCTAATACTTATATGGATACATAGTTTCAGTATCCTTGTAGTTTACATATAGAGAGAACACACAGAGAAGAGACTCAGACCGTACCTGTGACTGCCGCAGCCAGCAGGGTGTTGAGAAAGAACAAACTCGCTCGCTCCATTGTCATCATCACTCTCTTACATCTCCCTCTGTCTCTGACTGTCTCTGTGACTCTTGCCACTCTTGTCACACTGTCTCTGGGTTGCTGGGTTTCAAATTTGTGTTTTGTCGTTTCCTGTCTGTTGCAATGCACCCTAGTGATCATGTGCTCTGTGTATAAAGGAAACAGGGAGTTTTTGTATAGAAGTCCTTGGTGTATTAGGCAGCAGAGAGAGAGAGAAACAGCACGAGAGAGACACGGCGAGAGAAAAGAAAGAAGGAAAGAAAGAAAGAAAGAAAGAAAGAAAGAAAGAAAGAAAGAAAGAAAGAAAAAGAAGGGGAGAGAGCGAGAGAGAGAAGGAGAAAGAGAAAGAAAAGAAAGGGATTGAGAAACAAAGTGAGAGAAATAGAAAAGAGAGGAAGGGAGAAGATACATGATAAAGGAGAAAGAGAGCAAAAGGCGGTAAGGCAGAGCAGGGATTAAGCAAAAGAGAGACCGAGAGGGTGAGAGTTTGGAGAAAAAGACGGAGTGAGATACACAGTGCTGGAGAGAAGGGGTGGAGAATTAACAAAGTGTAAAGGAGAAAGAGTGAAAGAGAGAGGAGAGAGAGGGAAATAAAAAGAAGAGAAAAGAAAAGTAAAGAAAGGAAAGGAAAAGAAAAGAAAAGAAAAGGAAAACAGAAGAAAAGAAAGGAAAAGGAAAGAAAAGGAAAACAGAAGAAAAGAAAGGAAAAGAAAAGGAAAGGAAAGGAAAGGAAAGGAAAGGAGAAAGGAAAGGAAAGTAAAGGAGAAAGGAGAAAGGAAAAGAAAGGAAAGGGAAGGAAAAGAAAAGAAAAGGAAAACAGAAGAAAGGAAAGGAAAAGAAAAGAAAAGAAAAGGAAAACAGAAGAAAAGAAAGGAAAAGAAAAGAAAAGGAAAGGAAAGGAAAGGAAAGGAAAGAAGAAAGGAAAGGAAAGGAAAAGAGAAGAAGAGCAAGTTAGCCTATAAGAGAGAGGGGATAAAGATAAAGGGGGGTTCAGGGGGTGAATACTGGGGAGACTGAGAGACTGAGAGACAGTAATTGGTAAATGAGAGCCAAGATGATACTTACCAATACTGTCATACTGATTGAGACAAAGTAACTATAAAACAATGGAACCAGGCCGACTTTGAAATGCATGGTACCAACCAATATCCAGGACAGAGGATGGAGAGATTCTTCGTTTACTTGGCTCTGGTTTCAGCAGCTACAGGTAAGTCCTCTCTGCCTCCTCTCACCACGCTTATGATAAAGATTTGTAGAGAACAGGGGCGGACTGACCATTTGGAAACTCGGGTACTGCCCGAGGGCCCGGGGTCAGTAGGGGGCCCCATGAGATACCCCTGGTACCTTTTTCATAGGCTTTTTTGAGTTTGCGCAAGGACACAGGGGCCCCATGATCCCCTATTGCCCGGGGGCCCCATGAGTTGTCAGTCCGCCTCTGGTAGAGAAGCAACCAACAAAATTTCAGCTCTCGTTTTGATAGAGCAGACTTGAGAAAGCTGCCACAAAGGAATGAGGTCTGGGTTTGCTGCTCCCATGAGTTCAAGGCAAACCCTGCATGTCCTAAAGTCTTCAGTTCCAGGGAATTTAGGAAATTTGCCAAACTGAATTCTTTATAACCATAATGCACTGCATGGCTTTTGAACATAGGCCAGATGACTTAGAAGGGCTAATAATGGGGGATTTGTTATATGCCAGCCCCTTCACTATAAGGGGGTGGGCTCCCTGAAGCCAATTGTCAGTGTCTACTGGAATAGATTAGGGAGAGCTGATGTCTGAGACTGTGTAAAGAGAGTTAGTTGCTATATTGTGCTACCCATATTCAGGGTTTAACATGTTATAAAAGGGCCGACCCTCGCTTCCACATTTTGACAGCTAGTGGGGGATCTTCTCCCCATGCTATTTGTCACAATTTTTTTTAAAAAAACCGACAAAGCCCCACACGGCTGGGTCACTCATTCATAGTATTCTGTGAATGGGAAACTACAAGTTCCGACCAGGGGCGGACTGACCATTCAGAAACTCGGGCACTGCCCAAGGGCCCTGGGTCAGTAAGGGGCCCCATGATATGCTCCTGGTACCTTTCATAGGCTTTTTTGGGTGTGGTTTGAGTGTGGGTGAGGACACAGGGGCCCCATGATCCCCTATTGCCCGGGGGCCCCATGAGTTGTCAGTCCGCCCCTGGTTCCGACAGTCTTTGCAGCTGTTCACAATGAACTACCATGGCACTGAGGAGCACCGTGGTAGTTCCTGTCAGTGTGTATCTGCCTGCCTGTACGAGATACAAGTACACTGATACATTGATAGGTCTTCAGGAGACCTGCATGACACCAGCGATCTGCTGATTGCTGGTGCAATGCTTTACAGGCTCCTGCAATACAATTTTTTTACCTGCAAAAAAATGTGCATTTATTATTTTTTTGTCAAAAGATGAACTTATCCTTTAGGCTGGACATATGCTGATCGAAGTTCAGGTGATCTCTGATGAACTGACTGAAATCTGAGCTGTAAGTGGTCCTTTTGACACCCTGTCACCTGACATTTTTTTGTTCCAAAATTTGATGGAGTCAGGCAGATACTTATTGGCCGATTAGTGACTGCAGCTGATTGACATTGCCCATATTCTGACAGCCTCTGGCACTGGCTACCAGAATCCAATAGCCTCAGCTGTAGATTAGTCCATATGCACTATTTAGCTTGGATGGAGAAATCTCTTAGGATTAGATGTCTTTAACTTCTCCTATTGCACCCTCTTTTTTTCCTCATCCTCCTCATATGCCTCCCCTGCCATAGCCTGCAATTTGACAATGAAGAGTTTGAAAATTATTTGACTACAAGATCAATGACTTTCTGCAGGAGGATGATTTTGGTCATGCACAAACTTTCCAGATATTGAGGATGAGGAAGATAGCACCATGACCAAAGTGGAAGGGGACTTCAGGCAGGAAGCAGTAAGAAGAAGTGACGCTCCAGCAGTAGACTGTAGACAGGTGTAGTTTGGTCTCCCTGCACAAGTCACATTGACATCACCACCTGTGCAGGGAGGGTGGAGGAGAGGAGAAACTCACGTTCCTCTTAGGCCTATGTAGGAGTCATCAGGTGGGTGGCTGTTCCATTGGATGCCGTTGCCATGGATGACTGCGCCATCTTTCGTGAAGCTTATAAAAGCCATGACTCTCTACAGATGGCGTGTGTTGTGTGTGAGGTTGGGACAAGGAAAGAAACTCACTGGTTAGGATGAGTTTGCCTAGTGAAAGTAGAGGTTCCAGTGGAGTTAGGGTAGAGTAGAGATGGGTCACCAGTTCATCAGTGTGGAGCCTCTTCATTACATATCCTGGTTGCATCACTGCCTGTAAGCCACCTCCTCTGCCAGGCATTGTTGGCATGCGATTGTCACTCTATGTAAAGTTCTTTCTGTGTGCTATTACCAGTTTACTGCTTCCACCTAGACTGTTGGAACTTTCACATTAATGCACTTTGCTGCAACTCGTATCTCCATGTATCTTTCCTCCTATCTGGCTATCCAATCTTGGATCCCCGCGCACAAGAACTTACTGCAAAGTTGGCTCAAGTAATGCGGGGAAAGTGAATGATGAGTTGGCAGACAGTCCATGGATGTCTCTGATTGGAGAGGAGGAAAGTTCTGAGGGACAAGCAAAATATTAGCCAGGGTGAATTTTGTCCAGGGGCAGGAGCAGCTTGCAGGGGACTTGAGGGAACTGCCATCCTAATCCTCCTGACATCACTTCCACATAAATATAGACCATTGCTATCCACAGGGCTAGTCCACATAGCTCTAAGTTGTGGACCTATTTTAGTATCTGCTGCTGACAGCACAGTTGTGGTCTGCAGAGTATTATCCATGGTAAATGTACCACCAGCCATCTGCGTACGACATCTTGAGAGAACATATGCCTCTGCACCACAGACCGTGGTGGCAGCAGTACCTCAATGAGACAAGTCACCATCAAAAGGCCTGCACCCCACCTCATTCCTCACTTCTGACATCTCCCCATTCCACAACATGCTCCTGCTGCATCCAACGCAACATCTGCAATCTCTAATGCTGATAGGGAAGGAAGTCTCACAAATGGTTTCAGAGGTTTAATGTCACATCAAGTGAAGGCTTAAAGATGGATTTGTAAAAAAAAAAAATATATATATATATATATACAGTTGCAAGAAAAAGTATGTGAACCCCTTGGGATTACGTGGAGTTTTGCATGAATTGGGCATAAAATGTGCTCTGAACGTCATCTAAGTCACAACAATAGAAGAACACAGTCTGCTGAACATAATACTACACAAACATTAGATGTTGCCATGGTTTAATTGCACATAACATGTAAACATTCACAGTGCAGGGAGGAAAAAGTATGTGAAGCCGTAGCTTAATGACTTCTCCCAGAGCTAATTGGAGCCAGGAGTGAGACAACCTTGACTCCAATCAGTGTGATGATATTGGATGTGTTGCTGACAGCTGTCCTGCCCTTAAAAAACACACACCTGTTTTGGGTTTACTGGTTTCAAGAAGCACTGTCTGATGTGAACCATGCCTCGCAGAAAAGAGCTCTCAAAAGACCTACGATCAAGAATTGTTGACTTGCATGAAGCTGGAAAGGGTTACAAAAGTATCTCCAAAAGCCTTGATGTTCATGTGTCCATGGTAAGACAGACTGTCTACAAATGGAGAAAGTTTAGCACTGTTGCTACTCTCCCTAGGCGTGGTCGTCCTGTAAAAATGACTGCAAGAGTACAGCGTAGAATGCTGCATGAGGTAAAGAAGAATCCCAGAGTGTCAGCTAAAGACCTACAGAAATCTCTGGCACATGCTAACATTTTTGTTGACACATCTACAATAAGGAAAACATTAAACAAGAATGGAGCACATGGGAGGACACCACGGAGGAAGCCACTGCTGTCCAAAAAGAATATTGCAGCACGTTTGAAGTTTGCAAAAGAGCACCTGGATGTTCCACAGCACTACTGGCAAAATATACTGTGGACAGATGAAACCAAGATTGAGTTGTTTGGGAAGAACACATAACACTATGTGTGGAGAAAAAAAAGCACAGCACACCAACATCAAAACCTCATCCCCACTGTAAAGCATGGTGGAGGGAGCATCATGGTTTTGGGCTGCTTTGCTGCCTCAGGGCCTGGACGGATTGTTGTCATTGATGGGAAAATGAATTCCGGAGTTTATCAAGACATTTTGCAGGAAACCGTACGACCATCTGTCCGCCAACTGAAGCTCCGCAGAGGATGGGTGATGCAACAGGACAATGACCCAAAGCATACAAGTAATTCAACAAAACAATGGCTGCAACAGCACAGAATACGCCTTCTGGAGTGGCCCAGTCAGAGTCCTGACCTCAACCCGATTGAAATGCTGTGGCATGACCTTAAGAGAGCGATTCACACCAGACATCCCAAGAATATTGCTACACTGCAACAGTTTTGTGAAGAGGAGTGGTCCAAAATTACTCCAGATCGTTGTGCAGGTCTGATCTGCAAATACAGGAAATGTTTGGTTGAGGTTATTGCTGCCAAAGGAGGGTCAACCAGTTATTAAGTCCAAAGGTTCACATAATTTTTCCTCCCTGCACTGTGAATGTTTACATGTTATGTGCAATTAAACCATGGCAACATCTAATGTTTGTGTAGTATTATGTTCGGCAGACTGTGTTCTTCTATTGTTGTGACTTAGATGACGTTCAGAGCACATTTTATGCCCAATTGATGCAAAACTCCACGTAATCCCAAGGGGTTCACATACTTTTTCTTGCAACTGTATATATATACACACACTATATTGCCAAAAGTATTAGGATGCCTGCCTTTATACGCACATGAACTTTAATGGCCTCCTAGTCTTAGTCCGTAGGGTTCAATATTGAGTTGGCCCCGCCCTTTGCAGCTATAACAGCTTCAACTCTTCTGGGAAGGCCGTCCACAAGGTTTAGGAGGGTGTCTATGGGAAGGTTTGATCATTCTTCCAGAAGCGCATTTGTAAGGTCAGGCACTGATGTCGGGGGAGGAGGCCTGGCTCACAGTCTCCCCTCTAATTCATCCCAAAGGTGTTCTATTGGGTTGAGGTCAGGTCTCTGTGCAGGCCAGTCAAGTTCCTCCACCCCAAACTGGCTCCTCCATGTCTTTATAGACCTTGCTTTGTGCACTGGTGCTCAGTCATGTTGGAACAGGAAGGGGCCATCCCCAAACTCTTCCCACAAAGTTGGGAGCATTAAATTGTCCAAAATGTCTTATGTGGGATCTCGCTTCAAATGGTAGAGCTTTTCTTTTCAAAAGCACACAGCAACTCGCTTCTTTTTAAGGGCCTTTTTGCCCATTTTTATTTAAAAGAAACAGTTCCGTAAATGCTTCCCACGCAGGGGTATCCACCATCAAACAAATTAAACAATATTCAGCCTTCTGGCTCTCTCAGGTATACCTCTTTAGGTCTGTCTCCTACAGACTCCTTCCAAAAGGTTGTTTTTGCACACAGCGAACCTCTAGCACACAGCTATTCTGGCTTCCACCTCTACTAGGTGAAGCCCACCTGACTCCAAGGCAGAGACCTCCTGTCTGCCAGGGTGGAGCCCTCCTGACTCCTGTCTGCCGGGGTAGAGCCCAGAATCATGGCCTGGCCTCCACAAAAAGGTCTGCACACACCTGTGCAATCAGTAAGCTGGCTGCTCTGAAAACATGGACCCAGGATTGGAGATTTCATCCCTCCCAGATCTCTTAGAAATCTCCAGGTCACAGGTCCCAAAACAGGGTTTGCAAACCAAAGAGGAAACTGATTTCCTCTGCATTATGAGAACTGACTGGAGCCCCTCAACCTGTATAGTCGAGAATCCTGGGTCACCACCGTGATTTCCACCGTGGCAGGATACCGCACTGCCACACTTGGTATGCTGACACCTTAAGAGTTCCCTACACTGGAACTAAGGGGCCAAGCCCAACCCCTGAAAAACAACCGCACACCATAATTCCCCCTCCACCAAAGTTTACACTTGGCACAATGCAGTCGAGCAAGTACCATCCTCCTAGCAACTGCCAACTGCCTGACAGAGAAGCATGAATGGTCACTCCAGAGAACACATCTCCACTGTTCTAGAGTCCAGTGGCGGCGTGCTTTACACCACGGCATTCGACACTTTGCATTGCACTTGGTGATGTAAGGCTTGGATGCAGCTGCTCGGCCATGGAAACCCATTCCATGAAGCTCTCTACGCACTGTTGTTGTGCTAATGTGAAGGCCACACCAAGTTTGGAGGTCTTTAACTATTGACTCTGCAGACAGTTGGCAACCCCGCTCCATAATTTTACATGGCCTACCCCTTGGTGGCTGAGTTGCTGTTGTTCCCAGTTGCTTCCACTTTGTTATAATCCCACTATAAGATGAGCGTGGAATATTTAGTAGCAAAGTGATTTCATGGATGGTCTTATTGCACAGGTGACAACCTATCACGGGACCACACTTGGAGTCACTGAGCTCCTGAGAGCGACCCCCATTCTTTCACAAACGTTTGTAGAAGCAGTCTGCATGCCTAGGGGATGATTTTATACACCTGTGTCCATGGAGGGGATTGGAACACCTGAATCCAATGATTTGGAAGGGTGTCCCAACACTTTTGGAAATATATTTATATCTATGTCATGTTTCACATGACTGTCATATGCCTTTAAGTGTTCTTTGTATTTTTTCTCTGCTCCTCCCTTTCCTCTGGTTTAGTTAATGCTGTATAGATAGCCCACACTTTTTCCCAGTAATGCATTTCAGCTTCAAGCCTCATGTCTTATTGAAGCAGATCACATTATGATCTTTTGACCTATCCGATGTTCATTGTTGTAAGATTCTCTCAGTTTATGGAATAAACTTCACAAGATCTACAAGGTGTCATCTGGATCGAGTCACTGCCTGTGATATTCAACTAAGATTGGAGTTATCGCTATCTCATCACAACTATAAGTTACAGAAATCACACTTTCAATGCTTAGATTGTAGAGACAGAACAATATATATATATATATTACATATTTCTAGATATTATATATATAACATATTTTACAAACGTATGAAATAAACAAAAAAAAGGATCAGGGACTTTTCTGCAGTCCAGTAGTATTAAAGATTTGAGACCAAATTGACAATTTTTTAGTAAAAAGGCTCGAGCCTTCAATTATTATATGCAATAGCTTTCTCATAGTTATAATAGGGATTAACTCTTTGTACCACCTCTGACATGTTGGTTGTAGCAGTGGATCTCCAATTATTCATTATGGTTAGACTTGCTGCTCACAGGATGTGCATCACCATAATTCTATACTAAACAGGGATCAAGGGATATACCTAGTAGTGCTAAATGAGGATTAGGTTAAGATTCCAGAAGCCACGTATATTTTTACATTCATATAAAATATGTAGCAAATAAGCTCTCTTCCCACACTGACGCCAACAGGTCGGAGATGTGTCTGGGAATATCCTAAACAACCTACAGGGAGTTAAGTACCATTGGTGTAGGAAATTTAAAGAATTATCCCAATGATGTACACATCGTGTGCTATTACTCAGCACCACTTTTTTCAACTTAAATGCAGGCAGCACCTGAACCAAATGATTTCTGGCTACATCTAGTCCAACACTGATTTGGACATGCTCAAAGGTGAGAACCCCATAAACCATGCTTGTAACTGTCAATCTTGCAATGCCTCATGGGACGATTATAAAATCAAACATTCTTCTAGCCTGTTTCTGTGTCCCAGATGTCACCTTTATAATGGTTCATATTTTGACATTTTATTAAATTTGTAAGACACGTGAGGAACTGCTTCCAAACTGACCAGTTTGTACAAAATTGAGTTTTTTATCTTTATTTTTTTAAAGCAGAACTCTGCAGTCCACCGGCGCATAAACGTAAATTCCTACATCATATTTCCCAAAATATGAATAAATGTTCTATTCCCTCTAATCCTTGGTTTACCAATTAACAAGCCTGCAAACTGCATATCCAACCCTCCTGTTATCTTGGGATTACCCCAGAGCCTACTTCCCACAGGTCCTGCATATGCCCACCTAAGCCTTTCTTTGGGATTAAACAAAAAAAGATTTGGAGTGCACTTGGGTGTTAGGTCACTTCCAATTTTAAATACACTGGTGCCAAGTCCTAATTAACTAGACTGAAAACGGGGGAAAAGGAAATAGGCAAAGGGAAAAAATGGACTTTAGAGGCACAGAATGGGATTCCCTATCGCCATGATGATGTTGACATGTGTCGAAGACAAATTCGGTACCTCATGTGTCCTAGAAGGGAAAAACTTGCACTTAGGTATAGCATAGTGTTAGAGAAATGGACATGTACTGACCCAAGAGCAGCGTTCAGCAGTTACTGTCTTTTATTTTTTAAAAGCAGTAATATTTATTTCCATAATCATTAATAATACATTTTAGGCGTAGTTTTAAGTGTTTTAGGGTGTTAACAATTCATTCATTATGCTATTAGATAGATTGTGAAATCTACATTACATAAAAGTGTGTTACTACTCAAAACTTTGTATCTTTGAGCCACAGTGACCCTTATCTACAGAATGCAGCTTGAGTGAAAATGCATATTATCAAACTAAGGAAAGCAGAAAAAGAAAACAAGAGTTAGACTAAAGTATATTAAAACTAGTATCCATTTATATCATATTTAGAGCAGAACTCTAAATGTTTATCCTTCTCAATCTCCCCCCTTTTTGATGATAACATCACCCCAAAGAGAAAGGTATTGCATAATGTCTCAAGGTATGTCTGGGTAGGAAGGTACCAGGCATCTTCCTACTGGCCAAAGACCTCCAGTCTTCTCCATCAGGAAGCCATTCCCTCAGGTTGGGGTATATGGTTGCAAGTGTCCATATATTGCAGGTCTCCATTAAACATATCGCTCTGGATCTGGGACATCTCTATTGCAATGCAAGGTTCTCTCCCGAGAAAACACACATTCTGGATATCAGGTGCATCAGAAACTTGACTGAAAGGTAAACAGCAAGTATGAATAGTAAGATCAACAAAAGCAGCATACCAAGCTTCTGGAACCAACTAGAAATGCCACCAAACCAGTCTCCAAACACCCTAGACCTTCAAAACGGTTTCATCTTCTGCTATTTGCCTGGCTTCAAGTTGAAGTAGTGAAATGTTTACCAACCCCACTTTCATCATGTACTATAAGGTTCCGATAGCTCAGCAGTTAAATTAGAGCAACCCTCAGTAAAAACCACATAAGGAACAGTCACTGCCACTAATGCTGGTTGCTTCAGACTGAAAGGAAGACTAAAACACACCCAGCATGGTAACGAGTATGGTCGGGAGAATCATCCATTGAGCCGAGTTCCCATTAAGTGGGCTTCTCAACAGCATCTTGGTGCAGCTTTTTACAGTGGCTGACGTGAGTCCAAGAAGATTTTCCTTCAAGTTTGACGGCAGAATCTGTGATCAGCAAAACCTGAAAATGGTCCTTCATATCTTTCATCAAGACTCTTTCTGATTGGTTCTTTCACCACTATAAAATCCCTAGTTTTAGGCAGTGGGTACCTGTGATCACTGAGGGATCTTGGATTGAAGAATAGACAAGATCATACGTTCTCATAAGCCTTTGATGCAAAGCCCGTACATAAGGAAACAGTTCACTTACTTTTTCTTCTAACTGTTGGGGAAAGTAAAAACCAAGGGCGTATTTACCACAAGGCAAACAAAGCATTTGCCTAGGCATTTTTCAGGGGGGCAGCAGCATTTTTCAGGGGGGCAGCGCTGCCTCCAGGAAGAAGAGACACATGCAGCATGGGGACCAGGTGGGATCCGAGAGATTCTGTGGGCTGCTTAATGGTGTATGCAGAGCCTGACTCTTGTTCCCAGGGCATGTCCAGAGCTGTGAAGGTGAGTGTCTTCTCTCTCGCCAGTGTGGGGGGGTGGCCAGTGTATGGGGTGTGGTGGTAGTAGAAGGCTCTCTCGGATGTGGGGGCTGTGGTGTTGTTGGCCAATGTCAGGCTCTCTTCGTGGGTCGAGGGGGGTGTTCATTGGTGTCAGGGTCTCTCCGTGTGGGGGGGGGGGAGCTGATTTTATGTGTTGCCTAGGGCAGCACGAAACCTAACTACACCTCTGGTAACAACCCAATCTTGAGACTGCCCCAAATAAAACTTTTTAAGGGGATAATCCAGTCTTGGCCTTAGGGGCTGTTCTGATAATGTGAAGAGCTATAGGAAGGCATTCAACTCATGATTTACTCGTCTCCTCTCTCAGTTTTTGCTAGTCTATTCTTAATAACCCCATTTAGTGTCTCTACTTTACCAGACGATTGAGGGTGATAGGGAGTGTGTAGGGCCTGACTGATATTCAAGAATTCAAGAATATGGGTAAAAACCCCTGCTGTCAAATGGGAGCCCCTTTCAGACTCAGTTAGCTCTGGGACCCCACAGCGGCACACTACTTCGACTAGAAGTTTCTTTGCTGTGGCTTTTGCTATAGCAATTTCACACGACCTTCATCCTGTCTACCTTTGTGTCTTTGCGTCACAGTGACCCTTATATACAGGGTGTAGCTTGAGTGAAACCCCATATTATCAAAATAAGGAACGCAGAAAGAGAAAACAAGAGTTAGACTAAAGTATATTAAAACTAGTATCCATTTTTTATCATATTTAAAGCAGTACACTAAATGTTTGTGTTTCTCAATCTCCTCCCTTTTTGATAACATCACCCCAAAAAAGAAATATATTGCATAATGTCCCAAGGTATGTCAGGGTAGGAAGGTACCAGGCATCTTCCTACTGGCCGAAGCCCTCCAGTCTTCTCCATCAGGAGACAATTCCCTCAAATTGGGGCGTATGGTTGCAAGTGTCCATATATTACAGGACTCCATTAAACATAACGTTCTGGATCTGGGACATCTCTGTTCAGAAGTTGCATTTGCAGTGCGAGGTACTCTCCCAAGGAAACACACATTCTAGGCGCATCAGAAACTTGACTGAAAGGTAAACATCAAGAACATGGGTCTAGGACACATGTTCACAGGCCATCTCCATGGAGGAACCTGTAAGCAGAGGCAAATTTCTCTGCAAGTTCCATCATTTCTTCCAGGCTTGGGTTTCACAAATTTCAGACAGGGTTCTCTGAGCCACCAGTTAATTAAACCCGTGTTGGATCACCAACCATAGTTTAAAATCAGCTAGGTAGTTGCAAAGCCAGAGGAGAGCCCTTCCAGGAAAAAGAAACTTTTAAACCTGTTTCTAGTTCAAATTAAAACAGATCTTAGCTGCATGCAACTGCAAATGTTTGTAGAGGCTACATGTACAGATGCAAGAAAAGTATGTGAACCCCTTGGGATTACGTGGAGTTTTGCATGAATTGGGCATAAAATGTGCTCTGAACATCATCTAAATCACAACAATAGAAGAACACAGTCTGCTGAACATAATACTACACAAACATTAGATGTTGCCATGGTTTATTTGCACATAACATGTAAACAGTCACAGTGCAGGGAGGAAAAAGTATGTGAACCTTTGGACTTAATAACTGGTTGACCCTCTTTTGGCAGCAATAACCTCAACCAAACGTTTCCTGTAGTTGCAGATCAGACCTGCACAACGATCTGGAGTCATTTTGGACCACTCCTCTTCACAAAACTGTTTCAGTGTAGCAATATTCTTGGGATTTCTGGTGTGAATCGCTCTCTTAAGGTCATGCCACAGCATTTCAATCGGGTTGAGGTCGTGACTCTGACTGGGCCACTCCAGAAGGCGTATTCTGTGCTGTTGCAGCCATTGTTTTGTTGAATTTCTTGTATGCTTTGGGTCATTGTCCTGTTGCATCACCCATCCTCTGTGGAGCTTCAGTTGGCGGACAGATGGTTGTACGTTTTCCTGCAAAATGTCTTGATAAACTCTGGAATTCATTTTCCCATCAATGACAACAATCCGTCCAGGCCCTGAGGCAGCAAAGCAGCCCCAAACCATGATGCTCCCTCTGCCATGTTTTACAGTGGGGATGAGGTTTTGATGTTGGTGTGCTGTGCCTTTTTTTAGGTCTTCTGAGAGCTCTTTTCTGCGAGGCATGGTTCACATCAGACAGTGCTTCTTGAAACCAGTAAACCCAAAACAGGTATGTGTTTTTTAAGGGCAGGACAGCTGTCAGCAACACATCCAATATCATCACACTGATTGGAGTCAAGGTTGGCTCACTCCTGGCTCCAATTAGCTCTGGGAGAAGTCATTAGGCTAGGGCCTCACATACTTTTTCCTCCCTGCACGGTGAATGTTTACATGTTATGTGCAATTAAACCATGGCAACATCTAATGTTTGTGTAGTATTATGTTCAGCAGACTGTGTTCTTCTATTGTTGTGACTTAGATGACGTTCAGAGCACATTTTAAGCCCAATTCATGCAAAATTCCACGTAATCCCAAGGGGTTCACATACTTTTTCTTGCAACTGTAGCTACCAAGGCCAATCTCTGCAGTTCTACTATGAAAATACAATTTATGGAAGAATGAGATTGCTGTCAATTCAGTCACCTTTCGTCCAGTTCTCTAGAATACTCTTTACAGCTAGTACATATAAATATTTCCTGTAAGTTTTGAAGAAGAGACTGATTCCTGTGGGTCCTTGTGCAGACATGCATGGAGAATATTATTTCAATAAATGTGTTTTGTATTAAATCTGTCATTATGTTAATGAGGGTGTTGGTCTGGGGCTTAGAGCCTAAGAGGAATGCTAATGTGTTTTTGAGTTAATGCTCTTTACAATAGATCTAAGCCCAATCACTTAAACTTCATATAAACTTTAGCATGTAATGAGAATTGATTTCACCACTTCCATATCGAGCACTTTTACCCCCTTCCTGCCCAGGCCAATTTTCAGGTTTCAGCGCTCTCACAATTTGAATGACAATTGCGCGGTCAAACAACATTGTACCCAAACTGAAATTTTATCATTTTCTTCACACAACTAGGGCTTTCTTTTGGTAGTATTTAATCACCGCCGAGGTTTTTATTTTTTGCTAAATTAACAAAAAAAGACCAAAAATTTTGAAAAAAACCCCACATTTTTCTTTGTTTCTGTTATAAAAGTTTGCAAATAAATAATTGTTCTTCATAAATTTAGGCCGAGATGTATTCTGCTACATGTCTTTGGTGAAAATAACCCAAATCAGTATTTATTATTTAGTCTGTAGGAAAGTTATAGAGTTCACAAATTATGGGATATAACTGAAAATTGATCAATCCTGAAGTACTGACAGCCAATCTAATTTGTTGAGGCCCAAAAATGTCAGAACAGTACAGATATCCCCCAAATGACCCCTTTTTGCAAAGTAGACAGTCTAACATATTTCAAAAGAGGCATGGCGAGTTTCTTGAAGTTGTAATTTTTTTGTTATAATTTTTCGGAAAATGAAGAAATTTAATAAATTATTTTCACAATTTTTTTTTACATACTGTCACCAGTGCAGTACAGCGTCAGCATATAACTGGTGTGGTGGTGATCAGGGACACTGACAGGTGACAGTACGAAAAAAAAAAATTATAATTTTTTTTCAATTTTTTCAATTTGTTATATTATTTTAAAAAAAATTTATTACATTTTTTCTCTTTTTTTAAGATTTGTTTTTCATATTGCACTATGACCAAAGTAGTATAATGTTACCATAGTAACACTGTACTACTTTGGGGAAGTGATCAGTATTTGTTTCTTTTTACACAATTTGATTGATTATAGCAAAGAATTACTTTGCTATAAGCAAGCATTTACCTGAATGAAATCAATTCATTCATGGTTTTTTTTATTGTGATCAGCTGTGATTGGCCAAGGCTAATCACATGACACAGCTGGGCTGTGATTGGCCCAGCTTGTGCAGGTGATTGCTGTGACCATTCACAGCTAGACACACTAGTATACAATGGATGGCATGAAGGGAAGCCATCCATTGTATACAACTGTCATGTGACCTGCTGTGATTGGTCACAGCAGGTCACATGGAACTGGCAACGCCCCCGTACACAGATCTGTCATCAGGTGTGTCCGAGGCAGGGGCGGACTGACCATTTGGAAACTCGGGCACTGCCTGAGTGCCCGGGGTCAGTAGGGGGCCCCATGAGATGCCCCTGGTACCTTTTTCATAGGCTTTTTTGAGTTTGGGCAAGGGACATAGGGGCCCCATGATCCCCTATTGCCCGGGGCCCCATGAGTTGTTAGTCCGCTCCTGGTCCGAGGTACACAGCCAGTGACAGATCTTGCCACAGCACAGCTCTGCAGGCACGCGCAAAGCGTGATCTAGGAGGGCCGCCACACGGTGTCCTCCCGGAGGGATGGAATGTTCACCCGGCCACCATTTGACCATAGGCCGGGCAGCAACTGGTTAAAGAGGTTGTAAGGGTTAATTTTTTTCTAATATTATAAACATGTTATACTAACATGCTCTGTGCAATTGAATTGCAGCCCCGAACCTCCTCTTCTGGGTTCCCCCACCAGCGCTCTCAGCTCTTCCGCTCTTGTGCCTACCACCATTGCAAGCTGCTTGTTATGGGGGCAGATATGTGGGCTCGCTCCCGAGCCAGCCTGTGTGCATCATTAGACACACACAGCACAGCTCAACCCTGCCCCCTGCTTTCTGCTCACAGGATTTGACTGACAGCAGAAGGAGCCAATGGTTCCTGCTGTTGCCTCTCTGTGTCTTGGGGATGCAGGTAGAGAAGAGAGAGCCACTACAGACGGGCACATCGCTGGATTGAGATAGGTAAGTATTTAGGGGGGTGAAAGGGCGATACTGTTACGGGGACATTTTTTTTTACTAAATTCTGTTTATTAAGTTTAAATTGTCAAGGTACAAAACAGTGCACCTCAGTGATCAACAGAGCTTGGTGCAAAAGACAGAAGAATACAATTACAAACAACTTCAAGAAAAGAATAAATCCCCCCTCCCAAAGTCAAGCTGCACCAAACTAAACAATACCTTAGAAACAGGTCCCTAGATGCATGTGAAGGACCTCAGGGACATAGCAGGAGTCATTAAATCAGTAAAGTTAGCTGGTGAAAAATACATTGGCAGCTAACAAAACCCAAGGGGATTCTGGCACGGCAAGCAAAATAGGACATACAGTATAATGGAGAGATCATACTAAACACTGAGATCATTGGAGGGACCACAACCACCTAGAACATAGAGTGCAGGTTCTGGGAATTATATTTAATAATGATATATATAGCCCGAGGCATTGGTGGAGGGAGAGGACAACTAGGGCTACTAAACAACATGGGACATTCTCTGCTCAAATAAGTGGCTTTGTAGAACGGGTCCATTTTATTGACTAACGACTTCCAAAAGGTCACCGTAGGGTTCCTGATTGCCTTCCAGTGCAGCACAATGGCCTTACGGGCATAGAATAGGAGGAATACTGAGTAGTGTCCTGGTAAGAACCACTCCCTCCACTAAACCCAACAAATACACAGCAGTCTTCAATGGTAGAGAAACAGTAATGGCATCATAACAGTTGGCTACATCCTTCCAAAATTTCTGAAGCACAGGGCAGTACCTAAAAATGTAACCAAATTCAGCTGGTGACCAAATTCAGCTGGTGTGTAAGAAGAGCCCCAAAACTCCGCCATAATCAAAGAGTACAAGGGGTGGATTGACCATTTGGAAACTCGGGCACTGCCCGAAGGCCCGGGGTCAGTAGGGGGCCCCATGAGATGCCCCGGTACCTTTTTCATAGGCTTTTTTGAGTTTAGGCAAGGACACAGGGGCCCCATGATCCCCTATCGCCCGGGGGCCCCATGAGTTGTCAGTCCACCCCTGAAAAGTACATGGAAGAAAATTTCACAGGGATATAGTAAATTCTATGGAGAAATGTAAAATTGATGAGTCTTTTTTGGCTGAAACCAAATGGGTAAAAGGACAATCCCACATATCCTCCTGATCCTCCCCTTGCAAATCAGGGACATCAGCGACCCACTTAGCCTTACACTTCACTACTGATGGAGGAGAGATAGGAAATAGTTCCTTTTAGATCGCAGCTAAGGGCATCTTGAAAGAGTCATCATATAATAGATTCTCAATGAGGTAGGTGTGAGTCTCTGTTCGAGGTGCACCAAACTGCAAGGTGAAGGTGTGCTGCAGCTGTGGATAGAGGAAAAATATAATCATTAGGAAGAATGAACTGTGTTTTCAGCTTATGCAAAGGGAGCAATCCCCCATGAGTACTGTCACCGAGGGTTAGAACACCTTTTGTTGCCAAAGTGGCTGGATCGGGAAAAGTATTAAAGTGGGGCAAGCACTGATTCAGCCAAAGTGGGGATGTCAGTCTGACTAGTGCCATGAATATGAACAGGGGCGGACTGACAACTCATGGGGCCCCCGGGCAATAGGGGATCATGGGACCCCCGTGTCCATGCCCAAACTCAAAAAAGCCTATGAAAAAGGTACCAGGGGCATCTCATGGGGGCCCCTACTGACCCCAGGCCCTCGGGCAGTGCCCGAGTTTCCAAATGGTTAGTCCGCCCCTGAATAGGAAGAATATGATCCCAGGCCTTAAAAGTTGCCTTCAAACATCCAGTAATAGGAAATTCAGCTTTTGGCCCTCAATAAAGTAACAATTTGAGACTCTCATATGACCCCAGCGTCCTCCAAAACTGTAGCCGAGTCCCAATCAGAGTAATATAATGTTGTCCTAGTAACATTGTACAACTCTGGGGAAGTGATCAGTATTTTTTTTTTTTTACATATTATGATTTATTATATATTATGAATTTCACTGCTATAGGCAACAATGAAATAATTTCATTCAGTGTTTTTATTTTTTGATTAGCTGTGATTGGCCGCAGTTAATCACATGACACAGAAGGGCTGTGATTGGCCCAGTCTGTACCATGTGACCATTGTGACCAATCACAGCTAACAACACAATTGTATACGATGAATGGCATGAAAGGTAGCCATCCATTGTTTACAATCATCATGAGACCTGCTGTGATTTGACGCAGCGGTCACATGGTACCAGCAATGGGCCGGTACACAGATCTGTCACTAAATTCTGGACCTACCAAAAATCATGGGAAAGCAGTTGACCCTGCAACTTCACTCCACTGCTACAGGTGAGTCAAAAGGGTGATATATATATATACAGTGGGGATCGAAAGTTTGGGCACCCCAGCTAAAAATTTGTATTAATGTGCATAAAGAAGCCAAAGAAAGATGGAAAAATCTCCAAAGGCATCAAATTACAGATTAGACATTCTTATAATATGTCAACAAAAGTTAGATTTTATTTCCATCATTTACACTTTCAAAATAACAGAAAACAAACAAATGGCGTCTGCAAAAGTTTGGGCACCCTGCAGAGTTAATATCTTCTACTGCCCCCTTTGGCAAGTATCACAGCTTGTAAACGCTTTTTGTAGCCAGCCAAGAGTCTTTCAATTCTTGTTTGAGGTATCTTTGCCCATTCTTCCTTACAAAAGTCTTCCAGTTCTTTGAGATTTCTGGGCTGTCTGTCACGCACTGCTCTTTTAAGGTCTATCCCTAGATTTTCAATTATGTTGAGGTCAGGAGATTGTGAAGGCCATGGCAAAACCTTCAGTTTACGCCTCTTGATGTAATCCCCCGTGGATTTTGAGGTGTGTTTAGGATCATTATCCATTTGTAGAAGCCATCCTCTCTTTAACTTCAGCTTTTTCACAGATGTTTGATGATTTCACATCAAGTTACCATCCAAAATTTGCTGAAATTTTATTGAATCCATTTTTCCTTCTACTTGTGAGATGTTCCCTGTGCCACTGGCTGCAACACAACCCCAAAGCATGATTGATCCAACCCCATGCTTAACAGTTGGACAGAGGTTCTTTTCATTAAATTCTGTGCCCCTTCTTCTCCAAACGTACCTTTGCTTATTCCGGCCAAAAAGTTCAACTTTAACCTCATCGGTCCACAGAACTTGTTTCTAAAATGCATCAGGCTTGTCTATATGTTCATTTGCAAAGTTCAAACGATGATTTTTGTGGTGATGACGTAGAAGAGGTTTTCTTCTGATGACTCTTCCATGAAGACCATATTTGTACAAGTACCGGTATCTCTTTATAGTGGAATAGTGTACCACAACTCCAGTGTCTGCCAGATCTTTCTGGAGGGATCGTGCAGTCAAACGTGGGTTTTGAATTGTTTTTCTCACAATCCTGCGAGCTGTTCTGTCTGATATTTTTCTTGGTCTTCCAGATCTTGCTTTAACTTCCACTGTTCCTGATGACTGCCATTTCTTAATTACATTCCGAACAGAGGATATTGACATCTGAAAACGCTTTGCTTTCTTCTTATAGCCTTCTCCAGCTTTGTGAGCATCAACTATTTTCAGTTTCAGTTTTCTAGACAACTGCTTAGAAGAACCCATGGTGCTGATTGTTGGGGCAAGGTCAGATGAGTCTGGGCATTTAAAACCTTTGAGATTGACATCACCTGGTCTTCCCAGACGATGATTGAGAACAATCCATGACACTGGCAGGTCTCAGCTTTGCAAAGGGGGCAGTGCATGCTATAAATTCTGCAGGGTGCCCAAACTTTTGCAGACGCCATTTTTTTGTTTTCTGTTATTTTGAAAGTGTAAATGATGGAAATAAAATCTAACTTTTGTTGACATATTATAAGAATGTCTAATCTGTAATTTGATGCCTTTTGGAGATTTTTCCATCTTTCCTTGGCTTCTTTATGCACATTAATACAAATTTTTAGCTGGGGTGCCCGAACTTTTGATCCCCACTGTATATATATAGTATATATCCTGTAGAAACCTGTTGTTTCCCTTTAAGTAAGACCAGCAAAGATTTCAGCTTGGTGTCTGCAGAAGCTGGATGCTTTCTATTGATCCCTGCAGTAAATCTGAGGACCGCGATTCACTGACAATCAATAGCAATGCTATTTCATGTTCCTTATTCTTAATCACATTGCAGCAATTCAATACTGCACTTGCGTGTGTGACTTACAAGGAAATTCATGCTTTATGGATTGAAATGCCTCTCACCTACAATTGTGTTCTCAGTTATTTAAAGGAAAATGAAAAAAAAAATGATATATAACTTAACAGTATAGGACAGCTAAACAAGTTATTATGTAATTTAATGTAATTAAAAACCGCCTTTCCGTTTGGGTCTGCAGGCAACTAAGACTTACTTTTCGATGTACTGTCGAAAAAAAAAAAAATTCTTTTGCTTCTAAGAGTGGCAACAATACTCTAGAGAAAAGATTTCCAAAAATCCTCACCCCCCCCCCCTGTTCCTGTACTGGGTTCAATGTCTCTCCCACGAGTATGTGCAGCAGCTGGGGTCATAGTATGGTCCTCCCCCGCAGTACCCATTAATTTACTGCACTGATTGGTACCTTGGGTGAGATACTTGGATGGAGGGTGTCTAAGGTGGTATGGTACTTTTAGGCACCATGAACATTTTATTTTGGAATGGAACTTCAAAACAACAAATGTGAATGATTCAAGGATCAACTATGACATGCTATAATTTTTAAAAATTTATACTGCATATAAATAATTGTTCCAACATAGTAGCAGCTGTGGCAATACGTGGGCAACATATTGTATCAACAAGTCCTTTCAGTGGCCTTTGGTGGAAAAAATATATTGCATATATACACACACACATATATATATATTTATTTATTTTTTTAATTTACATTCTTTTTATGGCCCTGATGAAGGGTGAGTTGTTTCGTCCCCAAAACATGTTGGCTGTTTTGCGTTGCCCTGCTGTGAAGTAATTTTATTAATGAAAGATTTGGGACTCTTAGAGTTTTGGTTGGCACTCTCATTAGACTGTACAGTAAATGCAGAGTTCTTACACTGGGGCCTGTAAATTCAGCAAGGGTCAAAACTGGACTATGGCTATAGAAACCATCAAATGAATATGTGTATCTGAACAGCAGCTGTGAAAATTTGTTTAGTATTTGTGAACTTCACTAAATTTTATATCCCTCTCTGGGATAAATTAAAACGGATGACCACCCCTCCCAACATTTTTTTTTTGGATCCAGCGATCAGATGGGGGTTCTGATTTGCTGAATCCCAAAAAAAAAGTCTAGATGCCCTTTTTGACTTATCTTAAGCTGCAGTCATGTCATGTTGGAGCCCTGAGTCTTCTCCTCTTTTACTTTCTGCTTGGGCCCATCTTTGGGTGTCCACGTCATTGGCTGCCTGCTGTGGACAGTTCCTAAAGGATAGGTGGGGTTCTCTCAGGATCCAGATGAGGACTGACGTCATCATAGGGGGACAATAGGAGACTAGGGATCTCGGGCTTCATCATACCGCTGGATTTTCAGAAGTGGTGAAGGTGAGGGACCTGGAAGGGAAGACTTAGGTGAGTATACCAGTCTTTAAATGGAAAGGGGAAAAAAACTTGGGTCTATCTTGGGGTGTCCATGTCAGTGGCTACATGATGTGGACACTTCCTATTGGATGTCCAGTGGTGGGGTTCTCTCAAGATTGAGATGAGGACTGACGTAGGAGACTAGGGATCTCGTGATTCATCATACCGCAGGTTTTTAGAAGTGGTGAAGGTGAGGGACCTGGAAGGGAAGACTTAGGTAAGGATATCAGTCTTTAAATGGAAAGGGGAAAAAAACTTGGGTCTATCTTGGGGTGTCCATGTCAGTGGCTACATTATGTGGACTCTTCCTATTGGATGTCCAGTGGTGGGGTTCTCTCAGGATTGAGATGAGGACTGACGTAGGAGACTAGGGATCTCGTGATTCACCATACCGCTGGATTTTCAGAAGTGGTGAAGGTGAGGGACCTGGAAGGGAAGACTTAGGTGAGTATATCAGTCTTCATATGGAAAGGGAAAAAAAACTTGGGTCTATCTTGGGGTGTCCATGTCAGTGGCTACATGATGTGGACTCTTCCTATTGGATGTCCAGTGGTGGGGTTCTCTCAGGATTGAGATGAGGACTGATGTAGGAGACTAGGGATCTCGGGCTTCACCATACTGCTGGATTTGCAGAAATAGTGGTGTTGAAGGACCTGGAGGGGGAGACTTAGTTGAATATTTCTGGCTTCACAAGGTAAGGAGAAACAGCCCTATTAGGATGGAATAGAGATGATCAGGAGGGGTGGGAAAAACAGTTTTAATCTGGAGTGGGGCTTTAAATATGCTTTCAGAATGTTATTCAGTATGTCTGTGTTTGTGAAAGTACTAGCTTGGATTAAAGGAAATTCTGTCATTGGAGGCTGCCATCAGAGCCAGGACGAGGGCTGGGCAAGAGGGGCAAGTTACCCTGGGCGCAGCAGAGCAAGGGGGCAGAGAATTATCATAGGGTGGTACACCCATTCTACAATATGCATTAGTAGTAGAGTTGGGCTTGATGTTCGACTCGAACATTGGCCATTCCTGTGTTCAGCGAACACACGAAGGGTAAGGTGCCCCACAATGCACTGCGCCTTGACAATGCATTGTGATTGGCCAAAGCAATGCACTTCGCCAATCACAGCACATGATGATGTCACAAGGAGGCAGGGTCACCCAGTTGACATCGCCCTTGCCCCTTAGATATTTAACAACTGTCAGGCCGGAGCAGCTGTCAGACGACAGGAACCAGTGTAGAAAGTGGAGCTTTTTTTTCCCGAGTTGGCAGTGGCAGCGAGCATTGTGATCGATGTTGGATCTGCTTCGGGGGACGTTTTTTTAATGTTTGTTTTTAATAAAGGACTTGTCAAAGACTGTCTACTGTAATTTTTTACACTACACTTTTTTTTTGTGAATGAGTAGCGGTACCCCCTAGTTAAAGGAGGCTTCCAGATTCTGATAAGCCCCCTGCCCGCAGACCCCCACAACCACCGGCCACGGTTGTGGGGAAGAGGTCCTAGTCCCCATCAACATGGGGACAAGGTGCCTTTGCCCCAAAGCACTCCCCATCTTGAGGGCATGTGGCCTGGTATGGTTCAGGAGGGGGGGGGAGAGTGCTCGCTCATCTATCCCCTTTCCTGACCTGCCAGGCTGCATGCTTGGATAAGTGTCTGGTATGGATTTTGGGGGGGACCACCACGCTGTTCCCTTCACAAGCCATACCAGACCGAAAGGCCGAACCCACGCTGTTTATTTTTAAAATAAATTTAATTGCCGACAATTCTTTTTACATTCCACTAACAGTTGAAACATTAAAGAATGTTTTCACTACTAAAATGCCGCATGACTTAATAATATAACTCATGCCGTATTTTAATAGCTGTGCAGTATCTTATACTCGGATACGGTAAGATACCGCTTAGTGAATTGCCCCGGTTTGAAGCTCGCAGTCGAACTCTTGCTAGGTTTTCAAATGTTTGACCACGAACCGAACAAGGGGGTGTGTCAGGGATGCGGGTGAGACCAGAAGTGTGTGGACTGACACAGGGAAACGCAGGCTTCAGATATAGTAAATAATATAATTTATTAAGACTAACAATACAAACGCAGTGCAAAACTAAACATAACCCAGTGCAAACAAACTGAACCAAACCTCCAACAGATAACAAACATACGATACAAGAGTAGTCAGGCAGGCCGGGTCGGTAGCAAACAGGCAAACGGAGTACCAGGAGCAGGCGGGAGAGTGGTCAGGACTAGCCGAGGTCAGTACAGGCAGAGTTCAGGCAGCGTCAGGACAGCAGAAACAGGATCAGGAAACCAGGGCCAAGCAAACAGTACAACAAGGCACAGACTGCAGGTCTGGCCATCCCTTAAATACACCACCTGCAATCAGCCCCAGGTGATGGCTAATTGCCGAAGTGAACCTCTGGTTGTTGAGAGCACCCGCTGGCCAGCCCTGGTACTGCAGCCCACAAGGCAGGTGAGTCCCACCACTATTGGCAAGTCCATTCCTGACAGGGTGTTCGGTCCATCATTAATTAGTAGTGGGGGAGGGGTGCAGTTCCACATCCTTGCCCTGGGTACTGAATAGACCAGTCCCAGTACTGGTTGCCATTACTGGCCCCTTGTTCTGAAAACCCTACTAGCTTAGCAGCCATGTTGACTCTCTTACTTTGAATCTTTATGCAGAAGAGGACTTCCAACTTTCCCCTGACTTTTTAATTATCTCTATCCCTTTTTCCATTTTCAGCGCAGTTTCTGATCGACATTCAGCAGAAGTTCATGGTGACAGCAGTGGGATCGGACATTCTGTTGCCCTGCACTGTCACCCCGCCATTGTCTGGCGTTGGCCTAGAGGTGCGCTGGTTTCATGACCTTTTCCACAATGTCGCCTTCCTGCTCAAAGATGGCAATGAAGACCGTCAGCAACAGAGTCCGGACTATCGCGGAAGAGCCTTTATGCTGGCTGGACCAGACAAAGGAAATCTGTCACTTAGTCTGCGCCAGGTCCGCCTCTCCGATGCAGGCAAATATCACTGCTTTGTGGAGAACACCATCACCCAGGGCTCTGATGAGGGAATCATGACACTCACCGTTGTGGGTTAGTCTGACCGAAATGCCATTTTTTTAAAATCCAGCAGCATGTGGACATGGTAGTACTGAAGCTTTGCTCAGAGCTTTGGATAAGGTTCTAGAGATCAACAAATTAGCTACACAAATAGTTTTGCCTTGATTTTTTTCAAATCAAAATAGGGTTCTGCAAAGCTGAATTTTAAAACTGACATTTAAAGGATCCTTTGGTATAAGTTGTCCTTTAAGGCATGCCAGCCAACCCCGCCCTGAGTTCAGGTCACCTGGAGAAATACCTTCCTTCTTGATCTGCCTAAAGCCACATAACCTTGTTTCGGAAATGTCATCCTGGCTATACACTGTGGCCTTATTCCTTCCTATGGGGAAAGCCAGGACTGCTGGAGGCGCTAAAGTATGGCTGTCCATAGGAATGAATAGGGCCATGGCTTGAGTGTGCAGAATGCAAAGTACCCAACGAGGATGCTTTCTGAAGATAGACTGGACAAGGCCACTCAGCGAAGACTGCTGGAGAAAGAGGCAAGTATCAGACCAGGTGGGCTGCACAAAGGAAGGTGGGGACATGTCTTAAAGGACAACGTCTACTAAAGGTAAATTGCCCTTCAAAACTCAAGTCCTGGCTCAGCCTTCACTCCGTAATCACTGCCTTTGAGTGCTTCCTGCAGTCCCACCAAACAGTATGTTATGCTATGTTAAGGAAGGAAAAGAATGAAAAAGAAAGGAAGAAAGTGAGGAAGAATGCAAAGAATGAAAGAGGAAGGAAGGAAATAAGGGAGGGAGGAATAAAGGAAGGAAGGGCAAAGGTAAAGCAGGAAAGAAGGGAAAAAAGGAAGGGAAGAAGGAAGGGAGGGAGGAGAAAGGAAAGAATGGGATGGGAAGAACAAAAAGAGGAAGTGAGGAAGGGAGGAAAGAAGAAAAGAATGAATAGGAAGGAAGGACCGAGTAAGGCAGGAAAGAAGGAAGGGAAAAAGAAAGGAAGAGATAAAGGAAGGGGGGGATGGAGGAGAAAGGAAAGAATGGGATGGGAAGAATGAAAGAGGAAGGAAGGAAGTGAAGAAGGAAGGAAGGAAGGAAGGACAAACAAAAGGCAGGAAAGGATGAAGGGAAAAAAAAAAGAAAAGAAGGGAAGAAGGCAGGAAAAGAAGGAGGAGAAAGAAAAGAATAGGAAGGAAAGAATGAAAGAGGAAGGAAGGAAATGAGGATGGAAAGAAAGAAGGAAGGAAGGACATGGGAAAAATGAAAGAGGAAGAAAGGGAAAAAGGAAGGAAAGAAAGTAGGAAAAAATGAATAGGAAGGAAGAATAAAGGAAGGAAGGAAGGAAGGAACTTTATTAACAGAAATAATGGTTGTCCTTTTGGACTTATCATAAAATGAGGGATGTCTGTAGCCAGATGTATCTAGAGAAAGGCAGCCATGACAGTTGCCTAAGGCACTGGATAGACGGCATGAATTATCAGTCTCGCAACAAAGGAAGATATTGAAAATGTCTCTGAGGTGAGAAGCATGGCAGACAATCAGACTTATGTCTGCTAGATTTACTGACATTTTAGGTAATACATCATGGAAAATGGAAGTCTTATACTTAAAATTGCTTCAGCTTGGTTATTTTTAGGCAGTGCATGAAATTCCTGAAGAACAAAGAACTGTTATTAATTTTGGGCTCAAGAAAATAAATTGTAGAGTCCCATTTTTGTAAGAATGATTACTTCACTCATTCTTTCCATTGGTCAGTCTGATGACATCTTGTTTCTTATAGGTTTGGGGACTCCGCCTCTTGTAGCAGTTGCTCTGCAGGGCAGTTCTGTTGTTCTCTCATGTTCCTCTGAGGAGTGGTTTCCAGAGCCAACAATGTTCTGGGTGATAGGAAACGAGGAGCCAGTGCCAGCAAATCACAGTGCAAAGAAAAACACCTCCAGTGGACTTTTCCAGGTCCAAAGCAACATTCACCTTCAAGATGCCTCAGGTGGGCATGTCTACTGTGGACTACGGCATCCCGTGACAAAGACAGAGACTGGCGTCTACGTGTCAGTTTCAGGTTGGTGTCCTGTGGCCAGATTCAGCATCCTAGACCATAATCTTATAATGGAACCAAAATTATTCTGTGCTCGTTTTTGTGTTTGATCTGAACCTGGAAGTTAGCTGTCATTGTTGGGCCAATGCTGGGTGGAGATTCTTCTGACATCATTGACCTAATATGTCCACATGGCCATAGTAGGTCAACCAAATTGACCTACCATGGCCATGTGGCCATGTTACATCAATGATGTCATGAGCATCCCTGCCCCTCATTACATCATTGATGTCCCTGCCCCTGGGATTCTCCCACCCACCGCTCATTGGCCCAGCAGTGATAGATAATTTTCAGGTTAAGTTGAACTTGGGTTTGGACCAAGCCCAAGCCTGAACCCAAGCTCATCATTAATCTCCAGCCATACTCTTCCCTACCTACCTTTTACCCCCTAATTGCTAAGATTAGTTAAAAATAAATTAAACCAAAAACCACTTTTTCGTCCCTAAATATTGGTCACATGATGGTCCCAAGTCTTCTATTATCTGGACTGCATAGTGGGAGGGTTATTCTTCAGGTGCCCTTTCCATTGTCTATACATTCGTAGTGTCTTGTCAGGTTTTAGAAGATGGCAACGGAGCGAGGATGTCACAACTAAGGACTGTAACCTCAAAGTTTAAATGGTGCTAAAGGCTAAACATTTTTTTACCTTAACGCTTTTTGTGCATTAAGGTAAAAAAATCCACATATTGTTCCCTCTCATCTCTAAACACTTATCTGACTCCTCTCAGTGATCCAGCGCTGCTCCCAGCTACAGCTCCGCTCTACCACTTCCTGGTCTCATGGGAGCTATAGGCTGCTGCTGTAAGTCAAACTCCTGTGAGGAGGAAGTGGGAGCGTGCCTTACCGGTGTTGTGTGTCTATGGACACACACAGCCCGGCACACATTTTGTTACCTCTGGCTCTCTGTATGTAAGAGACAGCAGGGAACCTGCAGTTAGTATGACTGGATTACCTCTCTTACACCACAAACCAGGGTTCCAAGATTACCAACAAAAGTTGGATTGGTGGACTGACACACCATAGATGAAGTCGTGAGCAGGTAGTCTATGTCATATTTCAAATTCAGCTCAAAGTTTCCGCTCTCCTCCAATCTATATTTCTTCTCTGACATTTTCCACTTTTGCCTTTCCATATTTTGTTGCACAGATGACATCTTCCCTCGAGCCTCCCCATGGGCGATTACCTTCTGGATCTTCTTGATCTTTAGCCTTTGTGACTTAGCTTTGTTGTCTTGGTTCTTCTACTCAAAACAAAAGGAAAAAGGTAAGGTTGGGGTTGAAATTAAAGTACATTTTTGGGAACAGGGTAGGTAGGATACCTCCCTGAATCAAGGTATTGGGTAGGTGCAAGATGGTGCAGCAGGCAGTAAACATACAAAATCCTGACTTGCAAAGAATGTTGTGTTGTAACAGCCAAGTCAACGGTACAAACAGGCCCGGCGGGAAGCTCACCCATCCAGGGCCACTTACAACTGAGCAGAAGATAAACTGCAAACAGAAGACTCCTAGATGCTAACAGCACCTGCCAAACGCCAAAGCTGTCAAAGTGTGGCTTGGCCAGTACGACCCAAAGGGGAGGCTTCCAGAAGATAGACGTAGGCCCTGCTCTCTCCCTACTCTACTGGATCCTTTCCCTAACACTTTCACTGTTCCTGACAAACAGGGTTTCTGTCCCTAAACTGTCCACTTGCTTGGGAGCCAGGGTCTTAAATAGACTCTGGCCAACCCAAGATGACCACCAATGTCACTAATGGGATAGCTGTCTCCCCATGACCGTAGAAACTATAGAGTAACCAAGTTCATCCCGAATTCCTCCCCCATCTGCATTGCCACTACAGTCAAGCATCATGTGCAGTGGCTTATAAAGACTACACCTGCCTACAAAGGCACAACTTGATTAAAATTTCCAAACTGAGACAACTCTGCCCTTCAAGTTGTCAGAACGGAGATGTACCAGCTCGACAGCTTGAAGGATGAAGGTCTTTGGATTGGGACATTGGGGTAAGGGTACTGCAGATTGTTGCACCTATTGTATCCCGATCAAGAGATGTAGCCTGTCTGTTCCATTTTTTAAATGTTTACTTACATTCACAGAGGATGGCTGTTTAGATATTTATTACCCTCAACTAGAACTTCCAAGGGGGATCAGAGGACTCCATAAAGCTAAATTTCAGAGCATTTGTGTTGAAATAGACTAGGAGTAAGGTCATGACTTGGAGCTTACAAAGGGCTGAGGACTCTCACCCTGCTACCCTTTGCCCCACATGGGCAAGGTGATGGTGGGATCGATGTACTAAAGGAATACAGCAAGTTTACTATCAGAGCAAAGTTCTACATTGCAAAATAGATTTTCACTTTGTTTCATCTCATTCACCCATAGAGTTGAAAACTCACACTGAAAGTGAAAAAAACTCCTTATCTTTATGAAATCAGGGTCACTGTCACCCTGTTGCTGCTGGTGTTCTACATAATATTGCAGCAGCAGTCGGGCATTTTTTATCTTGACTGCCAGCTATGCTTTAGAAATGATTTTACATGCCCCCCCATCCCAACCTCCAGGGCTTAAATTTTCTTCCTGGGTTCTCTGGGATGTCCATGTTGGTTGTCAGGATGGAGAGCATATGCTGATTTTTCCCTGGGTGACATAAACCTGGAAGAGTTCAGCTTTGAGAATTTCCATGTTCAGGGCTATAAACACCTAGCAAACAGCAGATTGAGCAAAATTTCTGTTTGATCTGCTCTGGGAGCAGTTCTGGGTCTGGGATCAGAATTCTGATGTCTCCTTTAGAAGAACCTGTCACCTGCCCTATGCTATCACATAGGGGGCTTATCAGCAGTCCCTTGTGGTAGCAATAGAGGTAAGTAAAAAATAAATAAATAAAGTTTACAAAGATAACCCCACCCAGAAAAAAATTATAAAAACCCCACGCACCCCTTACATGCATATTCGAATGTGCTTATCAGGGGCACATAAATAGAAATTAGAGGGTGGTGGAATTGTGAATCCTACTGCTACATCCCTTGATTATTTCTACAGAACAACAAACATGTCTCCCCTGGGACTTTTCAGCAGTCACAGATTAAAGTATAAAGTCAGTATCAATCATCAAAATTCCTTTAAATCAGATTGATTTTAAGGAATTTTGATGACCGATTTTGACTTTATACTTTAATCTGTGGCTCCTGAAAAGTCCCAGGGGAGACATGTTTGTTGTTCTGTAGTCATGGGCACATATACATGATAATGGCGGCTGGACAATACACTTTAGACATTGCCCTATATGTCAGAATTAAAGGAATAATTCTATGGCCATCGTTCATGGTTAATTCTGAATTGATGAGCTATGAAGGCTTTTGAGGCGTCACCTAATGGCAATTGTGTCCCTTTTTTTTCCTTTTTTTATGTCCCTGCTCCTAGCTACCATTTTCACCAAGACGAGAATGATGCCTCCACTGCTCTGAAGCCTCTTGGGATATGCATATCACATATCCCAGTATACTTCACTTTCCATTTACAGTGGCTGGAGGAGGATGGGCATGATGCAGGTCATCAGGAGGTTGGGTTGCCTGTATAGGAAGAGGCACCCAGCACCTAATGACATCAGTAACAAAGATGGCGGCATGGGACAAGGCATGTAGCAGGACAATGCTTGTGTAGTGCTACCCTCGTGAGGGCCACTGTGTTGTGGGTATTACTAAGCTTCCCTCTGCACAGCCAGGTAACAGGGATTTTTCACACAGACTTGTATCCAAAGACAGTGACCAGTCCATGAACTTGGTTTTGTTGTTTTATTACTAGGAATTCAACTTGGATAGGGAAATAGGGATTATGGGATGCCCAGTTTGACTTGAAACAGTGGAAGTGGGACACTTGCTTCCTATGTACAAAGCAGATCCTGCACTATTTTTTTCCTGAAAGCTGTCAATCGTTGCCGGACCCCCCATAAACATACAGACTAGGCCTCCACCCATTCCTGCTCACCGACCTCTGGAAGGTTCTATGGTCCTCCAGAGTCACGAGGAGGTGATAGAGCCACAACCTGTAGAGTCATCCAGCTGACCTGCAATAACCCGACCTCAATCACATGACTCAAACAACTACCATGAGCCATAAACAGTTATTTTACCTCTAATACTCTACACAATTCTAGTAGCGCATTAGAGGGTGCTACACTTGCATCCAATCGGTGGGTTTCTTCAGGCCAAAAATGGCCATTGTGTGCAAAAAAAAAAATAAAACTCAGGCAGCAAAAGCGCTAAAGAAAACTTTGGGGAACTTATTTTATTTTGTTTTCCATGTTGAACACCATGTATGTTGCTGCCACTGAAGACTATTAAATTGATATTTGCATAAGTAAGCTGTGAACACAAGCAAATATATTGTAACTAAGGTGTCCGCTACAAACCAAGCCCTGAATAGGCAAATAATCAGGTGCCAGAATTTGACTAATGTCTGCTCTCACAGAAGGGGAGTGAAAGGTTTATGTAAAACTCTGAAGGAAGAAGTGGGGCTTTGTACATATGGGAATTCTTTGGGTTTTGGACCTCCCATAGGCCTCTACAATAAACTGTGGATTCCTTCCACACAGATAGAGCTGTATGTTCTATGAATCTGGTGCCAATTCTGCAGATAAGGCAAGTTCAGAGTAAAGCCAAATTGCAAGCATGGTATATTTCTGCATAGTTAAATTTGTCGAGCTTGCACCAATGTAAGGATACATATTCCATACCTGGCCGACCCCTCTGGTTGATGCCAATACTGCATTGATCCTTGCTGTATGCTGCTGTCAGGCATGGACTTGCCAATAGTGGTGGGACTCACCTGCCTTGTGGGCTGCAGTACCAGGGCTGGCCAGCGGGTGCTCTCAACAACCAGAGGTTCACTTCGGCAATTAGCCATCACCTGGGGCTGATTGCAGGTGGTGTATTTAAGGGATGGCCAGACCTGCAGTCTGTGCCTTGGTGTGTGTTTTTCCATGGGCCCCTGTATCTTGTAACCTGCATTCCTGTTCCTGTTCCTGTTTCTGCCTGACTTGTTGCTGACCCTGCCTGATCCTGACCTCTGCTGACTTCTCCTGTTTGATCCCTGGCTTGTGACCCTGACCATTCTCTCCGCCTGCTCCTCCTGTACCTACCTGCCCGATAGTTATTGACCCGGCCTGCCTGACTACGTTGTGCTCTATATGTGTATGTACCTGTGTATCTGTATCAGTTTAGGTTTGGGTTTGTTTCACCTTGTTGTATGTATTTGTGTTAGCTTGGGGTTTGGTGCACTGCGTTTATGTTAGTATTGTTAGTCCTAATAAATTGTCTTATTTATACCATATCTGAAGCTTGCGTTTCCCTGTGTCAGTCCACACACTTCTGGTCACACCCGCATCCCTGACAGCTGCTTCCTGTACTGAGGTACTGCCCTGCAGCCTAGTGAACACAGGGGGTCACTTTCTTGGCAGAGGAGCTATTCAGAGAATGTCTTGTACTTTTCTCAATCAATGGACAAAGTAGAGAGGTAGGGTGGTGACATCACAATCTCAAACTCTTGAGAACGTTGCATTCTAGTGACGAAATGCATTGGATGGGACTTCCGGCACGTCATTTCCTTTGGAACGCACATTGAAACGCAAAGTGGCGTTCGATTGCTTCTGGTAACCATTACATGCTTGCCTACTATATAGAGTTGTGAGTGCATATGGAAGCTTTTAAATTATTTTATTGATAAAAAGGTAAATGCTATGAGATCCTTGGTTTTGTTTTGCCATGGTCCGTTTGCATTGTGAATCCCTCTGAGTACTTAGGTGGAGTAAAGAATACCTTAAAGGAATGGACCACTTGTATTGAGGTCCTAGAGAAGTGGAGGCCATTGGGCAAGTCTTGGAACACATCGAGTGCTGGAAAGCATATTTTGACTTACTTGTACATACAAGTGGTCGCATACCATCTGCTGAATGCAGTGTGTGGTGGACGGACACGCAAGTGCACAGGGTGACGTATTCATTGAAGTTGGATCTACAAGGAATTGTGTCATCTAACCCATGAACTTTATAATTTGTTGGGAAGAGCACACAAGCACATTTTATTTGGACATTATATCTTTTCACTCTTTCATTTTCTTCTAAATTTTATTTCCAGTCTTTTAATTGTATTAGCGCTCTTATTTTGTGTGCTTTGTAACTATCTCAAATACGTCCAATCTGAGAAAACCTTGTATTCACTGAGAAAAATTCAAGGCACTTTGTAACTGGCCCCTGTGCCAAGTGAGTGGCCTCTCTGCGGCATAGTGAAGATAATAGATTCGGAAGACATTGAGGACCACTGTGGTAGCGGCAACTGGTACAGTGCTCAGCCCATGCTACAGCCCACTTGCTCAACTTGCTACAAAGTTACAATGTTGCAGTTTGATCTGTAGACTGAGGAAATGCTTCTCCCTGCCTGCAGCAGACCAATGGCATCATCTCATGCTAGGCAAAGATAGACTGGAGGTCACAGATGGCTTCCTAATGATAAAAGGTGGAGACTTTTTGAAAAAGGATATTGCTACTCTATATTGCAGTGGTTCTCAACCTGTGGGTCGCGACCCCTTTGGGGGTCGAACGACCCTTTCACAGCGGTCCCCTAACACCCTCAGAAAACACATATTTCCGATGTGTAAAGAGCAGCTACTGTGTAGAAAGCAGCTGCTGTGTTGAAAGCAGCTACTCTGTTAAAAGCAGCTACTGTGTTGAAAGCAGCAGTATTGAAGGTAAAACGGCACTTCATGAATTATAATTACTGGGTAAATAATTTTATGGTTGGGGTCACCACAACATGAGGAACTGTATTAAAGGGTCATTAGGAAGGTTGAGAACCACTGCTATATTGGGACATGTCAGGAATTTATTCACACAGACTGCTGAAGTTACTTAAATTAAAGCCGAAGTTTAGGAATACTTCTTTTAAAGGAGGGCCAAATTTAATCTGAGCTTTCCTATTGGATTTCTCCAGTTTGGTAAAGAGAAGCCCCATTTGTATTACTGTAGGCCGTAAGCTGTATGCCCCTGCAGATGAGGGCCTCTCGATGGTGCAGTGATGCTGATCACCCGGCATTTATTCAATTATGTGAGTCAGCAGCTTGCACTCGCCCCCAAGACCAGCAGCACATTAATTATCAGGTAGCTGCATTGCATCACAGGAAGCTACATTTAAAGTTGAACTCCAGGCAGATGTAGAAGACATAAATGAATGGAGCTCTGTAATCATAAGACATTATTAAATGTATTTTTTTTTTAAATGCAAGCAAATGTAAGCACCTGAATTTGGCCTGGTATCAGCCTATTGCCATCACGGCAGTGGCGTGCCGTTGTCTGTCAGGGCCCGGGAAAGGCAAGTCATTCTGCCCCTAACAAGAGAATGAGTGAAAGAGAAGGAGAAGGGCAAGGGGAAAGGAGAAGGAGGGGAAGTGTAAGTGGAAGGGAAAGGAAAATAAGAAGGAGGAGGAAAAGGAGATGAAGGAGAATGAGAAGGAGGAGGTGGAGGAGCAGGAAGAGGGGAAGGGGAAGGAGAAGGAGAAGGAGGGGAAGTGGAAGGAAAAGGAAAAGGAAAGGAGAAGGGAAAGGAGAAGGAGGAGGAGAAGGAAGAGGAGAAGGAGAAGGAGTGGAAGTGGAAGGAGAAGGAAAAGGAAAAGGAGAAAGAGAAGGAAAAGGAGAATGGAAAGGAAAAGGAGGAAGAGGAGAAGGAGTGGAAGTGGAAGGAGAAGGAAAAGGAGAAAGAGAAGGAAAAGGAAAAGAAAAAGGAGAAGGAGGAGGAGGAGAAGGAGAAGGAGAAGAAGTAGGAGGGGAAGTGGAAGAAGAAGGAAAAGGAGGAGAAAGAAAAGGACAAGAAGAAGGAGGAGGAGGAGGAGAAGAAGTAGAAGGAGAAGAGGAAGAAGGGGAATGAGGAGAAGGTGGAGGAAGGGAAGGAGAAGGAGAAGCACAAGGAGAAGGAATAGGAGAAGGAGGAGGAGGTGAAAGAGGAGGAGGAGGAGGAGAAGGAGAAGGAGAAGAGAGAAAAAGAGAGAGAAGGAGAAGTGGAAGGGGAAAGGGAAGGAGAAGGAGAGAGAAAAAGAGAGAAAAAAGAGAAAGAGAAGAGAAAAAAAGAAACAGAAAAAGAGAAAGCGAAAACAAGAAAGAAAGAGAAAGCAGTGCTCCGATCACATCCCCTGCACACCGCCCAATGTTCTGGCAAGGATCAGACTAGTGGGGTGTCCAGTGCAAGCTGCGTGCCACCTCCTCCTCCCCTAGACGTAACTGGCCGTAGCGGGAACTGCAGAGGACCCAGAACTGATCGGAGGGGTCCCAGGTGAAAGCACTGGGGGGAATATGGGCCTGGCCTGGGGAAGCAGCAGCAGCACAGCCTGGGCACCTGGCAGCTACTGCCATCATCGGACACAGGGTGACGGTCGGTCACAGTGTAGGGCTCAAGACGGTGTAAAAAAAAGAATTGCTGGAAATGAAAAATTAAGAAAAAAAAATGGTGTGGGGTCCCCCCCATCCACACTAAGCCTTTTGGGTTTGTTATGGATTTTGAGGGGAACCCCAACACCAAAATAAAAAAAATGGTGTGGGGTCCCCCCCAAAATCCATATCCGAGCATGCAGCCCAGCAGGTCAGGAAGGGAGGAGGACGAGCGAGCCCTCCCCCCCCCCGAACCATAGCAGGCCACATGCCCTCAACATGGGGGAGGGTAGATTATGGCGAGGGGCTCTGCCCCCCCCGAAGCACCTTGTCCCCAGGGTTGTGGGAATCTGTGGGAGGGGGGCTAGCAAGGGGGCCCCCAGATCCTGGCCCTCCTATGTGAATGAGTATGTGGCACATGGTACCCCTACTCATTCACAAAAAAAGTGTAGTGTAAAAACCACAGGACCCTTTTTCTTATCTTTATTAAAAAAACAAGTTCCTTAGTGTAGTTCTATCGTCAATCACGAAGCCTTTTGCTACAGTGGCCCGAAAAAGGAAAAAGGCTCCGTTCTCAACAAAGGCCCCTGCCATCTGACAGTTCTTAAATAACTAAGGGGTGGGGCCACCCGGTGACATCGCTGAGTGACCTCGCCCCCTTGTGACGTCATTGACTCAGCATGCCCTGGTCATTCCCCCACAAATCCGTACCAAACCTGAAGTGCTTGGTATTTGATGGGAGGGGGGACCCCACGCCGTTTTTCTTCGTAATTTTGAATGGCCAGCAATTCTTTTTTTTTTTACACTGAGCTCGGGTTCCCCACTGACAGCTGATGACTCGTTACATTATCTCATGTTTTCACATGCCATGACTAACTCATGCGGTATTTTAGTAGCGATTTTTTTAGGGAATGCCAACATTTTTTTTTTTGAAATGCTGTGCGGTATCTTACCTAATAGTTGGATGAGGTGAGATACCACTTTGTGAATTGTCCCCACTGTCTGGACCACCAGATGAAAATAAAAAAAGAAATTCTAAAAGGTTCCATAGTGAGTATAACAAGCATGCTTTACTCAGGGGCGGACTGACCATTTGGAAACTAGGGCCTGGGGTCAGTAGAGGGCCCCATGAGATGCCCCTGGTACCTTTTTCATAGGCTTTTTTGAGTTTGAGCAAGGACACAGGGGCCCCATGATCTCCTATTGCCCCGGGGGCCCCATGAGTTGTCAGTCCGCCCCTGGAAGGGACTCTTATGGGAAGGTGAAATTGAAATTTTAAGGGGTGGGAGTGGGGCCCCATGAGTTGTCAGTCCGCCCCTGGCTTTACTGCATATACAGACTGATTGTACTGTTGTGGGTTTAGTAATACTTTAATGTTCGATTATTACCAGATGATACCTCTCTTTACAAACTTCATTTTTGTCATTGCAGAGAGACAACTGCAAGCAAGAGATGTGTATGCCGGTGAGCAGTACAGCCTTTTGTCATTATTCTCAACAAACATCTCCCAATGCTGCAAATCACAGTGGTCACATGATCATCAATCCTTCCTCCCCCCCAGGCATACAGACCCTATTAAAGAGGCGCTTGGGCTGGGCGATAGGGGGTTAAAGCGGAACTCCACTCTACTGTCAAAAATAAAATGTTATATTCCCAAAACTCATCCCTGTATAAAAATAAAAGAAAACATATGCACTAGTCCATGGAGTCCAGCGTTGTCCTGTCTGTAGGGGAAGTGCTCCCTACGCTGCTCTTCTCTGGAACCGCCAATTGAATTGTGATCTGACGCATGCACAGACACACCGCCTGGTCTTTGGGACCTGGCCGATCCCCACATGCCCCGGACATCCTAGACATGCGCAGAAACACCATTGGCTCTGACAGTAACCTGGGAGAGATGCCACACTGTTTCTGCGCATGCGCAAGATCCCACAAGCTGCCTCCTGGGATATGTGACGTGGAAATCCCAGGAGGCAGTTTGTAGGACCTCACACATGTGCAGAAATGCCGTCAGGGCTTCCAGTGACCACAGTATTTTTGCGCATGTGAAGTGCCCAGATACATCATTCTCCCCAAGGCTTGTGTAGGCAGGTGCAGTTATTTTCTCCACTGCAGGTGGCGCTCAACCTCAGCAGCATTGCAGAGGGAGAGACCATTGTGCTCTACTTCTAAGAGAAGAATGATCTTGTATGATAGACAACAGGGACACATACAGTGCCTTGAAAAAGTATTCATACCCCTTGAAATGTTCCCCATGTTGGTATGTTACAACCAAAACCGTCAATGTATTGTATTGGGATTTGATGTGATGGACCAACACAAAGTGGCACATAATTGTGAAGTGGAAGGAAAATGAGAAATGGTTTTCAACATTTGTTACAAATAAATCTGTGAAAAGTGTGGCGGCATTTGTATTCGGCCCCCCCGGAGTCAATACTTTGTAGGACCCCCTTTGGCTGCAATTCCAGCTGCAAGTCTTTTTGGGGATGTCTCTCCCAGCTTTGCACATCTAGAGAGGGACATTTCTGCCCATTCTTCTTTGCAGAATCGCTCAAGCTCTGTCAGATTGGATGGAGAGCGTCTGGGAACAGCAATTCTCAAGTCTTGCCACAGATTCTCCATTGGACTTAGGTCTGGACTGTGACTGGGCCATTCTAACACATAAATATGATTTGATCTAAACCATTCCATTGTAGCTCTGGCTGGATGTTTCGGGTTGTTGTCCTGCTGGAAGGTGAACCTCGGCCCCGGTCTCATGTCTTTTGCAGACTCTAACAGGTTTTCTTCTAAGATTGCCCTGTATTTGGCTCCATCCATCTTCCCTGTCCCTGCTGAAGAAAAGCATCCCCACCACATGATGCTGCCACCACCATGTTTCACGGTGGGGATGGTGTGTTCAGGGTGATGTGCGGTGTTAGTTTCCCCCCACACATAGCGTTTTGCTTTTAGGCCAAAAAGTTCCATTTTGGTCTCATCTGACCAGAGCCCCTTCCTCCACATGTTTGCTGTGTCCCCCACATGGCTTCTCGCAAACTGCAAACAGGACTTCTTATGGCTTTCTTCCAACAATGGCTTTCTTCTCGTCACTCTTCCATAAAGGCCAGATTTGTGGAATGCGCGACTAATAGTTGTCCTGTGGACAGATTCTCCCACCTGCGCTGTGGATCTCTGCATCTCCTCCACAGTTCTCATGGGCCCCTTGGCTGCTTCTCTGATTAATGCTCTCCTTGCCCGGCCTGTCAGTTTAGGTGGACGGCCATGTCTTGGTAGGTTTGCAGTTGTGCCGTACTCTTTCCATTTTCAGATGATGGATTGAACAGTGCTCTGTGAGATGTTAAAAAAATTAGGATTTTTTTTTTATAACCTAACTCTGCTTTAAACTTCTCCACAACTTTATCCCTGACCTGTCTGGTGTGTTCCTTGGCCTTCATGATGCTGTTTGTTCACTAATGTTCTCTAACAAACCTTTGAGAGCTTCATAGAACAGCTGTATTTATACTGAGATCACATGACACACAGGTGGACTCTGTTTACTAATTAGGTGATTTCTGAAGGCAATTGGTTCCACTAGACTTTAGTTAGGGGTATCAGAGTAAAGGGGGCTGAATACAAATGCACTCCACACTTTTCACATATTTATTTGTAAAAACGTTTTGAAAACCATTTATCATTTTCCTGTCATGTCACAATTATGTGCAAACTTTGTGTTGGTATATCACATATAATCCTCTTGTTCATCAGAGGCTCCTCCTCACCCCCCCCCCCCACACACACACACACTTCACAAACTCTGCCATCACTACAGAGCCCATCTTACACATCAGTAGCCTCCATCGCATCCAAGAACCCCTTTCACACTTTCACATTAGACCCCCCCTACACATCAGAGCCTCTCACCATATCAAAGTCCTGCCTCACATCAGAGCCCTCCTTTGTACATTAGAGCCTCCCCTTGCATATCAGAACCCCCCTTTGCACATCAGAAGCCCCCTTCACATCGGGGCCTGTATCACCTGCTGGTGGCACTATGGTTTGCAAAACAGAAGGTTGTAGTCCCAGTGTCCACCAGCGGGTGTCTCCCAGCACATCCCAGCAATCAGTCTCCACCCGATGCTGGCTGCTGGGAGGTGTTTAGCCCCTACCTCTACGAATACCTTGTGCTTTAATGTTTTGCCCTGCTTGCTAATTGATCCTGAGCCTGGTTCCTGCCTGAGCCTGCTCCCCCTTGTTTCTGATCCCAGTCTTGGTCCCCCCCTTCCTGACTTTTCCTTACACCTCCAGTTTTACCCTGTTGATCTGTGTTCCTCATTTTATATATATTATTATAGTTAGGTCGTTAATTAGGTATTTTGTCACTCGGCTTATGGTTCACTTATATCTGTACGTTGGTGTTTGGATAGGTTTTGTTTCACTGTTAATAGACTTGCTTCAGGCCTGGTTCACACCTATGTATTTTTTTAGTGTGTTTTGCAGAAATGCACTACAGCCCATTTAACATGATTTCCTATGGATCTAGTTCACATTTGTGAGTTTTGAGCTGGTGCATTTTTTTTGGGAAGGGTCAAAGACTTTTTCCTGCAGCAGATTGCGTTTTGCATATAATAGATGTAACGGAATCGGACCCCGACTGCACTAGGTTATTTCTGTTAGACTCCTGCTTCCCTGTCCGAACACAGATCCACGGACACCACCGCTGACCATACAAGACGAGACAGCACCAGACTTGTATTAAAACAGGATATAGACTGCTTTATTTTAACACCGATACAAGATATATACACAGGGCGGGGCAATACATTTAGCAACAAGAGACACACAGCAGTCACCCCCCACCAAGCCAATACACAAACATACATCCCATAATAGTTTGCTCCCAAGCAAGACACACAATAGAACAACATGGCATTAAACAATGAGCAACCCCCACACCCCACCTATACATGTCTACACAATATCAGGACATTCCACCCTGTACCCCTAACAGGCACAGGGAGACTTACACATAATAGGGATATGGGGAGCTGAGAAAGGGGTTTCCCTACCTCTCCAAAGGGGGCTGTGTTCCATGGGCCCCCCACCCACTCCCGTCACAATATACTTCAAAGGACCCGCACCAAAAATGCAAATGATGCATTTTGCGTTTATATTTGTTGGCTAATAAGAAAGTATGACAGTTTTGTTCATGTAGTGCGACATTGACGCGACTTTGCTGCTACTTGAGTGCCAGAGAGTGTAAAGTCCCATCATAGTCGCATCAAAGTCGCACTACATGAACAGAATTGTCATACTTTCCTTTTAGCAGAAAGAAACGCAAAACAAATCAAAAACGTAAAAAGATGCATGCTCGCAAACACAAAACACACCGGAACACCGCATCAACCCCAACATGCATAGATGTGAACCAAGCCTCAATCATATCTGGTCATCCCTGCTGTGGATGGCTGCATTCGGCATCCCTGACATCCTCTCACCCCCAGAGTCTCTAATATATATGCATCACACAGATGTTCTGTCTGTATAGAAATCTCTCACAAAAGAGAAATATTGGTTTTGGAAAAAGTCTTTAAAATGATTTCAGGCTAATAATCTGACAATGTGTGAAACATCGAGCAATGTCAGGGAAACCTGGTCACAAGGAAAGTGTGTCGCTGGAATAACTGATATGTTTCGTCTTTTATTTACAGAGTCCTTAGAACGGGAAGTCGGTAAGTGTCGTGATGTCCTTAAAGTGTAACCAAAAATGTATCTTACTACAGCTTACCAGTCCTGAGATGTGGTGGCTGCATTCGTTTTTGTTCTTTTATTTCCTTTATTTTCACCTGATGATCCTGCAAATACAACCTATTGAGGGAACCATGGTTGTCACCCAGGCTGGACTGCAAACATGAATGGGGAAAGAACAAAAAGAGGGCGCACAGGCCTAGTGCATTACCATAAAAAATGTTTAATAAAAAATAAAGTAGGTTTTGTACTCACAAACGACAATATAGTCAAGGCACATCATAAAAGAACAGCTGGATCAACACCGCGCTGAGTAACAGTCCGCAATAGGGAGTTTAGACATCCAAAAGGCTGACGCGTTTCGAGGACTTGCCTCTTCCTCAGAGCCAACTGACCAAATGTCTGCTCCCTCTTTTATATGCTCACTACTATATAAAAGAGGGAGCAGACATTTGGTCAGTTGGCTCTGAGGAAGAGGCAAGTCCTCGAAACGCGTCAGCCTTTTGGATGTCTAAACTCCCTATTGCGGACTGTTACTCAGCGCGGTGTTGATCCAGCTGTTCTTTTATGATGTGCCTTGACTATATTGTCGTTTGTGAGTACAAAACCTACTTTATTTTTTATTAAACATTTTTTATGGTAATGCACTAGGCCTGTGCGCCCTCTTTTTGTTCTTTCCCCATTCAGTATATTTGGATTCCCCCGGTCCATTTGAGGGCAGCAAGGTGTGCACGTTCCAGGACATTCTTAATGTGGTTGTAGCCTGCATCGAGTCCATCCCCAAGCGCAGGAGCATTTGTGTTTGCTGGTTCTTTGGACTGCAAACATGTCTGCCTTTGCTCATCTCTATTTGGCCCCTTTCACACGGGCGTTACCTTTTTTTTATCAGTTCAGTTTTTTCCAAACAAAAACGGATCAGTTTACTTCCATTTTTCATCAGTTTACATCCGTTTTTTCATCAGTTTACATCTGTTTTCGCATTAGTTTACACCCGTTTTTCATCAGTTTACATCTGTTTTTCATTAGTTTACATCCATTTTTTATTAGTTTACATCCATTTTTTCTTCAGTTTACATGTTTTTTCATCAGTTTACATTCGTTTTTCATCTGTTTACATGTGTTTACATCCGTTGACATCCATTTACATCTGATTTTCATTAGTTTACATCCGTTTTTTATTAGTTTACATCCATTTTTTCTTCAGTTTACATGTTTTTTCATCAGTTTACATTCGTTTTTCATCTGTTTACATGTGTTTACATCCATTGACATCCATTTACATCTGATTTTCATTAGTTTACATCCGTTTTTTATTAGTTTACATCCGTTTTTCTTCAGTTTACATGTTTTTTCATCAGTTTACATTCGTTTTTCATCTGTTTACATGTGTGTACATCTGTTGACATCCATTTACATCTGATTTTCATTAGTTTACATCCATTTTTTATTAGTTTACATCGGTTTTTTCTTCAGTTTACATGTTTTTTCATCGGTTTACATTCGTTTTTCATCTGTTCACATGTGATTACATCCGTTAACATCCATTTACATCTGATTTTCATTAGTTTACATCCGTTTTTCATTAATTTACATCTGTTTTTTTCATCACTTTACATATGTTTCTTCATCAGTTTACATAATTAATTTATCAGTTTACATCCGTTTTTCATTAGTTTACATTCATTTTTTTCATCAGTTTACATACATTTTTTCATCAGTTTACATACGTTTTTGCATCAGTTTACATAATTTATCAGTTTACATCTGTTTTTCATCAGTTTACATCCGTTTTTCATTAGTTTACGTTGTTTTTCATCAGTTTACATCTGTTTTTCATCAATTTACCTCTGTTTTCCATTAGTTTACATAAGTTTGTTCTTCAGTTTACATCTGTTTTTTCATCAGTTTACATTCGTTTTTCATCAGTTTATATCCGTTTTTTCATCAGTTTTATATCATTAATTCATCAGTTTACATCCGTCTTTTCATCGGTTTACATCTGTTTTTTCATAAGTTTACATCCGTTTTTTCATCAGTTTACATTCATTTTCATTAGTTTATGTCTGTTTTTTCATCAGTTTACATCCGTGTTTCATTCGTTTACGTTTGTTTTTTCTTTAGTTTACATCTGTTTTTCATCAGTTTACATCCATTTTTTTCATCAGTTTTTCATCAGTTTACATCCGTTGAAATCCATTTTTCATCAGTTTTTTTGTCCCTTACGTGTTTTTTTTAAACTTAAGAAAAATAGGATTTTCTTCTGTTCAAAATAACGGATGTAAACAGATGATCATCCGCTAGTCCATAGAAATACATGGGTGTCCGTTTTTCATCCGTAAACAGATAAATGAAAAACGGACATACGGAACACCCGTGTGAAAGAGGGAGGAGGGGAGAAGGGGGTTGTTAGTTTATAGAAGGAAGATAACATTGTTTGTGCTTCCAGTTAAGCTCAGGAAGTGACAAGGACACCACGTTTCGGGCAGGATCAACATATATAGTACTTGAGAAAAAATTTTCTCAGCCTTAAAAAAAAAATGAATGCAGCCACCACATCTAAAGAGTTGTAAAGTACAATTGAGAAAACACGGGTGCATGGCTAAATTAGAATTTGGAAAAAAGCTGCAGTGAGATTTTCACCCTTCCAGACTTCATCTTACTCCCCTGATATAGAGAAAGTATCATCAGAGAGTGACAGCATGGGGGTCCATGTTCAATATTACTACAACTTTATTTTCTTTTTCTCTTAACAAAGAAAATGTGTAATATTTGCAGATTTAATTTCATTGAGTGACAGACCAACATTTGTGCTGTAACGACCAACAAAACTAACAACAAAAATATCATCCCCATTTTTTTCTTGTTTTTAGAATGGAGGAAGATTTCCATTATAAAAGGTGAGTAGATATGTGCATCCACTGCCTGTTGTAGTGTCATGTGATCATTTCATTTGAACATTTTAGCCAAGTTGGTCACCCCATGGTTTTCACTTTAGTCTTGCACTAGCCACAAAAATGGTATATTTTAGGAAAATGTAATCAACCAGTTCCAAAAGTGCTCAAATGATTGAATGTGGCCTACCATCATCAGTTGGATTCAACACCATGACATGATCTAAAGCAGGGTTTCTCAACCAGGGTTCCATGAAATCTGAAGGTTCCTCCAAAAGTTGCTAGAGGTTCCTTGAGCAATGAGCAACTTCTGCCTCTCAGAGTTTCCACTGACACCATTGACCTTTTTAGCTATCAGTAAGGTGGGAATTCTTCCCAATGTCCAAGTGTAAGAAGTATTTTTCCCAGTGACCATCACAATCATTTTTCATGAGTTGTAGACCTAGTAGGGATTCCCTGAGAACAGAAATTTCTTCCAAGGGTTTCTCTATGTTGAAAAGCTTGAGAAAGACTGATCTAAAGACCTGGTGATAGGTTGCTGGGTTGATGAAAGTCTGGTTGCATGCCCCATGTCAGGACTTACAGTTTACACAGGACTCTCTTTGCCCCTATATCACATACTCCCTCATAATTGGAAGTCTTCCTTTGCTCCCAGCCAGCAGGAGTTGGGTGGGGGGGAAGGGAAGATGAATATATGCTACTGGTTGGACCGCCATCAAAGCCCAACTGCACCAGCCTTCGACACCCCCTGCCTCCCCACACCTCGGCAACATTTCTCTTGACATACCTTGAATACTGCTGTTACGTGGCCAGTCATGGGATGGTCCTTTTTCTTCTACTCTGGTGGTTGGCTGTTCTCAATGCTATGTAGCATTCACTCCTGTAGGAGCCGCGCTGTTTAGGCCCCTAGGCTCCTTCTCAGTAGATTCACCCACAGCCAGGTACCAGTCACTCTCTTGGCTCACTAATCAGTTTAGGGGTATGCTTTTCTGATGCTTTATTGTGGAACTTGAACATATAGGGTAATTGTGGGATACTCCAGTAACTTTAAGAACTCAAGGACACTAATCTTCCTCCAGGAATCTGAGCAAAGCCCTTGCCTACAGCCATTTTTGGACTAAGGTTTACCAGGACACCATGAACAATGTCCCTTTGAGCAAAGCTGGCTGTAGCATAAGAGGGATAGTAGCAGCAGACTGTCTCAGGGATCTCTCACACCAGTCTGTACTCACTAATGTTCTTAGATAATTGGATGCCTCCAATCCAACAGTCCTGAACCCCAGAAAAGGTCCCTCAGTCAGCTCCAGTGAATTTCAGCAGAATAGGCCCCCTAGGTAGCATAGCTTGGGCTGCATAAGCAGCAGACACATGGCAGGCCTGCCCGGAAGGACAGTAGCCCTCCAGGCTGGGATTTCCTCCTCCTGGACAAGAATCCTTCTGTTCTAAGACACTGGATATTTATGCTCCCTCCCAGCCACCATCTGGGCAACACTCCCCAGGGATTGGCCAGGGATGCATAAATATTCAGCTGCAGATATGACTCTCCCAGTCCAGTATCCTCTAGAACTCTTCCAGACAGACAGGAGGAAGCAGTCAACCCTTCAGCCAGTGAAACACAGAACAAATTAATCACGTGCAGCCCAACTGACTACAGTGAGCCCAGAACTAAATGTACCTAACCTAGCACCTATCTACAGCTATGTAGAAAACTACTCGTTATGACATCAGTACTGCTCTCCTAAGTGACTCCAGGCCAATGTGATGACACACTCTCTGGGATTATGTCCATGACTTTCTTGGCCCGCAGGAAGTGACCCAACCCAGTAAAGGTGCTGGTTGTGTCTGTTGGGACTTTACCATTTTTGGGGGGCTTGATCTAACTTAATTTTAATTTTGGCCTTTGAGGGAGAGGTTGCCGACTGCTGGAGGGTTTATTGATGCTGGTTGCTGGGAGATTTGTTGTTGCTGCTGGGGGGTCTAATGTTGCTGGGGTGGATTCTTTGTTGCTGGAGATGGTATTTTGCTGTGGGTAGTCCATTGTTGCTGTGTGTGGGAGTCTATTGTTGTGTGGGGATCTATTGTTGCTAATGTGGGGTCTGTTTGTTGCTGCAGGGGATCTCTTGTTGCTTGAGTGGGGTCTGTTGTTGCTGTAGTAGGATCCATTGTTTCTGTGTGTGTCTGTGGGGGGGTCTATTGTTGTGGGGGGATCTATTGTTGCTAGTGTGGGCTCTATTTATTGCTGAAGGGGATCTCTTGTTGCTTGAGTGAGGTTTGTTGTTGATGTGGTAGGATCCATTGTTGCTGTGTGTGTGGGGGAGGTCTATTGTTGTGTGGGGATCTCTTGTTGCTTGAGTGGGATCTGTTGTTGCTGTGGTAGGATCCATTGTTGCTGTGCGTGTGTGGGGAGTCTATTGTTATGTGGGGATCTATTGTTGTTGGGGGTGGGGTCGATTTGTTGCTGCAGGGGATCTCTTGTTGCTTGAGTGGGGTTTGTTGTTGCTGTGGTATGAACGATTGTTGGGGTCTGTGTGTGTGTGTGGGGGGGGGTCTATTGTTATGTGGCGATCTATTGTTGCTTGAGTGGGGTCTGTTGTTGCTTGGTAGGATCCATTGTTGCTGTGTGTGTGTGTGGGGGGTCTATTGTTATGTGGGGATCTATTGTTGCTGGGGTGGGGTCTATTTGTTGCTGCAGGAGATCTCTTGTTGCTTGAATGGGCTCTATTGTTGCTATGGTAGGATCCATTGTTGCTGGACGAGTCTGCTGTTGTGTGGGGGATCTATTGTTGCTGGCTGTAGGGGCTCTATTGTACTGCTTTTATTGTTATCATAAACTCATTCATACAAATTATTTGGCACCACAAAATGATACTTGGCTCTGTATTCTCTAAAAGGGGCGGGACTGGGAGGTGAGTAGGGGGTGGAACCAAGTGACAGTGCTCAAAGGATGGTAGAGGGCGGAGACAAGGGGGACTCAGAAGGGGCGGAGTTCCTGCACCTATTCTCTGAGAACAAAAGTCCTGACAGCACGCATTTCAAAACAGTGAAATATCAGGAATTTGGGCTTACAGAGTGACTAGTTGCCACTTTGTTAACCGACTTGAACAAAAAGAACGTCACTTTGTTTGTTTATTTCCCATTTTTGAATGGAACAGACCAATCAGATTGTAACGTATTCTGTCAAATATACTGAATAATCCTAACTGTCCTGTAATGATAGTAATAATCAATTGATTTTTAATTGAAACATTTCTTCCAGAATCCATTTTGTTTGATCCTTCCACTGCTTTTTGTGGCCTTCTGGTCTCTCCGGACAGTCGCACCATCTCAACCACGGATGTGGTCCAAGATGTCCCCCAAAACGAAGAGAGATTTGACACCGAGCCTTGTGTCCTCTGTCAGGCCGCCTTCCAGTCAGGCACCCACTATTGGGAGACGGAGATTTTGGAGAGGAATGGAGAGTTCTGGTCTCTTGGGATAGCCAGCAAGTCAGTGAGGAGGACCGGAGGTCAAAGAGAATGTCCTGAAGCTTTGATATATGCCATTCGAGGAACAAGAGAAGGTTACTATGCTCTGTACACCCCACCAGTGCCCATTGTGTTTGAACCTGGGCGGATACAGAGAGTCGGGACTTACCTGGACTATGACCAAGGGAAGGTGTCTTTTTATGATGTGGACACTTACAGGCTCCTCCACACTTTCACTGAGAGGTTCTCCGAGCCTGTCTATCCATTTTACTATGTCGGACCAGGCATTGCTTTCTCTTTAAATCCATAGGGCTGTGAAACCAACGCTTCAGAGGGCGAGTCCACCCAAATCGAATTTAGTCTTTAGTGGGTGATGACCGAGTCAAGGTGGCCGTAGACCTATGGAAACTGAATGGGCAATGTCAGTCGGTGGATGTGACTCAAAGATGGTTAGGTAGACCTCCAGGATATGACATTAGGCACATGGAGGTTGTTTTACTAAAATGCAGGAGTGCAAAATCTGGTGCAGATGTGCATGGTGGCCAATCAGCTTCCAACTTCAGTTTGTTCAGTTAAACCCCCACCCAGGCGGTATTCCTGAGTGTAGCTTGGGGTTAACTTTCAGTACCAAAAGCGGTAACCCCGAGCTACACTCGGGAATACACTGCAGCATTGCTCTGGGATTCCCTCCAGCACTTACCTTGTCCTGCGCTCCCGCGATGTCCCCCCTGCAGCATCCCCAGCCATCTCCTCCAACCAGGGGCAGACTGACAACTCATGGGGCCCGTGGGCAATAGGGGATCATGGGGCCCCTGTGTCCTTGCCCAAACTCAAAAAAGCCTATGAAAAAGGTAGCAGGGGCATCTCATGGGGCCCCCTACTGACCCCGGGCCCTCTGGCAGTGCCTGAGTTTCCAAATGGGGGCGCCATGGACATTCACTAAATACACTAAAATCACATAGTATAACATTCCTGTATCAAACCATTTCACATACATTTTGTCCCGAGTGCTTTGTCCGGCGCCCTGCCTACATTTTTACTGTTCTTTCTGCCTGGAAACTGAGAAATGTCCATGGCGTCCAAAAAGCGTCCCTTTAGGTCAAAAGCGGTTTTAGACCGGCTAGAGAACAGCGATAGTAAATCAGAACCACTTGCAGAATTGAGTGATAATGATTCGTGGGGGAAATTCGCCATCAGACACTGAAAACGATTCTGCGACTTTGCTCAGCGATGTGCGAACTTGGCGCTATATTTCACATTTCAGTGTTTTTGGTTTGATTATATTATTAAATTACATTTATTATTTTTATATTATTTTTTATGATTATTTATTATATTGGCCACTTGTAGTCTCCATTCGAACCCCATGTGAAAGGGTGACAACACCGTTGGACAATTGGGAGACAAGGTCAGAGTGTTGTCACCCTAAAACAGGAAGTGCCTGAACTGAGATCTTTATGTATTTTTTGAGATCACCAGGTGTCAAACTTAATGACAGCTGCAGACTTTAAAATATTGTAAATTATATTATATTACATTATGCTTTAGTTTGCTTTATACTTACTTTTTCCAGAAGTCTTCAAGATGGTCACGTGACATGCTGGTCCTCTCCACCTCTTCAATGGCATAGGGTAGTTCTGGATGATGCAGAGATTGGTGCTGATGTAATGAAGTAATTGCACCTATCTGTGTTACTAAACCCAGGACCCTGCATCAGGGACATCCCTAGGGTTGGTGTCACCTGGTGCGATAACACTTGGTATCAACCCTACGACGATCCCCGCAGGATGGATTGGATCTGCGGATTGAGCATAATGGATCGGACTCCGATCCATTATGCTCAGTCCGCAGATCCAATCCATCCTGCAGGAATCGTCAGCTTGCTTTAAAACTTACCTTTTGGTGGAGCAGGTCCAGTGTCACCCCGTGCGATAGGTGTCACCTGGTGCAGTCTGCAACCCCCGCACCTGCCTAGGGATGCCACTGCCCTGCATTCACTATATCCGCTCTCCCCGGACCCTGCATTCACTATATCTGGTCTCCCCAGGCCCTGCATTCACTATATCTGGTCTCCCCGGACCCTGCATTCACTATATCCGGTCTCCCCGGTCCCTGCATTCACTATGTCTGGTCTTCCTGGACCCTGCATTCACTATATCCAGTCTCCCCGGTCCCTGCATTCACAATGTCTGGTCTCCCCGGACCCTGTATTCAATATATCCGCTCTCCCCTGACCCTGCATTCACTATATCTGGTCTCCCAGGACCCTGCATTCACTATATCCGGTCTCCCCGGACCCTGCATTCACTATATCTGGTCTCCCTGGACCCTGCATTCACTATATCTGGTCTCCCAGGACCCCGCATTCACTATATCTGGTCCCCCCGGACCCTGCATTCACTATATCCGGTCTCCCTGGACCCTGCATTCACTATATCCGCTCTCCCTGGACTCTGCATTCACTATATCCGATCTCCTACAGTACACACAACATGGAAATGCAATTATTTTAGTAAATATAAACTGCTAAATACCTTTTCTCATCAGCAGTATATAGCAGTTTTGTGACTTCTATCACTGTCCAGCAAAACACTGGTTAAATCTAAAATATATATTGAATAACTCATGCGCTATGGTGAAAAAAACAAAAATAAAATAATATTGCTGTAGCCGCTAGTAGTGCACACAACCCATGTCTCAGTGGGACAAATATACAATCAAAGTGATATGAAAAATGCTGTGCTACATAAACAAACCATTAAACAAGGTGAAAAAATATATAAATAAATAATTATTAGAAGAAAAATAGAAATGGAAAAAATATTAATATTAAAATAGAAATATAGATTTATGAATAATATAAATATATATATATATATATTTATATGTTTTATATATATATATATATATATATATATACACACATACAGTTGCAAGAAAAAGTATGTGAACCCCTTGGGATTACGTGGAGTTTTGCATGAATTGGGCATAAAATGTGCTCTGAACGTCATCTAAGTCACAACAATAGAAGAACACAGTCTGCTGAACATAATACTACACAAACATTAGATGTTGCCATGGTTTAATTGCACATAACATGTAAACATTCACAGTGCAGGGAGGAAAAAGTATGTGAACCTTTGGACTTAATAACTGGTTGACCCTCCTTTGGCAGCAATAACCTCAACCAAACGTTTCCTGTAGTTGCAGATCAGACCTGCACAACGATCTGGAGTCATTTTGGACCACTCCTCTTCACAAAACTGTTTCAGTGTAGCAATATTCTTGGGATGTCTGGTGTGAATCGCTCTCTTAAGGTCATGCCACAGCATTTCAATCGGGTTGAGGTCAGGACTCTGACTGGGCCACTCCAGAAGGCGTATTCTGTGCTGTTGCAGCCATTGTTTTGTTGAATTACTTGTATCCTTTGGGTCATTGTCCTGTTGCATCACCCCTCCTCTGCGGAGCTTCAGTTGGCGGACAGATGGTCGTACGTTTTCCTGCAAAATGTCTTGATAAACTCTGGAATTCATTTTCCCATCAATGACAACAATCCGTCCCGGCCCTGAGGCAGCAAAGCAGCACCAAACCATGATGCTCCCTCCGCCATGTTTCACAGTGGGGATGAGGTTTTGATGTTGGTGTGCTGTGCCTTTTTTTCTCCACACATAGTGTTGTGTGTTCTTCCCAAACAACTCAATCTTGGTTTCATCTGTCCACAGTATATTTTGCCAGTAGTGCTGTGGAACATCCAGGTGCTCTTTTGCAAACTTCAAACGTGCTGCAATATTCTTTTTGGACAGCAATGGCTTCCTCCGTGGTGTCCTCCCATGTACTCCATTCTTGTTTAAAGTTTTCCTTATTGTAGATGTGTCAACAAAAATGTTAGCATGTGCCAGAGATTTCTGTAGGTCTTTAGCTGACACTCTTCTTTACCTCATGCAGCATTCTGCGCTGTGCTCTTGCAGTCATTTTTACAGGACGACCACGCCTAGGGAGAGTAGCAACAGTGCTAAACTTTCTCCATTTGTAGACAGTCTGTCTTACCGTGGACACAGGAACATCAAGGCTTTTGGAGATACTTTTGTAACCCTTTCCAGCTTCATGCAAGTCAACAATTCTTGATCGTAGGTCTTCTGAGAGCTCTTTTCTGCGAGGCATGGTTCACATCAGACAGTGCTTCTTGAAACCAGTAAACCCAAAACAGGTGTGTGTTTTTTAAGGGCAGGACAGCTGTCAGCAACACATCCAATATCATCACACTGATTGGAGTCAAGGTTGGCTCACTCCTGGCTCCAATTAGCTCTGGGAGAAGTCATTAAGCTAGGGCCTCACATACTTTTTCCTCCCTGCACTGTGAATGTTTACATGTTACGTGCAATTAAACCATGGCAACATCTAATGTTTGTGTAGTATTATGTTCAGCAGACTGTGTTCTTCTATTGTTGTGACTTAGATGACGTTCAGAGCACATTTAATGCCCAATTCATGCAAAACTCCACGTAATCCCAAGGGGTTCACATACTTCTTCTTGCAACTGTACATGTAGCCTCTACAAACATTTGCAGATATATATATATATATATATATATATATATCGTAACCACAAAAAATAAAAATATATAAAAATATTTTAAGTATGAAAAAACCAAGTTCAATCAATGAAGTGTTCATTCAGTGACCCTTCCTTTGGATAATGAAAATATGTGAATCTGTCATCAATTTCCGTGCAAAGACATCCTCCACCATATATCTGCTCCCCTCACGCGGTGTGACCTCACATTGTACAATGTTACGATCTAACTGCACTTTTGGTCCCAGATGGACTCAGAAGATCAGCTTGCTGAATGAAGACTCCAAAGTAAGCTCCCTCCTGATGAGCGTCTTTGTATCAGCCGTATTCCTCATTAAAAAGAACTCCACATACAGTAGTGCTTTATCCTTATAAACTTTTATTCATCAATTAAAACATATGAAATACTCTCACGTTCCGGAGGTGTATTTTGCACCAGGCATGATGAAGATCCCATGATGTACTGATTAAACACTAGATGGCAGTATCATCTCAGCAGCAGAGTCCTGTACATGCTCAAAACAGACACCATCCGTCCTAAAATGCAAAGCAAAGCACGGGCCCACTCAATGAATGCTATTGCCTGCTGTAATGCCGTTTCAAGAGCCGTTTGTAGAGTACTACAGGTCGCTATCTCGATGAATGGCAATGTTGTGACGTCATCCGCACACTCCTCCCCGATGCGTTTCGTCACTAGTCTCGTGACTTTATCAAGGGGATACGCAAACTCCAATCTGGCTTCCAATATGTTTCTGTGTCAGCAGTGGGGTCCTCCTGGGTCTACTACCATATTTCTGTGTCAGCAGTGGGGTCCTCCACCATAGCGTCCCTTTTCATTCAGATGGGACATATAGTGCGAGCCGACACAGTTGTACCCTGTGCCTCAAGGTCGGCTTGGAGTTGTCTGGAAGTTGATCGAGGTTCTTTAGCCACCATTCGAACAATCCTTTGTTGCAATCTTTCGATCAATTTTTCTCTTCCATCCACATCCAGGGAGATTAGCTACAGTGCCATGGGCTGTAAATTTATGGACAATGTTGTGCACAGTGGACACAGGAACATTGAGAGCTCTAGAGATGGACTTGTAACCTTAAAGTTGTTCATGCTTTTCCACAATTTTTGCTCTCCAATCCTCAGACAATTCTTTGCTGCTCATATATATATATATATATATATATATATATATTCATACATCTATATTTTTATTTTAATAATATTTTTTCACTACTATTTTTCTTCTAATAATTATTGATTTATATATTTTTTCACTTAGTTTAATGGTTTGTTTATGTAACACAGCATTTTTTCATTTCACGTTTTGAAAGCACTGGTCAAAGCTTGTAGGAGGAGTTTTCATTCTGTTCTAGGAGGATGCAAAACCGCTGACCTCTGTCTGGACTGTGCTGATTGGCCCTGTGCTGATCACATGCATTTTCCCAAGAAAAAAAAATTCTCTAGCAATACACACCAAACTGAGCATGTGCATGCCTACGGTTCAGTCTGGAGATAAAAGGTGGTCACTTGAAAAAGGGGAGGAACAGAGAAGACAGGATTAAACAGCCTTTTTACACAATGCAGAGGATTAACCCCTTAGGTTCCACAGTGAGTATAACAAGCATGCTTTTCTGCATATACAGACTGATTGTACTGTTGTGGGTTTAGTAATACTTCAATTTTAGAGCACAGGATGTGGTGGTGACACCTCTTTAAGATGCAGGTCCATGACACCCTGCACTCACATGACACCCTGCACTCACATGACACCCTGCACTCACATGACACCCTGCACTCACTGTATCTCCTCAGTCTTGTGGGTTGAATAATACTGGGCATCAAGGAACCAGGATGTCTGAGGACATCTTGTGGCGAAAAAGGATTACTGCAGGGGACAGCCCCAAATGAGTATTGCCTGAGCTGCCTTTTCATTGTAAGCACCTGCTGGGTGAATATTCTTTCTCTGAACATATGGGAGCCCCTATCTCCCACCCCACTCTGGGGGGGGGGGGGTTGGCTATGACACTAACTGTCTTATTTCCCATCCCACTCTGGGGGGGAGGTTGGTTTGGCTATGACACTAACTGTCTTATCTCCCATCCCACTCTGGGGAGGGGGTAGCTATGAAGCTAACTGTCTTACTGTCTTATTTCCCATCCCACTCTGGAGGGGCGGTTTGGACCCCCCCTCCCCCTCCCTTATCTATGCCCCTGCTACATGGAGCATTAATTATTGCTATTAAATATGGAGCAGCAGGACAGCACGACGGATGAATGCCCCAGTAGGTGTGCACTCGCTGAAAATACACTTTAGTTTCCCTTTAAACTATGCGGCGACGAGGCTGCTTGTTTTGCAGCGGGGGCTCTCCCTTCAGGAGTGAGGGGCGTAGGAGCGCATTGCTCACACAGCGTAAACTATACAATTGAATAAAAATAAGTTACGAGCAGAATCTGCGCTAAATTATTCAGCGAGCCAGCGGGGGTCCCACCGCAACAAGCCGAGAATTGTTATTATACACATGTGGGACCGGCAGCTTTTTATAGATCGACGTTTTCGTCTCTGTTAAACTTTAATGCGCTCCGTCCTTTGTGTTTGACCTTTTTGCTGATAAAGTTCTTTTAAAAAAAAAGCCTTCGAAACATCAAAGAGGCAATTTTATGGTCAGTTTTCACTGAGATGCGCTCAGTAAGGCGAACAAAACGATCCGGCGATTCGGGTCGCAGAGGGGTCAGTCCTGCAGCTTCACCGACTTTATTCTTTCAGTTGGATTTTGTTTAAGAGACTCTTCCACTTCCGGCATTCTGAGTCCAGGGACCAGGGGCGGACTGACAACTCATGGGGCCCCCGGGCAATAGGGGATCATGGGGCCCCTGTGTTCTTGCCCAAACTCAAAAAAGCCTATGAAAAAGGTACCAGGGGCATCTCATGGGGCCCCCTACTGACCCCGGGCCCTCAGGCAGTGCCCGACTTTCCAAATGGTCAGTCGGCCTCTGCCATAGACTGAGCCAGCGGGGTCACCCAACTCCAGGGACCGAGCCAGCGGGGTCACCCAACTCCAGGGACCGAGCCAGCGGGGTCACCCAACTCCAGGGACCAAGCCAGAGGGGTCACCCAACACCAGGGACCAAGCCAGCAGGGTCACCCAACTCCAGGAACTGAGCCAGCGGGGTCACCCAACTCCAGGGACCGAGCCAGCGGGGTCACCCAACTCCAGGGACCGAGCCAGCGGGGTCACCCAACACCAGGGACCGAGCCAGCAGGGTCACCCAACGCCAGGGACCGAGTCAGCGGGGTCACCCAACTCCAGGTACCAAGCCAGAGGGGTCACCCAACTCCAGGGACCGAGCCAGCGGGGTCACCCAACTCTAGGGACCGAGCCAGCGGGGTCACCCAACCCAACCCTCAGTCTGCTGCCATGTGCGTTGCAGCACCCTTTCCTGCCCAGTCCTGGCAGACTTTTCACTGGGTCTTTACGCGGGGGCGTGGGATGGGGGGTGAGAATAGGACACACCTCCCAATTCATTGATCACTGCGATTGGCTGTTGCAATGGTCACACAATCAGGAACCATGTTGGTGCATTGGTCTGCCCATTATGAGGGGTTCCCACCATCCCTGTGCTGAGTTCCCGGGTCTGTACACCTGCTGTGCACATTATGAGGGGTTCCCACCATCCCTGTGCTAAGTTCCCAGGTATGTACACTTGCTGTGGCCATTATAAGGGGTTCCCACCATCCCTGTGCTGAGTTCCTGGGTCTGTACACCTGGTGTGGCCATTATGAGGGTTCCCAGCATCCCTGTGCTGAGTTCCCTGGTATCTACACCTGCTGTGGTCATTATGAGGGGTTCCCACCTTCCCTGGGCTGAGTTCCCGGGCCTGCACACCCGCTGTGCCCATTCTGAGGGGTTCCCACCATCCCTGTGCTGATTTCCCAGGTCTGCACACCCGCTGTGCCCATTATGAGGGGTTCCCACCATCCCTGTGCTGAGTTCCCGGGTCTGCACACCCGCTGTGCCCATTATGAGGGGTTCCCACCATCCCTGTGCTGAGTTCCCAAGTCTGCACACCCGCTGTGCCCATTATGAGGGGTTCCCACCATTCAACAGAAAACTAAAGTTGTATACTATTAGAATTCTAGATGTAATCAAGGTACCACACCCTCAGCAATCACTTTATAGGACTCCCCATCCTACAGGACTTTTAAGGAACTTTATGTAGTTTTTATTCAACAATTTAAAACCTGGAGATAAAATATTCTCTGCTGCTCATTGTACAAACATCTCAGGAATCCTTCATTCATCCCCGATCTCCCAATACATTCCTATACAGATCATTCATTAATACACATTTCCATAGTAGACGTGTGGTGGGAAATCACGCGCTCCTCTGACCTGCACCCACTTCTTCAGGAAAAGGGATCAATGTCTGCACTACAGATCAGGAAACATTATCAGCAGATTACAAATGATCTCATACAGAGGTGATCCACCCAGCAAAGAAATACTGAAAGTGTTAGTAAACCCACAACAGTTAAATCAGTCTGTATATGCAGCAAAGCATGCTTGTTATACTCACTGTGGGACCTAAGGGGTTAATCCTCTGCATTGTGTAAAAATGCTGTTTGATCCTGTCTTCTCTGATCCTCCCCTTCTCCTACTGTCTCCAATCCATCTGCTGATAGAACAGAGCCTTGGGGGCAAGCTGCCACATGCTCAGTTTGGTGTGTATTGCTAGAGTTTTTTTTCTTTGGTAGAGTGCATGTGATCAGCACAGGGCAATCAGCACTGTCCAGACACAGGTCAGGGGTCATGCAGCCTCATAGGACAGTCAGAGGAGAATAAAAACTGAGGGGTTCCATATGCCAACCAATCACGGGGTGAGATTCATTTTTGTATACAGTAAGGGAGGGTTATAACCTCTGCCAGCTTTTTTTGCCATCTGCGTTTCATTGGGGAGAAGAAATCCCTCCAAAGTGAAGGAATCCCCACTGGAAGTTTTCCCTTCTTTTCCTGTTCTGGTGGCAACCCAAAATTTGGGATTTTTTTCCCTTTTGAGGATTTATTTATTATAGGTACTTGTACAACTCTGTCAATTTACATATACAGGTGAAACTCAAAAAAATAGAATATGGTGCAAAAGTTCATTTATTTCAGTAATGCAACTTAAAAGGTGACACTAATATATGAGATAGACTCATTACATGCAAAGCAAGATAGTTCAAGCCGTGATTTGTCATCATTGTGATGATTATGGCTTAGAGCTCATGAAAACCCCAAATCCACAATCTCAGAAAATGAGAATATTGTGAAAAGGTGGAATATTCTAGGCTCAAAGTGTCCCACTCTAATCAGCTAATTAAGCCATAACACCTGCAAAGGGTTCCTGAGCCTTTAAATGGTCTCAGTCTGGTTCAGTAGGAATCACAATCATGGGAAAGACTGCTGACCTGACACCATCATTGACACCCTCCATAAGGAGGGAAGCCTCAAAAGGGAATTACAAAAGAAGTTGGATGTTCCCAAAGTGCTGGATCAAAGCACATTAATAGAAAGTTATGTGGAAGGGAAAAGTGTGGAAGAAACGGTGCACAAGCAGCAGGGATGACCGCAGCCTGGAGAGGATTGTCAGGAAAAGGCCATTCAAAAGTGTTTGGGACTTTCACAAGGAGTGGACTGAGGCTGGAGTCAGTGCATCAAGAGCCACCACACACAGACGGATCCTGGACATGGGATTCAAATGTCGTATTCTTCTTGTCAAGCTGCTCCTGAACAACAAACAACGTCAGAAGCGTCTTACCTGGGCTAAAGAAAAACAGACCTGGTCTGTTGCTCAGTGGTCCAAAGTTCTCTTTTCTGATGAGAGCAACTTTTGCATCTCATTTGGAAACCAAGGATCCAGAGTATGGAGGAAGACTGGAGAGGCCCAAGGACCCCGAGTATGGAGGAAGAATGGAGAGGCCCAAGGACCCCGAGTATGGAGGAAGAATGGAGAGGCCCAAGGACCCCGAGTATGGAGGAAGAATGGAGAGGCCCAAGGACCCCGAGTATGGAGGAAGAATGGAGAGGCCCAAGGACCCCGAGTATGGAGGAAGAATGGAGAGGCCCAAAGACCCCGAGTATGGAGGAAGAATGGAGAGGCCCAAGGACCCCGAGTATGGAGGAAGAATGGAGAGGCACAAGGACGCCGAGTATGGAGGAAGAATGGAGAGGCCCAAGGACCCCAAGTATGGAGGAAGAATGGAGAGGCCAAAGGACCCCGAGTATGGAGGAAGAATGGAGAGGCCCAAGGACCCCGAGTATGGAGGAAGAATGGAGAGGCACAAGGACCCCGAGTATGGAGGAAGAATGGAGAGGCCCAAGGACCCCGAGTATGGAGGAAGAATGGAGAGGCACAAGGACCCCGAATATGGAGGAAGAATGGAGAGGCACAAGGACCCCGAGTATGGAGGAAGAATGGAGAGGCCCAAGGACCCCGAGTATGGAGGAAGAATGGAGAGGCACACACTGCAAGATGCTTGAAGTCCAGTGTGAATTTTCCACAATCTGTGTTGATTTGGGGAGCCATGTCATCTGGTGTTGGTCCACTGTGCTTCATTAAGTCCAGGGTCAACGCAGCCGTCTACCAGGAGATTTTGGAGCACTTCATGCTTCCTTCCGCAGACGAGCTTTATGGGGATGCTGACTTCATTTTCCAGCAGGACTTGGCACCTCCCACACTGCCAAAAGCACCAAAACCTGGTTCAATGACCGTGGGATTACTGTGCTTGATTGGCCAGCAAACTCACCTGACCTGAACCCCATAGAGAATCTATGGGGCATTGCCAAGAGAAAGATGAGAGACATGAGACCGAACAATGCAGAAGAGCTGAAGGCCGCTATTGAAGCATCCTGGTCTTCCATAACACCTCAGCAGTGCCACAGGCTGATAGCTTCCATGCCACGCCGCATTGAGGCAGTAATTGCTGCAAAAGGGGCCCCAACCAAGTACTGAGTACATATGCAGCTTCTACTTTTCAGAGGTCCGATATTGTTCTATGTACAATCCTTGTTTTATTGATTGCATGTGATATTCTCATTTTCTGAGATTGTGGATTTGGGGTTTTCATGAACTGTAATCCATAATCATCACAATGATGACAAATCACGGCTTGAACTATCTTGCTTTGCATGTAATGAGTCTCTCATATATTAGTTTCACCTTTTAAGTTGCATTACTGAAATAAATCAACTTTTACACGATATTCTAATTTTTCGAGTTTCACCTGTATATTGTACATTCACATCCAGGGGCAGACTGACCATTTGGGCACCCGGGCGCTGCCCAAGGGCCTGGGGTCAGTAAAGGGCCCCATGAAATGCCCGTTACCTTTTATAGGCTTCTTTTGGGTGTGCTTTGAGTTTGGGCAAGGACACAGGGGCCCCATGATCCCCTATTGCCCAGGGGCCCCATGAGTTGTTAGTCTGCCCGTGTTCACATCAGTCTCTAACCCTCAAGGGGCGTACAATCTAAGGTCCCTAACTCACATTCAAACACATACTAGGGCCAATTTAGAGCCAAATACCTACCAGCATGTCTTTGGAGTGTGGGAGGAAACTGAAGTAACCTGGAGAAAACCCACGCAGGCACAGGGAGAACATGCAAACTCCAGGCAGGTGGTGCCATGGTTGGGATTCAAACCAACGACCCTGTTACTGCCAGGTGGACGTGCTAACCATTGTGATAGTGATAAACAGGACAAATATAGAGGTGGAATCTCCCTAACGGGGCCACAGATAGCAAAACAAACCTGACAGGGGGTCTAATCCCTCTCTGTGTCATCCAAAATGAAAAAAAGTTGCTTTTAGAGTCCAGTCACACTTGTGCGACTTGCCATGTGACTGTGGGGTCCAAAGTCGCATGCAGGGGCGGACTGACCATTTGGAAACTCGGGCACTGCCCGAGGGCCGGGGGTCAGTAGGGGGCCCCATGAGATGCCCCTGGTACCTTTTTCATAGGCTTTTTTGAGTTTGGGCAAGGATGCAGGGGCCCCATGAACTCCTATATCCCGGGGGCCCCATGAGTTGTCAGTCCGCCTCTGGTCGCATGACAAGTCGCACCCCATTTCCCAATGAGTATCATGCAAATCTGCACGACTTGAAGTTGCAGTGACTTGAAAGTAGTTCCTGTGCTACTTTGGTACAACTTTAGTCCAGTGAATGTAAAGTGAAGTGAAGTCTGATCCGAATGAATTCAAATCAAAGTCGCACTGCAAGTCGCATCAAAGTCGCACTGGAAATCGCACGACTTTGGAGACGCGCCAATGTGAACGGAGCCTTAGTTATACTTTGAACTTGGGGTGAAGAGCCAAAGATACACCTTCAAGTCCTGAGAGTTTACAGTGAGGGTCGGTTCACACCACATGCAGTCCAGTGCGTTTATTTTTGCATCAAAACCGCATGGATAATAGGTGATATGGTTTCCAATGGCATAGTTCACACCAGTGGGGTCAGGTCTAATGCGTTCCGGTTCCAGAAAAAAAGTAGAACATGCTGCATTTTTTCAGTACTGAATTGTACCGAAACGCGGTAAAACGCATCAGAGATTCACTAAAACGCACCGAGACGCATGTAAATGCATGTCAAGCACTTGGACATTCATTCATTTCATTGCCCATAATAATAATTTATTCCAGACATGAATGAATTGACATTCAAGCGTTAATGTGCATTTAGATGCGTTTACATGCATCAATAATGTTTTCTGCTAAAATGCTGCTGCTCCTGGCCAAGCTGGCAGTGTATTTTTTTTTTGCCTCTAAACTCCTCTAAATGCCTGTGTCTGCATGGACACATAGGCAGTGGTGTCCCTAGGCAGGTGCAGGGGGTGCGCGCCGCACCGGGTGACACCTACCGCACGGGGTGACACCAGACCTGCTCCACAAAAAGGTAAGTTGTAAAGCAAGCCGACAATCCCCGCAGGATGGATGGGATTTGCGGACTGAGCATAATGGATCGGAGTCCGATCCATTATGCTCCCCAATCTGCAGATCCGATCCATCCTGCGGGGATTGTTGGCATGCAACTTATATGGGGTGACACCGGACCCGCTCCACGAAAAGGTAAGTTGTAAAGCAAGCCGACGATCCCCGCAGGATGGATGGGATTTGCGGACTGAGCATAATGGATCGGAATCCGATCCATTATGCTCCCCAACCCGCAGATCCCATCCATCCTGCGGGGATCGTCGGCATGTAACCTATACAGGGTGACCCGCTCCAAGAAAAGATAAGTTGTAAAGCAAGCCAACAATCTCCGCAGGATGGATCGGATCTGTGGATTGGGGAGGATAATGGATTGGACTCCGATCCATTATGCTCAATCCGCAGATCCGATCCATCCTGCGGGGATCGTCGGCATGAAACCTATATGGGGTGTCACTGGACCCGCTCCACAAAAAAGTAACTTGTAAAGCATGCCGATGATCCCTGCAGGATGGATCGGATCAGCGGATTGAACATAATGGATTGGCGTCCGATCCATTCTACTCAATCCGCAGATCCGATTCACCCTGCGGGGATCATCAGAGGGGGTGTCACCAAGTGTTATCACACCGGGTGACACCAACCCTAGGGACGCCCAGAGGCGGACTGACCATTCAAGCACTTGGGAAATGCCTGAGGGCCCGGGGTCAGTAGGGGGCCCCATGAAATGCCCCTGGTACCTTTTATAGGCTTTTATTGGGTGTGCTTTGAGTGTGGGCAAGGACACAGGGGCCCCATAATTCCCTATTGCCTGGGGGCCCCATGAGTTGTCAGTCCTCCCCTGGGGATGCCCATGCACATAGGCACATAGAGGCAGAAAGAAATGAAATCGATTTATCTGCTCTAGCCTACTACATGCCACATGCAATGCCCAATTATCACAGCAGCCAATGAGAATCCACCATTTGGACTGCTTAAACTGGGCTGTGATTGGCTGTTGGGGGTTGTACACTTTGCTCCCCGCGTTCCTCTATGCATTGTCTGAAGGAGTGAGCTCCGGGGAGCTGCCAGATTCCTTCCAGTTAATAAATAACTCAAAATCACAAAAATGTAAATAGGTTCTGGAGGTCAATGGCGGGCAACGAGCGGAGCGACGCAAATATTCCCAGAGCGGGGTGCGTCTCCGGTGTGAGCGCGGCTTTATTAGTGAGTGTTTATAACAACAACTGGAGGTTCAAAAATTGAATTCTGTAGGTTAGCAAAATATACAAATAAGTATACGCTGTTATGTGTTCAGTGAATATCTGAAATGTTACTAAACCCCCAACAATACAATCAGTCTGTATATGCAGGAAACCATGCTTGTTGTACTCACTGTGGGACCTAAGGGGTTAATCCTCTGCATTGTGTAATAAGGCTGTTTGATCTTGTCTTCTCTGATCCCCCCCTTCCTTTACTGTCTCCACTCCATCTGCTGATAGTACAGAAACTTGGGGCAAGCTGCACATGCTCAGTTTGGTGTGTATTGCTAGAGAGTTGTTTTTTTTTTTCCTTGGGAGAGTGCATGTGATCAGCACAGGGCCAATCAGTGCTGTCCAGACAGAATCAGGGGTTTTGCATCCTCCTAGAGCAGAAAGAAAACTCCTCCTACAAGCTTTAATCAGTGCCCCCGCTGGACACTGATAGAAGTCATCAGACTGCTATATACCGCTGATGAAAAAAGGTATTTAGCCGTTTATATTTACTAAAATATTTGCATTTCCATGTTCTGTGTACTGTGAGAGACCAGATATAGTGAATGCGGGGTCCGGGGAGAGCGGATATAGTGAATGCAGGGTCCGGGGAGAGTAAATATAGTGAATGCAGGGTCCGGGGAGACCAGATATAGTGAATACAGGATCCGGGGAGAGCGGATATAGTGAATGCAGGGTCCGGGGAGAGCGGATATAGTGAATGCAGGGTCCGGGGAGAGCGGATATAGTGAATGCAGGGTCCGGGGAGAGCGGATATAGTGAATGAAGGGTCCGGGGAGACCGGATATAGTGAATGCAGAGTCCAGGGAGAGCGGATATAGTGAATGAAGGGTCCGGGGAGAGCGGATATAGTGAATGCAGGGTCCGGGGAGACCAGATATAGTGAATGAAGGGTCCGGGGAGACCAAATATAGTGAATGCAGAGTCCAGGGAGAGCGGATATAGTGAATGCAGGGTCAGAAGAGACCAGATATAGTGAATGAAGGGTCCGGGGAGACCAAATATAGTGAATGCAGTGTCCAGGGAGAGCGGATATAGTGAATGCAGGGTCCAGGGAGAGCGGATATAGTGAACGCAGGGTCCGGGGAGACCAGATATAGTGAATGCAGGGTCCGGGGAGACCAGATATAGTGAATGCAGGGTCCGGGGAGACCAGATATAGTGAATGCAGGGTCCGGGGAGACCAGATATAGTGAATGCAGGGTCTGGGGAGACCAGATATAGTGAATGCATGGTCCGGGGAGACCGGATATAGTGAATGCAGGGTCCGGGGAGACCGGATATAGTGAATGCAGGGTCCGGGAGACCAGATATAGTGACTGCAGGGTCAGGGGAGACCAGATATAGAGAATGAAGGGTCCGGGGAGACCAGATATAGTGAATGCAGGGTCCGGGGAGACCGGATATAATGAATGCAGGGTCCGGGGAGACCGGATATAGTGAATGCAGGGTCCAGGGAGACCAGATATAGTGAATGCAGGGTTCCGGGAGACCGAATATAGTGACTGCAGGGTCAGGGGAGACCAGATATAGTGAATGAAGGGTCCGGGGAGACCAGATATAGTGAATGCAGAGTCCAGGGAGAGCGGATATAGTGAATGAAGGGTCCGGGGAGACCGGATATAGTGAATGCAGGGTCAGAAGAGACCAGATATAGTGAATGAAGGGTCTGGGGAGACCAAATATAGTGAATGCAGTGTCCAGGGAGAGCGGATATAGTGAATGCAGGGTCCAGGGAGAGCGGATATAGTGAATGAAGAGTCCGGGGAGACCAGATATAGTGAATGCATGGTCTGGGGAGACCGGATATAGTGAATGCAGGGTCCGGGGAGACCAGATATAGTGAATGCAGGGTCCGGGGAGACCGGATATAGTGAATGCAGGGTCCGGGGAGAGCGGATATAGTGAATGCAGGGTCCGGGAGACCGGATATAGTGAATGCAGGGTCCGGGGAGACCAGATATAGTGAATGCAGGGTCCGGGGAGACCAGATATAGTGAATGCAGGGTCCGGGGAGACCAGATATAGTGAATGCAGGGTCCGGGGAGACCAGATATAGTGAATGCAGGGTCCGGGGAGAGCGGATATAGTGAATGCAGGGTCCGGGGAGAGCGGATATAGTGAATGCAGGGTCCGGGAGACCGGATATAGTGAATGCAGGGTCCGGGGAGACCAGATATAGTGAATGCAGGGTCCGGGGAGACCAGATATAGTGAATGCAGGGTCCGGGGAGAGGATATAGTGAATGCAGGGTCCGGGGAGACCAGATATAGTGAATGCAGGGTCCGGGGAGACCAGATATAGTGAATGCAGGGTCCGGGAGACCGGATATAGTGAATGCAGGGTCCGGGGAGACCAGATATAGTGAATGCAGGGTCCGGGGAGAGCGGATATAGTGAATGCAGGGTCCGGGGAGACCAGATATAGTGAATGCAGGGTCCGGGGAGACCAGATATAGTGAATGCAGGGTCCGGGAGACCGGATATAGTGAATGCAGGGTCCGGGGAGACCAGATATAGTGAATGCAGGGTCCGGGGAGACCAGATATAGTGAATGCAGGGTCCGGGGAGACCAGATATAGTGAATGCAGGGTCCGGGAGACCGGATATAGTGAATGCAGGGTCCAGGGAGAGCGGATATAGTGGGAGAGTGCTGCAGTTTGTCCACTATATGTGATTGACTAAATGCTGTGAAGTGACCCCGGATAGTATGTTAACATGATGTGACTGTAATGCCATCTTAAAGTAACATCAGTACACAGAACATGGAAATGCAATTATTTTAGTAAATATAACCTGCTAAATACCTTTTCTCATCAGCAGTTAGAGCAGTCTTGTGACTTCTATCATTGTCCAGCAGAGCTCTAGTTAAAGCTCGTAGGAGGAGCTTTTATTTTGGTCTAGGAGGATGCAGAACCCCTGACTTCTGTCTGGACAGTGCTTATTGGCCCTGTGCTGATCACATGCACTCTCCCAATAAAAAAAAACCTCTCTAGCAATATACACCTAACTGGGCATGTGCAGAGTGACTCCACACAATATGTCTTATCAGGAGCTAAGAGGGGAACACTGGAAGAAGGGGAGGATCAGAGAAGACAAGATCAAGCAGCCTTTTTACACAATGCAGAGGATTAACCCCTTAGGTTCCACATTGAGTATAACAAGCATGATAATTGTACTGCTGTGCGTTTAGTAACACTTTAAAACCAGTCAAGCTGCGTCAGGAAATTGAATTTGCGATATTTTCACAAATGGCGATTCACGCTCAGCATGGAGTTACTTTTCATTTTTCTGCAGTTGCAATTCCTGCGGTCCATATTGATCCCACTCCAGAAGTGAGGCTACGCCGCGTGTTCCAAGGGATGGTATATTATTCGGAGTCGATGATCTCCCAGGATGCCATCTCTTCCCAAGATGTAATCTAGACGGCGATAATAATATCTGTGTGACTCATGGGCTGCAGGCCTGGCGTGCCTCCCTCACACATCATCATTAGCGTCCCTGTTTAGACACGGCGTTATGTGAGATGATTGCTATTATCGCACAATTACACCTCATTTGCATGATGATGTTTACCACACAATGGGAAGTTGTGTTATGCGACTTCTCCATCAATATTACGTCCAATCCAGGCAGCAGATTCCAGGCAACTCTCCACGAGGGACATCTACTGGACACTGTACAGTACTGCACCTGCTTCTCTTCATTTATCCACATTAGAGCTGGAGGGGCTTTCATCTGTAGGTGTCGGGTCTGATTCTGCAGCCTGGAGACAACTTGGTTTCAGCAGCGAGAAAATGTCTAATCAATTCTTCCAGTCTATTTCTGTCTGTCTATCTATCTATCTATCTATCTATCTATCTATCTTTTCACTGACCCCCAATGTAAGGAGCATTCTTCTCACTGACCCCCAATGTAAGGAGCATTCTTCTCACTGACCCCCAATGTAAGGAGCATTCTTCTCACTGACCCCCAATGTAAGGAGCATTCTTCTCACTGACCACCAATGTAAGGAGCATTCTTCGCACTGATCCCAATGTAAGGAACATTCTTCCTACTGACCCCCAATGTAAGAAACATTCTTCCTACTGACCCCCAATGTAAGGAACATTCTTCCTACTGACCCCCAATGTAAGAAACATTCTTCCCACTGACCCCCAATGTAAGGAACATTCTTCCTACTGACCACCAATGTAAGGAGCATTCTTCCCACTGATCCCCAATGTAAGAAACATTCTTCCCACTGATCCCCAATGTAAGGAGCATTCTTCCCACTGATCCCCAATGTAAGGAACATTCTTCCCACTGACCCCCAATGTAAGGAACATTCTTCCTACTGACCACCAATGTAAGGAGCATTCTTCCCACTGACCCCCAATGTAAGGAGCATTCTTCTCACTGACCCCCAATGTAAGGAGCATTCTTCTCACTGACCCCCAATGTAAGGAGCATTCTTCTCACTGACCCCTAATGTAAGGAGCATTCTTCTCACTGACCCCTAATGTAAGGAGCATTCTTCCCACTGACCACCAATGTAAGGTGCATTCTTCCCACTGACCACCAATGTAAGGTGCATTCTTCCCACTGACCACCAATGTAAGAAACATTCTTCCCACTGATCCCCAATGTAAGGAACATTCTTCCTACTGACCCCCAATGTAAGAAACATTCTTTCCACTGATCCCAATGTAAGGAACATTCTTCCTACTGACCCCCAATGTAAGGGACATTCTTCCCACTGACCCCCAATGTAAGGAACATTCTTCCTACTGACCACCAATGTAAGGAGCATTCTTCCCACTGATCCCCAATGTAAGAAACATTCTTCCCACTGATCCCCAATGTAAGGAGCATTCTTCCCACTGATCCCCAATGTAAGGAACATTCTTCCTACTTACCACCAATGAAAGGAGCATTCTTCCCACTGACCCCCAATGTAAGGGATATTCTTCCAACTGACCACCAAGGTAAGGGGAATTCTTCCCACTGACCCCCAATGTAAGGAACATTCTTTCTACTGACCACCAATGTAAGGAACATTCTTCCTACTGACCACTAATGTAAGGGGCGTTTTCCCCACTGATCCCCAATGTAAGATGCATTCTTCCTACTGACCTCCAATGTAAGGGATATTCTTCCAACTGACCACCAAGGTAAGGAGCATTCTTCCCACTGATCACAAATGTAAGGAGCATTCTTCCCACTGATCACCAATGTAAAGAGCATTCTTCCCAATGACCCCCATGTAAGGCGCATTCTTCCCAATGACCCCCATGTAAGGAGCATTCTTCCCACTGACCCCCAATGTAAGGAGAATTCTTCTCACTGACAACCAATGTAAGGAGAATTCTTCTCTCTGACAACCAATGTAAGGGGCATTTTCCCCACTGGCCCCTATAGAATAATTATTACCAGGGGTTTCCTGAGACCTGAATGTTATTCTAGGGGTTCCTCCATGTTAAATAGATTAGGAATGGCTGATCTGATCTTTAACTCATCTATGGATTTCTCAACATGTTGCAGCTACCTAGCAATGTGTTACTAATGACATCTAGTGGACGCAGTTCAGCATGGCATCAGCCAATGACTGATCTGTGTACTGGCCCCATTGCACCAGGTCACAGTAGGTCTAATGACAATTGGAAACAATGGATGGCTTCCTTTCATGCCATCCATTGTATACAATTGTGTTGCTAGCTGTAATTGTTCACAGTGATCACATGGCACAAACAGGGCCAATCACAGCCTATCTGTGTCATGTGATTAGCTGTGGCTAATCACAGCTAATCACAGCAATACAAACTGAATGAATCAATTTTATTCAGTAAAATGCTTGTTTATAGCAATGAAATTCTTTGCTATAAGCAATCATAATGTCTAAAAAAAATTTCTGATAACTTCCTGAGAGTAGTACAAAGTTACTGTGGTAATAGTAGAAATATCTGGTCACAGTGTATTATAAAAAAAAATTCATAAAAAAAATAACAAAAGGAAAAAACTTTAAAAAATGTGAAAAACTGTCACCAGTCTGTGTCCCTGGTCACCGCCACACCAGTCATATGATGATGCTGTACTTCACTGGTGGCAGTATGTAAGAAAACAAATTGTGATTTTATTTTTTGATTTTTTTTCTTCATTTTCAAAAAATTATGAGAAAAAAATTACAACTTCAAAAAAATCACCATGCCTCTTACAAAACAGCTCAGACTGTCTACTTTCCAGAAAGGGGTTATTTGGGGAATATTTGTACTGTCCAGACATTTTTGGGCCTCAAGAAATGAGAAAGGGCGTCAGTACATCAGGAATGATCGCTTTTCAGATATATCCCGTAGTTTGTGAACTCTATAAATTTTTCTACAGACTAAATAATAAACACTGATTTGGGTTATTTTCACCAAAGTAATGTAGCACAATACATTTTGGCCTAAATATATGAAGTAAATAAACAAAGAAAAACAATTTTGGTCTTTTTATGTTTACAGTGGGGCAAAAAAGTATTTAGTCAGCCACCAATTGTGCAAGTTCTCCCACTTACAAAGATGAGAGAGGCCTGTAATTGGCATCATAGGTAGACCTCAACTATGAGAGACAAAATGAGAAAAAAAATCCAGACAATCACATTGGCTGATTTGGAAAGAATTTATTTGCAAATTATGGTGGAAAATAAGTATTTGGTCAATATGAAAAGTTCATCTCAATACTTTGTTATATATCCTTTGTTGGCAATGACAGAGGTCAGACGTTTCCTGTAAGTATTCACAAGGTTGGCACACACTGTTGCTGGTATGTTGGCCCATCCTCCATGCAGATCTCCTCTAGAGCAGTGATGTTTTGGGGCTGTCGCTGGGCAACACGGACTTTCAACTCCCTCCAAAGGTTTTCTATGGGGTTGAGATCTGGAGACTGGCTAGGCCACTCCAGGACCTTGAAATGCTTCTTATGAAGCCACTCCTTCATTGCCCGGGCAGTATGTTTGGGATCATTGTCATGTTGGAAGTCCCAGCCACGTTTCATTTTCAATGCCCTTGCTGATGGAAGGAGGTTTGCACTCAAAATCTCACGATACATGGCCCCATTCATTCTGTCCTGTACATGGATCAGTCGTCCTGGTCCCTTTGCGGAGAAACAGCCCCAAAGCATGATGTTGCCACCCCCATGCTTCACAGTAGGTATGGTGTTCTTTGGATGCAACTCAGCATTCTCTCTCCTCCAAACACGACGAGTTGTGTTTCTACCAAACAGTTCTATTTTGGTTTCATCTGACCATATGACATTCTCCGAATCCTCTTCTGGGCTCATCCAAATGCTCTCTAGCAAACTTCAGATGGGCCCGGACATGTACTGGCTTAAGCAGGGGGACACGTCTCGCACTGCAGGATCTGAGTCCCTGGCGGCATAGTGTGTTACTGATGGTAGCCTTTGTTACGTTGGTCCCAGCTCTCTGCAGGTCATTCACTAGGTCCCCCCATGTGGTCCTGGGATTTTTGCTCACCGTTCTTGTGATCATTTTGACCCCACGGGGTGAGATCTTGCGTGGAGCCCCAGATCGAGGGAGATTATCAGTGGTCTTGTATGTCTTCCATTTTCTAATTATTGCTCCCACAGTTGATTTGTTCACAACAAGCTGCTTGCCTATTGCAGATTGAGTCTTCCCAGCCTGGTGCAGGTCTACAATTTTGGTTCTGGTATCCTTCGACAGCTCTTTGGTCTTCACCATAGTGTAGTTTGGAGTGTGACTGTTTGAGGTTGTGGACAGGTGTCTTTTATACTGATAACAAGTTCAAACAGGTGCCATTGATACAGGTAATGAGTGCAGGACAGAGGAGCCTCTTAAAGAAGAAGGTACAGGTCTGCGAGAGCCAGAAATCTTGCTTGTTTGTAGGTGACCAAATACTTATTTTCCACCATAATTTGCAAATAAATTCTTTCCAAATCAGCCAATGTGATTGTCTGGATTTTTTTTTCTCATTTTGTCTCTCATAGTTGAGGTCTCCTTATGATGCCAATTACAGGCCTCTCTCATCTTTTTAAGTGGGAGAACTTGCACAATTGGTGGCTGACTAAATACTTTTTTGCCCCACTGTATTTAGCACATATACAAACCCCAGTGGTGATTAAATTCCACCAAGAGAAAGCTCTATTTGTGTAAAAAAAATGATAAAAATGTAGTTTGGGTACAGCGTTGCATGACTGCGCAATATAATAATAAAGTGCTTGTGAGCCACTAGGATTTACTGGGATTATGAAATTATACCATTTATATTACTATGGTACGCTGACACTGATACACACACTAAATGTGTAATATAACCAAAAAATTTAAAGTGCAATTATGTCGCGCTCCAAAAAATGTGCTTAATAAATCATAAAATACCTATACTAATGTGCTATAACCAAAAAACATTAATCAATCGAAATAAAATAAATATAAAAATATATAGGTAAATTCAAATAATATAAATTATTATAGTGATAGTCCCAAAGTCAATTCTTATATTCCAACAGGTGCTTTTTTTGCAAGAAAAGCACCAGTTGGAATAAATGAATTGACTTTGGGACTATCACTATATTCATTTATATTATTTTAATTTATATATTTTTATATTTATTTTATTTCGATTGATTCATTTTTTTTTGGTTATAGCACATTAGTATAGGTATTTTATGACTGTGCAATAGTGTGGGAGCGCTGAAAGCTGAAAATTGGTCTGGGCAGGAAGGGGGTATAAGTTCCAGATATTGAAGAGGTTAAACAGGACAATTTGCAGAATAAAATGCAGACTTTTTATCTGTTGTACTATTATCTATTTGTACACTAACACTGCTCCAAAAAAAAGAAAAAGTGTGTTTAGTTTAGTTTTGTTGCGTTTATTTGTTTAAGGATTGCGAAACAAGAAAAAATATTGTTGCAAGACAATATTCATGAAAAGAAAGCCTTGTTTGTACTTAAAAAAACAATATATGTATTACGTTGTTATCTTAAGTAATGACAAAGTTATCGCTGAATAAACAGGTCCATAGCGGAAATGTAAAAATTGCTGTGCTCCATAGCGGGTGAACAGGAGCGAGAGGTGTTAAAGGGGAACGCACCTACTGGCTGATGTGGCCAGGACAGTAATCTGTGGAGGATATCCTGACCCCCCCCCCCCATATAACCCTGGATGTAGGGGGCATGCACATTTCACCTCCAAAATGTTATAGGTTCATTATTTATGGTGAGGGCATATTTTGCATGGAGGGGGCTCACGTGTCTGAGTGGAATGTGACTTGCAGCACTGGAGTTGTGGTGTCACAAGTCTGATATATCTCCTTTTGGGAAGGAATACAGGAACTTAGAAGTCACAGAAGAACATTGCTTGTATTGCAGGGGTTTGATTTGATATTCATTTTAGTCACATAGATGCACATTATATTTATATTTCTGTAATTTGAGTCACTATATTGTCATATATCATTGCAGTTATTGAGTTTATTTGTGTACACAGTTGTGTCATTGTTTATTACATATCACTCAGTGTCTGTTATATAAATTATAGCTGTGCAGCTCTATACTTGTATTATAATGATTTAATACTGACATCTACTGGACATGGTGCAGTATAGAATCTGTCCTCTCTCTATCCTTCCATAGCGCGCACGCTCCCCCCCCCCCCTCCCTCTCTCTCTTTATCTATAGTATTATTATTATTGTAGTACAGGATTTATATATCTCTTTATCTATCTATATCTAGCTTTTCTGTCTGTCTGTCTGTCTCTCTATCTATCTATCTATCTATCTATCTATCTATCTATCTATCTATCTATCTACAATTTAAAAATAAATCACCATCAGTCCCACCCTGCAGGCCAGAGTACTTGGTGTCATTCTGGACTCCAATCTGTCCTTCCAGCCCCAAGTCCAATCTTTAACAAGCTCGTGCAGACTCCACCTCCGCAACATCGCCAAAATCCGCACGTTCCTAACCCCAGAAACCACTAAACAGCTCATCCACTCCCTCATCATATCACGACTCGACTACTGCAACTCCCTCCTCACTGGCCTGCCTCGCCACAGGCTATCCCCGCTTCAGTCGATCCTGAATATGGCAGCCAGACTCATTCACCTTTCCAACCGCTCCATTTCTGCCATCCTCCTCTGCCAATCCCTCCACTGGCTTCCGATTGCCCAACGGATCAAATTCAAAATCCTAACACTGACGTACAAAGCTGTCCACCATACTGCCCCGATCTACATCACTGGCAAGTACCGCCCAGCACGCACACTCCGCTCCTCACAAGACCTGCTTCTCTCTAGTTCCCTGGTCTCCTCCTCCCATGCCTGCCTCCAGGACTTCTCCAGGGCATCACCCATCCTCTGGAACTCCCTGCCCCAACCCATCAGATTATCACCTACTCTCCTCTCCTTTAGGCGCACCCTGAAAACCCATCTCTTCAGGGAAGCCTACCCCACCCTCTGCTAATTGCCGATCTCCTCCACTCTTCCTACCACTCCATCCCCCACAGCTATCTCCTCCTGTACCACTATCCCCTCCCTCCTAGATTGTAAGCTCCAAAGAGCAGGGCCCTCAATCCCCTCATGTATTGTATTGTATTGTTATTGTTCTGTCTCATGTATTGTCTCCCATTGTAATGTACAGCGCTGAGCGAACTATTGGAGCTTTATAAATACTGTATAATAATAATAATGTATACACGGTATTATATCATGTATTCTGTATGTATACAATGTATTATATCATGTATTCTGTATGTATACAATGTATTATATAATGTATTCTGTATGTATACACTGTATTATATAATGTATTCTGTATGTATACACTGTATTATATCATGTATTCTGTATGTATACAATGTATTATATAATGTATTCTGTATGTATACCATGTATTATATAATGTATTCTGTATGTATACAATGTATTATATAATGTATTCTGTATATATACAATGTATTTTTCTCTCCATTCAGAAGAGAAAGTAAACACATGGGTGGGCTGCACAGTAACTGATCACTGTTATAGCCAATCAGAGGCTATGACAGCGATCAGGTGACCCGGAGCCCTTGGTACCGATTGTTACTTGGAAAGCAGGGGCTCTCATTCTGTGTGAAATGGGCAAAACTGAATGTTCTTTAGGCTATTATCTTTTCTGAGAGAATGAGCTTTTCTAATGAGAATTTTTTAAAACACCACATTATGATGACTACATGCAGTTGAGGCACATAAGAAATACATACTATGTCTTAACAAGAGATACAATGTAACAATTCAGAGAACACTAGAGGGAATTAGTAAGCAATGGTTTAATTGCTAATTCCCTCTAGTGTTCTCTAGAATTGACATCTGCCTTTCCTATGCTCCTCAGCTCCATCTAGTGCCCATAATGCAGTATTTATTACTGCCCATAGTAAAAGAACATTCATTTGCAAGAGGAAAAAGCCTAAAGAACATTCATTTTTGCCAATTCACATAGAACAAATGTGTGTGCAGATTCACTGGATAAATGGCTATCTAAATTTTTTTTTATAAATAGGCCCCTAACACTGACCCCAACGTTCAGTGCAGCTAGTGCTCATGCACATGTTCCAGCACACAGACAAGCTCAGACTAGGAACCAACTCTCACTGACACATTGGCACATCTGTATGCAGCAGCGCACATTAGTGCACACGTCCACATGTGTTGGCGCATGCCCTTGCATGTCCAATCCTGGGACTGGGAGTGTAGATGCAGATCTGCTGGATGAATGGCTCCTAGGAGCCTAGCCATTCCATTATTATGCAAAATTTCAGAACACATTGGGTGTCGTCGCCCCTCCATGCATGCAATAAATCTGTGCCTGAGTTCTGACAATGCTCACTCTCCACTGGCGCATGGGGTCCAGCCTTTCTCCATCAATTTGTCTTTATCAGGACTTAACATCATCCATCAGGGATATCTGTGCCTGCCATTTACCAACGCCAAGGGTTAACAATCATGTGACTGCTGATGAACACTTAAAATGTGATATAAAATGGTTGTAAACCTCAGACATGAAATATGAACAAAGCATATCCCTCTATAGTGTACTTTTGTCTCAATCCAGAGCACTAAGTGTAATTTCTGTCTGCTGCCTGGCTTCTCTGTTATCAGTCACATTGGGCGGCTTTTGCCTGCACCAGGAGTTAAAAAAGTGAGGGAGAGAACTGCAGCACACAGCCTGTGATTGATATCCACAGCTTTGCTTATTCTCTGTAGTGTGTGTGTGTGTGGGGGGGGGGGCTTCCCTCCAATCAGGGCTCAGAGCTGTTGTCTCTGCAAAGACTTCAGATCCCCATCCTCAGCCGACAGAACTAAAGAGAAAGACGTTCCTCTTTGTGTTTTCAGAAAGATCTACAGAAGAAATGCAGTAGATAAACAGGTACAACTTATGTAGGCAGATGTGTTTAATCCCCTGTGTGTGCATCACCTGAGGCCAGTCACTTCACTGGGTATATGGAAGGAATTACAATCACTTAAAGGGCTGGTTCACATCAAATGCAGTCCAGTGTGTTTTTATTCTGCACCAAAAATGCATGAACAGGGTTTTCTATGGATTCTAATGGCCCTAGCTCACACCAGTGCAGTGCGATCCAATGCAGACCACAAAAGTAGAGCAAATCTGGAACGCAGCAAGATGCAGTAAAACCGCTCCAGAATACATATGTCCTGAATTGAGATGAAGGAAAAAAAGAGAAGAAAAAGCATAAAAAATGCACCAAAATGCAACAAAAAAGCACATGCGGAAACACATCCAGGACGCAGAAATCAAAGTATGAAGTAGCCCTAATGGCAATTAGACAGAGCCATGACCGAGCTCCTGCTGTGTTGTGTGACAGGGTGACAGAGCCATGACCGAGCTCCTGCTGTGTTGTGTGACACTGTGACAGAGCCATGACCGAGCTCCTGCTGTGTTGTGTGACAGGGTGACAGAGCCATGACCGAGCTCCTGCTGTGTTGTGTGACACTGTGACAGAGCCATGACCGAGCTCCTGCTGTGTTGTGTGACACTGTGACAGAGCCATGACCGAGCTCCTGCTGTGTTGTGTGACACTGTGACAGAGCCTTGATTGAGCTCCAGCTGTGTTGTGTGACACTGTGACAGAGCCATGACCGAGCTCCTGCTGTGTTGTGTGACACTGTGACAGAGCCATGACAGAGCTCCTGCTATGCTGTGTGACACTGTGACAGAGCCATGACCGAGCTCCTGCTGTGTTGTGTGACACTGTGACAGAGCCATGACCGAGCTCCTGCTGTGTTGTGTGACACTGTGACAGAGCCATGACCGAGCTCCTGCTGTGTTGTGTGACACTGTGACAGAGCCATGACCGAGCTCCAGCTGTGTTGTGTGACACTGTGACAGAGCCATGACTGAGCTCCTGCTATGCTGTGTGACACTGTGACAGAGCCATGACCGAGCTCCTGCTGTGTTGTGTGACACTGTGACAGAGCCTTGATTGAGCTCCTGCAGTAAAACCGCTCCAGAATACATGTCCTGAATTGAGATGAAGGAAATAAAAAGAGAAGAAAAAGCATAAAAAATGCACCAAAATGCAACAAAAATTTTTTTTGATTTAAATCAGATTTTTTTTATTTAGATCAGATTTTTTTGATTTAAATCAGATTTTTTAAAATAAAATGCTTTTTGAGGAAAATATATTACCATCCAAAGGTTATTCCATCATGAAATAAAGATTCGTTTTTTAATTATGTAGAATAAGGCTGTATATGTTTAATTTTTTTGGTAAATAAATTCCATGAATCCATTCACAATGTCAGGCTCTTCCAGAGGTTTCTGTAAGATTATTGGGCAGTTTCTCTGCCTACAAGATATTATCACAGATGATTGGTTTACTTTTGCAGTTCTCAAAACTGAATTTGACTCAGCGGAGATCACATGCCTCTTCTTCACAGCAAAAATGTTATAACATGAACAGAGTTAAGAAAAAGACCTTCATCCTAACTTCTACAAACCTATGAATACAGAATCAACCCCTTCACTGCTAAGTTTCAAGAAGTTCAGTGAATAGAATAGAAACAATATTTTTCTGATTGTTTGGAGTGGAATAGATCTGCACAAGAAGAAAGTGAAACTAAGTGTGAGGAGGAGGGGCTGACAGTCTACGTTTCCTAAAATATATAGATTTTGTTTAGCCAAATTAGTTAACAAACATGGATGTTTAAGCAAATCACATATGCTGGAATGTTATTGTTTCAGTTGAATAAATCTATTTAAATTGTTATTATTAAGGTAATGATTATTTTTCTCCTTCCTAAGTACAACAGAAAAGTTGTCCAAATATGAATGATTAACCTATTAAACTGGGGATAAAAAAACTAATATGAAAAGTTGTTATTCTAAAAATCTTCATCTACTTGTATATTAAAGTTATACCAGCAAGAATTAGTCTTCATGTAGAAAACTAGGATTTACATCAAGCCTTACTGACTAGGGATTTAAATCGTGATTTAAATCAGTTTGATTTAAATCAAATCCACCCTGGTACTTACCCTTTCAACAGATGGTAGGTGGATAGGCCTGCTAATTACACCAGGGCCCCTTGTAACATAAATGTAAGAAAGAATGAATACATTTTACCTAACCGTACCTTGTGCCCACAGTGCCTAGGCAAGTCTGGGTCACAATCCTCCCAGTGATATCCTGGGGACAATAAGGAACCTAAATGTCATGAAAAGATGGTCCAGCAATGGGTTGGAGTTCCTAATTATAAGACTTGGAATACTTTTTGTTCCCCAGTAGGGATGAACTGAACATGCCAGGGTTCAGTTTGAAGTGGGTTCGTAGAAAATGACTAAAGTTCAGGTGATGAATCAGAACCCAATTAAAGTCAATTGGCGCTGAATGTTAAAAAAAAAAGTAATCACCATTTTCTTGGCTAATAGGCTAGGGACTGTCAAATAAATGGCATGTCAATGATACCCACACTAAATATCTCAAAGTGTGGGGCCCATGGCTTAACTATATTAAATACCTGAGCATTGACTCAAATAAAATTAAAAATAAAGTGAGCGCTTACTAAAATATATAATAATAATACAAAGCTGCTAGCATAAAGGAAATAACTGCTAAAATCCTCAAACATATAATGTAATCAAAATGCAGCGCTAAAATAAATAATTCAAGGCAGGCCACCCTTTGACAACGTGCCATTGCACGAAACGCGTCAGGGACCAGCCTGACTTGCCGACGCCAACCTTAGCTGCTGGAGCCACGGGTTTGGCCAGCAGTCATTTTGGGAAATATATTATATATTTATTTTTTCTTCATGCATGAGATTTATCCTTCATTATTGATACACCTATAGCTATGTGCTAGCGCCATATGTGTATCTATGCTATTTGCATTTATGGACTGTAGCTGTTGCCACCCACTGCTACTTGTTTTGTTAACATACCTGCTACTTTGATATGTGATTACCATCATTGGGCTGAATAAACTACTACACTATATCAGCTTTTTGTCCTGGTGGCTTTTTTTTAGCTACTTAAGGTGGATCTCCTATTGTTGCTGAACTCACCTATTGCCGGGTGTAAGTAAAACCTGCGAGCAGTTTCCACCATCGGAGAGGGTCCACTGAGAGGTCTGGAGTATTGTCCCTGGGTATATCAAGCGCCATCGGAGTGCCACATTCCAACCAGGTTCCAGATGACCACTAGTGTCCCTTATACTACATGTATAAAATCAATTTACGTCCGGTGAGTGCAAGCACACCCAGGGGCGGACTGACCATTTGGGAGATTCCCCTGGTACCTTTTTCATAGGCTTTTTTGAGTTTGGGCAAGGACACAGGGCCCCGTGATCTCCTATTGCCCGGGGGCCCCATGAGTTGTCAGTCCGCCCCTGAGCACACCCCTTTTCTTTCTCATCACGGGAGTCACGTGCACCTTATGATTATACAATGGAAGTTTAATATGATTGTTTGACATCTTCCTTATCTGGGAAAGTTGACACACCTTTTGAATGATTTGGGATAGCTGACGCACCTTTTATGGACCTTTATTGATCTTTTTATCATTTTATCATATAATATTGCTGTCACTTTATAAGTAGCTGTTGTCTTCATTAAGACATCACTTGAGCATTGACTGCTCTTTTCTCTCCTACTAATCTAAGATGGTATTGACCATCAATGAACAACCACCACCAATGATGAGACACCACACAGTTATCTTTCCTTCTTCCTAAAACCGATCTCCCTAACCCTGCCCCCCCCCCTTTTTTTTTCTGCCTCTCTCTCTTCATCACTTTCCTTTTTTTTGTTGCATACCTTTACATTTCTGGTCCACTTGACTATTACTTGCATTTCAATCAACTCTTCTATCCTACTGTCACCAACCATTTTAACGAGAACACACCCCCCTGCGACTTTTCACTCTTATTCTTTAATTTTTTTTATTGTATATTACTTGTTCTTACACACCAAATGCATGCGAATTTGACGCTATATAATTTATCGGTGCTGTTTAAATTCCTTTATTTTTGTTTATTACATCTTGCTATAGTCCATATGTATTATTCTAATAATACCTCATACTGTATATATATATATGTGATATATATATATATATATATATATATATATAATATATATAATAAATAAATAAATAAATATATAAATAAATATATATATATATTATATATATATATATTATTATTATTATACAGTATTTATATAGCGTCGAAGGGTGTGCTCAGTGCTGTACATTAGCAATATATATATATATATATATATAATTTTTTCTGCTTCCCCATTTAAAAAATTTGTAAAATATATTGGAAAACAAACAAATGGCATGGGGGGCTTGACACTGCCTTGTTGGGCGGGGCAAGTATTTTAAAAATGCTTTAAGATCAAAAATGCTCAATTCCTTTAAATAAACACATCTAGTTATACAACCTACTACAGCAACACTGACGACATTAAAAAAGTAATTATGTTGGTGGCAATTTACAACTTCGGCTGCTTTACTTCAGTTTGTAAACAAATGATTGGGGATTTCCTTCATCTATACCGGACCATTATGCTAGATGGTTTCCTAATATAGATGTTAATGGGGACCTTTACAAAAAAACAACAGCCTGGGGTTCCCCCTGCCAATACATACTGTGGCAGCTCCCAAGTATTGTAGAGTTCCCCTTTAAACTTTAAAATTTTTAACAGCCTCTGTTTGCAAAAACAAGGTCATCAGCTCTTTTCCCCCTCCCTTATTTCCTGTGAAGTAATGTGTTCCAGTCTGTAGATAGTATTCTTATCTGTAGCTGAAGAAAAATTATCTAGCAAGGCCATATTCTGCACTGTTTAAAAAAGCCTTTTGAATGTACAGAAAGTGAAAGAGGAGATATATGCATTGTGATGTAATTGCTGATATGTATACTCTGTGAGATGTTTTTCAAGCCACTTAACTTGCTGGCATGAGCCTTGCTAGGCCATTCAGTGCTGAATAATAAAAAGTTTGTTTTCCTCAAGTTTGCGTCCGGAGTTTTACCTGGTATTCCCAAAGTTGCTACTACAATACCAGACCCTTATCCTTCATGAGGCAGGAAGGGGTTAACATCTGGGGCGATCTGTTAACTGTGTGTTGTGTGTGTTTTACTATGTAAGCACATTGCTTTGTATTGCTCTGCTATGCAGAGCAATACAAAGCAGCATGTCGGTGCTGACAGGGGAGAGATCTATATTGTTTACATACAGACCTCTCCTCTGTCAGTGTTCCTCGGTGATCGCTGGGTAGCGGTGGGGAATCTCCAGCCAGGACCTGGTGATCGACAGCTGCAGCCCACAATGGCAGTGCGGGTATGGGGTGCCCGCACACCCCCTACCCAGAAATACAAAATCATGTATATATACACATGATTTTGCACAGCCCTGCTGCCCTGCACATCACTGCCCTTATTATAGGCTTACCTGTAGCTTCAAAAGAAAAACAAAAACTACTTTACTACCACTTCAAAAAAAAAGGTAAGTACTCAGATCTTTTTTACACAGGGTGTGCAGAATAGGTAGGAGATGTGGGAGGGAATGTTTATAAAGTGACATTAAAGGCTTACATTTTATTTAAAGACATAACAAACACATCATACTTACCTGCTGTGTGGTTTTGCACACTTAGAGGCTTTTATCTTCCTTTCGGGTTCGTGAGCTCCGGCCATCTGACTGGCTGGGCCGCGATGATGTCACTCCTGCACATGCGCACGGAAGTCAAGGGATACGGCACAGTGCTCTGAATTAGAACAGAGTTCAACACATAGAGCTGAAAAAGTCGGCAATAAAAGTGCATATAAGCACTGTAAATAATAATATTATACCTAGTCTAGAGTGTACTCTAGGAGAATGGCTAGGATATGGTGCAATGTCCCACGAGGGGTACCTCTTAACATAGGCAATAGGCGAAGGTCCCTGTGTAGTAGCTGTAAAGGGGCAGTCTTTAGTCTTAGTACAGCCGGCAAGCGTTGGGGCCCAGTTGTACCCTAGGTGCACCTAGGTGCCCTAGGTGCCCAGTCAAGCCTGCAGGCAGCAATAAGGCTACTAGATGGCTGGATGGTCATTACCTAAAGGGCTCAGTCTCTCTAGCAGAAGATAGTAAATCCCCACAGCAGCAGTTCACCAGTCCCAGCGATATTGCAGCTCTCCATTCATTCATACACTGCTATTAGTCCCCTCTCTGCTCTGCAGCCAGGTGACTCTGTCTGTTGGCACCCTAAGCTCAGTGCTCCAGATCCCATTCAGCCTGCCGACATGCAGCAGTGATGGTGTACACTGGACAGCAATGTGCAGTCTCCGGTCTCCTTCACAGCAAGAGGAAGCTCTGTCCTGCCTGAGAAAATGCATCTTTTCCCCCTCCTCCTGGCAATTCACTCTCTGTGGAATGTAGTTCATAAGCTCTTGGTTACACAGTAGAGACTCTCCTCTGGACTACAGATCCCACAGTGCAGTGCTGCCTGACAGTCTATTGAGCTCAGGGCATCACAAGGCAGCAGCTACAGAGAGCAGCTGCAGCCAGTGTTTCTCTCACTCTCATTCTTAGCCCAAGCTCCTGGCTACATTAGTGTAAAGCTGTTCTTCCACTTATGGATACATTCATACCTGTTAATGCACTCGAAAGTGTTTGTCTATGAGAACTTCAATGGGGGTTCCCAGGCAATTAGCTGCAAGAGACAGCTTCGGGAGGCTGCTGGCTCCCGCAGCTAGTCACAGGCGCTCACATGTGGTCGCTCATGCAGTGATCACCTGTGAGTGATTGGCCCTGAAGGCAGACTGCCTGCGTCCAGGGTTGATCGCTCGCAGGTGATCACTGCATGAGCGACCACATGTGATTGACCCCGCTGGGGGGGCCAGGAGCCTCCCATAGCTTTCAATGGGGCTACTTTCTGCAGATAATTACTAGGAACCTCCGCTGGAGTTCTCATATCTAAATGCTCTGTTACATAGTTACATTGTTAGTCTGGCTGCAAAAAGACACAAGTCCTTCTGGGGTAGGCAACCTGCGGCTCTCCAGCTGTTGCAGGACTACAAGTTTCATCATGCCTCTGCAAGTCATAGCTGTAACTGTCAGTTTTGTAATGTTGCAATACCTCATGGGAAATGTAGTTCCACAACAGCTGGAGAGCCGCAGGTTGCCTACCCCTGTAGTTCAACCACAACAGTTACATTCCAGGGGTGGACTGACAACTCATGGGGATTCCGGGCCATAGGGGATCATGGGGCCCCGGTGTCCTTGCCCAAACTCAAAAAAGCCTATGAAAAAGGTACCAGGGGCATCTCATGGGGCCCCCTACTGACCCCGGGCCCTCAGGCAGTGCCCGAGTTTCCAAATGGTCAGTCCGCCTCTGTTACATACATAAGTATGAATGTACCCTGCTGGCTGTCAGAATACAGTCATTCTTCCACTTTGTTTATGAGGCTAAGTGAAGAATTCTATGCATGTATGGCCAGTTAGGCCGGTTCATTGCTGACAACTACAGAATTAAGGTTGTATGTGATAAAATGAAACCACAGAAGCAGGAAAAGTTCCAGTGTTTATACAAGGGTGGTAAATACAAAGAAAAATGGTCTACCGGTATTTCCTATTTGTCTTCCTGAACAGGGGCGGACTGACAACTCATGGGGCCCCCGGGCAATAGGGGATCATGGGGCCCCTGTGTTCTTGCTCAAACTCAAAAAAGCCTATGAAAAAGGTACCAGGGGCATCTCATGGGGCCCCCTACTGACCCCGGGCCCTCAGGCAGTGCCCGAGTTTCCAAATGGTCAGTCCGCCCCTGTTCCTGAAGGACAGTCATGTGAGTCGATATGAGTTTAGTCCATCAGGTGAGCCTTTAACCTCTCTAGCGGGTCTGATTATGTCAGTATTTCTGTGCTCAAAGCGGTACATTATTTTCAATGGAAATATGTCGTTTTTTTATTGTAGGCTGTAATTTTTAGGAATAACTCACTGAAATCTGTCTGAACAAGAGTCTAGTAAACATCCCGGGTATGATAACATTTGAAACACGAAATCATAAATTATAATATAATAAATAATCATAAAAATAATAATATAATAATAATACATTTAATTCAATAATATAATCAAATCAAAAAAACACTGAAATTTGAAATATAGCGCCAAGTTCGCACATCACTGAGCTCAGTCACAGAATCGTTTTCAGTGTCTGATGAGGAATTTCCTCCACGAATCATTATCATTCAATTCTGCAAGTGGTTCTGATTTACTATCACTGTTCTCTAGCCGGTCTAAAACCGCTTTTGACCTAAAGGGACACTTTTTGGACGCCATGGACGTTTCTCAGTTTCCAGGCAGAAAGAACAGTAAAAATGCAGGCAGGGCGCCGGATAAAGCACTCGGGACAAAATGTATGTGAAATGGTTTGATACAGGAATGTTATACTATGTGATTTTAGTGATTTTAGTGAATGTTACTGTTAACATTTTTTAATTTCCCGCCGTTCCATCCCCCGTACGTCCCGACGTCACAGGGAACGGAACCCGGAAGATGGATGCCGGCATCGGCCAGAGGAGATGGCCGGGGACGCTGCAGGGAGGACATCGCGGGAGCGCAGGACAAGGTAAGTGCAGGAGGGATCCCGGAGCAACGCTGCAGTGTATTCCTGAGTGTAGCTCGGGGTTACCGCTTCTGGTACTGAAAATTTACCCCGAGCTACACTCGGGAATACCTCCAGGGGGGTTAATACTTAAAGTACATCTAAAGCCAAAAGTTTTGTTTCTTTTTTTATATATTGCAGCTTACAATTCTTATATGTGGTGGCTGCATTAATTTTCTTTTTTAGGCTTTTTTTCCTTTATGCTCACCTAGCGATTTGCCCAGTTATTTTTCAACTTCCTTTAAGAGACTAAGCTGTCCAGCAAAAGTGACAGCATATTCAGACAACCGACACTATATTGCCAAAGTATTGGGCCGCCTGCCATTCCACGCACATGAACTTTAATGCCCCCCCAGTCTTAGTCCGTAGGGTTCGATATTCAGTTGGCCCCGCCCTTTGCAGCTATAACAGCTTCAACTCTTCTAGGAAGGCCGTCCACAAGGTTTAGGAGGGTGTCTATGGGAAGGTTGGACCATTCTTCCAGAAGTACATTTGTGAGGTCAGGCACTGATGTCGGGGGAGGAGGCCTGGCTTGCAGTCTCCTCTCTAATTCATCCCAAAGGTGTTCTGTCAGGTTGAGGTCAGGACTCTGTGCAGACCAGTCAAGTTCCTCCACCCCAAACTGGCTCCTCCATGTCTTTATGGACCTTGCTTTGTGCACTGGTGTGCAGTCATGTTGGAAAAGGAAGGGGCTATCCCCAAACTCTTCCCACAAAGTTGGTAGCATGAAATTGTCCAAAATGTCTTGGTATGCTGATGCCTTAAGAGTTCCCTTCACTGGAACTAGGGGGCCAAGCCCAACCCCTGAAAAACACCCCCACACCGTAATCCCCACTCCACCAAACTTTACACTTGGCACAATGCAGTCAGGCAAGTACCGTTCTCATGGCAACCACCAAACCCAGACACGTCCATCGGATTGCCAGACAGAGAAGCGTGATTGGTCACTCCAGAGAACACGTCTCCACTGCTCTATAGTCCATTAGCTGCGTGCTTTACACCACGGCATCCGAGGCTTTGCATTGCACTTAGTAATGTAAGGCTTGGATGCAGCTGCTCGGCCATGGAAACCCATTCCATGCAGCTCTCTACGCACTGTTGTTGGGCTCTTCTGAAGGCTACATGAAGTTTGGAGGTCTTTAGCTATTGGCTCTGCAAACAGTTGGTGACTTCTGCGCACTGTGCGCTTCAGCATGCGCTGACCCCGCTCTGTCATGTGACGTGACCTACCACTTGGTGGCTGAGTTGCTGTTCCCAGGTGCTTCCACTTTGTTATAATCAGTTGCTTCTGCTTTGTCTATAACAGTTGACGGTGGAATATTTAATAGCAAGTAAATGTCCCGGATGGACTTATTGCACAGGTGACAACCTATCACGGGACCACGCTTGGAGTCACTGAGCTCCTGAGAGCGACCCATTCTTTCACCAATGTTTGTAGAAGCAGTCTGCATGCCTAGGGGATGATTTTATACGCCTGTGTTCATGGAGGGGATTGGAACACCTGAATCCAATGATTTTTTTAATGTAGTGTATATAATACTGGCAGGAGTGCTTACCATAGTTAGCTCATAATCATCTGCTAGACCAGTGGTGGGCAACCTTTTTTTTCAACTGAGCCAAATCTCGCCAAAAAATTTATTTTGAGAGCCACATTTTTAAAACTGAAAATACATCCCCCATATAGTAATTCATCCCCCATAGTAATTCATCCTCCATATAGTAATTCATCCCCCATATAGTAATTCATCCCCATAGTAATTCATCCCCCATATAGTAATTCATCCCCCATAGTAATTCATCCCCCATATAGTAATTAATCCCCCATATAGTAATTCATCCCCCATAGTAATTCATCCCCCATATAGTAATTCATCCCCCATAGTAATTCATCCCCCATATAGTAATTCATCCCCCATAGTAATTCATCCCCCATAGTAATTCATCCCCCATAGTAATTCATCCCCCATATAGTAATTCATCTCCCATAGTAATTCATCCCCCATAGTAATTCATCCCCCATAGTAATTCATCCCCCATATAGTAATTTATCCCCCATAGTAATTCATCCCCCATAGTAATTCATCCCCCATATAGTAATTCATCCCCCATAGTAATTAATCCCCCATATAGTAATTCATCCCCCATATAGTAATTCATCCCCCATAGTAGTTCATCCCCCATAGTAATTCATCCCCCATAGTAATTCATCCCCCATATAGTAATTCATCCCCCATAGTAATTCATCCCCCATATAGTAATTCATCCCCCATAGTAATTCATCCCCCATATAGTAATTCATCCCCCATAGTAATTAATCCCCCATATAGTAATTCATCCCCCATAGTAATTCATCCCCCATAGTAATTAATACCCCATATAGTAATTCATCCCCATATAGTAATTCATCCCCCATAGTAATTCATCCCCCATAGTAATTCATCCCCCATATAGTAATTCATCCCCCATATAGTAATTCATCCCCCCTATATTAATTCATCCCCCATATAGTAATTCATCCCCCCTATAGTAATTCATCCCCCATATAGTAATTCATCCCCCATATAGTAATTAATCCCCCATATAGTAATTCATCCCCCATAGTAATTCATCCCCTCTATAGTAATTCATTCCCCATATAGTAATTCATCCCCCCTATAGTAATTCATTCCCCATAGTAATTCATTCCCTATATAGTAATTCATCCCCCCTATAGTAATTCATCCCCCCTATAGTAATTCATCCCCCATATAGTAATTAATCCCCCATATAGTAATTCATCCCCCATAGTAATTCATCCCCCCTATAGTAATTCATCCCCCCTATAGTAATTCATTCCCCATATTGTGTCAATTCACTTACCTTTGCTACGCGCGTTCCTCTCGCCGTGTTCCCACGCCGTTCCGGTCTTCAGGGCGGACTGTGAGAGGAGAGGAGTTCGTCACGCTGCCCCGCCTACATCCTGACAGCCAATGTTTGCCACGCTCCGGATTAAAAGGTCCGCCGGGCCGTATGCGGGCCGTAGTTTGCCTGACTTTTGGGGCGGCCGCCCGAGAGGAGGGAGGGGAGCGGGTGCCCGGCACACAGAAGAGCCGCATTAAACTGTGTAAAGAGCCGCATGTGGCTCGCGAGCCGCGGCTTGCCGACCACTGTGCTAGACTGTAAGCTCCAACAATCAGGTCCCTCTGTTTCCTCTTCTACCAAATTGTATTGTAACTGTAATGTCTACCTTCATTTTGTAAACCGCTGCGCAAACTGTTGGCGCAATATAAATCCTGTATAATAATAATAATCAAATGTAAAAACATGTATCCTAAAGGATAAAAAAAACTGTATCTGGACCTCTTAAAAAAGCTTTAGCTGGAGTTTGGCTTTAACCAGTTGCAGTCCCGGCAGCTCTTCAAAAACCACTAGGCAGTGGCTTCCTGGATTCGGGAAGGTATATTAAAACATCCTCTGGCTCCTGCCACTTGTGCACGCTGTGATTGCTGCGTCCTTTAGAGGAGGCGGATCAAAGATTGGGGTAAAGAGACAATTTTATGTGATCGCTGTGACCAATCACAACCATCACACTTGTAGACAAGAGCTGCGTGTTGCAGCTTTTGATGTCTTCCCTCTCACAGCGAGCTACTATGGTGTATACAGAGTGCTACTAAATAATTATATAATTAAATATTAAATTATACTAAAATTGTTGTAAAACCAATACAATAGTGAAAATAAAATTAAATAGTGTGTAAAAAACTGTGAAAAAATGTGGTTCTCTTACACTCTACACATACTCATACCATAGTGTCCTAGAAAATACGATCAGAAATAGTGTCGCGCTCCACTACCAATTACAATAATAACATTGTGAATAAATAATTATTAACCACTTGAGCTCCAGAGGATTTACCCCCCTTAATGACCCGGCCTCTTTTTGCTACTCGGCGCTGCACTAATTCAACTGATAATTGTGCGGTCATGCAATGCTGCACCCAAACGAAATTTACGTCCTTTTTTTCACATAAATAGAGCTTTCTTTCGGTGTAATTTGATCATCTGTGCGCTTTTTATTTTTCACGCTATAAACATAAAAAGGCCAAAAATTTTGAAGAAAAACGATATTTTTTACTTTCAGCTATAAAAAATATATAGTAAACTCATAGTTGGTTATAAATTTAGGCCAAAATGTATTCTGCTCCATGTTTTTGGTAAAAAAAATCCCAATAAGTGTATATTGGTTGCTTTGTGTGGAAGTTATAGCGTCTACAAACTATGGTATAGATACTGCAATTTACGCCATTTTTCTGCTATACAGCGCTGCGCTAGTTTAATGGACAATTGCGCGGTCATGCAATACATCCTTTTTTTCCCCACAAATTGAGCTTTCTTTTGGTGGTATTTGATCGCCTGTGCGGTTTTTATTTTTTGCGCTATAAAAAAAAGGCTGACAATTTTGAGGAAAAAAAACAATATTTTGGACTTTTTGCTATAAAACATGTCCAGTAAAAAAAATGCAAAAATCAAATTTAGTCATAAATTTCTGCCAAAATGCATTCTGCAACATGTCTTTGCTAAAAAAAAAAACCCAATACGTGTAAATTAATTGGTTTACGTGAAAGTTATAGCGTTTACAAATGGTGGGAAAGGTACTGGGATTTTTAGTTTTTTTTTTATACTAATAATGGCGGCGATCAGCGGATTATGGCGGGACTGCGGGACATTCTGACATTGGGGGGTACTGACTTGGGTCACTGACATCCCCAAAAACACTAATACAGTGATCAGTGCAAAAAAAAAAAACTGACACTGTACGAATGGCAATGGGGAGGAAGGGGTTAGCTTTATTTTGCAGGGAAGGGTTATAGGAGTGAGGGGAGTGTTTTACTAGGGGGCGGGGGTGGGGTGTGTACTGGGCGGGACAAGGCTGATCGAGAAAGAGAAACTGTTCTTTCTCGATCAGCTCATCCTCGAGCTGACAGGGAAGTGACAGACAGCACAGCTACTGCAGCTGTGCTGTCTGTCACTGTTTGCCGCCGATCGCCGGAACATAGCCGCTAACGAACGGCTGTGACCCGGCGACTGACATCTGCGGCGGTGATCCGCGGGACAAATAGGGCGGCGGCGTGCCTCGCATGCGTCCCCTATTTGTTTACAAAACACACGTCTTAAAACGTGGTTTTGCCTGCGAGTGCCGCCCTGCCGCCGTATATGTACAGTGGCTGGGCGGCATGCGGTTAAATAAATAATAGTCCAGCGTCAAAAGAATATATATCAATATCACTGCAATTATATTTCTGCTGCAAACATGTCCTTGTTAAGTCCATGACTTTAACACTTCTTCTAGTGCTGTGGTACGAAATAATAACCGTGCAGTCCACCAATCATAAAAAATATTATACACCTTCACCGGTTGTGTAATTATTTATTTATTCACAGTTTTATTGTTACAATTGGTAGTGGAGCGCGACACCATTAAACACATATACAGTGTAAAAAAAAATATCTGTTGTGACATTGTACTGCTGTGGTTAGTGATCTGAGACACTGGCTGGCTGCTCTGATGACACTGTATGCCGGTGCAGCCAGCCAGTGTCTCTGATCACTAACAATACAATGTCATCACACCAGACAATGCACTGCTCTGCTTGGCCTATAGGAATGGGGACTGCTACAGGTGATGATACACTAAGCTACATTCTGGACCACTCATGCAGAGGAGACTATTATGGTACACTTTTTTTTATACAATTGGTTGATTTTTATGATACAGAAGATACAATGTCTAGAAGATAAAGTGTCTCACTTGTGGTTTCTTCACACTAAGGAGGTGCAGTAGAATGGGTATTGGGTTCAAATTCTACAACGTTGTAAGTGTGCCCATGCTGTGTGTAAGAAATATCATATTAAATTGACAACTTTGTAAAAAATTAATTTTCCAAGCACACCAATAACACAGGTTCAGTCTAGGGGATGTCTTTTTGAGGATTTTATTTGCAGAAACTGGAACAGGAGGGGATTTAGGGGTTCAGGATTCTCCACAATTATAGCAGAAATAAACAGGAGGACAAAAAATCCTCTTGAAATAGCCTTGACTGGAGATAATAAGGAATGGCCAATAATTCTAGGTCTCTGTAAGAGCAGACCCAGTCCTTCCAAAAATCTCTGGCGCTCAATTCCCTCTACCAGCTTGCACACCTGAGAGCACCAAAACCAGGTTCTACTCACAATGTCCTAGTAGCTGTCTACCACCCAGCTTCCATGTGACACTCTTCAGTGAAGAATACGAAAAACCTTCTCCAAGCCAGACTCCCATCAGGACATTGCAACAGAAGTATTAAGTCACACACATACAAAAAACAGCTACTTATCTTTAATAGCCCAGATTGTGGGACCTGGACCATTTTCCAGTCAAAGACCTGTGGGTTCCTTCAAGGTTTTGGGATGGTAAAGTATTCCCAAACACTGTCATCAACCCAGCCTTACCAGAACTCCTCATCTTTGTCTGTAATGGACCTTGACACATAATCAGGGGTGGACTGACAACTCATGGGGCCCCCGGGCAATAGGGGATCATGGGGCCCCTATGTCCTTGCCCAAACTCAAAAAAGCCTATGAAAAAGGTACCAGGGGCATCTCATGGGGCCCCCTACTGACCCTGGGCCCTAGGGCAGTGCCCGAGTTTCCAAATGGTCAGTCCGCCCCTGCACATAATCCATATTCAAGAGCTACCCTTTTCTGTACCACTCGTTGCAACCTGGAGAATCAATGTAGCTCAAGCACATTTCCCCTTCCTATTGGTTCTTTATGTGCTAGATTCTGCTCTGCAGCTTGCTTCGTGGTACATGAAGGGGACAAGCCCACTGCGTGATCCCGAACAGCTCCACTTTATCTGCTCAGCCTCTTCAACAATACTACGTCTCAAACTTGGATGACCCTAGTTGAGTATCCTCATCCCTGACCCCCCCAGCCATCTCACCTTCCAAAGCTGCGAGTAGTGACTCCACCATTACATCCACCTCAGTCAGGGGCACATGTGCTGGCTTCTCTGATTCAGCAGCCACAGACTGGGTCACCGTCACTAACTTCACTGTAACAGCAGGCTCAGGCTTTGCAGCATGGGCTGGGCAACCTAATCCAGCTCTCTGGTGGTATTCTTCCTTCCTCTGTCATGAACCAGCAGTCTTCAGTTCTGAACTGGAAGTATCAATGACATGCTCAGCAGTGATAATTATTATTTTTTTATTATTATTATACAGGATTTATATAGCGCCAACAGTTTGCTCAGCGCTGGGGGAAGCTCTGGAAAAGTCCTGGAGACGAGCATGGGAGGAGGAGAGAAGGGAGCTAGAGAGTAGGAGGTCTTGTGAGGAGCAGAGAGTACGGTTTGGGGGACAATGGGTAAAGAGGTAGACAAGGCCTTCTGCTGCAAAGTGTGGCTGAACTCTGGCAGTTCAATACACAAGCCTGAGCTCCAGTCCACTCAACATATATCAGGCGGTAGGTTGTTTGGTAGTAACTTCAGAAGGGGTTCTCCACAGTGCTCCATGCCCTCATAGATGAAGTCAGCTTTTGGCAGTTTCCACAAATCAGGCAAATCACTGTGGCCAACATTACACACTGGCGGTACACCAACTGCACACCCGTATTAATCAGATAGTTCTGCAGTTCAGTTAGCTGGTCCATATGCATAAGAGAAATGGGACTTCCGGATGCCATAGCTGCTCTATAGCTGAAAAACCAGTAATGCGCCATATTGCTACACTTACTCCATGTGCACAAGATCTTTAGCCAGTTAAGCACCTTCAGCATGTATTCTATAGCTCCGCACATCTTCTCCAGCTGCTTTGACACCAGTATACTCACTCACTGGCAGACTCCTCATGCACCGAGGGTTAACTATTCACTGCCCAATTGAAAATGAACCCGCAATAGGCAGATACAGTGCTGTGAAAAAGTATTTCACTCCTTCCTGATTTGAATTGAAGTCTCATCAGGCCCCAGAATATTTGCCCAAAAGTCTTGGGGAAATCAAGATGTTTTCTGGAAAATGTGAGACGAGCCTTTTTGTTCTTTTTGGTCAGCAGTGGCTTTCTCTTTGGAACTCTCCCATGGAGGTAATTTTTGCCCGTCTCTATCTTATTGTTGAATCATGACACTGACCTTAACTGAGTCAAGTGAGGCCTGCAGTTCTTTAGATGTTGTTCTGGGTTCTTTTATGATCTCCTGGATGAGTCCTTGTTGTGTTCTTGGAGTAATTTTGGTAGGCCGGTCACTCCTGGGAAGGTTCACCACTGTTCCAAGTTTTCTCCATCTGTGGATTATGGCTCTCACTGTGGTTTCCTGGAGTCCCAAAGCCTTAGAGATGGCTTTGCAGCCCTTTCCAGGCTGATACATGTCAATTATTAGTTTCTCATCTGTTCTTGTTTCTTTAGATCGCGGCATGATGTGTTGCTTTTTTAGATCTTTTGGCGTGCTTCGCTTTGTCAGACATCTTCTATTTAAGGGATTTCTTGATTCAACAGGTCTGGCAGTAATCAGGCCTGGGTGTTGTAAGTGAAATTTAACTCAGCTTTCAAAAAATTGTGGTGAATCACAGTTATTCCATAATTTAGCAAAGGGAGGGGGAAACCAATTTGTCAGGAATGGATTCACCACTGGTGGTGGGACTCACTTGCCGTGTGGGCTGCAGTACCAGGGCTGGCCAGCGGGTGCTCTCAGCAGCCAGAAGCTCACTCCTGCAATCAAGCCATCACCTGAGGCTGATTGCAGGAGGTGTATTTAATGAATGGCCAGGCCTGCAGTCAGTGCCTTGGTGTATTGTTTCCCATGAGCCCCCGTACCTGGTATCCTGTGAATCTTCTGTTCCTGACCCTGCTAACCGTCTCCTGTTTACCCCTGGCTTGCCTGACCATCCTTCTGCCTGATCCTCTGTCCCGCGCTGCCTGTGAGTTACTGACCTGGCCTGCCTGACTACGCCTTACGCTACCCAGACAATCCATCCATCCCGCACGGATCTGTCCCTGTTACCAGGTCTGCCAGCCTCTTCACATCAGGCTCCTCTCCCCGCACACCTCTGACGACACTCTCTACCATTGCCGGACGTACTCAGGGGTCGTGACCTGGTCTCAGTCTGCTCCAAGTCCATCCCCACCATCGGGGGCCCTGGTGAATAAGCAAATTGGGACTTAGACCCCGCACCCTGAGGAACCCCGTGCTGTGGGCTGCTAGAGACGGGCGGTGCTTAACAGTACCAAACGGCCTGCCTGACCATTCTACTTCTCTAGCCCTGACTACGTCTGTGTTCCCACACATTTCTGATCCCTAACACAATTATTTTTTCACATAGGGCCAGGCAGGTTTGGAGAGCTTTTTTCACTTAATAAATGAAATCAGATCAATGAATGAAAAAACGGAGTTGGACTTTAATTTGTCGCTTATTTTAAATGTATTAATTTTTTTTACATTTAAAATGCCATGCCCATCTAAGACTGCCCTTTCCACAGGGTGCTAATGCTCTTACATAATTTCACTACAGAACCAACTGCATTGTCACCCTATGACAAATGAAAAAATAAGGGATCCACTTACAGGATCACTGTTAATTCTAGACTCCCTTTTTAGGTGTCCATGTCTCTTCCTGAGTAACTTGGACACTTTCCATTGACTGTCCAGCAGTGGGGCCCTCTCAGGTGCCAGAACAATTCAGTGACACAATCTTCACTCCCTGTAGAGCAGTGTTTCTCAACTCCAGTCCTCATGGACCCCCAACAGGTCATGTTTTCAGGATTTCCATTTTTTTGCACAGGTGATTTGATCAGTTTCACTGCCTTAGTAATTACCACAGCTGTTTCATCTGAGGGAAATCCTGAAAACATGACCTGTTGGGGGTCCATGAGGACTGGAGTTGAGAAACACTGCTGTAGAGGTACTATAAAGGGCCATGTGACAGCCATCTTAGGTGAGTACAAGGCAAGACATAGATGATTCAAATTTCTTTTTTGCAACCAGGGCCGGGACAAGGGGTGGGCAGGAGGGACAGCTGCCCTGGGCGCAATGGTTTACTGTAGGCCTTCCTTCTGTGATGAGGCTGACAGGAGTAGTGACAGTGGAAGTGATTTTGACAAGCGAGTGATTGCTGGGTGTAGGATCCCCTAAGCTTACACATAATGAATAGGAACGGGGGAGGGCGCAGTCTGCCATCTTTGCCCTGGGCGCTTGATGACCTCATCCCGGCACTGTCTGCAACCAGGAGTTGCAGGAAAGAAAATAGCTTGATTCCCCCATCAACACAGTCATTGTTGATGGGGGAATCCCTCCTGCAGCACTATGCTGTTATTGCAGCAGGGAGCCTTCCTGGCAAGGCCCAATCATTACTGCTAGTGGCTATAGCATGCAAAAAATCTGGCAGGCTGCTGTAACCAAGTCGGTGGACTTAAGTACAACCAGCCAATCCATAGATGGTTCAAATCCCAGCCAGCCCCTGTTGAACCAGCCAAGGTTCGATCCACCAATGACTGGCTTAAGGATTGAGGATTTAGTTTTTAAATCATCAATGGGTGGGAGGGGACTGAGGTGGGGGTTCGGGAGGGCGACTATATGTACCTGTAGGACTTTAACGTATGAGGGGCGTTCAAATCCAAGTCAAGACTTTTAATTTTCCAGGTATAAAGAGGGATGCTAGTGTGGCGGCACTACATGCAGTAGAAAGTGGCAAGTGTCCTATTACTGATAGGCGGCACACATGGCGCTGACCAGTCCAGAGACCGTTAATCAATATAGCACCCCCTAACCTCTGGAAATATGGAGTTTACCCCAAAAGACAGGGAGGGCTGACATTTCACTTCTAGATGCAGGTTGGTAGCATGGTGGGTGGTGAACAATGTCGAAAAATGAGCTCCAGTCACTTTTGGAATTAAAAAAATTGTTTTATTGCTCCCAGCAGGCCAAAATGTATTCTGCTCCATGTCTTTGCTAAAAAAAAAATCCCAATATGTGTAAATTAATTGGTTTACGTGAAAGTTATAGTGTCTACAAATGGTGGTATAGATACTAGAATTTTATACTAGCAATGGCGGCGATCCAAGACTTATAGCGGGACTGCGGCAGACATTGTGACTAGAGATGAGCGAATCGAACTAGGCGAACCGGAATTCGAGTCGAATTTCAGGAAATATTCGATTCGTGTCGAAACCGAAATTTTGCCTACTTCGGGTGCGCGAATCGAACATTTCCCGATCAGCCGGCAAAAGTGTCCCTGCAGTGAGCTCCGCTATTTCTGACAGTTCTCTGACAGAAGGAACACATGTTTAGCGGTTGAAACATTGTATCTATTAGTTTACATTTAGGATACAGATGTTTCAACCACTGTACATGTGAAGAAGTTGTGAGAGAACTGTCAGAAATAGAGGAACTCTGCACATACACTTTTTGCCGGCTTGGAATTATTCTTCTTTTCATCCTACTTCTTCTTCTTCTTCATCCTCAGAAGAAGAGGATGAGGATGAGGATGAAGAAGAAGAAGAAGAAGAAGAAGAAGAAGAAGAAGTAGGATGAAAAGAAGAATAATTCCAAGCCGGCAAAAAGTGTATGTGCAGAGTTCCTCTATTTCTGACAGTTCTCTCACAGCTTCTTCACATGTACAGCGGTTGAAACATCTGTATCCTAAATGGAAACTAATAGATACAATTTGTATCTATTAGTTTCCATTTAGGATACAGATATTTCAACCGCTGTACATGTGAAGAAGCTGTGAGAGAACTGTCAGAAATAGAGGAACTCTGCACATACACTTTTTGCCGGCTTGGAATTATTCTTCTTTTCATTCTTCTTCTTCTTCCTCATCCTCATCCTCATCCTCATCCTCTTCTTCTGAGGATGAGGATGAAGAAGAAGAAGAAGAAGAAGTAGGATGAAAAGAAGAATAATTCCAAGCCGGCAAAAAGTGTATGTGCAGAGTTCCTCTATTCTGCAGATACACTTAGAGGAGCTCTGCAGATACACTTAGAGGAGCTCTGCACATACACTTTTTGCCGGCTTGGAATTAATCTTATTTTCATCCTACTTCTTCTTCTTCTTCTTCTTCTTCTTCATCCTCATCCTCAGAAGAAGAAGAGGATGAGGATGAGGATGAAGAAGAAGAAGAAGAAGTAGGATGAAAATAAGAATAATTCCAAACCGGAAAAAAGTGTATGTGCAGAGCTCCTCTAAGTGTATCTGCAGAGCTCCTCTAAGTGTATCGGCAGAATAGAGGAACTCTGCACATACACTTTTTGCCGGAAACCGCTGTATGGAGTGAATGTCCCAGAACTGTCAGAAATAGACTATTTATGACAGTTCTGGGACATTCACTGCATACAGCTGTTTTAACCGCTGTATGGAGGGAATGTCATGGAACTGTCAGAAATAGACTATTAATGACAGTTCTGGGACTGTCCTTCAATGCAGCGGTTGAAACATTGTATGTATTTGTTTCCATAAATGGATCCATTTATGGAAACAAATACATACAATGTTTCAACCGCTGCATGGAAGGACAGTCCCAGAACTGTCATTAATAGTCTATTTCTGACAGTTCCATGACATTCCCTCCATACAGCGGTTAAAACAGCTGTATGGAGTGAATGTCCCAGATCTATCAGAAATAGACTATTTATGACAGTTCTGGGACATTCACTGCATACAGCTGTTTTAACCGCTGTATGGAGGGAATGTCATGGAACTGTCAGAAATAGACTATTAATGACAGTTGTGGGACTGTCCTTCCATGCAGCGGTTGAAACATTGTATGTATTTGTTTCCATAAATGGATCCATTTATGGAAACAAATACATACAATGTTTCAACCGCTGTATGGAAGGACAGTCCCACAACTGTCATTAATAGTCTATTTCTGACAGTTCCATGACATTCCCTCCATACAGCGGTTAAAACAGCTGTATGGAGTGAATGTCCCAGATCTATCAGAAATAGACTATTTATGACAGTTCTGGGACATTCACTGCATACAGCTGTTTTAACCGCTGTATGGAGGGAATGTCATGGAACTGTCAGAAATAGACTATTAATGACAGTTCTGGGACTGTCCTTCAATGCAGCGGTTGAAACATTGTATGTATTTGTTTCCATAAATGGATCCATTTATGGAAACAAATACATACAATGTTTCAACCGCTGCATGGAAGGACAGTCCCAGAACTGTCATTAATAGTCTATTTCTGACAGTTCCATGACATTCCCTCCATACAGCGGTTAAAACAGCTGTATGCAGTGAATGTCCCAGATCTATCAGAAATAGACTATTTATGACAGTTCTGGGACATTCACTGCATTCAGCTGTTTTAACCGCTGTATGGAGGGAATGTCATGGAACTGTCAGAAATAGACTATTAATGACAGTTCTGGGACTGTCCTTCAATGCAGCGGTTGAAACATTGTATGTATTTGTTTCCATAAATGGATCCATTTATGGAAACAAATACATACAATGTTTCAACCGCTGCATGGAATGACAGTCCCAGAACTGTCATTAATAGTCTATTTCTGACAGTTCCATGACATTCCCTCCATACAGCGGTTAAAACAGCTGTATGGAGTGAATGTCCCAGATCTATCAGAAATAGACTATTTATGACAGTTCTGGGACATTCACTGCATACAGCTGTTTTAACCGCTGTATGGAGGGAATGTCATGGAACTGTCAGAAATAGACTATTAATGACAGTTCTGGGACTGTCCTTCCATGCAGCGGTTGAAACATTGTATGTATTTGTTTCCATAAATGGATCCATTTATGGAAACAAATACATACAATGTTTCAACCGCTGCATGGAAGGACAGTCCCAGAACTGTCATTAATAGTCTATTTCTGACAGTTCCATGACATTCCCTCCATACAGCGGTTAAAACAGCTGTATGCAGTGAATGTCCCAGATCTATCAGAAATAGACTATTTATGACAGTTCTGGGACATTCACTGCATACAGCTGTTTTAACCGCTGTATGGAGGGAATGTCATGGAACTGTCAGAAATAGACTATTAATGACAGTTCTGGGACTGTCCTTCAATGCAGCGGTTGAAACATTGTATGTATTTGTTTCCATAAATGGATCCATTTATGGAAACAAATACATACAATGTTTCAACCGCTGCATGGAAGGACAGTCCCAGAACTGTCATTAATAGTCTATTTCTGACAGTTCCATGACATTCCCTCCATACAGCGGTTAAAACAGCTGTATGGAGTGAATGTCCCAGATCTATCAGAAATAGACTATTTATGACAGTTCTGGGACATTCACTGCATACAGCTGTTTTAACCGCTGTATGGAGGGAATGTCATGGAACTGTCAGAAATAGACTATTAATGACAGTTCTGGGACTGTCCTTCCATGCAGCGGTTGAAACATTGTATGTATTTGTTTCCATAAATGGATCCATTTATGGAAACAAATACATACAATGTTTCAACCGCTGCATGGAAGGACAGTCCCAGAACTGTCATTAATAGTCTATTTCTGACAGTTCCATGACATTCCCTCCATACAGCGGTTAAAACAGCTGTATGGAGTGAATGTCCCAGATCTATCAGAAATAGACTATTTATGACAGTTCTGGGACATTCACTGCATACAGCTGTTTTAACCGCTGTATGGAGGGAATGTCATGGAACTGTCAGAAATAGACTATTAATGACAGTTCTGGGACTGTCCTTCCATGCAGCGGTTGAAACATTGTATGTATTTGTTTCCATAAATGGATCCATTTATGGAAACAAATACATACAATGTTTCAACCGCTGCATGGAAGGACAGTCCCAGAACTGTCATTAATAGTCTATTTCTGACAGTTCCATGACATTCCCTCCATACAGCGGTTGAAACCGCTGTATGGAGTGAATGTCCCAGAACTGTCAGAAATAGACAGAAACTGTCACAGAACTGTCCTTCTTCTCATCCTTCTCCTTCTTCTCATCCTTCTTCTCATCCTTCTTCTCATCCTTCTCCTTCTTCTCATCCTTCTCCTTCTTCTCATCCTTCTCCTTCTGCTCATCCTTCTTCTCATCCTTCTCCTTCTTCTCATCCTTCTCCTTCTCCTTCTTCTCATCCTTCTCCTTCTCCTTCTTCTCATCCTTCTCCTTCTCATCCTTCTCCTTCTCCTTCTCATCCTTCTCCTTCTTCTCATCCTTCTCCTTCTTCTCATCCTTCTCCTTCTCCTTCTTCTCATCCTTCTCCTTCTCCTTCTCATCCTTCTCCTTCTTCTCATCCTTCTCCTTCTCCTCATCCTTTTTCTTCTCATCCTTCTCCTTCTCCTTCTTCTCATCCTTCTCCTTCTTCTCATCCTTCTCCTTCTTCTCATCCTTCTCCTTCTTCTCATCCTTCTCCTTCTTCTCCTTCTTCTCATCATTCTCCTTCTTCTCATCCTTCTCCTTCTTCTCATCCTTCTCATCCTTCTTCTCATCCTTCTTCTTCTCATCCTTCTCCTTCTTCTCATCCTTCTCCTTCTCCTTCTTCTCATCCTTCTCCTTCTTCTCATCCTTCTCCTTCTTCTCATCCTTCTCCTTCTCATCCTTCTCCTTCTCCTTCTTCTCTTCCTTCTCCTTCTTCTCATCCTTCTCCTTCTTCTCATCCTTCTTCTTCTCATCCTTCTCCTCCTTCTTCTCATCCTTCTTCTCATCCTTCTTCTTCTCATCCTTCTCCTTCTTCTCATCCTTCTCCTTCTCCTTCTTCTCATCCTTCTCCTTCTTCTCATCCTTCTCCTTCTTCTCATCCTTCTCCTTCTTCTCATCCTTCTCCTTCTTCTCATCCTTCTCCTTCTCCTTCTTCTCTTCCTTCTCCTTCTTATCATCCTTCTCCTTCTTCTCATCATTCTCCTTCTTCTCATCCTTCTCCTTCTTCTCATCCTTCTTCTTCTCATCCTTTTCCTTCTTCTCATCCTTCTTCTTCTCATCCTTCTTCTTCTCATCCTTCTCCTTCTCATCCTTCTCTTTCTTCTCATCCTTCTCCTTCTCCTTCTTCTCATCCTTCTCCTTCTTCTCATCCTTCTCCTTCTCCTTCTTCTCATCCTTCTCCTTATTCTCAGCCTTCTTCTTCTCATCCTTCTCCTTCTCATCCTTCTCCTTCTCATCCTTCTCCTTCTTCTCATCCTTCTCCTTCTTCTCATCCTTCTCCTTCTCCTTCTTCTCATCCTTCTCCTTCTCCTTCTTCTCATCCTTCTCCTTCTCCTTCTTCTCATCCTTCTCCTTCTTCTCATCCTTCTCCTTCTTCTCATCCTTCTCCTTCTCCTTCTTCTCATCCTTCTCCTTCTCCTCATCCTTTTTCTTCTCATCCTTCTCCTTCTCCTTCTTCTCATCCTTCTCCTTCTTCTCATCCTTCTCCTTCTTCTCATCCTTCTCCTTCTTCTCATCCTTCTCCTTCTTCTCATCCTTCTCCTTCTCCTTCTTCTCTTCCTTCTCCTTCTTATCATCCTTCTCCTTCTTCTCATCATTCTCCTTCTTCTCATCCTTCTTCTTCTTCTCATCCTTCTTCTTCTCATCCTTTTCCTTCTTCTCATCCTTCTTCTTCTCATCCTTCTTCTTCTCATCCTTCTCCTTCTCATCCTTCTCTTTCTTCTCATCCTTCTCCTTCTCCTTCTTCTCATCCTTCTCCTTCTTCTCATCCTTCTCCTTCTTCTCATCCTTCTCCTTATTCTCAGCCTTCTTCTTCTCATCCTTCTCCTTCTCATCCTTCTCCTTCTCATCCTTCTCCTTCTTCTCATCCTTCTCCTTCTTCTCATCCTTCTCCTTCTCCTTCTTCTCATCCTTCTCCTTCTCCTTCTTCTCATCCTTCTCCTTCTCCTTCTTCTCATCCTTCTCCTTCTTCTCATCCTTCTCCTTCTTCTCATCCTTCTCCTTCTCCTTCTTCTCATCCTTCTCCTTCTCCTCATCCTTTTTCTTCTCATCCTTCTCCTTCTCCTTCTTCTCATCCTTCTCCTTCTTCTCATCCTTCTCCTTCTTCTCATCCTTCTCCTTCTTCTCATCCTTCTCCTTCTTCTCCTTCTTCTCATCATTCTCCTTCTTCTCATCCTTCTCCTTCTTCTCATCCTTCTCATCCTTCTTCTCATCCTTCTTCTTCTCATCCTTCTCCTTCTTCTCATCCTTCTCCTTCTCCTTCTTCTCATCCTTCTCCTTCTTCTCATCCTTCTCCTTCTCATCCTTCTCCTTCTCCTTCTTCTCTTCCTTCTCCTTCTTCTCATCCTTCTCCTTCTTCTCATCCTTCTTCTTCTCATCCTTCTCCTCCTTCTTCTCATCCTTCTTCTCATCCTTCTTCTTCTCATCCTTCTCCTTCTTCTCATCCTTCTCCTTCTCCTTCTTCTCATCCTTCTCCTTCTTCTCATCCTTCTCCTTCTTCTCATCCTTCTCCTTCTTCTCATCCTTCTCCTTCTTCTCATCCTTCTCCTTCTCCTTCTTCTCTTCCTTGTCCTTCTTATCATCCTTCTCCTTCTTCTCATCATTCTCCTTCTTCTCATCCTTCTCCTTCTTCTCATCCTTCTTCTTCTCATCCTTTTCCTTCTTCTCATCCTTCTTCTTCTCATCCTTCTTCTTCTCATCCTTCTCCTTCTCATCCTTCTCTTTCTTCTCATCCTTCTCCTTCTCCTTCTTCTCATCCTTCTCCTTCTTCTCATCCTTCTCCTTCTCCTTCTTCTCATCCTTCTCCTTATTCTCAGCCTTCTTCTTATCATCCTTCTCCTTCTTCTCATCATTCTCCTTCTTCTCATCCTTCTCCTTCTTCTCATCCTTCTCCTTCTTCTCATCCTTCTCCTTCTCCTTCTTCTCATCCTTCTCCTTCTCCTTCTTCTCATCCTTCTCCTTCTCCTTCTTCTCATCCTTCTCCTTCTTCTCATCCTTCTCCTTCTTCTCACCCTTCTCCTTCTCCTTCTTCTCATCCTTCTCCTTCTCCTTCTTCTCATCCTTCTCCTTCTCCTTCTCCTTCCTCATCTCCAAGGGCATTTAAATTAAAGGTACAGTGTTCTGCACTAATTTAAAGGCTCTCTGAAGCCTAGAAACCCTTTAAATAAGTCATCTTCGTAGCGGAGAAATTCGCATCGAATCGAATTTCACACTGGAATTCGCCGAATCAGCCGAATCGAATTTTTCATTTCTTCGCTCATCTCTATTTATAACCAAAAATTATAATTTTTCTAATTTTTTTTTTAAACATTTTTATTTTTATTTTTAATATTATTATTTATTTATTTTAACATACTGTCACCCTAGCAGTACAGTGTTGCCATAGTGACAGTGTACTACTTGTGGGGGGTGATGAAGATTTTTTTTTTCTTTTTTTTACACTGATTGCTTTTACACCCATAAAGGCTGTAAAAGCAATAAGTTCTCCTTCTCTCTGGCTGCATTCTTGCAGCCATTGAGAAATACTGAGAGCTGTGATTGGTCACAGCTTGTCACATGGTAAAAGGCTGTTGTGAATAGCCCTGTACCATGTGATCTCTGTGCTCATTCACAGATTTCACACGTAGTAAGCAATGATGTCAGAAGTGACATCTTGTTTACTACTGCACATGTGATTACTGATTGGCCAATCAGTGATCACATGAATCCAGACCTCACACAGAGGTCCTGTACAGCGATCAGTGTTCTGCTGTGTCCTCCGGACACAGCGGGCACCGGATCAGAGTGCTGCGCGCTCCCAGGGAGCGCGCACAGGCAGTGAATGTGGGTGAAGCTTAGAAACGTCAACCCGCTTCGGCTCTGCTCCTGTCCGGCCCATGTACATAAATGGTGGTTAAAGAGAATCTTCACCATAGAAAGCAAAAATTCAAAGTCAGCTTTTACAAATACTATAGCTGCTGACTTTTAATAAAAGGACACTTACCTGTCCAGGGATCCAGCGCTGTCCTCACTTGGGCCAAATCTTTGCCAGTCTTTGGGTTTTCGGGGCCGGCATGTTTACTAAGGGAAGCCAACTGTGACTCCTTGCAGATTCACACCTGGCTTCCCACTGAGCACGCATGGGTCTTGCTGCACTTTGTCCTGCAGCCTTCTGGGACCTGTGACAAGTCCCAGAAGGCTGCAGGCAAGGAGGAGGTAGCCAAGGTGATCTGAGCGAAAGTGGGACTGGATACCTATCAAAACTAGGTACCCAGTCTGTAAATAAAAATGTTATTGTGCCAAATGTGGTAGAGACGGGGGGACATAAAACATAACTTCCCCTTTAGGGTGAAGCACCACTGTACATTAACTATAGACTATACATTAAATATTACATTTACTATAGAAATTACATTTACACATTGAGATACCAGTCTCATCAGAGATCATATCATCAGAGTTACGGAATTCACTGCAGACACATTATTATAACACATCAAACCTTATTTTAACACTTGGAAGCAAAAAAAGAAATTGCACTTACTTTGAAAAAAATAACATCTGTCACGTTAAAGTTTCAAGCCCTTAATGTTTAACATGCACTAACAGGATTGGGCAATAACGATTCAGACTTTTGCGAATTGCATGCTATGGTATTACATTTACAGAACAATAAACACAATAAATAACTCCTGGACCCATTGTCTTTTCAAAAAAATACTATCTTTATTCAACTATTTAGAAGTGTCCAATGCGAGTTCTCATTGAGGGTATACCTCATACTACATTGGCTCAGTCAGGGGACATTGAGGTAGGTCTACAGCAGTCTCTCTCAATCAGGGTTCGATGGAAACCTAAGGTTCCTGCAGTGGTTGTCAGAGGTTCCCTGACCAATTCTGCATCTCAGATAACTTAACACTGACAGCAATGATCTTTTTAGCTATCTTTAAGTAGGGGATTTGGGACAATGACCAGCAATGTAAGGGACATGTTTCCCACTGACCACCAACGTAAAGAGCATTCTTCCCACTGATCACCAATGTAAGGAACATTCTTCCCAGTGACCACCAACGTAAGGAGTATTCTTCTCACTGATCATCAAGTAAGGAACATTCTTTCCACTGAGCACCAATGTAAGGGGCATTCTTCTCACTGATCACCAATGTAAGGGACATTCTTCTCACTGATCACCAATGTAAGGGGCATTCTTCTCACTGATCACCAATGTAAGGGACATTCTTCCCACTGATCACCAATGTAAGGGACATTCTTCCCACTGAGCACCAATGTAAGGGACATTCTTCCCACTGATCACCAATGTAAGGGACATTCTTCCCACTGATCACCAATGTAAGGGACATTCTTCCCACTGATCACCAATGTAAGGGACATTCTTCCCACTGATCACCAATGTAAGGAGTATTCTTCCCACTGACCACCAACATAAGGAGCATTCTTCCCACTGAGCACCAATGTAAGGGACATTCTTCCCACTGATCACCAATGTAAGGAACATTCTTCTCACTGAGCACCAATGTAGGGAACATTCTTTGCATTGAGCACCAATGTAAGGGGCATTCTTCTCACTGATCACCACTGTAAGGAGCATTGTTCCCACTGATCACCAATGTAAGGAGCATTGTTCCCACTGATCACAAATGTAATGGATGTTCTTCACACTGATCACTAATGTAAGGAGCATTCTTCTCACTGACACCAATGTAAGGGGCATTCTTCTCACTGATCACCAATGTAAGGTGCATTCTTCCCACTGATCACCAATGTAAGGAGCATTCTTCCCACTGATCACCAATGTAAGGAGCATTCTTTCCACTGATCACCAATTTAAGGAGCATTCTTCCCACTTTTCGCCAATGTAAGGAGCATTCTTCCCACTGATCACCAATGTAAGGGCCATTCTTCCCACTGACCACCAATGTAAAGAGCATTCTTCCCACTTTTAGCCAATGTAAGGGACATTCTTCCCACTGACCACCAATGCAAGGATCAGTCTTCCCATTCAGCACACGCGTAATGGATATTCTTCCCACTGACCAGCAATCTAAGGAGCATTCTTCTCATTGAGTACCAAAGTAAGGAGCATTCTTTCCATTGACCCTCATGTCAGTAATCAGTGGGGTTGATTTACTAAAGGCAAATATACATTGCACTGTAATTGCACTTGCTCCAGAGCTTAGTAAATGAGGTAAAGCTTCCCTTTTGCAAAGAGTACCCAATCACATGCAAGGAAAATAACGAAAACAGCATTTTTACTTGCACATGATTGGATGATAAAAATCAACAGAGCTTCCCCTCAGATCTAGAGCTACTGCACTTGCAGTGCACAGACTATTTGCCTTCAGTAAATCAACCCCATTGAGTTGTAGATATAGTAGTTTATACCTGGGGTTCCTCAAGATGGGAAGGTTATTTCAAGGGCTCCTCTGTGTTAAAAAGGTTGAGAAAGGCTGATCTACAGACACAAGAACTTTCCCCAATCTGACCATCAGGGAATGGTTTCCAATGTCCATAGGTGTCCTTAAGTGGCTAAATGTTTAGCACTTCCACCTGGCAGTACTCTGGTCGTTGGTTCAAATCCCAACCACGGCACCACCTGCCTGGAGTTTACATGTTCTCCCTGTGCCTGCATGGGTTTCCTCTGGGTACTCCAGTTTCCTCCCACACTCCAAAGACATGCCTGTAGGTGAATTGGATCCTGTCTAAATTGGCCCTAGTATGTGAGTTAGGGACCTTAAATTGTACACCCCTTGAGGGTTAGGGACTGATGTGAATGTACGATATATATGTAAAAGCGCTGCATAAATTGACAGCACTATATAACAACCTGAAATAAATAAATAAGAGAACATCACATTTAAAGTAAATTCCACTTGAAGACAAGATCATTGCGCTTCGGCTGACTGTAAAGTTCCCCCACCACCAATAGCCTTCTCAGCTGCTTTCATCGCCCCGTTTGTCTTGCGTAAATCATGCTGCCGCTGTTCAAACAACAGTAAAAAAAATAAACAGATTCTATTTAACTACAGTTTATATGGTGAAACCGTTCTTTTGCCGTTGGAAACACTGGAAACACGGCTCTGAGATCCCGGCAATTTTGCCTTAATAGCTGCCATTTAAAATAAATAGCATGCTGTTTAGTACTCTGCCAGATGAACAAGTAGCTTTTAATCTGTACAACAGAGAATTGGAACATTACAATCCTTACAGTACGGAGAGGGAGCAGATTCTGAGAAGGAAACTGAGAAAATTGCACCTGGTAAACAAGGTCTGTGTGCAAACACTGCAAAGGTTCAACGAAGGATACAAATATTTCTGATTCCGTCTACGATACAAGAAATCAATTCAACTAAAAAATTAGGGTGTTTTTAATTTACATCTAAACTGCCAAAAAAATGCAATAGGGGTTATTTACTTAAACTGGAGCGTGGAAAAATCTCATGCAGCTCTGCAGAGGACCAATCAGCTTCCAGGTTTCATTGCGAAAGCTTAGTTGAAAAAGCTGAAGTTAGAAGCTGATTGGTTACTCTGCACAGCTACATCAGATTCTGAGCGCTCCAGTCTTAGTAAATCTCCTTCAATGCTGGGCAAGGAGAGTGGGGTTGATGGTGTGGCCATTGGATGCAAGGTGATGATGGGAGGGAGGGAAGGATGGGAGGGAGAGGAAGGAAGAACGGAGGAGGAGTAAAGAGGAAGGAGTTAGGGAAGGAGAGGAAAAAGGAAGGAGTTAGGGAAGGAGAGGAAAAAGAAAGGAGTTAGGGAAGGAGAGGAAAGAAGGGAAGGAGAGGAAAGAGGAAGGAGTTAGGGAAAGAGAGGAAAGAGGAAGGAGTTAGGGAAGGAGAGGAAAGAAGGGAAGGAGAGGAAAGAGGAAGGAGTTAGGGAAGGAGAGGAAAGAAGGGAAGGAGAGGAAAGAGGAGGGAGTTAGGGAAGGAGAGGAAAGAAGGGAAGGAGAGGAAAGAGGAAGGAGTTAGGGAAAGAGAGGAAAGAGGAAGGAGTTAGGGAAGGAGAGGAAAGAAGGGAAGGAGAGGAAAGAGGAAGGAGTTAGGGAAGGAGAGGAAAGAAGGGAAGGAGAGGAAAGAGGAAGGAGTTAGGGAAGGAGAGGAAAGAAGGGAAGGAGAGGAAAGAGGAAGGAGTTAGGGAAGGAGAGGAAAGAAGGGAAGTAGAGGAAAGAGGAAGGAGTTAGGGAAGGAGAGGAAAGAGGAAGGGGTTAGGGAAGGAGAGGAAAGAGGAAGGAGTTAGGGAAGGTGAGGAAAAAGGAAGGAGTTAGGGAAGGAGAGGAAAAAGGAAGGAGTTAGGGAAGGAGAGGAAAGAAGAGAAGGAGAGGAAAGAGGAAGGAGTTAGGGAAGGAGAGGAAAGAAGGGAAGGAGATGAAGGCAGGAGGATAAGAAGGGAGATAGACGAAGGATGGGGAGTGCAAGACTGAGGTAAAAGAGAGATTGAGTGAAAAAAAAGAGATGGAGAGGAAGGAGGGAGAGAAGATAGGGAATGTGGAAGGAAAGAGGAAGAGCGGAAGGGAAAGAAGGAGGAAGGAAAAGAGGAAAGGTGGGAGAAGGAGAGAGGAAAAGGAGGAGGGAGAGGTGAAGGTGGGGGGAAGAGAGGAAAGAGGGAGGCAAGGTTAATGGAGGGAGGGAGTAGGGAGAGATAAAAGGAGAAAAGCAAGAGGGAGGGAGAAGGAAGTGAGGATAGGAGAGAAGAGGGAGGAAAGTAGGAAGAAGAGAGGGAAAGAGGTAAGAGTGATGGTAAAATGAAGGAGGAAGGGTGAGAGAAGAGAGGGAGGGAGAGAGGAAGAATTGCTGGAGAGTGAAGGAAGTGAGGAATGGGAGAGAGGAGAGAGGAGGGAGGGAGGGAGGAAGAAGGGAAGGAAAGAGGTAAGAGGGAGGGTAAAATAAAGGAGAAAGGGTGAGAGAAGAGAGAAAGGGGAGAGGAAGGATGGAGGGAGAGTGAAGGAAGTGAGGGATGGGAGAGAGGAGAGAGGAAGGATTGCTGGAGAGTGAAGGAAGCGAGGGATGGGAGAGGGGAGGGAGGGAGGAAGAAGGAAAAGAAAGAAGTAGAAGGGAGGGTGAGATGAAAGAGGAAGGGTGAGAGGAAAAAGGGAGGGTGCGAGAATGATAGAGGGAGAGAGAAGGAAGCGAGGGATGGGAGAGAGGAGGGAGGGTGGGATAGAGAGGGGGAAGTGTTGGGATTCAAGAGAGGAGGGAGGGAGGAAGAAGAGATAGTAAAATGAAAGAGGAAGGGTGAAAGGAGAGAGGGAGGAAGAGGGAGGATGGATGGAGGGAGAGAAAACAGGGGGTAGAGAGAAGGGAAAACTGAGGAATAGGGAGGAAGAGAAAGGAAATAATGAAAGGAAGGAAGAAAGGAGAGAAGTCATACCTTCAGTGCTGTATTCTGCTCACAAAAAGTATAAAACTTTGCCAACTTTGATGAAACTTCACCATCAGACAGAGGAGCCAAAAACCAGGATGTCTACTCAACTAATGGATATATGGCAACTCTTGAACCCTTGGAACAAAGGAGAAGGAAAAACAAAGGATTCATTTAATGATTACTAGCTTGACTTTCAAAAGAACCTAGCATCAGATCAATCATTGGTTTTGTTATTGTGAACACCCAATATAAAGGAAAATAGTGTGGAGAAAAAAAAATAACTTGTGGGTTTAACCAATTATGTTTTGCACAGTAATTCTTCATGGTTAGTACAAATGGGGGTGTGGCAGGGGTGTGTCCTGTACCATGATGAAGCTGCAACAAACCTTGCTTGTGGTGACAGGTTACTTAGAAGAGAAGAGTTACAAAGTAAAGATTAGAAAGTAGAGAACATAAAACATGACACACAAGGCAAGTCTACCAAGGGCCTGGTCCATGATCAGAAACTGAAGCTTTTATGATCCAATCCTGGAGAGTTCCCATGTAGGAACCTTCCAAACACAAACATTTTACACATGAAATCAAGAATTTATACACACATAATAAATGACAAGAGACATTCATTTCTGTTATCTAGGAACGCCATATCAGCCTGAGCAAGGATCCAGAGACTCTCCAATACCTCATTGCAGAACAAGGGGACCAATTGTCTGTATGTTCCTCAATAACACATCCCAGGGTTTTGGAGAACAGCAATTTTCTTTCAATAACATCTTTCTTCAAATTTATTCAATCAAGCAAACCTGTTAAGATATAAAGAACCTAATCTTAGCATATAAGCACTTAATTATATAATTTCTGCATTAATAACATATATAATCATTTTTTTTCTTTATCAACCTACATACAGTACCTTATACCAGTGTTTCTCAACCTTTTTTCAATTAAGGCACCCTTTAAAATTCTGCAAAATGTCAAGTCACCCCATTCTTTCACATGACTTTTACATCTCAGGCATTGCTTCTTCCTGCCTGGTGACATTATCTCAACCTAGATAGCTCAATGACGGATTTTGAATGACAAAATGGGGAGGTTTTTGAAAAATGCCATTGTTGCTGTATACTAAGCATGCCAAGAATTTCTTGATGTATACCTGAAGGTTCATTTTTGCTATCAGTGTTATAATAGGATTAGGCAATTCTATAAAAAAATATTACTGTAGTTTTGGGCAGTACTTAATTTATTCCCTTTTTGGTCCAAATACCAGTGTAGAGGAATAAAAATGTATTTTCAATTCTCCCGGGCCTTTTAATTCACTGTTCTGTAACCAGTCCTCAGTATCTGGGGTGCGATCTTCCATCCTGCAATCATGTCACATCCAGCAGACATTAGCGGAGCACGTCAAGCGTGAAGAGAATGCAGCGAGTCTCGTTCTACAAGTGTTGCTAAGATAAAATTCTTTTGCAAGGGTAAAATATTGTTTATGCTTCACAAAATCACAAGTAACTGCATCGTGTGACAGGCTATAAAAAGCCATTTACTAACATTAGTGAATAAAGAACATCATAGATATTGAAGAGACGTATACTGGAATAATACGGCATTTGAAAAATTGTAGCCAAAAATATCTCTAGAAGGATCCTTATAACTATTTTATCTTTATAAAGCCTCAGTGGGAGTCTTAGTGATGTCTTTGGCTCAATCCTAAAAGTAAAGACTTATTCACACCACCCTAGTCTACTGCATGCATATTAATCTTCATAGATTTAGGGCAGTGGTCTCCATACTGTGGCCCACAGGCCAGATGCAGCCCTTTGTTTGCCTTTATCTGGCCCTTGGAACTATTTCTCCAAATGACAGGAGGGATTATTCCTCCCACTGACACCAATGATAAGGCATAATTTGTTCCTCTGACCAGGGGCGGATTGACAATTCATGGGGCCCCGGGCAATAGGGGATTATGGGGCTGCTGTGTCCTCGTCCACACCCAAAAAAGCCTATAAAAAAGCCAATGAAAGGTACCAGGGGCATCTCATGGAGCCCCCTTCTGACCCCGGGCTCTCAGGCAGTGCCTGAGTGGCTAAATGGTCAGTCTGCCCCTGCCTCTGACACCAACAATGGGACACTATTCCTCCCACTGATACCAATGATGAGGCACTATTCCTCCCACTGACACCAACAATGGGACACTATTCCTCCCACTGATACCAATGATGAGGCACTATTCCTCCCACTGACACCAATGATGAGGCACTATTCCTCCCACTGACATCAATGATGAGGCACTATTCCTCCCACTGATACCAATGATGGGGCACTATTCCTCCCACTGAAACCAATGATGGGGCACTATTCCTCCCACTGACACCAATGATGGGGCACTATTCCTCCCACTGATACCAATGATGGGGCACTATTCCTCCCACTGACACCAATGATGGGGCACTATTCCTCCCACTGACACCAATGATGGGGCACTATTCCTCCCACTGATACCAATGATGGGGCACTATTCCTCCCACTGATACCAATGATGGGGCACTATTCCTCCCACTGATACCAATGATGGGGCACTATTCCTCCCACTGATACCAATGATGGGGCACTATTCCTCCCACTGACACCAATGATGGGGCACTATTCCTCCCACTGATACCAATGATGGGGCACTATTCCTCCCACTGATACCAATGATGGGGCACTATTCCTCCCACTGATACCAATGATGGGGCACTATTCCTCGCACTGACACCAGTGCTACAGCACTATTCCTTCCAGTGACACCAACAATGAGGCACTATTTCTCCCACTGACACCAATGATAATGCACTATTTCTTCCACTGACACCAACAATGGAGCACTATTCCTCCAACCAATACCAATAATAAGGCACTATTCTTCCATCTACATAACACATGTGCTATTTAATTCTTTTACTCCCACAACAGACAACCAAACCTAAGGCATTGTTCACTCCCACTGCATTGTCTACTAACTCTGACCACAGTCCAGCCCCCCCCCCCCAATAATCTGAAGGACAGTAATCTGGCTCTTTGTTTAGAAAGTTTGAAGTCCCCTGCTTTAGGACAACACAATGGAAAAAAAAAAAGTCATGCATGCATCATTTGGGAATGCAGAACACCACAATGCACAGCCACTGACAAGGTGCATTAGGGTGTCATTTAGAATTAACGGTATTGCGCCAACGCATGTAACGTGGTTTTGCAAATTTTAGTAACATGCGTAGTACCACAGTGCAATAGTGTGAATGGGCCCTAAACCCTTGGAGCGTGTGCTTCCTTTACTGTTGGCGACCTCTGCAATCCAGTAGGAGTAGGGTTGAATTTCATCAGGACCCATTCAGGCCAGCTTAGTAAGCTACGGTGCATTAAATCATGCATGTTAACGTGTTGTGTCATGAATTAACGTGAATTGTGACAGAGCACTACAATGGACCAAATATTATTATTATCATTATACAGTATTTATAAAGCGCCAATAGTTTGCTCAGCGCTGTACATTATAATGGGAGACAATACATGAGACAGAACAATAACAATACAGTGTGATACGAGGGGTTCGAAGGCCCTGCTCCTTGGAGCTTACAATCTAGGAGGAAGGGGATAGTGGTACGGGAGGAAAAGCCGTGGGGGATGGAGTGGTAGGAAGAGTGGAGGAGTTCAGTAATTAGCTGATGGCGGGGTGGGCTTCCCTGAAGAGGTGGGTTTTCAGGGTGCGCCTAAAGGAGAGGAGAGTAGGTGATAGTCTGATGGATTGGGGTAGGGAGTTTCAGAGGATGGGTGATGCCCTGGAGAAGTTCTGGAGGTGGGCATGGGAGGAGACCAGGGAACTAGAGAGAAGGAGGTCTTGTGAGGAGAGTGCATTTTGGGTGGTATTTGGATATCAGGTCGGTGATGTAGTTTGGGGCAGTATTATGGACAGCTTTGTACATCAATGTTAGCATTTTGAATTTGATCTGTTGGGCAATTGGAAGCCATATTGTGTATGCAGCATTTTCGACTTTGCAGAACTCTGTAAGCAAGGTGCATTGGGGTGTCTTTTAGAATGAATGGCGTTGCACCATCATCTGTACCATGTGTTGCCGTGTTATAATATATTATTTGATTATCAGGGCAGTTGTATGTCATGTGGGGGGTTCAGCACATTGATCTGTAGTGAACTGGTAGGTAGTCTTGTTGAACATTTTCCCCAGCATACTGAACAATCTTCTTGTGCCTGGAAAATTCACCTCTGGCGAAAAAAATCAAAGTACTGCATTTACATCACTGCCAAGCAGATACTGCATCTAGTCCATGGGGATGGAGTTCTAGTCCGTGGGGATGGAGTTCTAGTCCGTGGGGATGGAGTTCTAGTCCGTGGGGATGGAGTTCTAGTCCATGGGGATGGAGTTCTAGTCCATGGGGAATGGGGACAGCTCACCGTCTTCAAAGCTGCTCTATTAGGAAATTAGCTAATATACCTGGAAACATGGAATTAAATAATAACAACTTTAAAAAGGGCCATGGAGGAGCTCAGCTATTAGGAAAGATTAACAAAACTGAATTTATTCTCTCTTGAGAAGAGAGATTTAAGGGGGAATAAAATCTCCATGTATAAACACATCGATGGTCTATATCAGGGATCCCCAAACTTTCTGAGCAAAGGGCCGGTTTACTGTCCTTCAGACTTTGAGGGGGCAGGACTATGGCCAGTGTGAATAGAAAATGACCCGACATCAATGGGGATAAACAATGCCTCATCATTGGTATTAGTGGAAGGAATAGTGATCCATTGTTGGTAGCAGGGGAAAAAATAGTGCCCCATCATTGGTGTCAGTGGGAGGAATAGTGTCCCATCATTGATGTCAGTGGGAGGAATAGTGCCCCATCATTGGTGTCAGTGGGAGGAATAGTGTCCCATCATTGATGTCAGTGGAAGGAATAGTGCCCCATCATTGGTGTCAGTGGGAGGAATAGTGTCCCATCATTGATGTCAGTGGGAGGAATAGTGCCCCATCATTGGTGTCAGTGGGAGGAATAGTGTCCCATCATTGATGTCAGTGGAAGGAATAGTGCCCCATCATTGATGTCAGTGGGAGGAATAATGCCCCATCATTGATGTCAGTGGGAGGAATAGTGCTCCATCATTGGTGTCAGTAGGAGGAATAGTGCTCCATCATTGGTGTCAGTGGGAGGAATAGTGCCCCATCATTGGTATCAGTGGAAGGAATAGTGTCCCATCATTGATGTCAGTGGAAGGAATAGTGTCCCATCATTGATGTCAGTGAAAGGAATAGTGTCCCATCATTGATGTCAGTGGAAGGAATAGTGTCCCATCATTGATGTCAGTGGAAGGAATAGTGTCCCATCATAGATGTCAGAGGGAGGAATAGTGCTCCATCATTAGTTTCACTGGGAGGAATAGTGTCCCATCATTAGTTTCACTGGGAGAAATAGGGTCCCATCATTGGTATCAGTGTGATGAATAGTGTCCCATCATTGGTGTCAGTGGGAGAAATAGGGTCCCAGCATTGGTATCAGTGGGAGGAATATTGCCCGATCATTAGTTTCACTGGAAGAAATAGTGCCCCATCATTGGTGTCAGTGGGAAGAATAGTTCCATAACATTGATGACAGTGGTAGGAATAGTACCCCATCATTCGTGTCAGTTGTAGGAATAGTGCCCTATTGGTATCAGTAACAGTAAATATACCCCATTGTTGGTGTCATTAGAAGGAATAGTGCCTTGTATCAGTGGGTGGAATAGTGTCCCAAGGGCCTGATAAAGGCATGCAAAAGGCCACATCTGGTCCCCGGGCTGCAGTTTGGACATCACTGGTCTATATAGTAAGATTGGCACTAAGTTGTTCACTTTATAATCATTGCATGAGACAAGAGGGGAACTCTGTGCTGTGTCTGTAGAAATCTTTAAGGTTTGATTCACACTTCTTTCCGGTGCATTGCATTAATAAATGTACATAAATTCTCATTGCATTGCATTGGGGCAGCCCATTCATTTTGAATAGGCTGCCAATACACAAGTACAGACACAAAAACCAGACATACAGCATTTTATCCGATGACGCTTGGCAATGCATAGCTGTGCATTGTGTTGCGCTGCAACACACGTGCTTTAGTTGCATTGCCTTCATGCAGCCAGCCATTCTCAAGGGTTCCTACAGAGGTTGCTGGGGGTTCCTTGAGCTGTGGCAGACTCACCTCTCATTTCATGGTTGCAAGCAGAAATTCTGGACCAATACTAATTGGCAGAGGCATGCCACCAATGATCTTTTTTGTCTGTAAGAGTGGCATTCTTCTGATTGATTGACCATCAATCTAAGGATGATCTTCACCACTGACCACTGATTTTAATGATGATTTCATATAATTATTTTGCAGTCTTAAATTTTACAATCACCCTCTCCATCACGACCAACAACGCCACCATCAGTCCCACCCCGCAAGCCAAAGTCCTAGGTGTCACTCTAGACTCAGACCTGTCCTTCCAACCCCATGTCCAATCGTTGGCAAACTCATGCAGGCTCCACCTCCGCAACATCTCCAAAATACGTTCGTTCCTAACCCCAGACACTACTAAACAACTCGTTCACTCCCTTATTATCTCACGATTCGACTACTGCAACTCCCTCCTCACCGGCCTAACTCATCACAGACTATCCCCGCTTCAGTCTATCCTGAACTCAGCGGCCAGACTCATCCACCTTACCAACCGCTCCGCTTCTGCCACCCCCCTCTGTCATTCCCTCTACTGGCTCCCGATTGCCCAACGCATTAAATTCCAACTACTAACACAGACATACAAAGCCATTCATAATGTTGCCCCAAACTACCTCACCGACCTGATACCCAAATACCACCCTACCCGTAATCTTCGCTCCTCACAAGACCTCCTACTTTCTAGCTCCCTGGTCTCCACCTCCCACGCCCGACTGCAGGATTTCTCCAGGACTTCCCCCACCCTCTGGAACTCACTACCCCAATCCATCAGACTGTCACCTACCCTCCTCAACTTTAGGCACACCCTGAAATCCTATCTCTTCAGGGAAGCCTACCCCATCCTCACCTAACAGCCGATCTCCTCCACTCCTCCTACCACTCCATCCCCCCACAGCCACTTCCTCCTGTACCACTATCCCCTCTCTCCTAGATTGTAAGCTCGAATGAGCAGGGCCCTTGAATCCCCTCGTGTATTGTTTTGTTACTGTATTGTCTCATGTTCTGTCCCCCACTATAATGTACAGCGCTGAGCAAACATTTTAGCGCTATATAAATACTGTATAATAATAATAGGGAGGTTCTATGGTTTTTGGATTCATGTGTGTTGTTCATTTGTCTTTAGTCCCATTTTGGACAGAGTTTATGCACTAGTCCCATTTGGACTATTCTATATTTGAATGATTCACCATCACTTTCAGATCCTTATTAGGATCAATTCACACACACACTTTACTGTGTGAAATTATTGTTTTAGACACTTTTCATTGTTATCACTTTGTGGATTGATTTTCACTTTCTTCACAAAAAGATCCCTGGACGATCAAGTCACTTTTGGACACTATGGTATTTTTTCGATTGTTTGAGGATCAAGTCACTTATTCAACACATTGTTCTTGTATTTTATTTTATATTTTATTCACTTATATTTACTTTTGAGTGTTTTTGGTATGTTATTCACGTATGTATGGATTATTCATTATAGATAGTGCTACATCATTTACTGTGTATAAGGTCCATGGTATAATAAGACAGCAGACAAAATATGGGATTCTGTGCCATGTATAACACAATAGTATAAAAGAAAGCAACATGAGACATATACTGTATATTGATAAATATTTGATCGGTATGGGCCATACATGCACCGTTGGCATTCATTTTAATGTATTTCCATTGATTTCAGTTGCAGGAACATGCATAGGTGTACATCCAGCTTTGGCTTTTCTCCTCCTAGTATTGTTCTCCTCCGGCTTTTCTTGCCTCACCTCTTCTCTGAGTGCAGAGCAAGCAATGAATAAAATCAAAACAAGTCTGACAGATAATTTCCTCTCCATATTGAAGGTCAAACCTGCTCCCCACCTCACTTCGCAAAACGCTTCTCACTCTTCCAGGCCGCGGGACACGCAGCGTAAATCTGTGTCATTATTGCGCTCAGTGAAATGTCATGGCTGGAAATGATTCGTCTTCATTGTAGTTGATGGAAGAACATTCCTGAGATGAAAGGAAGTCACAGACCTCTTGTCACCTCTGTTTTGTCACCCATAACCTGAAGCCCCTGTCACTGAGGAGCAAGTCAATTCACAAGCCATTTCCCAAAGTGCTTTTAAAGAACATCCAAACCAACTCACTACAATCTCATGTAGGATGTAACATGTTAATGTCTTTTCAAAAGTAATTTTTAATATTTTAAACCTACAGCTTTCATTAAAAAAAATTGGTTGTGGTCCTGCCGTGAAGGTGCTCATTCTTGCACTTCCTTTTATGGGGGGAACAATGGAGACAACTCTTTCTCTGCTCTGGAACACTTATGTATCCGTCACTGTTGCACTGGATTTTGTTATGTAATGCATAAATGTCTTGGTGCTTGGTGGTAATTCAGTGTAACAATTTATAATCTAGTGTTTGTAAAATGGTATATTCCAGTTTACCTGTACGTTGGGACTGTTCGGTTTAGTCCTTAGATAGACCCCTCCCTTCCTCTTCTTCTTCTTCTTCTTCATGTTCCCTCAGTAAGTTATCAGCCTTCATAGTGGGAATAAGGCCTGGAAGATTATTCTCACTTTACACTTCAAATGACTGTTGAACATCTTATGAACTGCATTTGAACAAGTGAAACTATCGTGTCTTATTAGAGAGTTGAGCTGTCTGTGGAGGATGCTTAGGCAGCAGGTGGCCATATTGGCCGTATGGACCAAAGTCTAAAGGCAGTATGTCAATGCATAGATCAATGCTTGAGACTGAACATTCCCAAATGTGTGCCTACATTGTCACCCTGTCTATGCTTTTCTGGCGGATAAGTTGACGTGCATTGCCCAAGCATGGTCCACCATTGTCACTGTCAGGAACCGATTCAGAGCAATGATGTGCGCCCAACAACGGAGAGTGTGTACATAGAGAGCAAAAGGGAGAGAAAGTGGGAGAGAGAAGAGGGACAGGAAAGAGAGAGAGAGAGAGAGGAAGAGAAGAGATTGAGGGGAGAGTGGAAGAGGAGAAAGAGGAGAGGGAAAGAAAGTAAAGGGAGAGAGAGAGTGGGAGGAGAGAAAAGGGAATGAAAGAGGAGAGTGGCAATAGAGGGACTTGAATGAGGGAGAGAGGAAGAGGAGAAAGAGGAAAGGGAGAGAGAGAATGGGAGGAGAGAAAAGGGAACGAAAGAGGAGAGTGGCAATAGAGGGACTTGAATGAGGGAGAGAGGAAGAGGAGAAAGAGGAGAGGGAGAAAAAGAGTGGAAGGGGAGGGACAAGGAAGCGGGTGAGAGAGTGGAAGAGCAGAAAGAGAAGAGGTAGAGAGGAGAGACAAAGGAAGAGAGTGAGGAGAGAGGAAGAGGAGAGGGAAAGAAAGGAGAGGGAGAGAGAGAGTAGGACGGGAGGGACAAGGAAGCGGGTTAGAGAGTTGAAGAGGAGAACGAGAAGAGGTAGAGAAGAGAGGCATAGGAAGAGAGTGAGGAGAGAGGAAGAGGAAAGGGAAAGAGGAAAAGAAGAGGTGGATGAGAGGAAGAGGAGAGAGAGGAGAGACAGAAGAGGTAGACAGGAGAAACAAAGGAAAAGAGTGAGGAGAGAGGAAGAGGAAAGGGAAAGAAAGGAGAAGGAGATAGAGAGTGGGAGGGGAGGGACAAGGAAGCAGGTGAGAGAGTGGAAGATAAGAAAGAGAAGAGGTAGAGAGGAGAGATAAAAGAGGAGAGTGAGGAAAGAGGAGAGGGAAAGAGGAAAAGAAGAGGTGGGTGAGAGGGAGAAGTGATAGAGAGAGAAAGAGGTAAGAAACAGAAAGGAGGAGGGACAGAGAGAGCAAGCCTATATAGTACATTAATTTTGTTTGAGGAGAGAAGAGAAGCGAGGGAGAGGAGAGAGCAAGAGATAGGAGTTTGAAAGTGGAGAAAGAAGAAAGGGTGGGGAAGAGAGTAGAAGGAGAGAGAGGAAAGGGACAGAGAGGAATAAGAGGGAGAGAGAGAAAGCAAGCATATATAGAACATTGGAGGCCTACTCAAACCTAAGCATGTCATTGCGGTGCGTTACTGCACGTTAATGAACACTGTCCACCCCCCGGGGTACCTGCCGTCCTGAGGATGCTGAAATGTTTCAGTGGTCCAGGTATTTGAAGTCTTCCCCTTTCTCCATCTTCTTTCTACAGAGCCTCTGAGACTGAACAAAGTGATGCTCTTTGCCAATCAGAAATGTTCTGATCCATCCTGAAAGTGCTGCAGAGAGAAAGGATTCTGGAGCCCCAGCCCGCTACAACGGGTGTGTGGGCACTGACAGCTCAGTATCAACAGAGGTATGTACAGCAGGGACCAGCGGGGTGGGGAGTGTACAGTGTTAGCACCCCTTTTCATTTTATCTGAAAAGGTGAACCAACACTTTAAGGCATTCATTATGAATAGGCAGCCCATGTACCACAATGGATGAAAAACTGTACATGACCCTTTTGTAAAAACAAAGTGCAATGTAACACACGGTATATGCATTGTGGTGCACGGCGGAGCATTGGGCTTCACTGCACAGAGCATTGGGGTGCCATTCATAATAAATGGGACCACAATACATCGCACATAGAGTGTTGCCATGCATTGTGACAACCCCTGATAAAATGCTTGATAGCCATACTGCACAAGTGTGAATGGGCCCTCAGTTTTTGAATTACCGTTTGTACAGTGCCATCAGATTTGTTTTTGTACAGGACCACACGCTGGACTCGCAGCGTAGAAAACAGAACGCAGCAAAGAAAACACGCTGACATCTTTGAGAAGGCGGTGTCACAAACTGTCAAAGGCTTCGGGGGAATTTACGATCCAAGGTTACATAATGGGAAGAGAGAGCTGAAAGTCCGCTCCATGCTGAGATGTTTGTCCCCATGTTATGCAATGAGCGAGACCAAAACAAACAGGATCGGTCATAAATCCCGGACTGACGCGTGTGGTCTGTGTGTTTATGACCATCTTTACTGTTTTCATTTTCCTGTAAAAGAAACACTCACCCATTCCAATATTTTGCGTCAAGAGAATTTATTTTGGACATGAAAAAGCAACTCTGGCTGCACAACTACAACTGTGGTAAAGTCAGGAATGTATATTTCTCAGAATTGTAAGATATATATATATACTAGTTTGTGGATAAGGGGATACCACCAGTCCTCCTGTATGGGGCCCAGGCAGCTGGGTGAATCAGATTTGTAGGCAGGGAGGGTGATCAACACGGCAGGGGGGCAATTACTGGAACTGATCCCCTGTATGGCTCTCTGCAGCAGCTGAAAGCCGGCTTCTTCTCCTCTCCCTCCTGCTGGCTTTCATCTGTTGCAGAGAGAGCCATACATGGGATTGATTCAAGTAATTCACCCCCCTGCTGCACCCATCACCCTCCCTGTGCACCATATGTTTCCTTTTGCTGCCTAGGCCCCCCTGTATGCCCCCACCCCCGCAGTGCTACCTGCTTCCCTCCTCTCCTTTCCACCGCCAGATGCAAGCACACAATAGGATCCTTCAGGACGGAGATTGAAGGAAGGGTCTGGTAAAAATATCACATTTACCAGCCCTTTACTTTCCTGAATGAACCTAATGAGGGATTGGTACCGATCACTCATTGTGTTCATTCATAATTGAAACATAGTAAGCTGTGTTTTTTTTTGGGGGGGGGTTTTGAGGGGGCCCTGTCAGGTTGGCTGTATGGGGTCCCGTGGTTTCTAACAGCAGCCCTGTGTACAGTTGTGTTCAAAATAATAGCAGTGTGTTGAAAAAAGTGAATAAAGCTCAAAATCCTTAAAATAGCTTTTATTTCCATCCACACAAATGCATTGGGAACACGACACATTCTATTCCAAATCAAAACATGAAGAAAAATATATCAAATTTGTGTTGTTCCTCTAAAAAAAGAAGAAAACTGAATATTAGTCGGTTCAAAAAAATCGCAGTGTTTGTATTCTCCTTTACAAACTCAAACATTCACTATATAAACTGAGAAATGTTTGAAGATTTTGCTTTCCTTTGAATGACTTCATGAATATTTGGTTGTAGTCGCACTGTTTCTGAGAACTGCTGTACATCTGTGTTGCATGGAGTCACCCAACTTCTGGCCCCTGTGATCAGGTATTCCAGCCCAGGATGATTGGACCACATTCCACAGTTCTTCTCTATTTCTTGGTTTTGCCTCAGAAACGGCATTTTTGATGTCACCCCACAAGTTTTCTATTGGATTAAGATCCGGGGATTGGGCTGGCCACTCCATAACGTCCATCTTGTTGGTCTGGAACCAAGATGTTGCACGTTTACTGGTGTGTTTGGGGTCGTTGTCTTGTTGGAACACCCATTTCAAGGGCATTTCCTCTTCAGCATAAGGCAGCATGACCTCTTCAAGTATTCTGATGTATTCAAACTGATCCATGATCCCTGGTATGCGATAAATAGGCCCAACACCGTAGTATGAGAAACATCCCCATATCATGATGCTTGCACCACCATGCTTCACTGTCTTCACAGTGTACTGTGGCTTGAATTCAGTGTTTGGGGGTCGTCTGACAAACTGTCTCCGCCCACTAGACCCAAAAAGAACAATCTTACTTTCATCAGTCCACAAAATGTTGCGCCATTTCTCTTTAGGCCAGTCAATGTGCTCTTTGGCAAATTGTAACCTCTTCAGCACATGTCTTTTCTCCAACAGTGGGACTTTGCGGGGACTTCTTGCAGATAGCTTGGCTTCACATAGGCGTCTTCTAATTGTAACAGTCCTCACAGGGAACGTCACACCTTCTTTCATCTTCCTGGAGCTGATGGCTGAGTCCGCGCCATTTTGGCTATTCTTCTATCCATTCCAATGGTAGTTTTTCGCTTTCTTCCACGTCTTTCAGGTTTTGGTTGCCATTTTAAAGCATTTGTGATCATTTTAGCTGAGCAGCCGATCATTTTCTGCACTTCTTTATATGTTTTCCCCTCTCCAATCAACTTTTTAATCAAGGTCCGCTGTTCTTCTGAACAATGTCTGGAACGACCCATTTTCCTCAGAATTTCAGAGAGAAATGCACTGTAACCAGCATGTACAACATTTGCTGCCTTCCTTCCTTAAATAAGGGCAATAATGTTTTTCAAAGAATGAATGACCTCACTAATAGAACTCCACACTGCTATTATTTTGAACACACCCCTTTCAATGAGTGATTCAATGACACAGAATCAGCAGCATGCATGTCATGACTGTTGGGTCTGTTGGATTTCTATTACTCTACTACACCTGCTAGGAAATTATTTGCCATCTAGAAATATCATTTCTACCAAAAACAGTGATTGATCCGGTTAGTGATGTCTGACTGCTATTATGTTGAACACAACTGTGTGTGTATATATATATATCTTAGATTGTACGCGCCTTGAGGGTTAGGGACTGATGTGAATGTACAATATATATGTAAAGTGCTGCGTACATTGACGGCGCTATATAAGTACCTGAAATAAATAATATATATATATAAAATTACTATACAGGATTTATATGGCGCCAACAGTTTGCTCAGTGCTTTACAATATAACGTGAGACAAAACAGCAACAATACAGTTCAATACAAGAGGGTTAGGAGGGCCCTGATCCTGGGAGCTTACAATCTAATATATATATATATATATATATATATATATATATATACAGTACACATATATTTATCTGAGTTTTGGGTAATCCATGGCATTAATACATGACATGGGAATACATTTCAGGCACCTTCTTACATGTTCCATGGAATGGTCTGCTTCCTGTGCTGTGTGATTGGTGGATGTAAGAAACCTTTAGTATTCCCTGTATGAAGGACAGCAAGGGGCCTGCAGTGGGTGTGTTTGGGATTTCCTCTCCTGTATCACAAACAGGGTTCCTATGTCTCTGACAAAAGAGAGTGGGGTGCAGGGGCGGACTGACAACTCATGGGGCCCCCGGGCAATAGGGGATCATGGGGCCCCTGTGTCCTTGCCCAAACTCAAAAAAGCCTATGAAAAAGGTACCAGGGGCATCTCATGGGGCCCCCTACTGACCCCGGGCCCTCAGGCAGTGCCCGAGTTTACAAATGGTCAGTCCGCCCCTGGTGGGGTGAATTAGTGAACTACACCATTGCCTGGATGGGAGCCCTGAACAAGCGGGTGTGTACCATTACCATGGACATAGCCTCAAATATACATTTCCATTTTAAGCAAATGCATGCAAGAAAGTAACTGGTAAGAGGCTGCAGTCCTGCCTACTAAAGAGCCTGCCCAATGTGATTTATTATAGGTATTTATAGCACTGACCATGTAAACAGAGCTTTGAATATTGTACCCTCACATAAGTTCCTGTCCTTAATGCATATGATGCACAGATGCATGACAAAGGTTTCTGTACTGACAGCACACTTGCTGCGGCTCCCAGTACAGTGACCGAGCTGTCGAGGACAGCTCTCGGTCGCTAGTAATGAGCAGGAAGCTGCAGGGCTGACGCCCAATCCCCTGTTAGATTTTTTTGGTTTGCCTTCTGTGTCCCATTGGACAGATTTCCCCTCTATTACTTTTCTGGGGACAACCCCAGAGGATAATGGTAAACAGGACACAGAGAGGGCGATTCTCCCTAAAGGGGCACAGACTGCAATAAAAACTGACACATTGTCTAATCTATCTCCACTCCATCCAAAACTAAAAGAAAATGTTTTGTCTTTAGTTATACTTTAACCCCTTGCCCTCCAGAGGATTCCCCCCCCCCCCCTTCCTGACCAGGCCATTTTTTGCGTTACGGCATTGCGTTATTTTAACTGACAATTGCGCGGTCATGCAACGCTGTACCCAAGTGCAATTTACGTCCTTTTTTTTCCCCACGAATTGAGCTTTCTTTTGGTGGTATTTGATTGCCTGTGAGTTTTTTATTTTTTGCGCTATAAACAAAAAGCCTGACAATTTTGAAAAAAGAACAATTTTTTTGACTTTTTGCTGTTAAACATGTCCAGTAAAAAAATGTAAAAATCAAATTTCATCATAAATTAACGCGAAAATGTATTCTGCTCTGTGTCTTTGCTAAAAAAATCCCAATACGTGTAAATTAATTGGTTTACGTGAAAGTTATAGAGTTTACAAATGGCGGTATAGATACTGGAATTTCTTTTTCTACTAGTAATGGTAGCAATCAGTGACTTATAGCGGGACTGCGGCGGGCATTCTGACACTGGGGGGAACTGACTTGGTGTCACTGACATCCCCAGTGACACCAATACAGTGATCAGTGCTAATAGCAAGCACTGACACTGTACTAATGGCACTGGGCAGGAAGGGGTTAATGTGAGGGGACGATCAAAGGGTTAACTATGTGTAGGGAGTGTTTTACTAGGGGGCAGGGGGTTTGTGCTTCACTGTAAGCACATTGCTCTGTATGGCTGTACTGTGCACAGCCACCCAGAGCAGTATGTCTGAGGTGACGGAGGAGGACTGTTAGTAAACAAAACAGTCTTCCTCCCCGTCAGAGATGCTCGGTAATCACCGGGCGCCAGCGGGTAATTACTGGCCGGGACCCAGTAATTGACAGCCGCAGCCACGAGTGGCGGCGCGGGTTGGACACATACGCGCGCCCCCTACCTGGAAGTGCAAAATCACATATATATACGTGATTTTGCGCACCTGTGCTGCTCTGTAGCAATATTTCTGCTATAGGCCAGTTGGGAAGTGGTTAATGATAACAAGAAAATCAGTAAAACAGATCCCCTGCAGCCAGCAACAATAGGCCCCCCATCAAAAATAGATCCCCCATCAACAATAGGCCCCCCAACAATAGATTCTCCATCAACAAAAGGCCCTCCAACAATAGATTCTCCATCAAAAATAGGCTCTCCATCAACAATAGATTCTCCATCAACAATAGGCCCCCCATCAACAATAGGCCCCCCATCAACAATAGGCCCCCCATCAACAATAAATTCTCCATCAACAATAGGCCCTCCATCAACATTAGATTCTCCATCAACAATAGGCCCTCCATCAACAATAGGCCCTCCAACAATAGGCCCCCCATCAACAATAGATTCTCCATCAACAATAGGCCCCCCATCAACAATAGGCCCTCCATCAACAATAGATTCTCCATCAACAATAGGGTCCCCATCAGTAGATTCTCCATCAACAATAGGCCCTCCATCAACAATAGCTTCTCCATCAACAGTAGGCCCTCCATCAACAATAGGCCCCCCATCAACAATAGGCCCCCCATCAACAATAGGCCCCCCATCAACAATAGGCCCTCCAGTAAAAATAGACTCCCCAGCAGCAACAGAGCCCCTCTAGCAACAATAGACCTCCCAGGATCCAGCATTGGTAGACCCTACAGCAGCCAGCAACAATAGATCCCTCACTTAACAGTAGATCCCTTACAGCAACAACTGACCTTCAATCAACAATAGATTGGTCACCAGCAACAATAACCCCCCAGCAGCCAGCAACAACAGACCCTCCAGCACACCCCACCACCCCTTGCCATTACATACATTCAGCGCTGGAAGTGCAGGAACTGCGCTCCCCTGCGTTCCTGCTGAAAAAAGGAAACGCTTCCTGACTGGTGACATCATCTCCGCTTGGCTCAAGTGCAGGTCTGTAATGATAAAAGATGGAAAAAGTATACTTCTGTGTATTGTCAGAAATACATACATACCGTACATACATGCATTCCAGAATGCAGTGGCTCTGCCTAGGCTCCTATGATGTCATCAATCTGCTTCTGGAGGGTAAAGCAGATGGCGGTATTATCAGGGGGAGTCCTGTGATCTCTGTGAGAAGTAATAAATACCTGGAAGTACCACACTGACACATTACTGAGCTTCACATGAAAAATATATCTTACGCAAAGTCCACTTGAAGCAAATTTTGGACATGTTTGTGGAAGGCAGATTGTGTTTAGCTGAAGCACAACAGAAATCTCTCCAAATAATTAATTCTTAGGCAACCGATTCATAACCATCTTGCAGCGCATAATAACACTGATCATCTGTTTATCACAGCAGTATTACCAGCACCTCAAGGAAGATTTGTTTCCCATAAATTCTAATTATTAGTTCCATTTGCTTCAGAGGCAATAAACAACTTTGTTTAAACAGATCTGTAATCAAATGTTAACTTAAAAAAAGGTTAAAGCAGTATTAAACCCAAAAGCAAGCATTTATTATATTGTAGCTTACCGATTCTTAGATGTGACGGCTGCATTAGTTCTCTTCTGTAGGCTTTCTTTCTTCTATTTTCATCTGGTGATCCAGCCAGCAAGTCTGTTTAAAAAAAAAAAAAAAAAAAAAAAACCAAAACAAGCTGTCCTGTAGAATGTATCAGTTACAGGGATGAAACAAATCAGTTTAGCTTCAAATTGTAAACAGAATTAAACTGATGCAGCCACCACATCTAATGATTACTGCAATGTAGTGCAAGCACTACCCCCTTAGGAGTTTCATAGATTTCAGGTTTCCCTTTAGCTCTGCACAGCCAGGAAACACACATTTTTCACACAGACTTGCATTCAGGAGTCAGAGATTAGTCCTTGAGCTTTGTTTTTGTGATTTTATTAGGGGGATTTGAAACGGGATAGGGTTAGGGGTGTACAGGGGACCCAATGGAATTGATGAACTGAGGACAACGTCCTGGAATTATTTATGAGCCTTCATTACAACACAGTCTCTGTTGGGGAGCTAGCCAACATCTCCTAATGTACCACCCCAGATGAACTCCTCTTCCTTTACTCAGCTGTCTGGAGGTATCCCTGAGCAGGGGATCTGGTGCCTTTCACTATAGAGAGATTGGACACTCCCAGTAGGTGGCAAATCTGGTTTCCCACCCACTCCTCCCCCTATCTGGCCCATGGGGTGCAGGTCTACTCACTCCGTCCTTCTCTTGTGCAGATGGGGGGTTGGTGGCTGCTACCAGGCCTTCTGGCTGGGCTGCTCCTTCCCTGCTACATATGTGGTCCTTGCTCTGGGGGGTGGTGAGGATCTGAGTTTCCATCCTTCCCAGCTCCACTGCCTGTAGGTGAGCCCGTCTCCATCTGGGCCCCCTCCCAGGCTCCTGCCTTCAGCTTCACATCTTCCTCTGTCTTCAACCCGAACTCTCCCCACAACTGAGCAGGCTCAATCACTTTTAAGGGTTGTCCTAGCCCCTTTCCAAGACCCCTGTTGGGAATTGGCCGGGTGGAATTGGTTAGGTGCACCAATGTAGATGTCGCCATTTTCTGGTGTATGGGCACTCTAGTTTCCCGCAGCATGTGTGTGTGTGCAAAGCACGCTGCCTCCTGGGCAGGGGCGGACTGACCATTGAGAAACTCGGGCACTGCATGAGGGCCTGGGATCAGTAGGGGCCCCATGGGATGTCCCTGGTATCTTTCATAGGCTTTTTTGGGTGTGGTTTGAGTGTGGGCGAGGACACAGGGGCCCCTTGATCCCCTATTGCCCAGGGGCCCCATGGATTGATTTCATTTATTGGCTTTTATTTTTAGCGCTGCACTTTCTTTTACAGTATTGGATGAGATCTGGATGGCCGGTCAGTGTTGCGCGGTCCGTGTGCGCTCATCTTCCTCTTCTTCCTGGCATGCCCACTGAGATGGCTCTGCGTGCCATAGGTTCGCCATCACTGTCCTAGGATGTAGCTAGGATGTTGCAAACTGAGGCCTAGTCATTAAGGCCACCTCCACCATCACAGGCGTGAGCTCTCCAATGCTGAGCTCACAGCTACTACATCAGAGGAGAGAGAGAACATGTGAGGAGGTTTGAATCAAAGAAAAAGCTCACTCCTGTGATGGTGGAGGTGAGCAGTAAAGACTTCGGCTCCGTTCACACCTATGCATTTTGCTTTTTGTCCGTTTTGTAGTGCTTTTCGCAATTAATTTCGTGGTTTTTTTTTTTTTACATGCGTTTTTGACACAATCTTACTGTGTTTTGATCAGCCCTTTTTTTTTTGAAAGTGAAATTTGTATTTCACCACTGGGTCTTTAATTTTTTTCTTATATACGGTAAGTGAAAAAGGACAGAAAACTTTGAAAAAAAAAATTTTTGCGCAGTTTTTGTAATTTTGCTAATTTTTTTTTTCAGAAATTTAGGCCAAAATGTATTCTGTGAGATTTTTTGGGTGAAAAGAACACAAAACAGTGTATTACTTAGTATTATTTAGTCTGTGTGAAAGCTACAAACTATGGGATATATACTGTATCTGAAAATTGATTAGTTGAGACCCTAACATGCTGGACGCTTGTATGAGGTATGGCCTTAATCAGGACATTAGCATGAGGTATGGCGGAGTACAAGAGACTGGTATGGTCGTGATAAGTATGCTGGTATGGGAGTGACCAGAATGCTGGAATGGGGTATAGCAATGGTCAGGATGGTAGTATGGGATATGGAGGTGAAAAGAATGCTGGTATGAGGTATGTCAGTGATCATAATGCTTGTACGGGGTATGGGGGTGATCAGGATACTGGTATAGGGTATAGTGGTGATCAGGGTGCTGGAATGGGGTATGGTGGTGATCAGGGTGCTCAGGGTGCTGGTATGGCATATAGGGGTGGTCAGGGTGTTGGTATGGTGTATGGTGGCGATCAGGGTGTTGGTATGGAAAATGGTGGCGATCAGGATGCTGGTATGGGGGTGATCAGAATGCTGGTATGGGGTATGGTGGTGATCAGGATGCTAGTATGGGGTATGGTGGTGATCAGGATGCTGGTACGGGGTATGGCGGTGATCAGGATGCTGGTATGGGGTATGGCGGTGATCAGAATGCTGGTATGGGGGTGATCAGGATGCTGGTATGGGGTATGGCAGTGATCAGGATGCTGGTATGGGGTATGGCAGTGATCAGAATGCTGGTATGGGGTATGGCAGTGATCAGGATGCTGGTATGGTGTATGGTGGTGATCAGGATGCTGGTATGGGGTATGGGGGTGATCAGGAGAGCTGGTATGGGGTATGGAGGTGATCAGGATGCTGGTATGGGGTATGGCGGTGATCAGGATGCTGGTATGGGGTATGGCGGTGATCAGGATGCTGGTATGGGGTATGGCGGTGATCAGGATGCTGGTATGGGGTATGGGGGTGATCAGGATGCTGGTACGGGGTATGGGGGAGATCAGGATGCTGGTATGGGGGTGATCAGGATGCTGGTATGGGGTATGGCGGTGATCAGGACGCTGGTATGGCGGTGATCAGGATGCTGGTATGGGGTATGGCGGTGATCAGGATGCTGGCATGGGGTATGGCGGTGATCAGGATGCTGGTATGGCGGTGATCAGGACGCTGGTATGGGGGTGATCAGGGTGTTGGTATGGGGTATGGGACTGATCAGAGTGCTGGTATGGCGCATGGTGGTGATCAGGATGCTGGCATGGTGTTTGGTGGTGTTTTTTTGCGCACTGGGACAGGTGACAGGGGCTGGCTGCATTATATATTGTCCCTACACTGGGGCAATGATCAGGGACACTGGGGGCAGTTTTAGGGACTGCAATCTGTGAGTATACAAATGGCCTGACAGGCTGCTGGGCACTCACAGACTGCAGCATCCCTTCTCTCTGCTTTCACAGTGAGGACAGGGAGAAGCGATCTTTAGTTTCACTTTGGATTGTTTACTATGTGATTACTGTAATTGGTCACAGCAATCACATGGCAAAACACCATGTGATTGCCTAGACACAGCGCTAATTTGATCCACTGTGTCTGGGCGATATTCTGATCTCAAAGCTCCCAGATGCATGCTCTGTGAGCCGTGCAGGAGCCTCCAATGCGGGCTGACCTACAGGTATATTAACCTGCATTGGGAAAGCTTCCCGTCCATTGTCTATGCACTATGGGCGGACGGGAAGGGGTTAATCTACAAACATTAAACGCAAACAAATTGACAACCAGAAAGTGCAGCAAAAAAAGGACAAATGAGTGCTTAGCAGGGGCGGACTGACAACTCATGGGGCCCCCGAGCAATAGGGGATCATGGGGCCCCTGTGTCCTTGCCCAAACTCAAAAAAGCCTATGAAAAAGGTACCAGTGGCATCTCATGGGGCCCCCTACTGACCCCGGGCCCTCAGGCAGCGCCGAAGTTTCCAAATGGTAATTTCGCCCCTGGTGCTTAGTGAGATAAAATCAGTGATGTGCTACTGCTGGGCTTTCTTACAAGTGTTCTATACTAATGGGTGCATCCTGTATTTAATATTTACTTGTAAAATGAATATTGTGTGCAAGTTAAAAAAAATTAGTTTAGAAATCTGTGAACATTAAAGAAATAAAACCATCAAAAAAAACTAAAACACAGAACAAAAGATAACTCCCAATGCCATCTTCAGTGAAAAAAAAAAGAAGCTGGGGGCGAAGTTGGGTAGCAGAAAGTACAGGGTCTGGAGGAGGACAAGGGGAGGGCAGAGGCAGCTGCTGAATGCTAAGACCAGGCGAGGTGGAGAAGAGGGGCTGATGCTCTTGCACAGTGAGGTACAGGATCTGTAGGAGGAATTCAGTCCTCTCTACTGCTGAGACAAGCCTCTTTGTGGCTGCAAGCACAGGATCTGGCAGAGGAGTTCTGTCCTCCTCTCTGCTGCCGAGTGCTGACACAAGTGGAGGGTGCAGCAGCTGCAGGAGAGGTGCGAGGGCCACATGAAATGGCCTGGTGGGCCAGATTCTGCCCGCAGGCCTTGTGTTTGACACATGTGGACTAGTGCTAGCCTTTCTTATTAGAAAGTCCAGTATAATCTGCTAACCAGGGGCGGACTGACAACTGATGGGGCCCCCGGGCAATAGGGGATCATGGGGCCCCTGTGTCCTTGCCCAAACTCAAAAAAGCCTATGAAAAAGGTACCAGGGACATCTCATGGGGCCCCCTAAGTAGTGAAAAAAATAAAAAGATGCATTTATGAATATTTTAAAAATGAGCTTAGAAAATCGTAATCATTAAAAAAAATAAAACTTGACAAAAAAAAAACTAATACAGAACAAAAGATAACAACTCCCAATGCCAATTCACTGAAAAACCCCCTTTAGGTTCCCTTCAATGTTCTTATCACCCCGACGGAGAACAATTTCTATTGGCTTGTAGCATTTCCTCACCATCTTGTGGGCCACATATCATAACCCGCTGGAATCTGACAAGCTGAACTTCCTACATTTGTTCCCCTCCAGGGAACTTGCACTTTGCTCTTGTTACTGACACCTCTCCATGTCGATTTGTACATCTTAAAAATGTGCTTTTCTGACCGCATTCACTTCGCTTTATTTATGGGTTTGGTCGTCCTTTAATTGGAGCGAAGCAAAGCAGACTGGAGCGAGCGGATGATGTGTGATTGACAGATCCATTGGAATAAGATTTAAGAGTCCAAACTCCGAGGAGAAAATGAGCAGAATTCAATTAGCTTCCATCTCCCCAGGACAGGATGCTTGCTCGCTGGCCTCATTTATCAAGTTTTGCTTTAGCCGCTGTGTGCGTCCCTCTAGGCATATAATAAAGGAAAAAGAAATGCTTATTATAACGGTGACATTTGTGCGCCTGGGGCTGTGATGTAAGTAAACATTTGTATCCAGTGATACAGCATAACTTGTGCATGCCGGGCTGCCCCGACCAATTCCATCATGAGCTGCGGAGGATTTGTGTACTCAATTGATTTCCAATCTGCAAGAGGCTGAGACTGGCGATAATAATACACAAACGTATACAAGGCATTGCAGCAGCAGAGCACCGACTGGGAAATGCAGTGTCCACAGCAACCAATCATCATTCATCTATTTCTGCCATCACGAACTTTCAGAAAGTTGCCACTGACACTTCAGATCAGTGGGGGTCAACTTGAAAATTATAGAAGGCCTCAAGTGTGACCCAGAGGGCCACACAAAGCATTTTTTCGCACCTCAACATCACAAAATGTTGGTCTTGCTGCAATTTTTGCAGGGTATTGCAAAGCACACTGAAGACATCGGAGCTACAAAATCCCAGCATTGGTGTCAGTGAGTGCAATGAGAAAATCCAGCATTGTTGTCAGTGGATGCAATAATAACTCCCAGCACTGGTGTCAGTGGATGCAATAATAACCCCCAGCATTGGTGTCAGTGGATGCAATAATAACCCCCAGCATTGGTGTAAGTGATTGCAATAATAACCCCCAGCATTGTTGTCAGTGGATGCAATAATAACCCCCAGCATTGGTGTCAGTGGATGCAATAATAACCCCCAGCATTGGTGTCAGTGATTGCAATAATAACCCCCAGCATTGTTGTCAGTGGGTACAACAATAACCCCCAAAACTGCTGTCAGTGGTTGCAATAATAACCCCCAAAACTGGTGTCAGTGGGTGCAATAATAAACCCCAGCATTGGTGTCAGTGGGTAGAATAATAACCCGCAAAACTGGTGTCAGTGGGTGCAATCATAACCCCTTGCAATGGTTTCGGTGGACAAAATAATACCCCAGCAGTCTTTGCTTCGACAGAACATATACGTCCAGCATTGGGGTCAGTGGGTACAACAATAACCCCCAAAACTGGTGTCAGTGGTTGCAATAATAACCCCCAAAACTGGTGTCAGTAGGTGCAATAATAACCCCCAGCATTGGTGTCAGTGTGTACAATAATCCCCAAAACTGGTGTCAGTGGATGCAATAATAAACCCCAGCATTGGTGTCAGTGGGAACAATAATCCCAAAACTAGTGTCAGTGGGTACAATCATAACCCCTTGCAATGGTTTCAGTGGACAAAATAATACCCCAGCAGTCTTTGCTTTGACAGAACATATACGTCCAGCATTGTTGTCAGTAGTTGCAATAATAACCCCCAGCTTTGGTGCTAGTAGATAAAATGACAACCCCAAGCATTGGTGTCAGTGAGTGCAATAATAACCCCCAACTTTGGTGTCAGTGGAGGCAATTATTACCCCCAGCATTGGTGTCAGTGGACGAAACAATAAATCCCAGCATTGGTGTCAGTGGGTGCAATAATATCCCTCAGCATTGTTGTCAATGGATGCAATAATAACCCCCAGCATTGGTGTCAATGAGTGCAATAACAACCCCTTACACTGGCGTTGGTGGAAACAATAATACCCCCAGTAGTCCTTGCTTCAGCAGGACATATACTAAAATAATAATGCCCAGTATTGGTGGCAGTGGACGGAAAAAAAAACAGCATTGGTGTGAATGGATGCAGTAATAACCCCCAGCATTAATGTCAGTGGATGCAGTAATAACCCCAGCATTGGTAAAGTGAAGTTCTGCGAAAACCTTTTATTAACGCACTGACACTGCACTAATGGCACTGGGCAGGAAGGGGTTAACATTTGGGGTGATCAAAGGGTTAACTGTTTGATGTTTTACAATGAGGCTGTCTATGTGCTTTCCACTGTAAGCACACTGCTTTGTATGGCTGTGCTAAGCAGAGCCATACAAAGCAGTGTGCAGGAGCTGACAGGGGAGAGATCTGTATTGTTTACATACAGTTCTCTCCCCCGTCGGTAATACTCGGCGAATGGCAGCATGGGTAGGGCGCGTATTTCGGTTTATGAATTTAATTCATTCTGCGTAACTTTTCGTATTGCGAAAAATTTGTAAAGCGAAACGCGGTTTCCCATAGGAATGCATTGAAAACCAATTAATCTGTTCCAGAGGTCAGAAAAAAGTTTAAAAAAGTCTATCTGTTCAAAACTCTTTATAAAGTGCACTTTAAAGGCATAAATACTGTACAGGGACATGATTACAAACAATTAGTAAATGCATTGAAAACCAATTAATCCGTTCCGGAGGTTGGAAAAAAGTCAAAAAAGGTATTTTATCTGTTCAAAACTCTTTATAAAGTGCACTTTAAAGGCATAAATACTGTACAGGGACATGATTAAAAATTACTTCGGAAATGCATTGAAAACCAATTAATCCGTTCCGGAGGTCAGAAAAAAATTAAGTCTTTTATCTGCTCAAAACTCTTTATAAAGTGCACTTTAAAGGCATAAATACTGTACAGGGACATGATTAAAAAAAAATTGTAAATGCATTGAAAACCAATTAATCTGTTCGTATTGAGAAAAAAATTTGTAAACTGAGCCATTATTTTCAATGGATTTTCATTCATAAACCAAAAATTATGTTAACCCAGGCGTTCGTAAACTGAGGTACACCTGTGTGTGTGTGTATATATATATATATATATATATATATATATATATACACACACACACATATATAATGTATATATTCAGACAGACACACACATCTCCTGATAAAGCAGAGCTATGACCTGGGAAACACATTGAGAGTTGTCCTCCTCCCACTTCAGAAATCAGCTTCAGGAGCGACCAAGAGAAGGTGGCTCCATACCTACATACAGAGGGTCCATGGAGCATGAACGTTGCCACCCTCTAGCAGGTAGTCAGGTCACAGCAGCAACAAAAGACATTTGGAGATTTGGAGGAGATTAGAGAATAGAAGAGACGTTCCGAGTTCAGAAGACATACTTGGATGGAATTTTCTCACTTTAGTATCACTTCAAGGTTCAGAATCTATCTGAGGCAAAGAAATATTTTCTTTAATAACTCATTTAAATTAAATTCCAGATGCTTGAAAACTTGAATATTATCATAATTTGCAGCCTTAGATTTTCCTTCAGCGAGTTTGATGAGCTCGTTAATGAATATGTCGCCGTTTTTAGATGAGCTGGGGGAATTGACTTATTTTATGACAAATGCATTATAGTGACAGGTTTTACGGCAAGATGAGATACAAGGTGATCGAGAACGCACTATGGGAAACACGGGAAAGAAAAATAAAAATGCATGAAATTCATTTTGCTCGGCTGTGAATGCAGCATTATGCTCAGTTCTGCCCGTGTAATTCTTGGAGTGACAGACATCCAGCTACAAGCGACAGGATGCTCAGATGTGAACAGGGACTATTGAAAACAGTGAGATTCCTCTTGTTGGGCATTTTTGGAGCTTTGAGTTGCAAACTATAAATTGCCTAGGTGTGAATGAGCCCAAGGCCAACTTGGGGCTACTGGAAAAAAAACATCCATGGCACAATGCTTAGTAGGTCTAGAGCAGGGGTAGGCAACCTGAGGCTCTCTAGCTGTTGTGGAACTACATTTCCCATGAGACATTGCAAAATTGACAGTTACAGCTATGACTTGCAGAGACATGATGGAACTTGTAGTCCTGCAACAGCTGGAGAGCCGCAGGTTGCCTACTCCTGGTCTAGAGGAAGGTTGCATTATTTACCCTTCCCCCCGATCCAGTGCTTTTCTTCTTTCCCTCCAGTGCTCTGGGCCATCCTTCAGTGTCACTACGTACAATGCAGAGCTATTAACCCTGCAACATACGTGGAGGAGGCAGCAATGCAACCATAGCCAGGAGCACCTTAGGCTCAGTTCACACTAGTTTTGTAAGCATGCGTTTGAGGGGCGTATTTAACGCTCCTCAAACGCCTATGAAATTTTCCACATGGCTGTTCGCACTGAAGCGTTAGCGTCACGTTGTGGCAAAATTGATGCCTCATGTTGAGTCAGGAGGAGTTGAAGCCTTTCAACGCCTCCCATTCAAGTCTATGGTGCCGTTCCTCAAACGCCTGGCAGGCATTTGCGAGGCGTTTAACTTCATTATAGGCATTTGTGGTGCGATTTTAACACTTGGAAAACGCCTATGAAATGCCTCAAAACCGTACATAGGGTGTTTGGGGGGCATTTAATGACCTTTAAAAACGCTCTCCAAATGCCTGTCAAATGGGAAGAAGTCAAGTGTGAACAAGTCCTTACAGACAAGGCTTCCAGGGACCAGTTGCACCAGTGAAGGGCCCGGTGGGAATGAGGACTATGGCGGGTGTTACACTGCATTCCTCTACCCATAGGAAAAACTGAACTTTAACATCTAAGCATTTCAGGAATGCGGTCACAATTGTGTGTTTTTGTGCTCATTTACAAAACGTATGTCGCTTTTTTGATGCCACTCATTGTTATCCAGTTCCACGCCGCCCTATAGCAGAAATACTGCTACAGGGCGGCAGGGGTGCACAAAATCGTGTATATATAACATGATTTTGCAGTTCCAGGTAGGGGGCGCGCCATTCGCGGCCTCGACTGTCAATCACCGGGTCCCAGCCAGTGATTACTCGCCGGCACCCGGTGATCGCCGAATATCTCCGACCGGGGAGAGACATGTATGTAAACAATACAGATCTCTCCCCTGTCAGCTCCTGCACACTGCTTTGTAAGGCTCTGCATAGCACAGTCATACAAAGCAGTGTGCTTACAGTGAAACATACGCACAGCCTCGTAGTAAAACAGCACACAGAACAGAGTTAACTCTTTGATCGCCCCAAATGTTAACCCCTTCCTGCCCAGTGTCATTAGTACAGTGTCAGTGCTTGCTGTTAGCACTGATCACTGTATTGGTGTCACTGGGGATGTCAGTCACATCAAGTCAGTCCCCCCCCCCCTGTGTCAGAATGCCCGCCGCAGTCCCACTATAAGTCACTGATTGCCACCATTACTAGTGAAAAAAAAAAATTCCAGTATCTATACCCCCATTTGTAGACGCTATAACTTTCACGTAAGCCAATTAATTTACACATTTTGGGATTTATTTTAGCAAAGACATGAAGCAGAATACATTTTGGCCTAAATTTATGACGAAATTTGATTTTTAATATTTATTTACTGGACATGTTTAATAGCAGAAAGTGTTGATTTTTTTTGTTTATAGTGCAAAAAATAAAAACCACACAGGCGATTAAATACCACCGAAAGAAAGCTCTATTTGTGGGAAAAAAAGGATGTATATTTCATTTGGGTACAGCGTTGCATGAAAGTGCAATAGTAACGCAGAGCCATATCACCTGGTCAGGAAGGGGGGTAAATCCTCTGGAGGGCAAGTGGTTAATGGCACCCCAAATGCTGCAAGAAGACCCATATTTTTCACATAGAAAAACAGTCAACAAATGTGTCCAATTGCATGGTTAAAAAAATTGCACAAAGCTCAACTCTCAAAAAGCTACATGATCTTTTTTGATGTGTTTGTCACATGTAGGGAAAGCCACTGACATAGATGGGCTGCCCTATGTGTTTAGTGGGAAGGAGCACACAAAATGCACGTAAATGCAACACCTGCTGTTGTGCGCCATACTGGGCCTTAACTCTGGCAGTGTAGAGGGGGGAGCCAATGCAAGGGTAGTTTTAAGCTGATCCATACACCAGTTGGGCTTTGAGGTGGCCATACATTAGTAAAATTTTGTTTTAAATATTTCATTTTCAGAACGTTCGTTCTGGTTTGAAATGTTTAGTTCGGTCACACTGAGGATAATTTTCGACATGAGAAAATGAAAAGGAAAAAGATGGAACAAACAAAATTCTAATTGTAGCGTTTGTTCATGAAAAATCATACCTATTGTAATGAAGCCTCTCCAATACGTCTAAAGTCCCTTTCAAACAGGATGAAATTTTAAAGTGCTATTTAACTCTTTGGAGTAATTGGCAGGAATAGTGTCTCATTGTTAGGGTCATTGGTAGGAATAGTGTCTCATTGTTGGGGTCATTGGTAGGAATAGTGTCTCATTATTGGGGTCATTGGCAGGAATAATGTCTCATTGTTGGGGTCATTGGTAGGAATAGTGTCTCATTGTTGGGGTCATTGGTAGGAATAGTGTCTCATTGGTAGAAATAGTGTCTCATTGTTGGAGTCATTGGTAGGAATAATGTCTCATTGGTAGGGTCATTGGTAGGAATAGTGTCTTTGTTGGCGTCATTGGTAGGACTAGTGTCTTTGTTGGGGTCATTGGTAGGAATAGTGCCTTTGTTGGGGTCATTGGTAGGAATAGTGTCTCATTGTTGGGGTCATTGGTAGGAATAATGTCTCATTGGTAGGGTCATTGGTAGGAATATTGTCTCATTGTTGGAGTCATTGGTAGGAATAATGTCTCATTGGTAGGGTCATTGGTAGGAATAGTGTCTCATTGTTGGGGTCATTGGTAGGAACAGTGTCTCATTGTTGGGGTCATTGGTAGGAATAGTGTCTCATTGTTGGGGTCATTGGTAGGACTAGTGTCTTTGTTGGTGTCATTGGTAGGACTAGTGTCTTTGTCGGGGTCATTGTTAGGAATAGTGTCTTTGTTGGGGTCATTGGTAGGAATAGTGTCTCATTGTTGGGGTCACTGGTAGGAATAGTGTCTTTGTTGGCATCATTGGTAGGACTAATTTCTTTGTTGGGGTCATTGGTAGGAATAGTGTCTCATCGTTGGGGTCATTGGCAGGAATAGTGTCTCATCGTTGGGGTCATTGGCAGGAATAGTGTCTCATCATTGGGGTCAGTGGCAGGAATAGTGTCTCATCGTTGGGGTCAGTGGCAGGAATAGTGTCTCATCGTTGGGGTCAGTGGCAGGAATAGTGTCTCATCGTTGGGGTCATTGGTAGGAATAGTGTCTCATCGTTGGTCATTGGTAGGAATAGTGTCTCATTGTTGGGGTCATTGGTAGGAATAGTGTCTCATTGTTGGGGTCATTGGTAGGAATAGTGTCTCATTGTTGGGGTCATTGGCAGGAATAGTGTCTCATTGTTGGGGTCATTGGTAGGAATTGTGTCTCATTGTTGGGGTCATTGGGAGGAATAATGTCTCATTGGTAGGGTCATTGGTAGGAATAGTGTTTTTGTTGGGGTCATTGGTAGGAATAGTGTCTTTGTTGGGGTCATTGGTAGGAATTGTGTCTCATTGTTGGGGTCATTGGTAGGAATAATGTCTCATTGGTAGGGTCAGTGGCAGGAATAGTGTCTCATCGTTGGGGTCAGTGGCAGGAATAGTGTCTCATCGTTGGGGTCAGTGGCAGGAATAGTGTCTCATCGTTGGGGTCAGTGGCAGGAATAGTGTCTCATCGTTGATCATTGGTAGGAATAGTGTCTCATTGTTGGGGTCATTGGTAGGAATAGTGTCTCATTGTTGGGGTCATTGGCAGGAATAGTGTCTCATTGTTGGGGTCATTGGTAGGAATAGTGTCTCATTGTTGGGGTCATTGGTAGGAATAATGTCTCATTGGTAGGGTCATTGGTAGGAATAGTGTCTCATTGTTGGGGTCATTGGTAGGAATAGTGTCTCATTGTTGGGGTCATTGGTAGGAATAGTGTCTTTGTTGGCGTCATTGGTAGGACTAGTGTCTTTGTTGGGGTCATTGGTAGGAATAGTGTCATTTTTGGGGTCATTGGTAGGAATAGTGTCTCATTGTTTGGGTCAGTGGCAGGAATAGTGTCTCGTTGTTGGGGTCATTGGTAGGAATAGTGTCTCATTGTTGGGGTCATTGGCAGGAATAGTGTCTCATTGTTGGGGCCATTGGTAGGAATAATGCTTTATTGTTGGTATCAGTGACAAGAATTATGCCCTGTTGTTGTCAGTGATAGGAATAGTGCCCAAAGGGCCAGATATGAGCAACCAAAGGGCCACAACCAGTCCCAGACCACAGTTTGGATACCACTGGCTAATAGGGCCTATATCTCCCTAATGGGGACACAGACAGCAATACAAACCCGACAGGCGTACAAACTCCTCACCACTAAATCCTATAACTAAAAAAACGAAGGATTTAGATATACTTTAATTTATTGGCTAATTTGCACATAAATGCCCAACTATGGTGATTGGTCTATAAATATCGGTCAATAAGCCAATTGGATCCTATGGACCACAACGCCATAAGGCAGCTCAGTCGTATCTCAGACAGCCAACACTCCTTTGTATTATTCAAATCCTCCACAAGCAGTTAAAGCTCTGAGAGCGGAGACGGTGATTAATTAAAATGTAATTCCTTTGTGTTTAATGCAATTTTCAAGAATCTCTACTAGAAAAAACAAAGCAATGTAATTAATGTAACAAGAAAAATTACATTTCCATTAATTAAAGAGGGTTATGGAGTGACTGCTGGGAAAAGTAAGGCAAAGTACGTGAGTCAATATTCCATTGTTTTCTCTTTGACTTTGTAAATCTTTGTCCTGGCTGTGTTCTGTATTTTCAATAGGAAGGTTGGCCATTTTTAGCCTAGAGTACCTAGTCAGTACCTGGTCACTTTGCCCTAAAACCTTTGCCCAGAGAGGACATCAGCCAAAATGTTGTTTTAAATGCAACTTTATGCAATGACATATCCCCCTAGACCCAGTCTATCTGAACAGTATGGTCCCCTGCTGACTTGGTAACATCCACAGGCAGCTTAAAGTGTTACTAAACCCCAGACCCTGCATTCACTATATCTGGTCTCCCCGGACCCTGCATTCACTATATCCGGTCTCCCCGAACCCTGCATTCACTATATCCGGTCTCCCTGGACTCCGCATTCACTATATCTGGTTTCTCCGGACCCTGCATTCACTATATCCGGTCTCCCCAGACCCTGCATTTACTATATCCGCTCTACCCAGACCCCGCATTCACTATATCTGGTCTCCCTGGACCCTGCATTCACTATATCTGGTCTCCCCGGACCCTGCATTCACTATATCCGCTCTCCCCGGAACCTCCATTCACTATATCCGCTCTACCTGGACCCCGCTTTCACTATTTCTGGTCTCCCCGGACCCTGCATTCAATATATTCGGTCTCTCCAGACCCTGCATTCACTATATCCGCTGCTGATCAGCTGTGTCCAATCACAGCCCAGAGAACTGTGATAACAGTACAGCGGCTAAATGGTTAGCACTTCCACCTGGCAGTACTAGGGTTGTTGGTTCAAATCCCAACCACGGCACCACCTGCCTGGAGTTTGCATGTTCTCCCTGTGCATCCATGGGTTTCCTCCGAGTACTCGAGTTTCCTCCCATACTCCAGATCATATCCCCCCTGATGTATTATACATGGAGATCATATCCCTCCTTATGTATTATACATGGAGATCATATCCCCCATTATGTATTATACATGGTGATCATATCCCCCTTATGTATTATACATGGAGATCATATCCCCCCTTATGTATTATACATGGAGATCATATCCCCCTTATGTATTATACATGGAGATCATATCCCCCCTTATGTATTATACATGGAGATCATATCCCCCCTTATGTATTATACATGGAGATCATATCCCCCCCTTATGTATTATACATGGTGATCATATCCCCCCCTTATGTATTATACATGGAGATCATATCCCCCCCTTATGTATTATACATGGAGATCATATCCCCCTTATGTATTATACATGGAGATCATATCCCCCTTATGTATTATACATGGAGATCATATCCCACTTATGTATTATACATGGAGATCATATCCCCCCTTATGTATTATACATGGAGATCATATCCCCCCTTATGTATTATACATGGAGATCATATCCCCCCTTATGTATTATACATTGAGATTATATCCCCCTTATGAATTATACATAGCGATCATATCCCCCCACCGGACGCAAATTTAATTTGGGTGCAGCGTTGCATGACCGTGCAATTGTCAGTTACCACTTGAGCTCCAGAGGATTTACCCCCCTTAATGACCAGGCCTCTTTTTGCTACTCGGCGCTGCACTAATTCAACTGATAATTGCGCGGTCATGCAATGCTGCACCCAAACAAAATTTACGTCCTTTTTTTCACACAAATAGAGCTTTCTTTCAGTGTAATTTGATCACCTGTGCGCTTTTTATTTTTCACTCCATAAACAAAAAAAGGCCAAAAGTTTTGAAGAAAAACAATATTTTTTACTTTCAGCTATAAAAAATATATAGTAAACTCAAAGTTGGTTATAAATTTAGGCCAAAATGTATTCTGCTCCATGTTTTTGGTAAAAAAAATCCCAATAAGTGTATATTGATTGCTTTGTGTGGAAGTTATAGCGTCTACAAACTATGGTATAGATACTGCAATTTATGCCATTTTTTGCTATACAGCGCTGCGCTAGTTTAACGGACAATTGCGCGGTCATGCAATATGGTACATAAATGAAATTTACATCCTTCTTTCCCCACAAATTGAGCTTTCTTTCGGTGGTATTTGATCGCCTGTGCGGTTTTTATTTTTTGCGCTCTAAAAAAAAGGCTGACAATTTTGAGGAAAAAAAAAACAATATTTTGGACTTTTTGCTATAAAACATGTCCAGTAAAAAAAAATGCAAAAATCAAATTTAGTCATAAATGTCTGCCAAAATGCATTCTGCGACATGTCTTTGCTAAAAAAAAAAAATACGTGTAAATTAATTGGTTTACGTGAAAGTTATAGCGTTTACAAATGGTGGGAAAGATACTGGAATTTTTAATTTTTTTTATACTAATAATGGTGGCGATCAGCGACTTATGGTGGGACTGCGGCAGACATTTTGACACTGGGGGGGAACTGACTTGGGGTCACTGACATCCCCAGTGACACCAATACAGGGATCAGTGAAAAAAAACCCCACTGACACTGTACTAATGTCACTGGGGAGGAAGGGGTTAACATATTTAGTGTTTACTGTGTGAGGGGAGTGTTTTACTAGGGGGCGGGGGTGTGTACTAGAGGGGGGGGGAGGGGGGAGCTGATCGAGGGAAAGAAACTCTTCTCTCCCTCTTCAGCTTGTCGGGGAACTGTCACAGAGCAGGGCTGTGTGTAAACAATGCAGCCCTGCTCTGTGTCAGCGATCACCGCTCATCAAGGGAAAACGGCCGGTAATAACCGGCCGTGACCTGGCGGCGGAGACCCGCTGCTGACACCCGCGGGACAGGCAGGGCAGGTGCGCGCCTCACGTGCGCCCCCTACCAGTTTTGCAGAACCACGTTTTAAAACGTGCTGCCCTGCAACCGTTTATATGCGGTGGCTGGGCGGCAAGTGGTTAAAGTAACCCAGCAGTAACAAACAAAGGTGTCCGTTTTATGACACAGAGAATAGCTGCGATTCAGAGGATCGCAGCTATTCTCTGGTCATTCACAGTTTGACACTCAGGAGATCAGTGGAGATCATGTTCAGCTCTTCACTGGAGATCTGTGTTCTCCCTCCAGATTCTCCAGAGCTGGAGAATCGGAGGAACCGCAAACTAAGCAGCGATAATTTACCTCTGTTTTAAACTGATCTTTTACTGTAATCTTGTAAGATTATAGTAAAATCAGCCGTTTTCCAGCATTTGTAGACCGTTCTCCCTTCGTTTGGAGAACTGATCTACACCGCTTCATAAAAGGCATTCACAGGAGAACTGTGTTCTCCGAGAATGCCGGAGAATTGAGCAGCGATCATTTACCGCTGGTTCATAAACGGACACCAAAGACAAACTTTTCCCTTTTTGGCCTTCTCTTTAGTCAGGTTAATATTCTGCTTTAAGTCTTTGCTGTCAGCCATTTCTGGGGTGTCATCCATCCACCATGTTCTTCTTCTCCCGTTCCCTTTCTTTACCTTGCTCTCTTCCACATTCCTACATACCTTCTCTCCAGCCACATTTCTTGTGATATAGCCAAAAATGTGTCATTTTCTCCTCCAACAGACATGTTTTTGCATCCTGGACTCTTTGCAGCACCTCTTCCATATCCGTCCACAGCTCCTGTAGAATCACAATCTCGAAACTTGTGATCTTCTTTATTAGATACTTTCAACAGATATTTTTTTTATACAGTAATAGGAAATTTATATTATAAGTTACATTTTGCTCCCACTTATATAAGAAGAAAAGAACTTTAACCCCTTTGAGCCGTCGTCACATAAATATGCGACCTCGCAGAACTGGGCTTTTTTTCCATGGGGTCACATATTTGTGTACCTGTCTTTGTGCTGGGAGTGCGCTGCACAGTACGCTCCCAGTACAAAGACTGGGCTGTCACTGAGAGCATATTCTAGCAATTGGGACCCGGGACTCCCGATTGCGGGTCACATGATCGCTGTGATAGCCTCCGATTGGTTAACACAGTGATCAGTCACTGTACAGCCCGGCCCCCTTGGGGTTTTTTTCTCTCTCTATAAATGGAGGAGAGAGATGCATTTTATCTCTCTAACTCCTGGCATAGAGGGAAAAAAAAAATATTTGTTAAAAAAAAACAAAAAACAAAAAGATAAATGAATAAATATAAAAAAATAAAAGAAAAAATCAAGAAAAAATACCTAGATCAAGGTTTGATCTAGTTCAGTGCCCAGGTAAGTGTTTGGGTCAAGGTCAGGGTCAAAGGTCAAGGCCAAAAGGTTAGGATCAAAGGCCAGGTTAAAAAAAAAATTGATATTAGTGTCAGTTAATGTCAGTGTCAGTGTGCTTTAGGTAAAAAAAAAACCCATAAAACAAAATGCACACTATTGTTTCTGGGCTGTACTCCGGGTACAAACACCAAATAACATACACATATATAGTATCGCTGCAATCGTCAAGAGCTGAAAAATGTATTTTGGGTTGTTCTTTGATGGTAGGTTATGGTAGTAACAAGAAACACACAGCTAAATGTAAAAAAAACATTTTTTTTTTACTATTTGGGTCAGTTTTCATTTGATAATAAAAATAAATCAGGAGATATCCATTACCATTTACCACCAAATGAAAGCCCAATTTGTCCTGAAAAAAAAACCAAGGTGTAATTCACCTGGATGTACAAAGTAGTTTGGATGATATGTACGGTTTTACTATCACATGTCAACGTTGCAAAATTGTGCTTAGGCATTTAGATTTGTTTTACTCTTAGGCATGAGGGGGTTAAGAAAACTATGGAGTGGATTTACTGAAGGCAAATAGACCGTGCACTTTGCAAAGTGCAGTTACTCCAGAGTTTAGTAAATGAGCAGAAGCTCTGCTGACTTCCGTCATCCAATGAGGTACAAGCAAGAATGCTGTTTTTGTTTTTTATTTCTTTGCACGATTGGATATTCTTTGCAAAGTAATGCATTGCCTCATTTACTAAGCTCTGGAGCAACTGCATTTGCAAAGTACACAGTCTATTTGCCTTTAGTAAATCCACCCCTATGCATCCCTTTAATAGGTATAGCTAGCCTGCCTCTGAACCCTCTAAAGCTCTTTTTACTTGTTTAATTTTATCCTGCGTCCTGCAGTTTTACAATCGTACAAATGCATTATTGAAGAGAACGCTGCCTTCCGGAGTACAGAGCCTCCTCTGTCAGGCCTGCACAGAATGGAAAAGTTGGCCGCTGCACAGAGAAAGGCATGCTTGTCCAAGGGGCCCTCTGCAAGGTGGAATGACAAAAATGTGGCAAAGGTCTCCTCCGCTACAGGCAGGGTGTGCTGCCGCTTAGTGGCGGACCGAGCTACAGCAAAAACAACTCGGGGTGTGCTGCCACCTGGTGGTGGGACAAGCTGCAGCAAAAACAACTCGGGGTGTGCTGCCACCTGGTGGTGGGACAAGCTACAGCAAAAACTCGGGGTGTGCTGCCACCTGGTGGTGGGACAAGCTACAGCAAAAACAACTCGGGGTGTGCTGCCACCTGGTGGTGGGACAAGCTGCAGCAAAAACAACTCGGGGTGTGCTGCCACCTGGTGGTGGGACAAGCTACAGCAAAAACAACTCGGGGTGTGTTGCCACCTGGTGGTGGGACAAGCTACAGCAATGACAACAATATAAGGACAATGATTAACCCCTTAAAGGCATGTCAGAGTTGATTTTTGCCCCATGCAAACGTCTCCTCCGCTACAGGCAGGGTGTGCTGCCGCTTAGTGGCGGACCGAGCTACAGCAAAAACAACTCGGGGTGTGCTGCCACCTGGTGGTACAAGCTGCAGCAAAAACAACTCGGGGTGTGCTGCCACCTGGTGGTGGGACAAGCTATAGCAAAGATAACCATATAAGGACAATGATTAACCCCTTAAAGGCATGTCAGAGTTGATTTTTGCCACATGCTGCTCCAGCCCACACATAAATGTGTGCATCTGAGAAACCATTATTAACCACTTCCAGTCCGGACACTTTCACCCCCTTCCTGCCCAGCCCAATTTTCAGCTTTCAGCGCTATCACACTTTGAATGACAATTGCACGGTCATGCAACACAGTACCCATATGAATTTTTTTAGCATGTTTTTGAGACAGATAACACTTTATTTTGGTGGTATTTATTCACCACTGGGATTTTTATTTTTTTTGCTATATAAATGAAAATGTCCAAAAATTTGGGTTTTCTTATAAAATTTTGCAAATCTTTCTTCATAAATCTTTGCCAAAATTTATTCAGTTATCTTTTTAGTAAAAAAAAATAAATAAATAACCCACATTAGTTTATAACCAAAAATTACAATTTTTCAAAATTTATTTTTAGATTTGTATTTTATTTTTTTATATTATTATTTATGTTTATTTTTTTTTTAGCATACTGTCCCCCTAGCAGTACAGTGCCACCATTTTTTTTTTTTACACTGATTCCTTTTAAACCCATAAAGGCTGTAAAAGCAATCATTTCTCCTTCTCTCTGGCTGCATTCTTGCAGCCATTGAGAAATACTGTGAGAGCTGTGATTGGTCACAGCTTGTCACATGGTACAGGGCTGTTGTGCATGGCCTTGTACCATGTGATCTCTGTGATCATTCACAGATTTCACAATTATTAAGCAATGATGTCAGAAGTGACATCTTGCTTACTACTATTCATGCGATCACTGATTGGCCAATCAGTGATCACATGATCGGGACCTCACACAGAGGTCTCATACAGCGATCGGTGTTCTGCTGTGTCCTCCAGACACAGCGGGCATCGGATCGCGGTGCCGCATGGCCTGAAAATGCGGACACCGTTTCTGAATGGCAACTCGCTCCTGCACTGCTCCCGTCTGGCCATTTATGTACATGGGCCAGACGGGAAGTGGTTAAAGTGAACCTTTTTGTAATGTTACAAGTATACATGTATGAATTCCTGACATGCCACAATATACATTTTCATAAAAGCTCTACCTTTTATCATTCAAAAGCTATCCTTGAGCTCCAGTCTCTAGGCGGAGATGATATCATTGTTTTTGCAGCAGGCAGGATGAAGCATTTCCTCAGTCTCTTCTCTCCCAGTGATCAGAGTGCAACATTGTAAACTTGCAGCAGAAGGTGGGAGGCTGCAGTGGGGGCTGATCTGTGTCAGACTTTTGTAAACACAGCCAAGAACTGCACAGGTACAGGATTTACATGATTGGGTCAACTGTGTAAAATGTCAGGTTTCTGTCATGTAAAGAAATAAGACAAAGATAAATAGTTTCAGAACTTTTTCCACCTTTAATGTGACCTATAAACTGTGCAACTCAATTGAAAAAGAAACTGAAATCTTTTAGGGAGGAAGTAAAAATAAAAAACTAAAATAATGTGGTTGCATAAGTGTGCACACCTTTCTATAACTGGGGATGTAGTTGTGTTCAGATTGAAGCAATCACATTCAAAATCATGTTACATAGGAGTCAGTACACACCTGCCATCATTTAAAGTGTCTCTGATTAACCCCAAATAAAGTTCAGCTGTTCTAGTAGGTCTTTCCTGGCATTTTCTTAGTTGCATCCTACAGCAAAAGCCGTGGTCCGCAGAGAGCTTCCAAAGCACCAGAGGGATCTCATTGTTAAGAGGTATCGGTCAGGAGAAGGGTACAATACAATTTCCAAGGCATTAGATATACCATGGAACACAGTGAAGACAGTCATCATCAAGTGGAGAAAATATGGCCCAACAGTGACATCACCAACAACTGGACGTCCCTCCAAAATTGATGAAAAGACAAGAAGAAAACTAGTCTGGGAGGCTGCCAAGAGGCCTACAGCAACATTAAATGAGCTGCAGGAATATCTGGCAAGTACTGGCTGTGTGGTCCATGTGACAACAATCTCCCGTATTCTTCATATGTCTGGGCTATGGGGTAGAGTGGCAAGACGGAAGCCTTTTCTTATGAAGAAAAACATCCAAGCCCGGCTAAGTTTTGCAAAAACACATCTGAAGTCTCCCAAAAGCATGTGGGAAAATGTGTTCTGGTCTGATGAAACCAAGGATGAACTTTTTGGCCATAATTCTAAAAGATACATTAAGCGCAAAAACAACAGTGCACATCACCAAAAGAACACCATACCCACTGTGAAGCATGGTGGTGGCAGCATCATGCTTTGTGGCTGTTTTTCTTCAGCTGAAACTGGGGCCTTAGTCAAGGTGGAGGGAATTATGAACAGTTCCAAATACCAGTCAATATTGGCACAAAACCTTCAGGCTTCTGCTAGAAAGCTGAACAAGAAAAGGAATTTCATCTTTCAGCACGGCAATGACCCAAAGCATACATCCAAATCAACAAAGGAATGACTTCACCAGAAGAAGATGAAAGTTTTTTGGAAGGGCTCAGCCAGACACCAGACCTGGACCTGATAGAAAATCTGTGGGGTGATCTGACGAGGGCTGTGCACAGGAGATGCCCTTGCAATTTGACAGATTTGGAGTGTTACAAGAAAGAGCGGGCAAATATTACCAAGTCAATATGTGCCATGCTGATAGACTCCTCCCCAAAAAGACTGAGTGCTGGAATAAAATCAAAAGGGGCTTCAACAAAGGATTAGTGTAAGGTTGTGCACACTTATGCAACCATATTTTAGTTTTTTTATTTTTACTTCCCTCCACCTAAAAGTTTTTGGTTTGTTGTTCAACTGAGTTGTACAGCTTATAGTTTGCAATAAAGGTGGAAAAAGTTCTGAAATGTTTTATCTTTGTCTCATTTGTTTACATCACGAAAACCTGACATTTTAACAGGGGTGTGTAGACTTTTTATATCCACTGTAGATGTGGTATACTGACACATTACATAGCAAGCATACACCTACAAAGGGAAAAATTTTGTTAAAGTATAATGAAAGGCATTTTCTTTTGGTTTTGGATAGAGTGGAGAAAGAATGCTGGTCAGTTTTTATTGCTGTCTGTGCCCCCCATTAAGGAGATTAATTTTCTCTATTTGTCCTTGTAATGGCAAATTTGGGAATTCCAGGTAAAACTCCAGACATGAACTTGAGGAAAACAAGCTTTATTAACCAGCTGGTGATCTAGCCAGACTAATATCTGCAAAGCTAAGTGCCTTGAAAAAGCATTTTACAGGGTACACATATCAGCAATTATGTCACAATGCATATATTTCCTCTTTCACTTTCTGACTTTCTGTACATTTAAAAGACTTTCTAAGCAGTGCAGAATATGGCCTTGCTAGGTAAACTATCTTCAGCTGAAAATAAGGGTGCTAGCTACAGACTGGAACACATTATTTCACAGGATGTAAGGGAGGGGTGAAGTGACCTTGGTTTTCAAACAGATGCTGGAGGACATGTTAAAACTTAAGGGGAACTCTACAATATTTGGGTGCTGCCACATCCTGTTTACCATTATTATTGAAAGTAAAAGAAAGCCCCATATTTTTGGTTGTCCCCAAAAAGTAATAGAGGGGAAAACTCTAGTTTTAGTTACCTGGGGGTCCCCAAAGAATTCCCTTAATTTGCAGGGATTTCCTCTCACTTCCTGTTTGGCTATGGGACAGGAAGTAAAGGGAATTCTCCGCAATGGCACAGAAATCTGACAGGAGTTATAACCCTCAATTACTCTATCCAAAATGAAGAAAATAATTTTTGGTTATAGTACTACTTTAAGATAGGTTTACTGTAAAGGAAAATGGTGAGGTTAAAACTAGAAAGGCAGCCATTGCAAACCTGTCTTTGGGGGTGCTCCATTTCAGCTCTCAAGCTGATCTTGGCCTGATTAATATCCTAATGAGTGACTGACCTGGAACAAATATGCTGGATGAGATGTCAAACGTTTAGGTTACGTAGGTGGCATGTTTGTTGTTCCATGTTTGTTCCAGATCAGTCATTTAGGTAGAAAAGCAACAATAAAACGACTGTTTTAAATAGGAACATAGAGATTCTTCTTCTGCATACTAAAAAAACTTTATTGGATAAACAGCACAGACACTCCAACCATACCTTTCTCTGACATGTTTTGATCCTACAGGGGGGTGACTCTATAATTAAGCATCTCTAGGTATCACATACCTGGTTGGAGATCAAAGGGTTGAGTCTCCCCGGTGTGCATTTCTCTGGAGTGATGACAGGGACCTTAAGGGCACAGTGTGGCATAGGTGCCCATGGTCCTAGTTTGGTATTGAGGGCCCAGAGAAATGGGTTAGATAGGGAGTTTTAACCAAGAAGTGCACCCAACGAGCTGTAGACTACCCAGGACTAGATACCCTCTAGCGTGTCAGGACTGCCATAGAGAGACATAAACAGGTAGAACAGCAGGCAAAGCCATTGGTCAGGAGGCAGGCCAAGTCAGCAACAGGTGGATAGGAACAAGCTATTGCTAGGAGACAAGCCAGACCAGTAACAGGCAGGCAGCAACAAGTTGTTGGTCAGGAGCCAAGCTGGGTCAGTAAAAGGCGGATAGCAACAAGTCTATTCAGCAGCAAGCAGACAGAAGCAAGTCATGGTCAGGAGACAAGCTGGGTTGGTAACAGGTGGACAGCAACAAGTTGTGGTCAGGAGACAAACTGGGTCAGTAACAGGCAGGCACTCACAAGCAATAATCAGGATACAAGCTGGGTCAGTAACAGCTGAACAGCAACAAGATGTGGTCAGGAGAAAAGCTAGGTCAGTAACAGGCAGACAGCAAAGAGCCATGGTCAGGAGACAAGCTGGGTTGGTAAGAGGTGGACAGCAACAAGTCATGGTCAGGAGACAAGCTGGGTTGGTAACAGGTGGACAGCAACAAGTCATGGTCAGGAGACAAGCTGGGTTGGTAAGAGGTGGACAGCAACAAGTCATGGTCAGGAGACAAGCTGGGTTGGTAACAGGTGGACAGCAACAAGTCGTGGTCAGGAGACAAGCTGGGTTGGTAACAGGTGGACAGCAACAAGTCATGGTCAGGAAACAAGCTGGGTTGGTAACAGGTGGACAGCAACAAGTCGTGGTCAGGAGGCAAACTGGGTCAGTAACGGGCAGGCACTCACAAGCCGTGGTCAGGAGACAAGCTGGGTCAGTAAAAGACAGACAACAACAAGCCATGGTCAGGAGACAAGTCAGATCAGAGAGAGGTAAACAGGAACAAGCAATAATCAGGAGACAAGCTGGGTCAGTAACAGCTGAACAGCAACAAGACGTGGTCAGGAAACAAGCTGTGTCAGTAACAGGCAGACAAAAACGAGCCATGGTCAGGAGACAAGCTGGGTTGGTAACAGTTGGACAGCAACAAGCCATGGTCAAGAGACAAGCTGGGTCAGTAACAGGTGGACATCCACAAGCCATGGTCAGGAGACAAGCTGGGTTGGTAACAGGTGGACAGCATCAAGTCATGGTCAGGAGAGAAGCTGGGCTGTTAGTGTCAGATTGCCTACCGCACTATCGCAGTCCCATTATAAATTGCTGATCGCCACCATTAGTAGAATAAAAAAAAATAAATTCAAGTATATAGTTTATTTTTATAAATTAACAAACTATTAACACTTCAATTTCTAAAAGCATTCTTCATTCAAAGCAGTTTTTCACACATGCCTAAAATGTTTGCAGATTACTGTAGGTGCAATACAACATGAAGTTGTGCAAATATTGCCACAGAACCACCACTGGGCCTAAAGAAATGAACAGTGAACTAAAGAAGATCTCTGGTCAAAATATTCCCTGTACTCAAGTGGATGTAATGCAGTGCACATTGAACTGCATTACATTCTTTGCTGGCCTCAATGTCCGGGAAATCTGTCAACGGGGACCCAGAAGTGATGTCATAACGTCAATTCTGGGTCAGGAGAAGAGAGGACGTGTCCACTCTCCTCCATCCTCTCTACATGCTGGCACCCGCTGAACTGGTCCCTAGAGCCCGGGAGACATTGCAGGCAGGACAGATGTACACGGGAGGGCGGTGGAGGCTGGCACTTTAGTGGGCTTTGTGGAAGCAATCGGGCGGCAGCACTGCCGTCTGAATGCTTCCACCTGACTGGTGAGCCCTGCTGGTTGCCTGCAGCAGGGCTAAAGGTTTAAGAAAAACTACCTGCCCGGCTCCCAGAACTAAATATCCCAGGTGTCAGGCCATGCAAATTGAACATCCCTGACTCCCCCATGGAGTGGAGATATACTTACCTAACAGTGGTCACATGATTGCCAATTCTTTTCCCTTTTCCCAGGAAGAATTTAATGGGACAAAGAAGGGGGGGGGGGTAAGAGTGAACCTATAATTTGCTGGGAATTATATGATCAATATATTTAATCTGAATTCTAACTGAATGACTAAAGCCGGCCATACACGGGTCGACTTCCAAAAGAATTTTCTTTCGAAAATATTGTCTAAGAATTTTCATTTGAATTTTGCACCATTAGTGGGTCACAGAAACGGCAGATTTTTGAGTGGCCATCGAATTTGAGTGATTGGGCATGTTGGAAATATTTTGAAAAATGAACAAATTTCTAATCAATGATGGGAGAATCGTGCCAAAAATATAAACAAAAAAGAAATGAGCGTGAGCTGTGACCTGGTAATAAAAGAAAATTCCCGGCCACAAAAATTCTTTTCAGTAGCAACACGAGGTGAAATTAAAGTCTTGGTTGGTTGAATTTCGAAATCAATGGTGGCACCATCGGGTTACAAAACGCACAAAATTTCAGATTTTCTAAATAAAATTAGTTCGGAATTCGACCCGTGGATGGCCTGCATTAGGCCCATTCACACCATCTCATTGCAATAACACATGGAAACACATATTAAATATGTTGGTGCGATGGAGTAATGCACCCGCCAATGGAACTGCATTGCATGATGGCAACGTAACCACATGCATGGTTAAAAAAAAAAAAAATACACTGCACCACAACACAATGCATGCCACAACGCGATGGTATAATACATCAAGGAGGTGAATAAGGTTCAGGAGGGCAGTATTTTCAACACGAAAACAAAATCAAGAACACGGGACATGACCTTAAACTAACGGGAAGAAAGTTCAAAACTAATCTCTGAAAGTATTATTTTACTGAAAGAGTAGCTGATACTTGGAATAAACTTCCAGCAGAGGTAGTGAGCCAGTCAGCAGTAAACTGCTTCAGCCATGCTTGGGACACGCATAGATCTATACTCAAACAAAAAAGTTAACAGAAAAAAAAACACCCCAGCTCCCCCCCCCCAAAAAAAAAAACAAACAAACACACACACAAAAAGAAAAAAAAAGGCAAGCTTGGTGGACCCCTCAGTCTTTTTCTGCTGTCACTTCTCTATGTTTCTATGCATGGAACAGCAAAGTAAAAACATAACAGGCAAATAAAATGACATAATTTAGTCGGCCACCTTTTTTAAGATTTTTTTTTTCCTTTTATACCTCTAATCTAATGGCTTTTTTTTGCCATTGGTTTCCCTATCTTCATTTTGACACAGATATGTTTTTATCTGCACTAAATCTGTATCAGGTTCCTGTTTTGGGCAGGCTGAGCTCTAAAATAGATAAACAGTTTAGTAGCTTACTCGGACTTTTGAGCGTGTGATTGCAGCTCGGCTTCTTTTAGGCTTCGGGGGCAATAAAACCAGGCAATTGAGCTGCGGTCTTAACATTCAGGAGAAGAACATTTGGGCAAAAACTAAGCACTAACCGCATTTACAGCTTGGGCGTTGAGTCATTTCAATAGCAAGTACTCTGCCCAATTACATGAATAAAAGTGCAAGCATAAAACGCAGCTACAATTGGGTAAATGCAGTACCGTGTTAACATGCGTTTTTCTGCTTCCAGCAGTTCTAGTGTACATGAGGAATGTTCCAGTGTGCATGAGGAATGCTCCAGTGTGCATGAGGAATGCTCCAGTGTGCATGAGGAATGCTCCAGTGTGCATGAGGAATGTTCCAGTGTGCATGAGGAATGCTCCAGTGTGCATGAGGGATGCTCCAGTGTACATGAGGAATGCTCCAGTGTGCATGAGGAATGCTCCAGTGTGCATGAGGGATGCTCCAGTGTACATGAGGAATGCTCCAGTGTGCATGAGGCCTTATTTCCGGATGTTCTTGGAGTGCCTTTTTCTCTCTATAAGAATATCATTGTACCCTGATGATTCCAGTTGACATGAGTCAGTGCCCCATCCATGCTGAGCCTGAGCCCCTCTATCAGAGTAATAACAAAGGATTAGAATCTGAAAGTGGTGGCTTTAGCCCATTAAGCTGCATTACAAGCAGAGCTCTAGCTATTGTTGCTCATAAAGAGGCGGCTTATTCAGAAGTCTTGAATGACACATTGCTTGTCCTGTGTGTCAGTCACAGCCCCACAGGGTAACAAGGCAAAGACAGGTTGCCTCAGTTGTTTAGGAATTTCTACTTGAATTCCTTCATGTCTGTGTGTTTAGTTCAACAGGCAGTGGGTTTGGGTAAATGGGACTCAGGAGATTGCAGAAATACATAAGGAGACTGTTTGAGATTGCATACATATTACAGAAGCCTGAGAGTGATTGCAGACATGCTGCAGGAGAATGCCGGAGACTTCAGACATGCTACAGAAGACTGCCAGAGACTTCAGAAATGCTACAGAAGACTGCCAGAGACTTCAGACGTGCTACAGAAGATGGCCGGAGACTTCAGACGTGCTACAAAATACTGCCGGAGACTTCAGACGTGCTACAGAAGACTGCTGGAGACTTCAGACATGCTACAGAAGACTGCCGGAGACTTCAGACATGCTACAGGAGACTGCTGGAGACTTCAGACGTGCTACAGAAGACTGCCGGAGACTTCAGACGTGCTACAGAAGACTGCCGGAGACTTCAGACATACTACAGGAGACTGCCGGAGACTTCAGACGTGCTACAGAAGACTGCCGGAGACTTCAGACATGCTACAGGAGACTGCCGGAGACTTCAGACGTGCTACAGAAGACTGCCGGAGACTTCAGACATGCTACAGGAGACTGCCGGAGACTTCAGACGTGCTACAGGAGACTGCCGGAGACTTCAGACATGCTACAGAAGACTGCCGGAGACTTCAGACGTGCTACAGAAGACTGCCGGAGACTTCAGACATGCTACAGAAGACTGCCGGAGACTTCAGACATGCTACAGAAGACTGCAGGAGACTTCAGACATGCTACAGAAGACTGCCGGAGACTTCAGACATGCTACAGAAGACTGCCGGAGTCTTCAGACATGCTACAGAAGACTGCCGGAGACTTCAGACATGCTACAGAAGACTGCCGGAGTCTTCAGATGGGCTACAAAAGACTGCTGGAGTCTTCAGACATGTAACAGAAGACTGCCAGAGACTTCAGACATGTTACAGAAGACTGCCGGAGACTTCAGACATGTTACAGAAGACTGCCGGAGACTTCAGACATGTTACAGAAGACTGCCGGAGACTTCAGACATGCTACAGAAGACTGCCGGAGTCTTCAGCCGGGCTACAAAAGACTGCTAGAGTCTTCAGACATGCAACAGAAAACTGCCGGAAATTTCAGACATGCTACAGGAGACTGCCGGAAACTTCAGACATGCTACAGGAGACTGCCGGAAACTTCAGACATGCTACAGGAAACTGCCGGAGACTTCAGACATGCTACAGAAGACAGCCGGAGTCTTCAGACGGGCTACAAAAGACTGCCAGAGTCTTCAGACGGGCTACAAAAGACTGCCGGAGACTTCAGACGTGCTACAGAAGACTGCTGGAGACTTCAGACATGCTACAGAAGACTGCCGGAGACTTCAGACATGCTACAGAAGACTGCCGGAGACTTCAGACATGCTACAGAAGACTGCCGGAGTCTTCAGATGGGCTACAAAAGACTGCTGGAGTCTTCAGACATGTAACAGAAGACTGCCAGAGACTTCAGACATGTTACAGAAGACTGCCGGAGACTTCAGACATGTTACAGAAGACTGCCGGAGACTTCAGACATGTTACAGAAGACTGCCGGAGACTTCAGACATGCTACAGAAGACTGCCGGAGTCTTCAGCCGGGCTACAAAAGACTGCTAGAGTCTTCAGACATGCAACAGAAAACTGCCGGAAATTTCAGACATGCTACAGGAGACTGCCGGAAACTTCAGACATGCTACAGGAGACTGCCGGAAACTTCAGACATGCTACAGGAAACTGCCGGAGACTTCAGACATGCTACAGAAGACAGCCGGAGTCTTCAGACGGGCTACAAAAGACTGCCAGAGTCTTCAGACGGGCTACAAAAGACTGCCGGAGACTTCAGACGTGCTACAGAAGACTGCTGGAGACTTCAGACATGCTACAGAAGACTGCCGGAGACTTCAGACATGCTACAGGAGACTGCTGGAGACTTCAGACGTGCTACAGAAGACTGCCGGAGACTTCAGACATGCTACAGAAGACTGCCGGAGACTTCAGACATACTACAGGAGACTGCCGGAGACTTCAGACGTGCTACAGAAGACTGCCGGAGACTTCAGACATGCTACAGGAGACTGCCGGAGACTTCAGACGTGCTACAGAAGACTGCCGGAGACTTCAGACATGCTACAGGAGACTGCCGGAGACTTCAGACGTGCTACAGGAGACTGCCGGAGACTTCAGACATGCTACAGAAGACTGCCGGAGACTTCAGACGTGCTACAGAAGACTGCCGGAGTCACAGCCCCACAGGGTAACAAGGCAAAGACAGGTTGCCTCAGTTGTTTAGGAATTTCTACTTGAATTCCTTCATGTCTGTGTGTTTAGTTCAACAGGCAGTGGGTTTGGGTAAATGGGACTCAGGAGATTGCAGAAATACATAAGGAGACTGTTTGAGATTGCATACATATTACAGAAGCCTGAGAGTGATTGCAGACATGCTGCAGGAGACTGCCGGAGACTTCAGACATGCTACAGAAGACTGCCAGAGACTTCAGAAATGCTACAGAAGACTGCCAGAGACTTCAGACGTGCTACAGAAGATGGCCGGAGACTTCAGACGGGCTACAAAAGACTGCCAGAGTCTTCAGACGGGCTACAAAAGACTGCCAGAGTCTTCAGACGGGCTTCAAAAGACTGCCAGAGTCTTCAGACGGGCTTCAAAAGACTGCCAGAGTCTTCAGACGGGCTACAAAAGACTGCCAGAGTCTTCAGACGGGCTTCAAAAGACTGCCAGAGTCTTCAGACGGGCTTCAAAAGACTGCCAGAGTCTTCAGACGGGCTTCAAAAGACTGCCAGTCTTCAGACGGGCTTCAAAAGACTGCCAGAGTCTTCAGACGGGCTACAAATGACTGCTAGAGTCTTCAGAAATGCAACAGGAGACTGCCGGAGACTTCAGACATGCTACAGGAGACTACCAGGGACTTCAGACATGCTACATAAGACTGCCGGAGACTGCAGACATACTAGAGAAGACTGTAGACATAGTACAGGTGTGTTACATGAGACTGTATGGATTAGTGCTCCCAGTACTGGTTGCTGGGACAGTGGGCAGCACAAGTACCCAAGGGCCACATGTGGCCCTTTGGCTAGAGGTCTTGGTACAGGGCTCTTTTGCAGATCCTGCTTTGTGACATTGTTTTAAAACACATTAACATGTTTGGTTTGGGCTTACATGCACTATATAAAGAAAAATAGTTCAGTAGATGATAGATAAAACAAAATTCCCTGAGGTATCCTCCCCATATTACCCTCCTCATCCATTGTGGCCCAATAGTCCCCTGCTTGTACGCAGTCCGCTTGTTCATCAAGAATTGACTCACTTTAGCCCCATTCATCTATGGTCACTCATTCTTCCTGAATCACCCCAATCTTATGTTTTATGTCCGGAATCATTAACTTTATATATATTATTTGGGTGTTTTTGGTTTTATTGGATCCAGTAGGGTTCTTTTGTACATAAATATATCATGGCACTATAATGGGGGGTTTATGTGGCCCTTTATCAGAGGTTCACAGGGCTCTGTCTTGATCTTCCTCTTCACCTTGCAGGGCGACCTCGTACGAAAGTTAAAAAGAGGAGAAAGCTCCTCAGGTCGATGTGGACAGAGCCATGGCAGAGCTGAAAAAGGATTTTGGCAGCCAAGGTACAAATCTTCTCACTGATTCTCAAACAAAAGCCTGACAGCTGGTCTTACTGGGCCGTGTTGTGCAAACAACCAGTGAGATTAATGTTGTGTTGTACAAAGAACTCTCTTTTTGATAGAACTTAGATCTTCAAGTCAAACCCCAGCCAGAACCTTCTCTGCTAGTATGGGAAAGGGTTAGAACCTCTATTATTTTTTTGTATTCCAAATGGAGAAGCTTAGAAACCATTTTTGCCTTGGTGACACTAGCGGAAGTGAGGGGCATTCTTCCTGATGTGGATACAGTAGTATAAATATTAGAGGCTAGATCTTTCTTAAAAACATGGAGGAAACCAAGATCACTAGGAGGGGAACTTTTTAAAGGGAGTTTGGCCAAATTAAAGTGGGTGTGGTCAGTGATAATAGGGCAGTAAACTAAATTATGCATTGATTGCGATGGAGAGCCAGCATGGTGGAAGCATAATCTACCCATGTCATGGCAACAATTGGCGGGTAGTTCACAAATGGTCAGTTAGACTCCTGCTGTAACCCTTTCTAGATTTCACTTTAATCGCTTCCCGCCCGTAGGACATCATATGATGTCCTGGACTTTAAGTGGAGATATCTGGATGATATCTCAGCTACAGGCATCCTCTAGATATCTTTTTTTTTTCATCCAGCAATTCCTTCACATGTAAAAGCCATCCTAGCCGCTGACTATCCGCTGGATTGCTTTTACAGGCCACAGGAGGGGACATCCCTCCCGCTGCCCAACTGTGCCTCTTCGATATCTCTTGTGTGATCAGGGAGCTGGAGATCCAATCCAGCAGCGGTGCCAGGTTACCATAGAGCTGACCATGGACCAGATGGTTCCAGGCCATCTCTATGATTCTGAGAGGGCGGAAGCTATCTCATGACATCACTTCTGGCTCTGGCAGATGTTAACAAGTCCATTTTTTTTCCCTCATGCTTTCCAGTATTTTGGAAAGATAATGGGTCCTGAAGACCTCACATCACTCTATAAAGAGGGCCTGTCATGCCTTTTTCCTTTTACAGGGGATGTTAAAATTTCTTGAAATAGGAATAAAAGTGATCGGATAGTGTAAAAATAAAAAATAAAATAAGTAATTAAAAAATAAAAAATCTAAAGCTCCCCTGTCTCCTCATGCTTGCACGCAGAAGCAAACACATACGGAGGTCGGGCTAAACTGTGTTCGTACCACGCATGTGAGGCATCGCCATGAACGCTATAAAGAGAGCAATAATTCTAACACTAGACTTCCTCTGTAACTTCAAACTGGTAACCTGTAAAACTTTTGAAAGCGTCACTTATGGATATTTTTAGATACCATAGTTTGGCGCCAATTCACGAGTGTGCGCAACTTTAAAGCGAGACATGTTAGGTAACATCATCTGTTATATTTTACCAAAAATGTGTATGTGTGTATATATATATATATATATATATAGGGGCGGACTGACCATTTGGAAACTCGGGCACTGCCCGAGGGCCCAGGGTCAGTAGGGGGCCCCATGAGATGCCCCTGGTACCTTTTTCATAGGCTTTTTTGAGTTTGGGCAAGGACACAGGGGCCCCATGATCCCCTATTGCCCGGGGGCCTCATGAGTTGTCAGTCCGCCCCTGTATATATATTGTGTATATATATAAAATATATTGTATTTTTTACATTAAAATTCATTAAAGTGTATTTTTTTCCCCAAAAAATGCATTTTGAAAAATTGCTGCGCAAATACCATGTGACGTAAAAAATTGCATTGACCCCCATTTTATTCTCTAGGGTTTCTGCTAAAAGTAAATATATAATGTTTGGGGTTCAGAGTGATTTTCTAGCAAAAACAAAATTATGACTTTTGCATGTAGGAGAGACCTGCCAGAATATCCTGGGTGTAAAGTAGTTAAAAAAAAAGTTCTTTATTAAAACAGGTTGTACAAATAAAGGTACAACAACAGTACATAGTACAATAGTGTATGATGCGACACACTTCAATATAAATGTATGCAATGGTAGTAAAAGGTACATGATCATTCAGACAATATTTGTGACATGAGAAATCCGAAAACTAATAATCGGGACACATGCGTTACAAGTAGTAATGCACAGGTATATTGACCACCGAAAATTATCGTCCAAAAAATAGGGTTATTGGCGTTTTGCCAATGAAAGAAAAAAAAAAAAAAGTGGTGATAATAATAACTGACTTCAACGCAAAATTGCATCCCATTGAATTCAGTGCATCGTGAATTTTTGGTTCATAATTTTCAATTCGTCAGAAAGTCTTCCGGTATAACCTAGGGTCTGGTTGCCATCATCCCTATTTTTCTAATAGAACAATTTTTATAGCTTACATTTGGTGGGATTTTTAAGGCAACCTCGGAATATAAGTAAACCAAACAATTAAAAAAAAACGTTTTGACATTTTATTAATACATCAAATGCATATTTCCCCAATAAAACATGACAATTTTTGACAACATGTTGATTTGACAATATTTGTGTTATTGCTTCAAAAAATTTGTGGTATCTCTTGAAGCTGATTTTCATCTTGCAACCTCAGTTGATGAATCTACAAGTGCATTCAGCCTATATCCAACATGTTTTGAATACTTCAGTACAGATTCTTCCTTAGGGAAAGGATACCGCTCTAAAACTTTAATTAGCAATAATTAGGCCCCATGTACAGGGGACACTTCTGAATGATGGAAACTGACTGCTGGAAAATGTAGGTTAAAATACGTCTGTTTAGTGCATATGTGCATTTGTGTTTAGAACCGTTTTTTAAAGATAAGCACAGGAGACCTTCCAAAATGCCCAGAATGCACTGAAAAGTGGTAAATTATTAATTATTTCAGACTCTTTCAGAGAAATACAGAGAGTAGAAGCAGAGACAGCAGTATGTGTTGAGATTAGCTTAGGTGTGAGTTTCTCATTAACATTTCTTTTGTTTCCAAGGGTGGGAAAGGTGTCTGGTGGAGGGAGTCATTAAGGTCACCTGGCAGGGGGTCTTCATGTAGGCGCACCCTGAAAACCCATCTCTTCAGGGAAGCCTACCCCACCCCCTGCTAACCTGCCAACCTCCTCCACTCTTCCTACCACTCCATCCCCCACAGCTATCTCCTCCTGTACCACTATCCCCTCCCTCCTAGATTGTAAGCTTGAAAGAGCAGGGCCCTCGATCCCCACATGTTTTGCATTGTATTGGTATTGTTATGTCACATGGTCTGTCCCCCTTTATAATGTACAGCGCTGAGCGAACTATTGGCGCTTTATAAATACTGTATAATAATAATAATGAGGAATTTGAGGTGTGAATAGTCATTAACATATCTTTTGATTCCAATGGTGGGAGAGGGCTGAGATGTGAATGGTCATTACCATATCTTTTGTTTCCAAGGGTGGGAGAGGTCTGAGGTATGAATGGTCATTAACATATCTTTTGTTTCCAAGGGCAGGAGAGGTCTGAGGTGTGAATGGTCATTAACATATCTTTTGTTTCCAGGGGTGGGAGAGGTCTAAGGTGTGAATTGGTCATTACAATGTGTGACAAGCTTGGTAGGAACATCCTGTGTTCAGTGTTTTGTCCATCTGAACTCCTTGAAAACACTTTCCATGCATTTTTCATGATGAAAATAGGCTCTAGACAGCATCGGGAACTGGAAGAGTTAAAAAAAAGCTTATAAACACGATTTGCCGCGTATAGTTGCGTTTACACGCATTTACAAGCATTTTTCTTGTGAAACGCTGATAAAGTCGACTGCTGAACGCAAGTTTTCTGCATTCAAAAAAACGACTGTAAACTCAAATGCCTGTAAACGGCAGTAAATGACGATGTGTACATGGACACATAGGAAAACATTAGGGTGAGTTCAGGGGCTGCTGAAAAAAACATTGAACAGTTCCTAAACGTGAGTTTATCAGCTGCAGTGTACATGAGCCCTTAGACCCTATGTATGTACAGTTGCAAGAAAAAATATGTGAACCCCTTGGGATTACGTGGAGTTTTGCATGAATTGGGCATAAAATGTGCTCTGAACGTCATCTAAGTCACAACAATAGAAGAACACAGTCTGCTGAACATAATACTACACAAACATTAGATGTTGCCATGGTTTAATTGCACATAACATGTAAACATTCACAGTGCAGGGAGGAAAAAGTATGTGAACCTTTGGACTTAATAACTGGTTGACCCTCCTTTGGCAGCAATAACCTCAACCAAACGTTTCCTGTAGTTGCAGATCAGACCTGCACAACGATCTGGAGTCATTTTGGACCACTCCTCTTCACAAAACTGTTTCAGTGTAGGAATATTCTTGGGATGTCTGGTGTGAATCGCTCTCTTAAGGTCATGCCACAGCATTTCAATCGGGTTGAGGTCAGGACTCTGACTGGGCCACTCCAGAAGGCGTATTCTGTGCTGTTGCAGCCATTGTTTTGTTGAATTACTTGTATGCTTTGGCTCATTGTCCTGTTGCATCACCCATCCTCTGCGGAGCTTCAGTTGGCGGACAGATGGTCGTACGTTTTCCTGCAAAATGTCTTGATAAACTCTGGAATTCATTTTCCCATCAATAACAACAATCCGTCCAGGCCCTGAGGCAGCAAAGCAGCCCCAAACCATGATGCTCCCTCCACCATGTTTTACAGTGGGGATGAGGTTTTGATGTTGGTGTGCTGTGCCTTTTTTTCTCCACACATAGTGTTGTGTGTTCTTCCCTAACAACTCAATCTTGGTTTCATCTGTCCACAGTATATTCTGCCAGTAGTGCTGTGGAACATCCAGGTGCTCTTTTGCAAACTTCAAACGTGCTGCAATATTCTTTTTGGACAGCAATGGCTTCCTCCGTGGTGTCCTCCCATGTACTCCATTCTTGTTTAATGTTTTCCTTATTGTAGATGTGACAACAAAAATGTTAGCATGTGCCAGAGATTTCTGTAGGTCTTTAGCTGACACTCTGGGATTTTTCTTTACCTCATGCAGCATTCTGCGCTGTGCTCTTGCAGTCATTTTTACAGGACGTCCGCGTCTAGGGAGAGTAGCAACAGTGCTAAACTTTCTCCATTTGTAGACAGTCTGTCTTACCGTGGACACATGAACATCAAGGCTTTTGGAGATACTTTTGTAACCCTTTCCAGCTTCATGCAAGTCAACAATTCTTGATCGTAAGTCTTCTGAGAGCTCTTTTCTACGAGGCATGGTTCACATCAGACAGTGCTACTTGAAACCAGTAAACACAAAACAGGTGTGTGTTTTTTACGGGCAGGACAGCTGTCAGCAACACATCCAAAATCATCACACTGATTGGACTCACTCCTGGCTCCAATTAGCTCTGGGAGAAGTCATTAAGCTAGGGCCTCACATACTTTTTCCTCCCTGCACTGTGAATGTTTACATGTTATGTGCAATTAAACCATGGCAACATCTAATGTTTGTGTAGTATTATGTTCAGCAGACTGTGTTCTTCTATTGTTGTGACTTAGATGACGTTCAGAGCACATTTTATGCCCAATTCATGCAAAACTCCACGTAATCCCAAGGGGTTCACATACGTTTTCTTGCAACTGTATTATTTATGGTCCAAAAATTGACCAAGAAACGTTACACATTTTACATACCACCAAAATTGGTCAAAGTGAAAATGCTCTGCTGTGTTTTGGAGAATAAGTCCCCCTTAAACTGGATGAGGTAATTGCTGGACATGCAGGAACCACAGGTGCCACGTGGAAGAAAACTGTAGTGATGGAGTGTATTAGTATAATGTATTAATGTCCCAAAATATATAGCACAAGACATCAACATTGTATCAAAAAAATGCTGTCTTTTAATAGTATGATAGGGACCAGGAGTATATTAAATGTTCAATGTATATTACATATGAATAAATATGTTATTTAGACATTTAGATCATTCTTTAGCTCACTCTAACATGTGAGTAAATATATTAGTTAAACAATTAAATCACTCTTTATCTCCCTATAATTTGAGATGTACTATCAATAAAATAGGGGAGAAAGAAAACTAATTGGATGTTTTAAATAATTTTTTGGTAAGAATAATTACTTCCATTTTTGATATTCACCATGTACATATGAAGACACGGTGCTGTAGTAGTTGAACCTTGAAAATTTTTTTTTTTCATTCAGACTATAACTCATCAAAGGGTCCAAAATGAAACGTAGTACATGTAGTTCCACCTGGGACCGAACACCATTTAACAGCTGCCTCCAAGTCCCAATGCTTAGGGCCTTATATAAGGTCCAAGAAAATTGTAATTGATATGTTTCTCCTCCAATTTGCGGGAACGCATCCGCACGAAGGGAAGATGGCGCCCCTAATGTGATTCCTGGCGCTCTACACAACTGCGCAGGCGCTGCCGCGTCTTACGCACTAGCATCACATCCATCTCCAGAGATGGAGTCACCGGAAGTCGGGTGGACGTCATGTTGGAGATCGCCATTGAGACATGGGGCCCCTGTGTCTCTGCCCAAACTCAAAAAAAACTATGAAAAAGGTACCAGGGGCATCTCATGGAGCCCCCTACTGATCCTGGGCCCTCAGGCAGTGCCCGAGTTTCCAAATGGTCAGTTCGCCCCTGCCGCCAACACGGAGTAAGCGGATCCATTTGGAACTCAAAGAAGGTAAAAAATTCTGCCCAACGCTCCATAGGCCCTTGCCATATAGGCCTTTTCCGTGCCAGGCATGTCAAACATGGAAAATCTGCTCCCCCCCAACACATGATTTCTCCCACTGCAGAACTTACAAGCAGGCAAGGGGATCCATTGCTTGCAGCGGAGGAAACAGATATGCCACCCATCCAATAGGTCAAATATCTGCATCAGCCAACAAAAATTAGTTCCCACTGGCATCGAAGGGGTGTTAAAAACAGGAGCAAGAGCTCTGTTTTTACCACCACTCAACCGCCCACCTAAACAATGACCACGTGGCCGCACAGGACAACCCACACTGCTGCAGCCACGATGCCAAAGTCAAACTCACCCACTGAAGTCAATGGGACCGCAACTGCGTGCCAACCGAAGCTATGCTTCCTGAATGCCTTTAAACCAGCTGTCAATCATAGTCTGAAAAGTAATTCATCATGGATCACTTTTTGGAGCCGTCAAAAATTCCGCCGTACATGTGAATGAAGCCAAAATGGGGATCAGAGCCTGGTCATATGACCTGTCAACCAATGCTGTGTTTTATTAGTTGATGGTAATATGCACTTTAAAAATACTCCTTGCTGTCAGTTCTTGGCTTTTTACTGATTGTCAATGGCATAGTATACAGTGTGTAATATCTATAATATACAGACAAGGTGCCAGTAGGTGGCAGCAGACAACCAGCAACAGCCTTCTAAAAGAATGAAGCTGCACTGCCATCTTGTGTTAAAAAATCATAATGACTTTTGGAAGCCAAAGAGAAGAGAGTGAAGGATGGATTTGACTGTAAAGTGTTATGTAGAAAGAAAAAGTAATCATGTTTATCCCTATTCAACACCAGGATTGTTGCACTCTATTGATAGTATGTACCTTCTTCTGTTCTCTAGATACTGAGAGAGGCCATGCCATTGAATCTACTGATGGTGAGTGTCAAGTAGGAAGTTAAACGATCAATCCCAGGGTTGTCATAAAACATTCATCCTCCAGCTTCTAACAAGATTGAAAGCACTCTGTGTAAATATCCCATTACTGATGAAACCTAAAGAGATAATAGAAACGCCTTATTCCATGCAACAGTTTAAGGGGTGTGTTTAAAAAATATTTGCAGCTTTTTTTTTTCTTTTTCTTTCTCTTTCTTCTTCTTTCTTTCTCCTGACTCTATCTTCTATGGTGCTCTACCATGATTGTAGTCTCGCTTGTTTATTAGGTTGTCATACTGAGCAATTTATTTGTATTGTTCTTTTACTATTTGATTTTCCACACTTATGATTGTAACGTTCTTCGCCATTTATGGGCTATTTTCCATAGGCATCGCTGGCTTTCTGCTGTGCCACGTGACTTGATTCTTTCACCTGAATTCATGATATATCATTTTTGCAATGATAATGTATAAGGGTTGTACAAATTTATGTAATTTCTAATAATTGCATTATTCATTTACAGTGATTTGCTACATTGTCAACTCAGATGTTATCTACTATCTGATTTGTACGAAATATTGATCTGACTATTGCCAAGTTGTATTCTGTTTGTTTTTCTCAAACATCTCTATGGAGTAAAAAAAAATTTTTGCAGAGCTATTCGTCCTGTTAACCACTTCCCGTCCGGCCGTTGCATATAAACGGCCGGACGGTGGCAGTGCAGGGTCGGGTGGCCGTTTATAAACGGCCTCCCGGCACCCTGCTTGTGCGCGCTCCCTGGGAGTGCACAGCACCGCGATCCGGTGCCCGCTGTGTCCTCTGGACACAGTGAAACACTGATCGTCGGACGGGACCTCTGTACGAGGTCCCGATCATGTGATCACTGATTGGCCAATCAGTGATCACATGCAAAGTAGTAAGCAATGATGTCACTTGTGACATCATTGCTTACTACGTGTGAAATCTGTGAATGATCACAGAGGTCACATGGTACAAGGCTATTCACAACAGCCTTGTACCATGTGACAAGCTGTGACCAATCACAGCTCACTCAGTACTTCTCAATGAGTGCAAGAATGCAGACAGAGAGAAAGAGAAATGATTGCTTTTACATCCTATATGGGTGTAAAAGCAATCAGTGTAAAAAAAAAAAAAAAAAAATCTTCATCACCCCCCACAAGTAGTACAGTGTCACCATGGTGACACTGTACTGCTAGGGTGACAGTATGTAAAAATAAAATAAAAAATAAAATAAAAAAATAAAATAAAAATGTAAAAAAAAATATTTAAAAATTATAATTTTTGGTTATAAACTAATTTGGATTTTGTTTTTTACTAAAAAGATAACGGAATAAATTTTGGCAAAGATTTATGATTAAATATTATTTATTTGCAAAATTTTATAAAAAAAACACTTTTTTTCAAAATGTTTGGACATTTTCATTTACATAGCAAAAAAAATAAAAATCCCGGCAGTGAATAAATACCACCAAAATAAAGCTTTATCTGTGTCAAAAAAATGGTAAAAAAAATAATTTGGGTACAGTGTTGCATGACCGCGCAATTGTCATTCAAAGTGTGATAGCGCTGAAAGCTGAAAATTGCCCTGGTCAGGAAGGGGGTAAAAGTGTCTGGACTGGAAGTGGTTAAAATGTATGTACATTCGTTCTGTGTCAATAGGGACCAAATCAGATGTTAATAGGCTATTTTCTTTATGGCCAGTAGCTAATGATCATAATAAATGAACATTTTCTATGATCATCAGTTCCATCCAGCAGCAATAATGTGGTATTTTCCTGATTCAGTCCGTTCTATATAAACTAATGTTCAACCTGGAGAGAAAAAAGCTTAGTAACATTCAATTTTTTTGCCCCATTCACACAGATTAAATGTACTTTTTACAGGATGGATATATCTGAGAATTTTTTTTTTATAAACACACCTCTAAAAGATAACTTTTATTGGCTTTTGAGATGCCTTAGAATCTTTTTCAGGCTTTATACATGTTGTACGATTGATAACTCTGCTCCTTCAGTGCAACTTGGCGAGGGCCTGTGCCAACGGGGTTTTGTTTTCATCATGTTGCAAATTTTACATTTCCATACAATTCTATGGAATTGAAAAAACCAGCTGATAGCAAATCAAATGCAAGACGTAAGGAGGTCACTGCAGGTCAGATACACATCTTAATGAATTCTGAATGATCTCAAAAGGGATTCAAATGGATGCCATAGACCCAAGCCTCAATATGGAAAAAATGAGTGTAGTAAACCTAGAGATACAAAAATGCCCTTTCCAATACTAGTATAGTGTAATATGTAATTATCTATAAAAATGCAAAAAAAAAAAAAAAATGATCCAAGGGATGCCTTATTCAATACAATAGGGTCACTTGTAATTACTGAATAAAACTCCTAGCACTGTAAACCTAAATAGATATAAATAGATATAAGGGATGCCCTTTAATACAATAAGGTAATGTGTAATAACTATTAAAACTCCAAATATTGTTAACATAAAGAGATACTCGGGATGTCCTTTTCAGTACAATAGTGTGAAATGTCATTACCTGTGAGTGCATTAAACCTAACATGATTGAAGGGATGCCGCATTCAATACAATAGGGTGATTCATAATTGCCTATTAAATCTCCCAGGCACTGGTGTATTTAGATTTTGTGCTGCCCTAAGCAACACAAAACCTTTGTGCCCCCCCTTCCCCCAATGAGAATTCAAGAAGTATGTGCATGTGTATATGATTCTCTTTTTCCCTCTTTCTCTCTCCTCTCCCTCTCTTCCCCCATCTCTTTCGCCCCTCTCTCTCCCCTCTCTCTTCCTGCTCCCCCCTCTCTCTCTCCTCTTCCCCCCCTTCCCCCCCTCTCTCCTCTTTCCTTTCTCTCTCTCCCCCTCTCTCCCTTCCCCCTCTCTCCCCCCTCGCTCTTTCTCTATCCCCCATCTCTCCCCCCCTCTCTCTATCTCTCTTTTCTCTTCCCTCTTCTCTCTCTTTCTCTCTCCCCTCTTTCACTTCCTCTTTTCCTGTGCTCTCTCTCTGTTTCTCTCCTCCCTCTCTCTTTCTCTCCCCCCTCTCTTTCTCTCTCCCCCCTCTCCCCACTTTCTTCTCCCCCCTCTCTCTCTTCCCGCTCTCTCTTTCTCTCTCCCCTCTTTCTTCTCTCTCTCCCTCACCCCCTCTCTCTCCCCCCTCTCTCCCTCTCACCCCCTCTCCCGCTCACCCCCCTCTCTCCCTCTCTCTCTTCCCTCTCTCTCTCACTCTCTCTCTCTCTACCCCCCTTGTTTCTCTTCCCTCTCTTTCTCTCTCCCCTCTCTTGCTTCCTCTCTTCCTGCACTCTCTCTCTATTTCTCTCTTCCCTCTCTCTTTCTCTCTCCCCCCCTCTTCTCTCTTTCTCTCTTCCTGCTCTCTCTTTCTCTTCTCTCTCTTTCTCCTCTTCCCTCTCTTTCCCTCTCTCTCTCTTCCCTCTCTCTCTCCCCCCTCTCTCATCCCTCTCTGTCTCCCCCCCCTCTCTCTCTTCCCTCTCTCTCTCTGTCTCCCCCTGTCTCTCTCTCTTCACTCTTTCTCTCCCCCCTCTTTTTCTCTCTGAACTCCCCCCCTCTCCCCCCCTCTCTCTCTCCCTTTCTTTACTCTCTCCCCTCCCCCCTCTCTCTCTTCCATCTCTCAGATTGTATGGGACTGCACACACACACACACACACAGTATGATTACCCCCCACCTCCTCCAAGTTTGCTGATCTTTGGGAGCAACAAATGTGGGCAGGGGGTGGTACTCCTACTGTGTGTGCGCAGTCCCATATGATCTGTCAGTGATCGTGTATCATGTGCTCTATGGAGGACAGGAGGGAGAGCCCAGAGAACACAACACAACTCACCTCCTCAGCCACTTCTCTCCCTGCTCCAGGCTGTCCCCTGGTCCTGGCTCTGAGTACGTGCGGGGGAAGGAGCTCAGTGGAGAGCAGCCACTCAGGAACACCAGGGCACCCCCTCAATCCGGCCAGGTCTGTCTTTCCCTCCAGCAGCAGAAAAGTGACGGGAAGGAGAGGGGGAGAAACCTCAAACTGGCTTTCAGCTGCTGGAGGGAGAGATACACAGGGCATCCTTCTGTAACTGCTCTCCCCCACCACACTGATCCTCCTGCTGCCCAGGCCACCTACAGGAATACCGGTGGTACCGCTCTGATGGCGGCCCTGCATGGCTCTGTCCGCCACTGCTCACCAGGTCCACTCTTCTAGGGGGGCAGTGTCGCCCCCCTAAAAACTGCCACCCTAGGCAAGTGCCTTGTTTGCCTTGTGGTAGGTACGCCCCTGCCCCCAGTGCAATAAACCTAAATATACAGTATACAATGGATGCCCTTTAATACAATAGAATAATGTGTAATTACCTATTAAAGCTCCTAGTGCAGTAAACTCTGGGAGATGCAAAGAATGCCTTATTCAATAAATTAGGGTAACTTGTAAATTCCTATTAAAACTCATAGGGCAGTAAGCCTTGAGAAATACAAGAGATGCCATTTTCAATACAACAGAGCAGGGGTCTCCAAACTATCTACACAAAGGGACAGTTTTCTGTCCTTCAAACATCCTGGCTTGGGAGTAAACAATGCCCCATGATTAGTATTAGGGGGAGTAATAGTGCCCAGACTTTGGTATTAATGGGGGGGATAGTGCCCCATCATTGGTGTCAATGGTAGGAATAGTGCAACATCTTTGGTGTCAGTGGAAGGAATAGTGTCCTATTGTTGTTGTTAGTGGCAGGAATTATGCCCTACTGTTGCTGACAGTGGGGGCAATAATGCCCCAAGGGCCAGATAAAAGCAAGTAAAGGGCCGCATCTGGGAGACTAATGCCATAGAGTAATATATAATTACCTATTAAAACTCCTAGTGCAGTAAACCTAAAGATACTAGGGATGCCTTATTCAATACAATAGGGTCATTTGTATTCATTTATTAAAACTTATAGTGCAGTAATACTAAAGATATACTAGGGATGCGTTTCCCATACAAAACGCAGATAGTTCACAAAACCTCCTGCGCTCACATGAACTCCTACCCTAAAAACACAAGCTGCTGACACTAAACTTATACCCAAAATAAGTGAATGATCAATAAAAATAAAAAGTGCAGCGCTAATCAATAATAAAAATGAATATCCAATGAATGCGTGATACAATAAATCAAAACTCAATACACCCCTACAAAAAAATCCAAAGTACTCAATAAATATAAGGTGTCATGCGTGTATTCCCTCATAGGGAATATCTGGTGCAAAAAGTGACAAATATATCATAAATAATAATAATAAAGTGGCAACACACATACAGTGCTCAAAAAAGATGAACCAAAACTCAGTTATGAGAAAAGTCCAAACAATTAGTAGTAATAATGATGATGCAGTGCTTAATGATGATCTTCACACTCCACTCTTCATGCAAAAGTAATGTGCAGTGTGCGTGATTCACACGTGACAATCCTTTAACAGCCAAAATGCCCCCTCACCAACTTCCTTAGACCCCAAAGGGCCAGCACGCTTTCAGGATCACACGATCCTAACAGTATGGATTCCTCTCTAGGTATCGCCTTCCACCTCCAGCATCCACCAGTTTAGCAGCCAGCTCCTCCCAGGGTCATAGTGAGACACAAGCAGAGACCCTCCATAGTGCAACCAGTATTTTATTCAGCAATAGGTATATAAAATAGATTTCCACTCACATAGAAAAACGAATAGTCCAGCCTCCTACCACATGCTATGGGTGTACTGCATGGGTAATACACAGGGTGATCCAATATGGCCCCCACGCCGGAAATGACGTCACCGCGTTTGCCGGAAGCTCCTCCCAACGTATCGACGCATTGCGTCACGTTCAGCACGTGACTTCATCAGGGTCAAAACGCACCTTCATTTGATCTCAGATGAAAGCAGTGAGTGAAATGCAAGTGGTAAAGACTAGGATATACTGTTTAGAAACCGAATAGTATTTCAAGAAGGTTACATTGTCTTTGGTAGATAATGAAAATCAAAGTTGCCTATAGATAAAGTAACAAAATAAAACTGGATGTGTTTCAATAATTTATCTGAAACTTCCCTTTATCTGCAGATTACTGTTGGATTTGGCTTTATAGTAAGAATATCCAAACCCCTGAGGTCAGATTTGGGATAGTTCTGCCTATCTGTGAATGTAAAGATCCCGGACATGTATCGCTTCTCATGATATATCTGCAATAAAGTTAATTAGAGATGAGCGAATTATTCAAAAATTCGGTTCGGCTGATTCGCAGAATTCGCCGATTAAATTCGCTTCATGCCGAATATATTCGCTGCGAATTTAACTTATAAAAAGGGTGTTTCTAGGCTTCAGAGAGCCTTCATATTAGTGCAGAACACTGTACCTTTAATTTAAATGCCCTTGGAGTCTGCTGGGGAAGAGAAATAATACTGTCAGTCAGTATGACATGCAGATGAGTGCCGTCGATCTTAGAATCACCGCACACTTCACTCATTTGGGCAGTCACGGGGCCAAAACCAGAGTGTGGAGCCACAGTGTGGCGGTGGAGGCAGCAGCAATGGGAGACCATACAGCACCCTATGACAAAATGGAACCCACCAGCAGTGTGAGGAGACCTGATAGTGGCACATGGCAGAGTGTGGCGATGGAGACAGCAGCAATGGGAGGCCGTACAGGGACCCATGACACACTCTGGACCTGGCAGCAGCATGAGGAGGCGGTACAGGGGCCCATGACAGATTACGGGCCTGGCAGCAGCATGAGGAGTCGGTACGGGGGCCCATGGCAGATTACGGGCCTGGCAGCAGCATGAGGAGGCGGTACAGGGGCCCATGGCAGAGTGGCGGAGCGTAAGCAGCTAAAATTGAAGGCCATACAGAGGCCTATGTTAAAAAGTCCCCCCAGCAGCAGCGTGGGGAGATGACTATCAAGAGTCCAATGGCAGAGTGGCGGAGCAGAAGCAGCTTCAATTGAAGGCCATACACAGGCCTAGGTTTAAAAGTCCCTCACAGTTAATTCCAATAACGAACTCTACTCCTCCGTGCAATCTACTTACGAGACCCTGGGCAGGTCTGGGTCCAATTTGTGGTAGAGACTGGTTTTGTTCAGCCATGCTTGAGCGAGTAATAACAGGTCTGTGCTGCCCTTTGGTGTCTGGCTTAATGCGCACAACACTGAACGTCCCAGCGTTTGTCAACGATTTGCCGTTAAGTGATGCAAACCCGCTGAACCACGTTCATGAGGAGCCGGTACAGGGGGCCATGAATCAGTATGGACCTGGCAGCAGTGTGAGGAGACCCGAAAGTGGCACATGGCGCAGGGTGGCGGTGGAGGCAGCAGTATTCGGAAGCCATACACAGGCCTAGGTTAAAAAGCGGAAGCCGTCAGCAGCGTGAGCAGACGACAGAGGCACATGGCGCAGGGTGGCGGTGGAGGCAGCAGTATTCGGAAGCCATACACAGGCCTAGGTTTAAAACTGGAACCCAGCAGCGTGAGCATACGACAAAGACGCACATGGCAGAGGATGGATCTGGCAGCAGTATGAGAAGGCGGTACAGGGGCCCGTGGCACAGTGTGGTGATGGGGGCTACAGCAACTGGATGCCAGAAAGTGGCCGATAGGGCTATATACTGCATGGAATTATAAAGTTGTAAAGACAGCGGCCTATAAGGCTATACACACTATAACAATCATGACTTGATTGACCATTGGCCTATAAGGCTATACACAGCATGAATATCATGACTTATTCTGAGAGTGGTTTGGAAGGCTATATACAAAAAGTAATTCATGAGCTGTCCGGACAGCGGACAATAAGTACATATATACAAATCAATTCATCAGCTGTCCAGCCAGCGGCCTCAAAGGCGACACATATAGAAAGCAATTCATGAGCTGTTCAGACAGCGGCCTCTAAGGCGACAGATATACAAAGCAATTCCCGAGGTGTTCAGGGAGCGGCCTGAACGGCTAGGTTATTAGGTCAGTTGTGTCAGGAACTGGTGGTTTGAAATCCAGACTAATCCACGCCTGATTCATTTTCACAAACGTGAGTCTCTCCACACTTTGGGTGGACAGTCGTGTCCTACGCGGAGTTACAATACCTCCTGCCGCACTAAACACGCGCTCCGATGCCACGCTACTGGCCGGGCATGACAGCCTTTCAAGGGCAAATTCAGCTAGTTGGGGCCAAAGGTCAAGTTTCGTTGCCCAGTAGTCAAGGGGATTGTCTACCTCGGTTGGCAGGGTGCTGTCCAAGTAGGCCCAAGCCTGTTGTTTGAGGTCCTGCTCCAGGTCCACCTGATGCTGCTGCTGCTGCGGCTGGTTAGTAGTTTCCTCACTGCGCTGGTGAAGAAAGCTACTCATCATCGACTGCAGACTGAGGCAGCCGCTGCTGGTGGAGCTGCCACTGCTCCTACCACCCCACCCCTCCCCTGCTGCCATGGCAGCGGAACGCGAGCGCACAGGGCCCACAGTGTCTGAGGATGGACGTTGGCGCAGAAAGGCAGAGACCAACTGACTACATAGGTGGTTTTTATAGTACTTTATTTTGGCCTCCCTCTCAGCAGGTGTGAAAAAGGCCACCATTTTTGAACGGTAGCGAGGGTCCAACAAGGTGGACAGCCAAAAGTCATCCCTCTGTCTGATGGTTATTATTCGGCTGTCGCTACGCAAGCAACCGAGCATGCTATGGGCCATTTGTGCCAAGGAATGCGAGGGACTCCCTGCCTCCATCTCCACAGCATACTGCCATGGTGCGTCTGGGTCCTCTGTCTCCTCCTCCTCCTCTACCAGATGCTCCTGCTCCTCCACTCCTGTCCGCTGAGTGGAAAAACCACCCATTTCACTCAATAATTCCTGAGCACCAATGTCCTCCTCTACCTCCTCCTCTTCTTCTTGTCCTGCCCCCACAGGGGTCATGTGGCGTTGAGATCTGTGCGCCACGTCTACCGCACCCTGACCAGCCATTGTTAACAGCATTTGTTCCAGGACGTGCAACAGAGGAATGACGTCGTTCATCCCATAGTCCTGCCGACTCACGAATAGCGTGGCCTCCTCAAAGGGCCTGAGCAAGCGGCAGGTGTCACGCATGAGCTGCCAATGGCTGACATCTAAGTTACACAGGGGAGTACCTTTATCCGCTTGTAACATCAGGAAATCGGTGATGGCCTTTCACTGTTCGTAAAGGCGGTCTAACGTCGCAGATCAGGCGATGCTGTGGAATTCCGTTCTGCCGCTGCAGCTCAAGGAGGGTGTGCTTTGCGGTGTAGGAATGGCTGAAATGCATGCAAAGTTTACGTGACATTTTAAGGATGTCTTGCAGTGGGATGGTGGATTTTAGGAACCGCTTGACAACCAGATTGAACACGTGAGCCATGCATGGCGCATGGCACAACCTTCCTTGACGCAGAGGAGACACCATGTTCTTTCCGTTGTCGGTCAACATGGTTCCGATTTTCAGTTTGCGCGGAGACAGCCATCTGTCGATTTCTCTGTTCATTACACTCAGAAGTTCCTCCCCTGTGTGACTACGTTCGCCAAGGCATACCAGGTGCAGCACAGCGTGACACCGTTGCGCCCTGCACATGTGATATGCCGGTCGGGTAATGGGACTTGGCACGGGGGTGGCGGCTGAGGACACGGCGGAAGAAGAGGTGGTAGAGGCGGACATCTTTGCTGACCAAGGACGTGCAAACGTGGAGGCAAAAGCGGCGTGACCTGTCCAAGTTGCTGGTGCGGCTGTGCCGGCACCACGTTCACCCAGTGGGCCGTAAATGACATGTACTGTCCCTGACCGTAGTTACAGCTCCACACGTCGGCGCTGCCGTGCACTTTGGCAGAGACCGACATGCTCAAAGACTGGCCCACCATCTCTTCTACATGTGAATGCAGGGCTGGCACTGCCTTTTTGGCGAAGAAATGCCGGCTTGGCACTCTCCACCGCGGCTCGGCACAAGCCATCATTTCTCGGAAAGGTGCTGAGTCCACCACTTGGAAAGGGAGGGACTGCAGCACCAGCAACTTGGACAGGAGGACGTTCAGCTTCTGCACCGTCGGGTGCGTGCTCGCAAACTGTTGTCTCTTGGAAACGGATTCCAAGAAAGACTGCTGACGGAATCCGTGAAGAGGAGTAGCAGGAGAAGGAGCATCTGAACGAGCGGAAGATGCCAACGAGCGACAACTCCCCTCAGCAGAGGTGTTGGAGCCTTGACTGGCTGATAGAGGGCGATTGACGTCGGGTGACGGAGCAAGTAATGGAGCGGGTGATGGAGCGGGGGCTGGGGCAGGCAGAACCGCCGTATCTTTATCACGGTTTTCCCAGGCCACCGAATGGCGACGCTGCATATGCTGACGCAACGCTGTAGTCCCAACATTGGCCCCCTGGCCACGCTTGACTTTCTGGCCACATAGTCGACATACGGCTACGTTTACTTCCTCGGGCGGCTTGACGAAAAATTGCCACACCGCCGAGTAGGAAACTTTGCCCCCGCTACTCCTCACTGGCTGACTGCTACTTCCTCCGTGCACACCGGCACCACTACTGGCCGTGGTGGTAGGCTGCAGTGGAGGCCGTTTGGCTCCACTGACACTGCTGCGACCCTGCTGCCTCCTGGGCAACCCACCGACTGTTTTGCTCGCTGGCAAGCTGGCACCCTCTTCTCCTGATGATGCGGAAGCAATAGCCTGATGACGACGAGGCTGCCAAGTGCGATCAGCCTCATCATCATCAATTAGGGTCTCCGCGTCACTACTAGCCCCCTCGGCTGCGTGTGGGTCAGGAGACAGACCTGTCTCTAGACCGGCTACCGAGCCACTCTCCTCGCCAGTACTTCTTCGCCTGGCTGCTGAAGAGGCGGATGTCTCCCCCCGTTCCTGACCGCCCTCTGTTAGCTCTTCCTCACTGTACAGTGGGGCTGAGCCCACAGCATGCGATACTTCGCTTGGTGAGGGAACACCAAAGGACAGGGGCAGGTAGAGGACACGTGATTTCAGTGGGCTTGCTCCCGGGCCATGCCAACTAACGGTTGTGTCTGACGTACCCACCGACCGTTGGCTGTAGGTGTCAGAGGTGACCTGGGAAGAGGAAGACGACCGAGTCAACCAATCGATGACGGCAGGGTTGTCGGTGGAGACACGACCGCTGGATGACACCGGGAGCACTGGCCTCTGGCTGCGACTAGTGCTGCCTCGACCCCTTCCTCTGCTGCCATGTCTGCTCGCTCCTGAAACATTGCCTCCTCTGCCACTCCTCTGCGTGTTGTCTGACATACTCTTTAATTCAATAAGCACCCCAAAAATAAAACCGGATTTAACTCTTTGAACGTACAATAGTGGTTGTGAAGCAGAAAGTCAGTTTATTTAGCACAATCGGTCAATTGCAGCTTGCCGTTGGCTGTAAACTGTACGTTTATGTCACTGGAATGCACTAATCAGCCAAAAAATATTACCGCCACCCGGCGTGTATATGGATTTAACTCTTTGAACGTACAATAGTGGTTGTGAAGCAGAAAGTCAGTTTATTGTACACAATCGGTCAATTGCAGCTTGCCGTTGGCTGGAAACTGTACGTTTAGGTCACTGGAATGCACTAATCACCCAAAAAATATTACCGCCAGCCGGCGTGTAAATGGATTTAACTCTTTGAACGTACAATAGTGGTTGTGAAGCAGAAAGTCAGTTTATTGTACACAATCGGTCAATTGCAGCTTGCCGTTGGCTGGAAACTGTACGTTTATGTCACTGGAATGCACTAATCACCCAAAAAATATTACCGCCACCCGGCGTGTAAATGGATCTAACTCTTTGAACGTACAATAGTGGTTGTGAAGCAGAAAGTCAGTTTATTTAGCACAATCGGTCAATTGCAGCTTGCCGTTGGCTGGAAACTGTACGTTTATGTCACTGGAATGCACTAATCACCCAAAAAATATTACCGCCACCCGGCGTGTAAATGGATCTAACTCTTTGAACGTACAATAGTGGTTGTGAAGCAGAAAGTCAGTTTATTTAGCACAATCGGTCAATTGCAGCTTGCCGTTGGCTGGAAACTGTACGTTTATGTCACTGGAATGCACTAATCACCCAAAAAATATTACCGCCACCCGGCGTGTATATGGATTTAACTCTTTGAACGTACAATAGTGGTTGTGAAGCAGAAAGTCAGTTTATTTAGCACAATCGGTCAATTGCAGCTTGCCGTTGGCTGGAAACTACGTTTATGTCACTGGAATGCACTAATCACCCAAAAAATATTACCGCCACCCGGCGTGTAAATAGATCTAACTCTTTGAACGTACAATAGTGGTTGTGAAGCAGAAAGTCAGTTTATTTAGCACAATCGGTCAATTGCAGCTTGCCGTTGGCTGGAAACTGTACGTTTGTGTCACTGGAATGCACTAATCACCCAAAAAATATTACCGCCAGCCGGCGTGTAAATGGATTTAACTCTTTGAACGTACAATAGTGGTTGTGAAGCAGAAAGTCAGTTTATTTTGCACAATCGGCAAACTGCAGCACCAACTGTGCACGACAGCCACCAAAAAAAAAAAGGGTGTATGTCACTTTAAATTTTCGATTCTTTGATAGCTGTGGCCCTAAGTAACGATTCTGTGTCCCTGAGTAACGATTCTGTGTCCCTGAGTAACGATTCTGTGCCCCTGAGTAACGATTCTGTGCCCCTGAGTAACGATTCTGTGTCCCTGAGTAACGATTCTGTGGCCCTAAAGTCTCTGTGGCCCTAACTCTGTCCCTTAATACACACAGGTCTGTCTCTCTTGAATGACCGGAGGCTAATGGAGAATTCTAAGATGGCCGCGATTTATAGCTCCACCATTACACAGTGCTGGCTGGCTGCTGATTGGCTAATGCGATCACATGTCATGATTCATGACTCATGAATGCATTATGGGTCAGCGCGCCTTGTCTGCGCGCCTTCCCAGAGATCCCCGCCCCATCTTCTCTGTCCATTTTCTCCTGTCGCCGCACATGTCGCCGCCATTTTTGGGAAAATTCGATTCGTGCATCCGAAGTTTGCTAATCTTCGGATTCGTCGCGAATAGAATTTTTCCAAATCTTCGGAACAAATTCCACTTCGTCATGTTCGATTCGCTCATCTCTAAAGTTAATGTCAGACTATTTCCTGTGCTGGATGAATGTTTTTCATTTATTTAAAATGGGAAATGACATATTTGGCCACGAGATGGACATACATATCAGGGATTTTTAATGATGCTTATTGCCATCTGATGGTGCTAAGATGGGGGGGGGGGATAAGTGTTGGTTGGGAGGGCTATGTTTGGGGAGGAAATGTGCTAAGAGGGGGATTGGGCCTCTTCTGTGAACTCTGATCTGTAGGCCTTCCCATAGATTTTCTATTGGATTCAAGTCAGGTGATTGGTTGGGCCATTCTAGCAGCTTTCTTTTCTTTCTTTGAAATCATTTAAGAGTTTCCTTGGCTTTGTGTTTGGGATCGTTGTCTTGCTGAAATGTCCGCCCTCGTTTCATCTTCATCACCCTGGTAGATGGCAGCAGATTTTTATCAGGAATGTCTTGGCACATTTTTCCATTCATCCTTCCTTCAGTGGTATGAAGTTTGCCAGTACCGTGTGCCGAAAAAGCAGCCCCACACCATGATGTTCCCATCTTCATGCTTCACGGTTGGGATGGTGTTTTTTGGGATGATGTGCAGTGCTATTTGACCTCCAAACATGGTGTGTATTATGGCATCCAAAGAATTCTATTTTGGTCTCATCTGACCAGATTATATTCTCCCAGTATTTTACAGGCTTGTCTAAATGTTAAAGCAAACTTTAAAGGAGCTTCAACATGCTTTTTCTTCAGCAATGAAGTCTTGCGTGGTGATCGTGCATACAGGCCATAGAGGTGAGTATATTACTTATTGGTTTCTTTGAAACAGTTGTAGCTGCTAATTCCAGGTCTTTCTGAAGCTCTCCACAAATGGTCCTTGGCTCTTGGATGACTCTTCTGAAAATTCTTTTCACTCCTCTGTCAGAAATCTTGCGAGGAGCACCTGGTCATGGCCGGTTTATGGTGAAATGTTGATCTTTCCATTTCTGGATTATGGCCCCAACAGTGCTCACTTGAAGTTTGGAAATCTTTCTGTAACCAATGCCATCAGTATGTTTTGCAAAAATAAGGTTGTGACAGTCTTGAGAGCTCTTTGAGTTTACCCATCATGAGATGTTTCTTGTGTGACACCTTGGTAATGAGACACCTTTTCATAGGTCATCATTTGAGACTGAACCAGCTGATATTAATTTGCACTGACAAGGGGCAAGATTGATTTGTAATTACTGGGAGATTTCAGCTGGTGTCTTGGCTTTCCATGCTTTATTTGCACTTCCCTTTCAATACTTTTTCCCTGAGTCATTCCATTTTATTACACATAACTTAATTCTGAACTGTTTTGGTTTTCTTTGTATATATGGCTTGCATGGGATGTTACCGACATTTGGAGAAAATTTCATGTCTTATAGCCTAGGCCCAGTGGTGTATTTAGGTTTCGTGCTGCCCTAGGCAACAAGAAAAGTGGCTCCCCCCCATTGACCAACACCCCAGCCCCCCACCCCCACCCGAGAGAGTAATCCACTACCACTGCCCTCATATGCTGGCAGCCACCCACACCCCGAAAAGAGATAAAACACTCACCTTCACAACTCCGGACATCCCCGGGAACAAAAGTCAGGCTCTACATACACCATCAAGCAGCCCGCATCCTCTCTCAGATCACACCTGGTCCCCATGCTGCATGTGTCCCTTCTTCCTTTCCTTCTTTCAGGGGACAGCACTGCCCCCCTGAAACATGCTGCTGCCCACCTGAAAAATTCTGCCCTAGGCAACTGCCTTGTTTGCCTTGTGGTAAATACACCCCTGCCTAGGCCATCTTTATGTAGAGCAACAATTCTTTTTTTCAGATCCTCAGAGAGTTCTTTGCCATGAGGTGCCATGTTGAACTTCCAGTGACCAGTACGAGAGAGTGAGAGCGATAACACCAAATGTAACCCACCTGCTCCCCATTCACACCTGAGACCTTGTAACACTAATGAGTCACATGACCCTGGGGAGGGAAAATGGCTAATTGGGTCCAATTTGGACCTTGTCACTTAGGGGTGGACTCACTTTTGTTGCCAGCGGTTTAGACATTAATGGCGGTGTGTTGAGTTATTTTGGGGGGACAGCAAATTTACATGTTATACAAGCTGTACACTGACTACGTCACATTGTAGCAAAGTGTCAGTTCTTCAGTGTTGTCACAAGAAAAGATAGAATCAAATATTTACAAAAATGTCAGGGATGGACTCACTTCTGGGAGATACCTGAACTCCTTAAACCTTCCTTAGTTTTGGATGATGCCTTACCAGATTATCTCCTAGAAAAAAAATCATGCTGCACCCTGGTGACCTTTGATCTCTCCCTTGTTGCGTAGATCTCCCGGGGTTGCCTAGCCCTGCTTTAAATGTTACAAGATAACCAGTATGTATCTTTCAACCTTCAGACTCCAGTGAGCCCTGGACGGTTCCCAGGGAACAATAGCCCCATACAATCTGAAGGTATTATTTTTCACTGAGACCGTCCCAGCCCCATCCATCCGGGCCTCGTACACTGGACTCTTTTAGAGCTTTCCTTTAATTTACTGACATGCGATCCGCGGAGAGGGAGGGGGGTGGCAATGATCGGCCATGAGAAAAGAAAAAGTAACAAAGTTCCCAGTTCCACCTGTTTCAGTTTTTTTTTTTTTTACGGGGAGTTATTTGCTTGTTGCCATGGTGACAGGAAGTGCAGGTCACCTGTTCAATGTAGGAATATAAAAACCTTATCTCAGCCGGGATAAAGAAGCCAGGACACAGCCGCAGGATCTCCCAGGGTAAGTCATTCTTTTACTTGCTCCTCTTTTATCTGAGCAATGTCCCACATGGAAGAAAAATATATTTTAAATATATTTCAAAAATATTCTTCCCAAATATATTGCCATATAATTGAAATACTACAATTTTGGTCATATTCAATATATTTCAAAATATATTTCAATAAATATATATATATACAGTTGTGTTCAAAATACTAGCAGTCAGACATCACTAACCGGATCAATCACTGTTTTTGATAGAAATGATATTTCTACATGGCAAATAATTTACTAGCAGGTGTAGTAGAGTAATAGAAATCCAACAGACCCAACAGTCGTGACATGCATGCTGCTGATTCTGTGTCATTGAATCACTCATTGAAAGGGGCATGTTCAAAATAATAGCAGTGTGGAGTTCTATTAGTGAGGTCATTCATTCTTTGAAAAACAGGTGGCAATTATTGCCCTTATTTAAGGAAGGAAGGCAGCAAATGTTGTACATGCTGGTTACAGTGCATTTCTCTCTGAAATTCGAAGGAAAATGGGTCGTTCCAGACATTGTTCAGAAGAACAGCGTACCTTGATTAAAAAGTTGATTGGAGAGGGGAAAACATATAAAGAAGTGCAGAAAATGATCGGCTGCTCAGCTAAAATGATCGCAAATGCTTTAAAATGTCAACCAAAACCTGGAAGACGTGGAAGAAAGTGAAAAACTACCATTCGAATGGATAGAAGAATAGCCAAAATGGGGCGGACTCAGCCAACAATCAGCTCCAGGAAGATGAAAGAAGGTGTAAAGTTTCCTGTGAGGACTGTTACAATTAGAAGACGCCTATGTGAAGCCAAGCTATCTGCAAGAAGCCCCCGCAAAGTCCCACTGTTGACAAAAAGACATGTGCTGAAGAGGTTACAATTTGCCAAAGAGCACATTGACTGGCCTAAAGAGAAATGGCGCAACATTTTGTGGACTGATGAAAGTAAGATTGTTCTTTTTGGGTCTAGTGGGCGGAGACAGTTTGTCAGACGACCCCCAAACACTGAATTCAAGCCACAGTACACTGTGCAAGACAGTGAAGCATGGTGGTGCAAGCATCATGATATGGGGATGTTTCTCATACTACGGTGTTGGGCCTATTTATCGCATACCAGGGATCATGGATCAGTTTGAATACATCAGAATACTTGAAGAGGTCATGCTGCCTTATGCTGAAGAGGAAATGCCCTTGAAATGGGTGTTCCAACAAGACAACGACCCCAAACACACCAGTAAACGTGCAACATCTTGGTTCCAGACCAACAAGATGGACGTTATGGAGTGGCCAGCCCAATCCCCGGATCTTAATCCAATAGAAAACTTGTGGGGTGACATCTGAGGCAAAACCAAGAAATAGAGAAGAACTGTGGAATGTAGTCCAATCATCCTGGGCTGGAATACCTGATCACAGGGGCCAGAAGTTGGGTGACTCCATGCAACACAGATGTACAGCAGTTCTCAGAAACAGTGCAACTACAACCAAATATTCATGAAGTCATTCAAAGGAAAGCAAAATCTTCAAACATTTCTCAGTTTATATAGTGAATGTTTGAGTTTGTAAAGAAGAATACAAACACTGCGATTTTTTTAACAGTCTAATATTCACTTTTCTTAAATTTTTTAGAGGAACAACACAAATTTGATATATTGTTCTTCATGTTGTGATTTGGAATAGAATGTGTCGTGTTCCCAATGCATTTGTGTGGATGGAAATAAAAGCTATTAGAAGGATTTTGAGCTTTATTCACTGTTTTCAACACACTGCTATTATTTTGAGCACAACTGTGTATGTATATATGTATGTGTATATTACAAAATATATGAGAAATATTTTTAAAAATACGTTTCAAAGTTACTGTATCAAAGCACATAATAGGTGCAGCGCTATAGAAATGTATATAAAATAATCAATGTCCACAAATAAATATGACAAATATTAAACTGTTCCTCCGTGCAGATCTGGGTAGTAAATAATGGTGCTCCAAAAAGGTATGGTAGAATTACGCACTCACCAGATGCGTAACGTAAATACGCATTGTATATATGTGTAGAGGTCTCCTTTAGGATATGGATAAGGTCCTGCCACAGGATAATCCTCCCTCTAGATATGGTGGTGCTGTCAGTAATTCACGGGATAGTACAGGATCCAGCTAAACCAGAGGTCCCTTTAAGGGATGGACGGGTGTGGATATCAGCATTAAGGAACTCCCCTCTCTGGATGTTGATGGATGGCTGGATCAGGATGAGCTCTAAAAGTAAATCGCTCCGCACTGGGGAGCTATGGCGACCTCAGATGGCTGAAAAAAAAAGCTACTGTATGTCTTTAAAAATACAAATCTGGATTTTTAGAAAGCATTTACAAATATATGTAAAAATGTTAAAATTACTTTTTTATACGTTAAAAAAAATCTGAAGACTATATTTAAAAGATATATATTTTTTCATATATTCTTCAGATTTTTTTTAACATATAAAAAAGTCATTTTAACATATATCTTTACATATATTTGTTAATGCATTCCAAAAATGTAGATTTGTATTTTTAAAGACATACAGTATATTTGAAATGTATTTTTTTTAAATATTATTCATATAGTTTGTAATAAAAATGCATTTCAACGTGTAGTATATTTTTAAAATATATATTTTTTATATATTCGTCAGATTTTTTTAACGTATAAAAGTCATTTTAACATATATCTTTACATATATTTGTAAATGAACTCCAAAAATGTAGATTTGTATTTTTAAAGACATACGGTATATTTGAAATGTATTTTTTAAAAATATTTTTCATATATTTTGTAATAAAAATGCATTTCAACATGTAGTGTGTATGTGTGTGTGTATATATATATATACAGTATATATATATATATATATATATATATATATATATAAATAATTTTTTTTTTTTTATTGAAATATACTTTGAAATATATTGAATATGGCCAAAATGTTAGTATTTCAAATATATGGCAATATATTTGGGAAGAATATTTTTTAAATATATTATAAATATATTTTTCTTCCATATGGGGTAGCTTATATTTAGGGTTTAACTCCACCCAAAACTAATTTTTTAAACTTTTTGAGTGCCCCCACATTCTGACTTCTTACATTTCTCAGAGAATCCAGAAGAGATCCTGATTACAACTCCCTGATCCACCAAGGTGTGTAAGCACAGATTTTGTTTTTTTTTTAAAGAAATCTGAACAATGGAATATCTGAGAGATACTATTGGCCAGTGTCCATGCAAACTGAAATGGTAGCTTTGGGTGGAGTTGACCTGACAAATGTGATATTCTAGGGCAGGGGAACAATAAGCTCTGTAAATAGTCATTTGGGACTTGCCTTGCTAGTCTGTGCTTCTACATGTGACTTTATAACCCATTTATATGCATCCAAGGTGTTAAAACAATCTATTGAGCTCCACATTGATTTTTACAGCCAAATTTCTGCTTTCAGGTAAAAGCGATCGTATTTACAAGGCTGCCCCACCTCTGCCAGCATCCGCAATGGTTCCTGAGCTCCCCATTCCTCCAGGGAGCCCAAAACCATGGTCATATTTGCAGCAGGAGGCGTTCAGGGACCATCTATTCCCCAAACCTTTCTGTGACTAATGAACCTGGAAGTGATGTGTATTGCATTACGTCCGGGTTCATTATGATCATGCTTCGGCTACTGTAGCCAGGGAAGCAGCTAATCAAGAACAGGGGCGGACTGACAACTCATGGGGCCCCCGGGCAGTGCCCGAGTTTCCAAATGGTCAGTCCGCCCCTGATCAAGAATTATCTGTGCTTGATTAGCTGCAGGGGAGACATTGGGGGTCTGATAGACTCCTGATGTCTCCATAAAGAGGACCTAAAACCTACCCGATGTTATCACGTAGGGGACTTGAGATGGCAATAAAGTTAAATGAAGAATAAAAGTTTTTTAAAAATTGTAATAAAATAATGAATTATAAACACCCCTGCAAATGAGCATGTAGAGCGTGTACATGTATGTAAACTGTACATGCATGTACTGTACATGTGATGTCTCGTAGCGAACGTTGGAGAGAGAGCAATAATTCTCGAATTATAATTCAAGATGAACTCTGGTGAACTCAAACAATATGTAAAATTTGCTAGTGTGTTTAATTCTGTTCGACCATCTAACATGCCCCTCCCCCCCAGCCTAACAATGCTGATGTCCAAAGGTGCCTCCTGTGCTTCTTCATCCAGAGTGGAGGCACTCTAATACAGGAGGTATGTTACCGGCTAGATCATCAGGTGAAAGCAGAGGAAAAAAGCCTTAAACAAAAAAAAAAAAGAGAGAAAACAAATGCAGCCACCATATCTAATGACTGATAAGCTGTAATATATTACATTTTGAGTTTTATACTGATTTAACATTTCTAAAAGGTTTTAGCTCAGGGGTGCTCAGGCGCAGACTGACAACTCATGGGGCCCCCGGGCAATAAGAGATCATGGGGCCCCTGTGTCCTCGCCCACACCCAAAAAAGCCTATGAAAAAGCCAATGAAAGGTACCAGGGGCATCTCTTGGGGCCTCCTACTGACCCTGGGCCCTCAGGCAGTGCCCGAGTGCTCGAATGGTCAGTCCACCCCTGGGGGTCCTCAACCTGTGGCCTGGGGATCCCTCCGATGTGGCCCTCGACCTCACACCAGGGAAGCTCACTTCTATTATATCTTGAATGCAGGAGTTATGGAGCACTTTAGGAAAGTGCACTACACCCACAAGTTATAATAGAAGTGCAGCTGACACCCAGGAAAGCTGCAAGTGCACTGCGCTGCACCCCTGGTGTGGTTAAACCGCAGCACATCAGTGTGAAAGCAGCCTTGCAGAGGACTCAGGACAGTAAGAGCTCATTACATTTGCATTTTCGGGGGGTGGTAAAACCCCATAGTTCAGATGTGTTTTTACGACACACCACCAACCACTGCTGTAGCCTCAGGATTTTCAATGGTGACCCCGTCCCATGCTCCAGGGGGCCCGTGCAGCCCTGTCACATTCGGTTTTACCCTTGGACAGAAGGGGCAGCATATACAGCAACAAATCCTGTCCATTTTCATATTGCAACTGCTAAAAGTCGTCTTCTCCTCCTCTTCCGTCCTCCAGCTGCAGGAGGAAAATGTTCATTATGCTGTTCAAAATAAAAAAATTAGAAATTCTGAACCATTTCATTTTACTGTGGCATCAGGCCAGTGACCAAATCACTTAGGTGGCGCTTGCTGTACAAAAGGCTGGGCAGCCCTGCTTTAGCTGGGCACATAATGCCATGGGGCCCTCTATGCTTCTTCTCCGGGGCTGGGCATCTCTCAGCGATCCAGAGAGCGGTTCTAACATGACATCAGTGCCGTTCTGTACAATGTTACACAATGAATGCAGGGAGCCTAGGGCTACGTTCACACTGGCTTTGTCAGTAGGCATTAGACAGGCGTTTGGGAAGCGTTTTTAACACTCCTCAAACGCCTATGAAAATTGTACACATGGCTGTTCACACTGAAGCATTAGCGTCGCGGCAAAATTGATGCCTCATGTCGAGTCAGGAGGAGTTGAAGCTTCCCATTCAAGTCTATGGTGACGCTCCTCAAACGCCTGGCAGGCGTTTGCGGAGCTTTAATACCATAAGTGCTCGTTCACACTTGACTTTAATTCTTACTCTTACCAAACGCCCCTATAGTGTTTGACAGGCGTTTGGGAAGCATTTTTAACACTCCTCAAATGCTCCCCAAATGCCCTATACGCAGTTTTGAGGCAGCTGATAGGCATTTGCCAAGCGTTAAAACCGCACCACAAACGCCTAAAATGAAGTTAAATGGTATTAACGCTCCACAACTGCCCCGCAACCACACCGCAAACGCCTGCCAGGCGCACCATAGACTTGAATGGGAGGCTTCACCTCCTCCTGACTCAACCCGAGGTGTCAGTTTTGCCGCGACGCTACCGCTTCAGTGTGAACAGCACTGTGTGCTGCCATGTGCAGAATTTTCATAAGTGTTTGAGAAACATTAAAAATGCTCCGAACGCCTGTCTGACACCTGAAAGCTAGTGTGAACGGAGCCTTAAACTTCATTATAGGCGTTTGTGGTGCGGTTTTAACGCTTGGCAAACGCCTCAAAAATGCGCATAGGTATTTGAGGAGGGTTTGAGGAGCATTAAAAACAATTCCCAAATGCCTGTAAAATGCTATAAGGGAGTTTGGCAAGAGTTGGAAATAAGTCAAGTGTGAATGAGCCCATAGTGACACAGTGTTATGAGGACAACCAAACAGGGAGAGTCTAGGTAGCCAGCAGCAGCTAAAGCCTAGTACACAAGATGAGAACATCAGACAAATGATCGTCCTCTTTTTTTTTTTTTTCCGCATCCTAGTCTCATATCGAAAGTTGAAGAATTTACTAAAGCTACGAAAATTCTCATGAGACAGAATACAACTTTATAAGTGATGTATCTTATTGTACTGTAATATATTCTTTTGTTTCCGAGCATGCGCGGTCTTGGTCACTTGTTTTTTTTTATTGGACGAATATTGTACTGATTGAATGAAAATCATTAATTCTGTTATCGTACGAGAAAAATGTTCGTGCTTGTTCTGTCTCTGCAATCTAAGGATTGATAGTGTGATCTCTGTAACTTAGTTGTGATGAGATAGCGGTGACTCCAATCTTAGTTGAATAACACAGGAAGTGACTCGATTGGATGACACCTTGTAGATCTTGTGAAGTTTATTCCATAAACTGAGAGAATCTTACAACAATGAACATCGGATAGGTCAAAAGATCATAATGTGATCTACTTCATGACATGAGGCTAGAAGCTGAAATGCATTACTGGGAAAGGGGCGGGATATCTATACAGCAAGAACTAAACCAAAGGAAAGGGAGGAGCAGAGACAAAATACAAGAACACTTAAAGGCATATGACAGTCATGTGAAACATGACAGTGCTTGTCCCTTCAGAAATTTTCACATGAACTGTCGTGATCGGCTCCCTACAGCTGTGATCAGATTATTGGACGATCGCTCCGAATGCGGTATGTCGTCCAATAGTCTCATTGTGTGTACAAGGCTTCGGCATTGTCATCCTACAATGGGAATTAATGTTACTGGCAGGATGAAGGAAGGATGATGGACAGAGGGATTTGGATCCCATAGAGGGACAGTCCCTCCAAATATGATTTGGCATTGCTGGAAGATTGATCAAAGTAGAGGAAACTACAGATCACCATTTAAGGAAAGAATCCCCTGAAAGGGTACAATATTGGGGTACAGTGTTAGCCATAACCACAAAGGGAAAATATTTGGGCAAAACAGAGTGGCCTGGTAGGGGAGAACATAAATAGAATTGTAAGGTATATAACTAGAAGGATCACAGGCAGGACGAAGGTAGTCTTTATTCCTCTATATAGATCTTTAGCTATCACTAGAGGGATCACCTGATACCTCTATATAGACCACTAGAGGGGTCAGTAGCAGGAGGAAGAAAGCCCAGATTCTTCTATATAGATCTATGTCACTAAAGGGGTCACCGGCATAAGGAAGGTGGTCCCGATTCCTCTATATAGAACTTTATATCACTAGAGGGGTGACCAGCAGGAGGAAGGAGGTCCCGATTCCTCTATATAGATCTTTCTATCACTAGAGGGGTCACCAGCAGGAGGAAGGAGGTCCCGATTCCTCTATATAGATCTTTATATCACTAGAGGGGTCACCAGCAGGAGGAAGGAGGTCCCGATTCCTCTATATAGATCTTTCTATCACTAGAGGGGTTACCAGCAGGAGGTCCTGATACCTCTATATAGATCTTTTTATCACTAGAGGGGTCACCAGCAGGGGGAAGGAGGTCCTGATTCCCCTATATAGATCTTTATGTCACTAGAGGGGTCACCAGAAGAAGGAAGGAAGTCCTGATACCTCTATATAGATCTTTGTCACTAGAGGGGTCACCAGAAGGAGGAAGGAAGTCCTGATACCTCTATATAGATCTTTATATCACTATAGGGGTCACCAGCAGGAGGAAAGAGGTCCCGATTCCTCTATATAGATCTTTCTATCACTAGAGGGGTCACCAGCAGGAGGCAGGAGGTCCTGATACCGCTATATAGATCTTTCAATCACTAGAGGGGTCACCAGCAGGAGGTCCTGATACCTCTATATAGATCTTTCAATCACTAGAGGGGTTACCAGCAGGAGAAAAGAGGTCCTGATTCCTCTATATAGATCTTTATATCACTAGAGGGGTGACCAGCAGGAGGAAGGAGGTCCCGATTCCTCTATATAGATCTTTATATCACTAGAGGGGTCACCAGCAGGAGGAAGGAGGTCCTGATTCCTCTATATAGATCTTTCTATCACTAGAGGGGTCACCAGCAGGAGGCAGGAGGTCCTGATACCGCTATATAGATCTTTCAATCACTAGAGGGGTCACCAGCAGGAGGTCCTGATACCTCTATATAGATCTTTCAATCACTAGAGGGGTCACCAGCAGGAGGTCCTGATACCTCTATATAGATCTTTCAATCACTAGAGGGGTTACCAGCAGGAGAAAAGAGGTCCTGATTCCTCTATATAGATCTTTATATCACTAGAGGGGTGACCAGCAGGAGGAAGGAGGTCCTGATTCCTCTATATAGATCTTTCTATCACTAGAGGGGTGACCAGCAGGAGGAAGGAGGTCCCGATTCCTCTATATAGATCTTTATATCACTAGAGGGGTCACCAGCAGGAGGAAGGAGGTCCCGATTCCTCTATATAGATCTTTCTATCACTAGAGGGGTTACCAGCAGGAGGTCCTGATACCTCTATATAGATCTTTTTATCACTAGAGGGGTCCCCAGCAGGGGGAAGGAGGTCCTGATTCCCCTATATAGATCTTTATGTCACTAGAGGGGTCACCAGAAGAAGGAAGGAAGTCCTGATACCTCTATATAGATCTTTGTCACTAGAGGGGTCACCAGAAGGAGGAAGGAAGTCCTGATACCTCTATATAGATCTTTATATCACTATAGGGGTCACCAGCAGGAGGAAAGAGGTCCCGATTCCTCTATATAGATCTTTCTATCACTAGAGGGGTCACCAGCAGGAGGCAGGAGGTCCTGATACCGCTATATAGATCTTTCAATCACTAGAGGGGTCACCAGCAGGAGGTCCTGATACCTCTATATAGATCTTTCAATCACTAGAGGGGTTACCAGCAGGAGAAAAGAGGTCCTGATTCCTCTATATAGATCTTTATATCACTAGAGGGGTGACCAGCAGGAGGAAGGAGGTCCCGATTCCTCTATATAGATCTTTATATCACTAGAGGGGTCACCAGCAGGAGGAAGGAGGTCCTGATTCCTCTATATAGATCTTTCTATCACTAGAGGGGTCACCAGCAGGAGGTCCCGATACCGCTATATAGATCTTTCAATCACTAGAGGGGTCACCAGCAGGAGGTCCTGATACCTCTATATAGATCTTTCAATCACTAGAGGGGTTACCAGCAGGAGAAAAGAGGTCCTGATTCCTCTATATAGATCTTTCTATCACTAGAGGGGTGACCAGCAGGAGGAAGGAGGTCCCGATTCCTCTATATAGATCTTTATATCACTAGAGGGGTGACCAGCAGGAGGAAGGAGGTCCCGATTCCTCTATATAGATCTTTATATCACTAGAGGGGTCACCAGCAGGAGGAAGGAGGTCCTGATTCCTCTATATAGATCTTTCTATCACTAGAGGGGTCACCAGCAGGAGGCAGGAGGTCCTGATACCGCTATATAGATCTTTCAATCACTAGAGGGGTCACCAGCAGGAGGTCCTGATACCTCTATATAGATCTTTCAATCACTAGAGGGGTCACCAGCAGGAGGTCCTGATACCTCTATATAGATCTTTCAATCACTAGAGGGGTTACCAGCAGGAGAAAAGAGGTCCTGATTCCTCTATATAGATCTTTATATCACTAGAGGGGTGACCAGCAGGAGGAAGGAGGTCCTGATTCCTCTATATAGATCTTTCTATCACTAGAGGGGTGACCAGCAGGAGGAAGGAGGTCCCGATTCCTCTATATAGATCTTTATATCACTAGAGGGGTCACCAGCAGGAGGAAGGAGGTCCCGATTCCTCTATATAGATCTTTCTATCACTAGAGGGGTTACCAGCAGGAGGTCCTGATACCTCTATATAGATCTTTTTATCACTAGAGGGGTCCCCAGCAGGGGGAAGGAGGTCCTGATTCCCCTATATAGATCTTTATGTCACTAGAGGGGTCACCAGAAGAAGGAAGGAAGTCCTGATACCTCTATATAGATCTTTGTCACTAGAGGGGTCACCAGAAGGAGGAAGGAAGTCCTGATACCTCTATATAGATCTTTATATCACTATAGGGGTCACCAGCAGGAGGAAAGAGGTCCCGATTCCTCTATATAGATCTTTCTATCACTAGAGGGGTCACCAGCAGGAGGCAGGAGGTCCTGATACCGCTATATAGATCTTTCAATCACTAGAGGGGTCACCAGCAGGAGGTCCTGATACCTCTATATAGATCTTTCAATCACTAGAGGGGTTACCAGCAGGGGAAAAGAGGTCCTGATTCCTCTATATAGATCTTTATATCACTAGAGGGGTGACCAGCAGGAGGAAGGAGGTCCCGATTCCTCTATATAGATCTTTATATCACTAGAGGGGTCACCAGCAGGAGGGAGGAGGTCCTGATTCCTCTATATAGATCTTTCTATCACTAGAGGGGTCACCAGCAGGAGGTCCCGATACCGCTATATAGATCTTTCAATCACTAGAGGGGTCACCAGCAGGAGGTCCTGATACCTCTATATAGATCTTTCAATCACTAGAGGGGTTACCAGCAGGAGAAAAGAGGTCCTGATTCCTCTATATAGATCTTTATATCACTAGAGGGGTGACCAGCAGGAGGAAGGAGGTCCTGATTCCTCTATATAGATCTTTCTATCACTAGAGGGGTGACCAGCAGGAGGAAGGAGGTCCCGATTCCTCTATATAGATCTTTATATCACTAGAGGGGTGACCAGCAGGAGGAAGGAGGTCCCGATTCCTCTATATAGATCTTTATATCACTAGAGGGGTCACCAGCAGGAGGAAGGAGGTCCTGATTCCTCTATATAGATCTTTCTATCACTAGAGGGGTCACCAGCAGGAGGCAGGAGGTCCTGATACCGCTATATAGATCTTTCAATCACTAGAGGGGTCACCAGCAGGAGGTCCTGATACCTCTATATAGATCTTTCAATCACTAGAGGGGTCACCAGCAGGAGGTCCTGATACCTCTATATAGATCTTTCAATCACTAGAGGGGTTACCAGCAGGAGAAAAGAGGTCCTGATTCCTCTATATAGATCTTTATATCACTAGAGGGGTGACCAGCAGGAGGAAGGAGGTCCTGATTCCTCTATATAGATCTTTCTATCACTAGAGGGGTGACCAGCAGGAGGAAGGAGGTCCCGATTCCTCTATATAGATCTTTATATCACTAGAGGGGTCACCAGCAGGAGGAAGGAGGTCCCGATTCCTCTATATAGATCTTTCTATCACTAGAGGGGTTACCAGCAGGAGGTCCTGATACCTCTATATAGATCTTTTTATCACTAGAGGGGTCCCCAGCAGGGGGAAGGAGGTCCTGATTCCCCTATATAGATCTTTATGTCACTAGAGGGGTCACCAGAAGAAGGAAGGAAGTCCTGATACCTCTATATAGATCTTTGTCACTAGAGGGGTCACCAGAAGGAGGAAGGAAGTCCTGATACCTCTATATAGATCTTTATATCACTATAGGGGTCACCAGCAGGAGGAAAGAGGTCCCGATTCCTCTATATAGATCTTTCTATCACTAGAGGGGTCACCAGCAGGAGGCAGGAGGTCCTGATACCGCTATATAGATCTTTCAATCACTAGAGGGGTCACCAGCAGGAGGTCCTGATACCTCTATATAGATCTTTCAATCACTAGAGGGGTTACCAGCAGGAGAAAAGAGGTCCTGATTCCTCTATATAGATCTTTATATCACTAGAGGGGTGACCAGCAGGAGGAAGGAGGTCCCGATTCCTCTATATAGATCTTTATATCACTAGAGGGGTCACCAGCAGGAGGAAGGAGGTCCTGATTCCTCTATATAGATCTTTCTATCACTAGAGGGGTCACCAGCAGGAGGTCCCGATACCGCTATATAGATCTTTCAATCACTAGAGGGGTCACCAGCAGGAGGTCCTGATACCTCTATATAGATCTTTCAATCACTAGAGGGGTTACCAGCAGGAGAAAAGAGGTCCTGATTCCTCTATATAGATCTTTATATCACTAGAGGGGTGACCAGCAGGAGGAAGGAGGTCCTGATTCCTCTATATAGATCTTTCTATCACTAGAGGGGTGACCAGCAGGAGGAAGGAGGTCCCGATTCCTCTATATAGATCTTTATATCACTAGAGGGGTCACCAGCAGGAGGAAGGAGGTCCTGATTCCTCTATATAGATCTTTCTATCACTAGAGGGGTGACCAGCAGGAGGAAGGAGGTCCCGATTCCTCTATATAGATCTTTATATCACTAGAGGGGTCACCAGCAGGAGGAAGGAGGTCCCGATTCCTCTATATAGATCTTTCTATCACTAGAGGGGTTACCAGCAGGAGGTCCTGATACCTCTATATAGATCTTTTTATCACTAGAGGGGTCACCAGCAGGGGGAAGGAGGTCCTGATTCCCCTATATAGATCTTTATGTCACTAGAGGGGTCACCAGAAGAAGGAAGGAAGTCCTGATACCTCTATATAGATCTTTGTCACTAGAGGGGTCACCAGCAGGAGGTCCTGATACCTCTATATAGATCTTTCTATCACTAGAGGGGTGACCAGCAGGAGGAAGGAGGTCCCGATTCCTCTATATAGATCTTTATATCACTAGAGGGGTCACCAGCAGGAGGAAGGAGGTCCCGATTCCTCTATATAGATCTTTCTATCACTAGAGGGGTTACCAGCAGGAGGTCCTGATACCTCTATATAGATCTTTTTATCACTAGAGGGGTCACCAGCAGGGGGAAGGAGGTCCTGATTCCCCTATATAGATCTTTATGTCACTAGAGGGGTCACCAGAAGGAGGAAGGAAGTCCTGATACCTCTATATAGATCTTTATATCACTATAGGGGTCACCAGCAGGAGGAAAGAGGTCCCGATTCCTCTATATAGATCTTTCTATCACTAGAGGGGTCACCAGCAGGAGGCAGGAGGTCCTGATACCGCTATATAGATCTTTCAATCACTAGAGGGGTCACCAGCAGGAGGTCCTGATACCTCTATATAGATCTTTCAATCACTAGAGGGGTTACCAGCAGGAGAAAAGAGGTCCTGATTCCTCTATATAGATCTTTATATCACTAGAGGGGTGACCAGCAGGAGGAAGGAGGTCCCGATTCCTCTATATAGATCTTTATATCACTAGAGGGGTCACCAGCAGGAGGAAGGAGGTCCTGATTCCTCTATATAGATCTTTCTATCACTAGAGGGGTCACCAGCAGGAGGTCCTGATACCGCTATATAGATCTTTCAATCACTAGAGGGGTCACCAGCAGGAGGTCCTGATACCTCTATATAGATCTTTCAATCACTAGAGGGGTTACCAGCAGGAGAAAAGAGGTCCTGATTCCTCTATATAGATCTTTATATCACTAGAGGGGTGACCAGCAGGAGGAAGGAGGTCCTGATTCCTCTATATAGATCTTTCTATCACTAGAGGGGTGACCAGCAGGAGGAAGGAGGTCCCGATTCCTCTATATAGATCTTTATATCACTAGAGGGGTCACCAGCAGGAGGAAGGAGGTCCCGATTCCTCTATATAGATCTTTCTATCACTAGAGGGGTTACCAGCCGGAGGTCCTGATACCTCTATATAGATCTTTTTATCACTAGAGGGGTCACCAGCAGGGGGAAGGAGGTCCTGATTCCCCTATATAGATCTTTATGTCACTAGAGGGGTCACCAGAAGAAGGAAGGAAGTCCTGATACCTCTATATAGATCTTTGTCACTAGAGGGGTCACCAGAAGGAGGAAGGAAGTCCTGATACCTCTATATAGATCTTTATATCACTATAGGGGTCACCAGCAGGAGGAAAGAGGTCCCGATTCCTCTATATAGATCTTTCTATCACTAGAGGGGTCACCAGCAGGAGGAAGGAAGTCCTGATACCGCTATATAGATCTTTCAATCACTAGAGGGGTCACCAGCAGGAGGTCCTGATACCTCTATATAGATCTTTCAATCACTAGAGGGGTTACCAGCAGGAGAAAAGAGGTCCTGATTCCTCTATATAGATCTTTATATCACTAGAGGGGTGACCAGCAGGAGGAAGGAGGTCCCGATTCCTCTATATAGATCTTTATATCACTAGAGGGGTCACCAGCAGGAGGAAGGAGGTCCTGATTCCTCTATATAGATCTTTCTATCACTAGAGGGGTCACCAGCAGGAGGTCCTGATACCTCTATATAGATCTTTTTATCACTAGAGGGGTCACCAGCAGGGGGAAGGAGGTCCTGATTCCCCTATATAGATCTTTATATCACTAGAGGGATCATCAGCAGGGGGAAGGAGGTCCTGATTCCTCTATATAGATCTTTATGTCACTAGAGGGGTCACCAGAAGGAGGAAGGAAGTCCTGATACCTCTATATAGATCTTTGTCACTAGAGGGGTCACCAGAAGGAGGAAGGTAGTCCTGATACCTCTATATAGATCTTTATATCACTATAGGGGTCACCAGCAGGAGGAAGGAGGTCCCGATTCCTCTATATAGATCTTTCTATCACTAGAGGGGTCACCAGCAGGAGGAAGGAGGTCCTGATACCTCTATATAGATCTTTCAATCACTAGAGGGGTTACCAGCAGGAGAAAAGAGGTCCTGATTCCTTTATTTAGATCTTTCTATCACTAGAGGGGTCACCAGCAGGAGGAAGGAGGTCCTGATTCCTCTATATCAGGAGTGGGCAACTGTGGCCCTCCAGCTGTTGTAGAACTACAAGTCCCATGAGGCACTGCAAAACTGACAGTTACAAGCATGACTCCCAAAGACAGATGCATGATGGGACTTGTAGTTCACCAACAGCTGGAGGGCCACAGTTGCCCACCCCTGCTCTATATAGATCTTTATGTCACTAGAGGGGTCAGCAGCAGGAGGAAGAAAGCCCCGATTCTTCTATATAGATCTTTATGTCACTAGTGGTGTCACCGGCAGGAGGAAGGTGGTCCCGATTCCTCTATATAGAACTTTATATCACTAGAGGGGTGACCAGCAGGAGGAAGGAGGTCCCGATTCCTCTATATAAATCTTTATATCACTAGAGGGGTCACCAGTAGGAGGAAGGAGGTCCTGATTCCTCTATACAGATCTTTATATCACTAGAGGGATCCCCGGAAGGAGGGCCTGATTCCTCTATATAGATCTTTAGCTATCACTAGAGGGATCACCAGCAGGAGGAAGGAGGTCCTGATTCCTCTATATAGATCTCTAGTTATCACTAGAGGGATCACCAGCAGGAGTATGGAGGTCTTGATTCTTCTATATGGATCTTTACCTCTAGAGGGATCACCAGCAGGATGAAGGAGGTCCTGATTTCTCTATGTAGACCCTTGGTTATCACAAGAGAGGTCACCAGCAGGAGGAAGGAGGTCCTGATTCCTCTTTATAGATATATAGTTATCACTACAGGGGTCACCGGCAGGAGTAAGGAGATCTTGATTCTTCTATATGGATCTTTATATATCTAGAGGGGTCACCAGCAGGATGAAGGAGGTCCTGATTCCTCTATGTAGACCCTTGGTTATCACAAGAGAGATCACCAGCAGGAGGAAGGAGGACCTGATTCCTCTGTATAGATCTATAGTTATCACTACAGGGGTCAACAGGAGGTGGAAGGAGATCTTTAGATCTTTACCTAGACTTCATTGAGAATACTGTGTCCAACTCCAGAGACCTCACTTACATAAAGATACTGAGACGATAGAACAAGTCTAGAGACACACAACAAAAATGGTGAAAGGTCTGAGGGATAAAACATATCGGGAATGAAAGGAAAAGGGGCAACATGACAAATGTTTAAATACATGAAGGATGTAAATATGGTTCAGAAGGGCAATTTGAATTTATAATGAAGATCACGGGGACATGGACTCTAACTAGCAGGTGAAAAGTTCAAAACTAACCGTAGAACATATTACTTTGCCAAAAGAGTAGTTGATGCATGCAGAGGTAGTGAGTCAATCAACAGTAAGGCCCCTTGCGCACGGGCGTCAATTTACTGATACTCAGAAACTTGATGACAGGAAGTCCCTAAGTGAAAAAAACTGTGTAAAGACCTGAGTAATGTTGAGTATACGTGAGTAAAACTGCGTAGGCGTGTTGATGAGTAAAATTCTTCTTTATTGCCAGTACTGAAATATACTCATTTATACTGTCGTAAACATGCTTATAGATGAGTAAACAGTCGTATGCAAGTAAATTACTGCACTAAAATCAGATGTGTGCATTGTCCCATAGACAGCAATGCATCTCATTTCAGATCATTAAAAAACTCAGCAGTTTTTACTCCCATGTGCAAGAGGCCTAAGTGAATTTAACCCCTTCACGCTGGCGCTTCCCGGACCATTAACCACTTGCCTACTGGGCACTTATACCCCCTTCCTACCCAGGCCAATTTTCAGCTTTCAGCGCTGTCGTACTTTAAATGACAATTGCGCGGTCATGCAACACTGGACCCATATGAAATTTGTATCTTTTTTTTTTCACACAAATAGAGTTTTCTTTTGGTGGTATTTAATCGCTGCTGAGTGTTTTATTTTTTGCGCTATAAACAAAAAAACAGCAAAAAAATTTGAAGATTAAAAGTTTTTCTTTGTTTCTATTATAACATTTTGCAAGCCGGTAATTTTTCTCTTTCACTGATGTGCGTTGATGAGGCTGCACTGATAGGCAGCACTGATGGGCACTCATAGGCAGCACTGATGGGCACTGATAAGGTGGCACAGAGAGGCAGCACTGATAGGCTGCACTGATGAGGTGGCACTGATGAGCCGGGACTGGTGGGCATTGATGAGGAGGCACTGATGATGCTGCACTGATATGCAGCAATGATGGTCACTGATAGGCAGCACTAATGGGCAACACTGACGGGTGCTGACTGACGTCACTGACTGAGAGCCCTGACTGGCAGCACTGACTGATGGCACTGACTGGTGGCACTGCTGGGTGGCAATGATGGGCACTGAGGGACACAACTGCTGGGCAGCACTGCTGGGGGGCACTGATGGATGGCACTGCTGGGCACTGATGGGGCACTGGTGGGATGTACTGATGGGCATTGGTGGGTGGCACTGCTGGGCACTCACTGCAGGGCACTGATTATCAGTGTCTTCACGATCAGTGCCGATCTCCTGTGTGACAGCTCCCTGTTATCCGCAGTACTTTCCTCACACTGTGACAGCATAAAGAAAGTGCTGCCGATAACCAGCAACTGTATTTACTTGGTGATCTGCTGTGTCATTGGACACAGCTGGTCACATGGTAAAAGGCCTCTGTGATTGGACTTTTACCTCATCATGTGATCAGCTGTGTCTGTAGGACACAGCGATCCCGGAGATCACCGGGTGGGCGCCCCTGGGGGAGCATGGGAGGGCGCGTTCTGGGAGGACATCCTATGACACCCTATCAGAACTGGGTAACTGCGCTGTAGCCATCATTCGGCTATAGCACGGTTACCAAGTGGTTACATTGTTGTGGGACGAGGTTTAGTCATGTGATTGCCATGATTGGCTGTCACGGCAGTCACATGATTGGAAAGGTCCCAATTGCAAGGAGAGATCGGGACCTTTCTGTGGGACACCGACACATGTGCTGGGAGTGCCTATCATGGCGCGTGCTCTCAGCACATGTTTGTTTACAAATGGTACGCAAATATGGGGCCTCTTGGCATCAAGGCCCAAAGGATGCGCTACATTATCAGCCTAGGCTGTACATTGAGTGCAGATAGAGAGGGTTAAAGCAGTGTTTCTCAACCTTTTTACCGTGGAGGTACCCTTGGCGAAAAGTTTGAGATCTCGGGGAACCCCTGAAAAGAATTTTCAGATCTACAGCTCACGGATCATTGGATCTGATCAGTGAGCTGTAGATATAACAACAATTAAACTGATATAGAGCAGCACAGGGAAGCTACTGTTGTAACATGTCTTTTCCCCTTGATCACTGCTGGCCCTCCTCTCCTCCATCCCAGGGTATATCACATGCAAGAGCCTGGGACAGACAAAAGAGGAGGACCTGTGGGGAACAGTGGTGTAATAACCAGTATGCTTCCCTGCACCGCTGTCTGCTTCCATGAGGGAGACTTATTCTCTCTACAGGCAAACCTCGATTTATGAATTTAATACGTTCTTTTAGTATTGTGAAAAATTTGGAAACCGAAACGTGGAATGCAATGAAAGCCAATTAATCCATTCTGGAGGTCAGAAAAAAGTAAAAAAAAAAGTATTTTATCTGTTCAAAACTCTTTATAAAGTGCACTTTAAAGGCATAAATACTGTACAGGGACATGATTAAAAAATAATTTGTAAATGCACTGAAAACTAATTAATCTGTTCGTACTGCGAAAAAAATTCATAAATGCATTGAAAACCAATTAATCCGTTCCGGAGGTCAGAAAAAAGTAAAAAAAAGTATTTTATCTATTCAAAACTCTTTATTAAGTGCACTTTAAAGGCATAAATACTGTACAGGGACATGATTAAAAATAATTTTGTAAATGCATTGAAAACCACTTAATCCGTTCATATTGTGAAACAAAATTTGTAAACCGAGGCATTATTTTCAATGGATTTTCATTCGTAAACCGAAAATTACGTTAGCCGAGGCATTCGTAAACTGAGGCACGCCTGTATGTGTCTTTTTTATTGGTATCCAAAAGGAAAAAAAAAAAGTTTGGTCTTTAGTTCTGCTTTAAGATTCATATTGTTTGATGCATTCTTTGTTACAGTGAATCTGAGAAAAAGGGAGTGTCGGTATGTGAGACTCGGCACAGTGAAGGCCATTTATGACCCTGGGCTGGACAGGTAGAAAACAAAACGGAGCTCACCAAATACCACAGGTAGCACACCTGGGGAAGGGGAGCGGCACTGAAACACGTACATGGAGGTCCTCCCAAGGTCAAATCTCTGCCCTCATTTTCTGTCCCTGTTTTGGGACGAGTTGTAGTGCCTTCTTCCATGGTGTGACTCCTCGTCCACTCCACAAATTTCCACCTTTGCTCTCATCTCTCGTTCTACCTGACCAGAGCGAATCCAGCGACTGCAGACGTGACCTAGTTTCCTTGGGAGAACTTACTCCTGGTTCCATCCTGATCGAGCCTTCATTTTGTAAGTGTAATTATATCTTATTCATTATCTCCTTCCCACCATGCACACACATATGCAGCTTCACTGTAGTGAGTCTTTTTCAGTGGGGCTCTATAGGCTTTGCCTGTGTTTGTGCTGAGAGCAAGCTGCACAGCACACTCCCAGCATGTAGACTGAGCTGTCACCAACAGCTCTGGGTCTCCTACTAATGATTGGGATTCTGGAGGACCGGCTTTTAATCTCATGATCGCTGATAACCTGTGGTCTGTGTACAGCCCGCCCCTGTACTCTTTGGCCTTGTTCACATGGGCGTACTTAAGCGTACACCCACGCGAAGGGCCGTTTTTGCCTGCATAGGATGCACAGGTGTTCCATGGAGCCGTGCGTGGGCAATCCCTTTGATGACTATTGGGATGAAGCCGCTGCTCATGATTTGATAGCTATGCAAGTGTGTGTTGGTCCCTGAACTCACTCGGTCTGCATTCAACGACACACACCTGCACCCAGGGCTGTGGACATGGGGTAGCACCAGCTCTCCAGTACCAGGCGTGGCCCAGCCAATTCAGCAGGGAGTCCCTTTGATGTCTATTGGGATGCAGCAGCTGTGCATCCACTGCTCATGATTTGATAGCAATGCAAGTGTGTTTGTTGGTCCTTGAACTCACTCGGTCTGCGTTCAATGACACCTGCACCCATGGCTGTCGACATGGGGTAGCACCAGCTCTCCAGTACCAGGCCTGGACCAGCCAACTCAGCAGGGAAGCCCGGCCTGGAGGTAGAGAGGGGACTCCCAACTTCTGGGAACTGCTTTTAGCAATAAAAAAAAACCTTTCTTGGGCTCCATTTTATTCAGCAGGGGCCAAGGACAGAAAGGGGACTATTTACTGACTGAGTAATATTCAGTTCCCTTAATGAAATTAAAGTCCTGACCTCTTCTATATCAATCTGCCAGGGAGACTAGGACCGAAAATCATTAAATAGTTCTATTTCTGCCCTTGGCCTGCCAGCTAAACAAATAGGGCCTGGGGAATAGGTGATGCCAGGGGGAGGTGCACAGGTGTGCTGAAGCACCCTCAAAAAATTTCAAGAACCCTCACAGTACCCCCATCAGCAGCCACTAGCACTTTGTCACAATTCTTCCTTGGGTTCCTCACCAATCATATTAAGTGTGGGCAGACTAGCTTTCAGGGGTGGGCAGTGCTCCCGCCCCTACGCCTGCCCCAAAGTGTGACAGCTGACAAAAACAGGAATGCTGTAAACCAGCACTATGCACTTGCATCGATCTCACTGTTTGCGCACCCGCCTGTCTGCCTGCTGCCACTGACCACCAATGTAATGAGCACACTGGCCACCAATGTAATGGTCTGGGGGTTAATAGCTGTGCTGTGTTGGGAATTAAATATCGTGCAATGCTAGGGTTGATTGTTGCGCAATGCTGGGGATTAATTATTGTGCAATGTTGGGACATATTTTTTGTGCCATGCTGGTTGTTTAATTATTGTGCCATGCTGGGGGTTTACTAATGTGCTGAAGGATTATTATTGTACCATGCTGGGGGTTTACTAATGTGCTGAAGGATTATTATTGTACCATGTTGGGGGTTCAGTAATGTGCTGAAGGATTATTATTGTACCATGCTGGGGGTTCAGTAATGTGCTGAAGGATTATTATTGTACCATGCTGGGGGTTTAGTAATGTGCTAGGGGTTTATTATTGCTGGCCCTAACACTTACTGGGAGTTACCATTGCTGGCTTCAAGGGGACGTATTTTACTTCCAAAATCTCTTCAGTGTACTTCTAGGCCCTATTTCTCCATAACACACTCTGTCTGCAGGCTAGTGGGAGGGGTGGTCACGCTCAGGCCCTGGCCCTGTCAGCTGGGGCCCCATAAATTCTAACAGCAGCCCTGCCCGCACCCACACGGATGTCAAATTGGGAACAGCAGCTCTGTTCGTGCAATATTCAGTATTCATCCATCAATATGCAGTATTCATCTGTGCAATAATCACTTGCATTGCATGCATTTGTGGGGCATCACCATTTGCTTGAGTGGGCCATGTTCGGCGTTAGTACTGCCTGTTGAATGCAGTAATTTTTGCCATGGGCGAAAAAGCATTTCAACTGCAGCATATGGACACACCTTCACTGCTTTTGTAACTTAGGGGTGGCCGGTTGGGGGTGCTAAAACGCCACTATCTGCAACTGTATATGAGCTGTTATGGTCAAAGGTCAGGGTAGGTGTAATTTAGGAAGGAATATAAAAAATGTATTTCAGCCACTTGGTGGCGATGATGATGTAGGAACTACATATATTAAACACAATACAGGCATACCTCGGTTTACAAACGCCTCGGTTAACATCATTTTCAGTTTATGAATGAAAATCCTTTGAAAATAATGCCTCGGGTTCAGGGGCGGACTGACCATTTGGAAACTCGGGCACTGCCCGAGGGCCCGGGGTCATTAGGGGACCCCATGAGATGCCCCTGATACCTTTTTCATAGGCTTTTGTGAGTTTGGGCAAGGACACAGGGGCCCCATAATCCCCTATTGCCCGGGGGCCCCATGAGTTGTCAGTCCGCCCCTGCTCGGGTTACAAATTTTTTTTGCAATATAAACTGATTAATTGCTTTTCAATACATTTCTATGGGAAACTGCGTTTCATTTTACAAACTTTTCACAATACGAAACGCCCCGGAGAACACATTAAATTTGTAAACCGAGTTACGCCTGTAAAGTGAGTTTGTTCTAAATGTGCGGATGTTTGCTGCATCCACACAACAAACATTTTCACATAGACCCCTTAGCTTTAGTGATGATATGCACAGTTTTACTAACACATACCAAAAGTGCAAAATTGATGTCAGGTATAAAGAGTAGCTTCACTTTTGTTGAGAAAAAAGCATTCCCCTCTGGGTGATCTATGCACGTTCTATACATTGCAGGGATTTTACAACCTTTGCTGCAGATTCCTACATTTTTGTTATTCTGAAGGCATAGCTGTTTATTTGTGTCCATGTGCAAAGTGAATGTGAATGCGAGTGATATATTTTTCAGTGAATTGCTGCACTTGCAGGGTTCTAATGAGGAAAGTGGCAGGGTCTGCATCCCTTTAGACATGATTTCCCTTTGGGAGTACCTCACCAAAGTTGACATTTTTGTTGCAGAGGATGCCCAAAATCTGACTTGTAACTTAGTGCAGACTTCTGGGAAAATCAGGCAGCCAATCACACAAGCAGGAAATGACATTTCTGTGGGGCATTCTGTACTCCATCTGTGTACGAAATGCCTCCAGTTTGCCATATTGCATTTTACAAAAAATCACAACACTGCAGGTTGAAAAGGAAAGATCATTTTTCATAACATTCAATTACAAAAGGCCTTGTGTAGAAATTGTATACACTGTATTATTTTTTTACTTTTTTTACCCACAAAAGTTGAGTTACCCTTTAAGATTTGTTTTACCTTCATCGTGAAGGGTTTAAGAGGTGTTTGCCTGAGCTATACGGTGCACTCTGTGGTGTTCTTATTTTTTGTTTCAATCGTTTTTATTGCACATTTTTTTTGTTACAAAAATAAAGGAGGAACAAGACATTACAACGGTTTGATTGTATCATCCTCAAAAATATTGAGATTCATATATAGAAGGAAAGGCATTTACTGTTAGCCGGATACACGTGTCTATCCCCCTTCAGTGGGTGAACCTTGAAGTGGGTAGAAAATTGCAGCAATAATTTTCTCTCCAAGAATACAGAATAAAGAGTATTCAACTGATAATATCTGGTTGTCAACTTATGTGCAGCCACTGTGTGGAGGCAGTAGACAAAATAGAGCGAATGGTTGATCAATCCCTCCGATTCTCACAAGACCACTGGTCCACCAGGGTCCTTCAGGGTTGGACCAGGACAATAAAATAATTGAGGTCCTCCCTCCCAGAGGGTCTACAGAGATCGAAGCATCAGCAACATCAGACATAGAAATAAACAAAGTCCAATAACACCATAACACAATGTCATATCTGGTGAGTAACAAAAGATGTCTCGGTATTGAGATGGGGGGGGGTCAATGTCCAAAGCAATGAGCCCCCCCGATTCAACCAACTCACATATATTCAGAGCACAAAGAAAAAAAGAGAAAATAGGAAAGAAAAAAAAAAAAGAAAACATTGATAAGGGAGAAAAAGAAGCAAAAAAAAAGGGGGGGGGGAATAAAAAAATAAGGGAAAGGAGACAAAGGGTAGAGGCAAAGGACCAGACAAAGAAAGGAGGGGAAAGAGAGAAAATGAAATCAGAGGCGAGAGAAGAGTAGAAGAACCAGTCCAACCGAAGTCCAGCTCACCTCAACCCTGTACTCAACCCTGACCTCCCAGGACCTGTAAGTGAGCCATGGAATCCATAATCTGCCAAATAGGGGTTGCCTGTCCCGCAATACATTCACCAGTTTTTCATTAAGCATAATCCAAGTGAGCTTACGTTTCATCAAAGCGATATCAATAACTGGGCTTTTCCAAGCTGTGGTGATGGCGATTTTTGATGCCAAAGTCATAAAGTAAATTAAGGTTTGAGTGTACCTGAGGACATTGTCAACCGGCTTATTTAACAAAGTGATACAAATATCTTTGGTTATGTCGACCATGGTGACCTAGAATATGAGGGAATGTATCCTCATCCAATAGCGACGGACTTTGGAGCAGGTCCACCATAAATGTAAGACTGTGCCTGTTTGGCCGCAGCCCCTAAAACATAGGGCAGATGCACCTGGGAACATACGAGAGAGGCGGTCTGGAACCATGTACCATCTCACATATACTGTACCTTGTATGCCGCTTCTATAAGGGCAACATTTAAGATGCCTCTGTGAATACGAGAGTTCCAAGACCACCAATCCTCCTCATCAATAGACACAGCCAGATTTCTTTCCCAGGCGACTTGATAAGAAAGTTTGGCTGGTGGGGTGGTGAAATATTTGTACAGTATAGAGATGAAGTCCTTCAATTGAGTTCCCTTCGTGCATCTGTTTTCAAACATAGTGCGGAAGATCAGATCAGGACTGTTTTTCTGTAAGGTATGCGAGAAATGGTAAATTTGCTGCAGGTGGAAATTCTCAGAAGGGGGCATCTCCAGACTGTGCAGAAAATACAAGGGCGGTCAGATCCCCTTACGATCTAGGAAGTCTCCTATTCTGTAAAGTTCTTCTGAAGTCAGTTGGATTTAGTCCAGGAGGGAAAAAAGGATTATTAAGAAGGGGGCCCACTGGCATGTGTGGAGAACACAAAGGCCATCGTTTGCAGTTCAGGTCCCACAGACTGTGGGAGTGGGAGAGGGTAGGGCATAAAATTGCCTTGCAATGGAAGCCATAACACCAGGTCCATGAGAAGCGGTGCACAGGCTTGGACTTTGGTGGACACCCAGTAAGGCTGATATCCCCTGTGATGCAGTTGACATAACTGTGAGAGCTGTGCTGTGACATATTTTCAAAAATCTGGAACAGCCAGACCACCCACCTCCTTTAGGGAATACATCATGGCTTGGGCCAGCCTGTTAACCTTAGGGCACCAGATATAACAGAAAATGTTTCCTTGAAACTGCTGGATTGTTGCCAATGGAACTGGGATGGGTAGCCTCCTAAATTAATATAACAGTCTAGATAGAACCATCAGCTTGATGGAAGCAACCCTCCCCATCCATGACAAGCTCGCATCTGACCATGTTTCTACATCCTCATCCCGAACAGGGCTGGGTAGTTCACCTTGTAAACTGAGGAGATGCTAGAAGTCAATTGTATACCCAAATATGGAAGCATTGAAAGGGATACTGTGACTGAATGCTACGTAAAATTGAATCAGCTAAGGTTATGTTCAACTCCTCCGACTTATCTTGATTGACCCCTAGGTTTGAAATATTCTCAAAATGATCTAGAAGGGTAAACAAATTCGGCAGTGATGTGTGTGGGGAGGTGATAAATAACAAGAGGTTGTCGGCAAATAATGCACATTTATGACTTCTGCCCCCGCTCTCTATCCCCAGGATATCAGGATCATGCAGATGGCAATTGCCAGGGTTTCTATAGCAATTATAAATAAGAGGGGGTGACAGGGGACAGTGCCAGAGTGGATGGGAAATGGTTCTGATCTATGGCCTTGCAATGTTATTTGCGCCTTAGGTGTACTATAAAGTGAGCGAAGGGAGGCCAGGAATTTAGGTCCAAAATTCCACCTTTCCAACACCCGAAAGAGGTAAGACCAAAAGAGTGAGTCAAATGACTTGCGAATATCGAGCAACAATAGCATCCCTCATCTAGAGTTACCCCCATCCCAGTGGACTGTAATAGCGTAATCAAATCTGTTACATGTCGTGCTGATCTGCTGCTTGTCGGTTGGGAAGAAAACCCACCTGACTGTGACAAATACAGTATAATGAGCCAAGAAAGTCAATAACCTATTTGCCAAAATTTGTGTGAATAGTGTTAATTAGAGAAATTGGCCGGTGATTAGCCACATTGCTGAGGTCCTTATGAGGCTTTGATATTGAGTTACGTATATATGCTTTATTGGAGTCTGTAGGGTCTCCACGTCGTATGGCATTAAAACATTGATGTAGGGGTACAGCTGAAAGGGAAGCAAACTTTTTATAATATAGGGATGTGAACCCATCAGGGCCTGGTGCTTTTCCAGATGGGGCTTGTTTAATAGTCAATAGCACCTACTCAACCATTATCTCCTTTTCAAGGAGGTTTCTGTGTTCCGCCATTATATTGGGAATAGGCAGATGTGCAATAAGTGTAACTAAAGCAGGATAACTCAAGCAGCAGGAAGATACAACAAAGAACTCTACTGCATGCTGGACGGACTGCAAGCAAACACCCTGGGAAACATCTCCTACAAGTTTGATTGCCACTCCATGTACCTTTTAATATGCCCCTCTACTCCTCCTTTTCATATTACTATCCTCTGTTCTCAAAATCTCAACTTTTTACCCCTCTGCTCCACCCCAAAGCTTATACATATCACCCTCACCTCTACCATCTCCCTACTACTGCTTTCATCACCTCCTGCTGATACTTTACTCACCTGCTGAACCAAACACCAGGACAGGAAGGCATGTGCACTCATATACATCCTGCTCCCACCTTACTTTCCTCACCCTCCTTCTTCTCCTAACCTCTGGGGATATCTCCACAAACCCTGGTCCTCCAGTATCTCACCCCCACACCAGACACCCTCCTTTCTCCAGGAATAGCTGCAATCTCCTCAATTTAATCTCTATCCTTGTGCTCCTAAAAACCACCCTCCCTTTTTCATCCTTGTGCTCCTAAAAACCACCCTCTGTAATGCCCGCTCTGTCTGTAATAAGCTCACCTCTGTCCATGACCTTTTTGGCTCCCTTAACCTACTAGCAATTACAGAAACCTGGCTTCAAGCAGTAGATTCTGCTTCTCCCGCAGCACTTTCCTATGGAGGCCTTCTCTGGACTCACTCGCCCAGACCCAGTGGTTGGAAAGGAGGTGGAGCTGGTTTGCTTCTATCCCCACTGAGCACCTTTCAAGTCCTCCCTAACCCTCCCTCTCTATCCTTCTCTTCTTTCGAGACTCACTGCATTCGGCTGTTTTCTCCCATTTTCTGAGGATTGTAGTGATCTACCGGCCTCCTGGACCGGTGTCCCACTTTCTTGATGACTTCTCTGCCTGGCTACCCTACTTTCTCTCCTCTGAACTACCCACTATCATTCTTGGAGATTTTAACATCCCCATTAATATGAACAACCCAGCTACATCCCAACTCTTCAACCTAACCTCATAACACTGACGTACAAAGCTGTCCATAATTCTACCCCAAACTACATCACCGACCTAATATCCAAATACCACCCAAAACGCACTCTCCGCTCTTCACAAGATCTCCTTCTCTCTAGTTCCCTGATCTCCTCCTCCCATACCCGCCTCCAGGACTTCTCCAGGGCATCACCCATCCTCTGGAACTCCCTACCCCAATCCATCAGACTGTCACCCACTCTCCTCTCCCTTAGGCGCACCCTAAAAATCCACCTCTTCAGGGAAGCCAACCCACCCTCTGCTAACTGCCGATCTCCTCCACTCTTCCCACCACTCCATCCCCCACAGCTTTTCTTTCCGTACCACTATCCCCTCCCTCCTAGATTGTAAGCTCCAAGGAGCAGGGCCCTCGAACCCCTCGTGCATTGCACTGTATTGTTATTGTACTGTCTCATGTATTGTCTCCCATTGTAATGTACAGCGCTGAGCGAACTGTTGGCGCTTTATAAATACTGTATAATATTAATCTTTTGCATTAGCACAATATATACAGTCCTCCACTCACTCTGATGGGAATACATTAGACCTTGTTTTCTCCCATCTTTGCACTCCTGACAACCTCACAAACACCCCCTTTTCTCTCTCTGATCACAATCTCATCACCTTCACTGTGTTCTTGTCTTCAAACACTTATCTCTTCAAGCAGGGAACACAGAAACCTTCACAAATTTAACCCTTCTCTTTTCCACTCTGCAACTGACCGCCTCTGACAGAATCTCTCCCCTGTCCTGCCCTGGCCACTGCTGTCTACAACAGTTCGCTTTCATCCACACTAGACTCACTTGCTCCTCTTAACTACATGAAGCATCAGGCCCCGACCATTGCAACCGTGGCAGACTGACGACACCAGAAATCTTAAGCGATATAGTCGTGCACTGGAGTGATTGTGGCGTAAAACCAAATCTCAGCAAGCATTCACCAGATATAAATCTACTTTCTTAACATACAATTCCTCCCTCCATGCTGCCAAACAAGCCTACTTTGTCACTCTCATCAATAGCTTGTCATCCAGTATTTGTCGTCTCTTCTCTACTTTTAACTCTCTACTTTCTCCACCTCCACCCAGTACCTCACTCACTGCTTACGAGATTGCACATCATTTCAAAAACAAGATTGATACAATTCGTAGGGGCATTTCCACTACACAGACATCCATCCCACTTAACTTACCTTGCACTAAACCTCTCTCAACACTTTCCTCTTTTGACCTCGCTACTACCGAAGAAGTCACTAAAGTTTTCTCAGAAGCCTGTCTCAATACCTGCCCCCTGGATCCTGTTCCCTCACAACTACTACGGTCACCCTCTTCTTCCATCCTATGCTCCCTCACTCACATCTTCACTCTCTCCCTCTCTAATGGCGCCCTCCTCACCCCTCTAAAGCATGCACAAATCACTTTCATACTTAAAAAACCCTCCCTGGACCCCACCAACCTGAACAACTTAAGACCCATCTCCCTGGTCCCGTTTACCTCTAAACTTTTAGAACGCTTAGTCTACAACCGCCTGAGCTCCCACCTCACTGACAACAACCTTCTTGACCCTTTACAGTCTGGCTTTTGCTCACTCCACTCCACTGAAACTGCCCTACTAAAACTCACTAATGATCTACTAACTGCTAAAACCAATGGCCACTACTCCGTACTCTTACTACTCGACCTCTCTGCAGCTTTTGATATTGTTGACCATCCCCTCCTCAAAAAAAAAAACTCCACTCTCTTGCCCTCTGAGGCTCTGCTCTCTTCCTATCTATCGCAGCATTCTTTCATTACCTATTACTAAATCTTCTCCTCTCCACTTCCTCTTTCTGTAGGGGTCCCTTAAAGTTTTGTCCTTGGACCCCTCCATCTACACCATCTACACCTCTTCTCTTGGTCACTTGATAAACTTCCATGGCCATCTCTATGCTGATGACACACAAATCTATCTTTCTACTCCTCACATCACCCCTTCAGTCTCTCACATTACTAACCTACTGACATATCAGCATGGATGTCACTCCACTTCCTCAGACTCAATATTTCTAAAATTGAGCTCATACTATTCCCTCCAGCCTGTGCCCCTCCACTGACTTCTCCATCAAGATCAATAATACAACCATCAGTACCTCCCCTCATGCCAGGGTACTAGGTGTAATCCTAGACTCCCATCTGTCCTTTCAGTCCCAAATCCAATCACTGTCCACAGTTATTACCTTTTGTACCACCAGCCCCTTCGTCTTAGGTTATAAGCTCCCAGGATCAGGCCCTCCTAACCCTCTTGTATTGAACTAGTATCGTTGCTGTATTGTCGCCCTTTATTTTGTAAAGCACTGAGCAGACTGTTGGCTATAGAAATCCTGTATAATAACAATAATATTAATAATAATAATAATAATAAAATCTCACTCCTGCAATCAGGCCATCACCTGAGGCTGATTGCACGAGGTGTATTTAAGCAGGACCTGGCCTGTGATCAGTGCCTTGGTGTTGTTCCCCATGAGCCCCTGTGCTGTGTATCATGTGTTCCTGGTCTTCTGACTATCTGATTTGTTGCTGACCCTGCCTGATCCTGACCTCTGCTGACTTCTCCTGCTTGATCCCTGGCTTGTTTGACTACTCTCCTGGACATCCCTAATCTGATCTGAACTCCTGTTACCGACCCCGGCGAGTGACCCAACTACTCTTCTGCCTGCTGCCTAGTACCACGCTGACCCGCTGTTACCGACCCGGCCCGTCTGACCATGCTAATTACTCTGCCATCCATCCATCCTGCACGGATCCAGCCATCCCTGCTCACACCTTCTGCCTCTTCACATCAGGCTGTCTACCTGCATATACCTCTGGTGGTACCCTCTACCACGAGCAGGTGTACTCAGGGGCCGCGAACTGGTTCCTGTCTGCTCCAAGTCCATCCCCACTATCAGGGGCCCTGGTGAATAAGCAGACTGGGACTTAGACTCCGCACCCTGGGGAATCCTGTCCCGAGGACTGCCAGAGGTACCACCAGACGGTTGTTAACAGAACCATAAGGCCGGCCTGACCATTCCACCTCTCCAGCCCTGACTACGCCTGTGTTCCTGCACATACTAGTATTAGTGGAAGGTTGGTGTGTTTACTGTGTGTTTGTATATTTGGGTGGCTAATAATAAATTATATTATTATTATATCATTCCTGAAGCCTGTTATTTCCTTGTGTCAGTCCACACATTTCTGGTCATACCCGGATCCCTGACATTACACCAAGGACATTCCTGACCAGAAGTGGCTGTACAGGGAAGCCATCTTGGCTTGTTGTTGTGAAGGATGCATCCGGAGGAGGTTATATACTTGTATTTGCTAGTCTTAGATGACAGAGAATATGCCTATCAGACTCTGCAGGAGTATACCAGGGAACAGCTGCTAGAGTGCATACGGGTTGCTCATTCCCTAGTAGATCAGGGCACAGAGGTCTCTGAGGTGCAACCATTGATTCAGGCTTGTGTTGAGTTGGCTTCATCTAGTACCCCTGAAAGCAGGAATGACTTTCTTCCACCATTCAGTACGGATCAAATAGAACCACTGGTATGGTTGTTGGAGGATGATCCAGATTGCTTCTGGGAGCGTTATTCAGCATGTTCACCACATGTGCTAGTGGAGTGTATAAACACAGTGCAGTCTTTGGACAGACAGGCTATGTGTAAGCTGAGCTTTGTTCAACCCATACTACAGTCCTGGTCAGATTTGTTACACCCAGCCTCAGGCAGCTTGCAGCAAACCCCTCCTGCTTCTAATTATTCCTCTGCTCAAAGCTCTCTTCCTCCAGTTCCCGACAGCACCCCCAGTGACAGCCCAATATACCCTGCTAGCTACCACATGTCAGTCCCCTGCTCCCACTCGCTGCACCTATCCTGCCTTTAACTCTGTAAAGAAGTCCTCTGTAGAGGCTGCTCCCTCCTCTGTCCCATCCTCCAGCTCTTCTCTGTCCTCAGCTGCTTCCTCTGTTTACAGACCTGCATTTACTTGCAGTGCGTCAGTAACTAAACCTAAGAAGAAGCTAAAATTCTTTCCAACCAGCACCATTCTGCCAGTAATCAAATCAGTCAGCCTGCCGTCTGAAAACCTGCCTTCTGTTGTCCCGCCCGATGCCATGATGCCTGATGACCCAGTGTACGCTATCCCGTCTGATGATCCTATCCCGTCTGATGTTCCTATCCCATCTGATTATCTGGTGCCCGCTACCCAGCCTGATGGCCCGATCCAGCCTGATGGCCCGATCCAGCCTGATGGCCCGGTCCAGCCTGATGGCCCGGTCCAGCCTGATGACGCGGTCCAGCCTGATGACGCGGTCCAGCCTGATGCCCCGTTGCCCGCGGTCCAGCCTGACGCCCCGGTGCCCGCGGTCCAGCCTGACGCCCCGGTGCCCGCAGTCCAGCCTGAGGACTCAGTGCCCGCGGTTCTGCCAGACGACTCTGTGCCCGCTGTCATGCCAGATGACTCGGTGTCTGCTGTCGAGCTTGGTGACCCCGTGCCCGCTGTTCTGCCAGATGACTCGGTGCCCGCTGCCCAGCCTGATGTCCCGGTGCCCGCTGCCCAGCCTGACGTCCCGGTGCCCGCTGCCCAGCCTGACGTCCCGGTGCCCGCTGCCCAGCCTGACGTGCCTCTGTCCGCTGCCCAGCCTGGCGTGCCAGCTCCTGATGCCCAGCCTGCTTCTGGAAATCCTGTGTCCAGCCAGTCGCTTGACTCTGGCAGTGGGATATCCAGCCAGTTACCTGACCCAGGCGGTGGAACATTTTTTTTTATTAAGGACTGTTTGGAGCGTCCTGAGGCTGCTCCTTGAGGGGGGGGTACTGTTAGGAATTGACTCACCAATGTTGGCGGGACTCACCTGCCTTGTGGGCTGCAGTACCAAGGCTGGCCAGCGGGTGCTCTCAGCAGCCAGAATCTCACTCCTGCAATCAGGCCATCACCTGTGGCTGATTGCAGGAGGTGTATTTAAGCAGGACCAGGCCTGTGATCAGTGCCTTGGTGTTGTTCCCCATGAGCCCCTGTACTGTGTATCCTGTGTTCCTGTTCTTCTGACTATCTGATTTGTTGCCGACCCTGCCTGATCCTGACCTCTGCTGACTTCTCCTGCTTGATCCCTGGCTTGTTTGACTACTCTCCTGGACATCCCTAATCTGATCTGAACTCCTGTTACCGACCCCGGCGAGTGACCTGACTACTCTTCTGCCTACTGCCTAGTACCACGCTGACCCGCTGTTACCGATCTGGCCTGTCTGACCACGCTAATTACTCTGCCATCCATCCATCCTGCACGGATCCGGGCATCCCGGCTCACACCTTCTGCCTCTTCACATCAGGCTCTCTACCTGCATATACCTCTGGAGGTACCCTCTACCACGAGCAGGTGTACTCAGGGGCCGCGACCTGGTTCCTGGCTGCTCCAAGTCCATCCCCACCATCAGGGGCCCTGGTGAATAAGCAGACTGGGACGTAGACTCCGCGCCCTGGGGAATCCTGTCCTGAGGACTCCTAGAGGTACCACCAGACGGTTGTTAACAGAACCATAAGGCCGGCCTGAAGCCTGTTACTTCCTTGTGTCAGTCCACACATTTCTGGTCATACCCGGATCCCTGACACCCCCTCCCTTATTTTCTGTGGAATAATGTGTTCCAGTCTGTAGCTGGTACTCTTATTTTTATCTGAAGATAATTTATCTAGCAAGGCCATATTCTGCACTGTTTAGAAAGTCTTCTGAATGTACAGACAGCGAAATAAGAAATATATGCATTGTTACATAATTGCTGATACGTATACCCTGTGAGATGCTTTTCAAGGCACTTAGCTTGCGGACACAAGTCTGGCTAGGTCCCAGCTGATTAATAAAGCTTGTTTTCCTCAAGTTCGTGTCCGGAGTTTTACCTGAAGTTTCCAAAGTTGCTACTACATTATTAACCCTTGACACACTCAGTTTAAGACTTGCGTGGCCTGGGACATTGCAAATGGTGTCCACTTCCTGCCCTAACACTTGGAATACTGTGTTAAGAAGCTGCTGTTAAGGGGTTAGTGTCCTCATGTAAGATGGGGAAACAGCTCTCATTGTTTGAACACTGTTTGGAGTAAATCAAATGTTTTGACTGACATTCTGCGATTTTGCCACAAGATGTCACTGTTTTTCTAACACAGCCTCAGACTGCATAGATACTTCTATATTCATGAAGAGGTGGGGTTTACACACAGGAGTTGAGTGAACAGGAAGAGGAGACAGCAGCCATGCTTTGGAGAATGGGGCTGTGTGTGAGCTGAGAATCCGATGCCATCCAGGTGTGAGAACATCCCTCCGTAATCAGAAATGCAGCTAAGTGAAGCTGATGGTGTTCAAGACGCTGATCCTGTTCAGAGAAAGGAGGAATGCTGATGAGATTGCTGCTTGTTGGAGAGACATTTGTTCTGTTCAGAGTCACCAGCAAATGCAAAACAGACCGGGGTCAGTAAGATCGTGCACGCACCTCATTTCAGTGTTGGCGCCTTGAGACTGAGTCCAGGCCTATAGTTAGTTAGGGTCTCTGTTTGTGTCAGGCTACAAGTGTTGTTACTGATCATTGGAAGGACTCCACAACTTAAAGTGACATTTCACATTGGAGCTGATAAAATCCCACAAATTCAAGCCAGACTGGCATTTTGCTCAGAAGGAATACTCAGGCACGTGCTACAGGACCAGTTATGGGAGGGGGAATACTGTAGATTTGTGTAAGATTGTAAGCTGTTGTGCTGCACCGCAGGCTAGCCCATACCGTACACCCATACACTGATTCCTGCTCTGTAGGGTAATAACAGGTAAGGTGTGGCAGCTTAGTTGTGCCCCCCAGTAGGTAAATTACTTCACTTTCTACCTTCATCCATCAGGAGGCGCCGTGCTGTGCAGCACAAGGGTCTCAGCCTTTGGGCTGGGTGTATGTAAATTTATTGTATGTTTCCAGCATTTGTGGTTGTGTTTATTTGCCACATCTAAGTAAAATTCTGTTGTTTCAAAAGCTGGTGTTGGGGTTGCTTTCCTCATTCGTGACTTCACTGTATCCTGGGGAGCCCAGCCCGGTACACGGCTTACACTCAAACCCTTGTTCAGTGTTTTGGAGTATCCCACAGGGGAGGGTTAGAAGAAGAGGGCACAGCATGTCAAATGACCAGCCTAAGGACCTTGGGAAAAAAAGATAAGTATTAAAAAAGAGCTTAGCCTGGAGCTTGAACGTTAACTCTTCTGGAGCATGCTCAGAAGTGGCTGTCAGAAGCAATAACAATTTCAGTTAAGGAACATAGCCTGACTGCTCCCTATGGATCACAAAAATATAAAAGCCCAGAGTGCAAATTCAACAGATCCCTACTTTATTAATTCTAACATGTTGTACCCTCTCTTCCTGTTTTGTAAAAGTGTAGTGCCCATGTAACATAGATGTAATACATGTACTGTAATTCTACATACACCCTTTTCCTCCAACTGCCTTTGGCTAGGTTTGATGGCATCACAGGTCCTCTTTGCCCTTTTCTTCCTCCGATGAAGGATGATCCAAAACTGCAGAACGGTGGTGCTGCCCTCTGCAGCATTCTTCTGTGAGGGAGGGCAGAGCCTTGACACCCTGGGCTCACAGGAAGTGGGTTGAGTGATGTTGGTTGTCATTCAACCCAGAAGAGGCCTAGTGAGCTTCTTTTTTTATTGATAACGTGCTGGAGAAAAGTTTTAAATGTACAACCAAGCTAGACTCAGGTTTTAATGATGTTTTGATATTTGATAGTAATGAAGCTATTTTAAAAGGATAAACCGCCAAACTCACTTTATTTAAAAAAATGTTAACATATTTTTCTTTTTTTTTTTAAATTCTCTACAGGGCAGCTCTGACCACAAACAGGAGACACAATGTTTCTGTCGTCATTGACTGTATTGTTCATCATAGTCACCTACTCCTCTAACCTCGCCATGGCGGTGAAGAAGGAGAACCGACTGCAGACGCTTTCCAGAGGTCATATAGCTGATGTTAGGCACTGAACATTTTATGGTTGTAATAGTCATCAATGGGGCTGAGCAGGGAGATTTGTGATTGATTTTGCATCAAGATTGCCAATTTCATAGGACATTTCCTCATATCCATGTATGGCATATTACATTGACGTGACACTAAACACTAGTTAAAAATTGCATTCCTGTATTCTGAACTTGAAAATGTCCCCACTATTGCTTTTAGCCTCCTCTAAATTCCTCCAAAACCTTTTATATTTTTTTTTCTTTCTGATCTGTGATCTGACTTCCTGTTAGAGGCTGGTTGCATTCGTTCTCCATGGTCCCACTGTATGTAGGAATGTAGCCACCTACCCGTTTGCATTCGTTCTCTGTGCCCCCTAAGAGCCTTCAACCTCCAACACCCCCCCCCCCCCCACAACCTTCCATAGTGGCCTATAGTGCTCCTAGACCCCAAGAGTCCTCAGCCTCCACAGTACCCCCCAACCGTCCATAGTGCCCTACAGTGCTCCTAGACCCCGAGAGCCCTCAGCCTCCACAGTACCCCCCAACCTTCTATAGTGGCCTACAGTGCTCCTAGACCCTGAAAGCCCTAAGCCTCCACAGTACCCCCAACCTTCCATAGTGGCCTACAATGCTCCTAGACCATGAAAGTCCTCAGCCTCCACAGTACCCCCCCCCCCCCCCAACCTTCCATAGTGGCCTATAGTGCTCCTAGACACCGAGAGTCCTCAGCCTCTACAGTACCCCCCAACCTTCCATAGTGGCCTACAGTGCTCCTAGACTTCCAGAGCCCTCAGCCTCCACAGTACCCCCCAACATTCTATAGTGACCTACAGTGCTCCTAGACCCCAAAAGCCCTCAGCCTCCACAGTACCCCCAACCTTCCATAGTGGCCGACAGTGCTCCTAGACCATGAAAGTCCTCAGCCTCCAAAGTACCCCCCACCTTCCATAGTGGCCTATAGTGCTCCTAGACCCCAAGAGTCCTGAGCCTCCAAAATACAAACCCCCCCCCCAAACCTTCCATAGTGGCCTATAGTGCTCCTAGACACCGAGAGTCCTCAGCCTCTACAATACCCCCCAACCTTCCATAGTGGCCTACAGTGCTCCTAGACTTCCAGAGCCCTCAGCCTCCACGGTACCCCCCAACCTTCTATAGTGACCTACAGTGCTCCTAGACCCCAAAAGCCCTCAGCCTCCACAGTACCCCCAACCTTCCATAGTGGCCTACAGTGCTCCTAGACCATGAAAGTCCTCAGCCTCCACAGTACCACCCCCCCCAACCTTCCATAGTGGCCTATAGTGCTCCTAGACCCCAAGAGCCCTCAGCCTCCACAGTACCCCCAACCTTCCATAGTGGCCTACAGTGCTCCTAGACCCCGAGAGCCCTCAGCCTCCACAATAGCCCCCCAACCTTCTACAGTGCCCCTAATCTTCCACAGTTCTGTCCTTACTTTTATTGTGAGTATGAACTTTATTCTTTACTGTTGGAGCATGGAAGGTTTTGGAAGAATTTTCGGAGCCCTGGTCTGAAAATGGTTGGCAATCCCTGCTCTAGATAATGCATTAAACCCCATAACTATAGCACCCACCTGCTACACTTTCTTACTGAAGATAATAAGTTCCAACAGTACACCAAATCGTTCTGATATAATTGTGAAAAGATCATTCAGGTCGATCAATCAACATGTTTTCTTCCAGGATGGGGAGATGGCATCACATGGGTCCAGACATATGAAGAGGGATTGTATAATGCAAAAAAGAGGTAAGCAGACTATTAAACTTACAGTATCTCATGACCCGCAGATGCTTCAAGAGTCAATCCACTCAAAACATGTAGTCTAGTCTATGTATAAAACATTTCTTGGGTGAATAAACACATTTGTGCACGCTGCATTCATTTTGGCTGTAATAGCTCTAATAGAGTAATCCCTATATTCGTAGCGCCATCTAGTGGCCAACATGTTGTATGCTTTTTCATTGAGGTAGTTCAGAAAACAATCCCACATTTTGGCCACTAGATGGTGCTGATGATGACAGGAATTCATCTATTAGAGAAATTACAGCCAAAATATGTGCATCATGCATGAAATGTGTGTGATATTCATCCAACAAATGTTTTATAAGTAGACAGGTTGTTTTTTTCTGTTGTATTCACTCTTCTAAAATGAACCTGCACTTTGCTTGTGTAATGCTTGCTCAACCAGCTGCACAGTGACCAATCACCAAGCACTATTGTTGTCTTTAAATTATTAGTGTACCCTTGTGGCAAAGGTAAAAGTGATTGTTATTTTATCCATGTCTTTTTTTTTTTTTTTTTTTTTTAAAGGAAATCCTTGTAATCCTTGTCTTTTTAATTTGGTTCCTTAAAGTGAAATGCTGGGTAAAATGAAAATGACATATATGATGCAGTCTGTCCAAAGCATTGACACAGCAATTTTTCTTTTTCTGAGTCTTCCTGTAACATAGTTTTATTGCCTTTTGATCTCACCAAAAGATATCTTATTTTTCCACTTCACGTAACAGGGTGACAACATTGTTCATTCTGCAGCAAAATTGTACAGCAGAGTTGTCACCCTGTGGAAAGGATCATCCTATGGTGGTCATACACTATACAATCTGATTCTATAATCTCCCAAACTATATAATGGGAGAACACACCTAATCCATCCAGTTAATCGGTGTCCAGTCCAGGCCCTTGAACTACATAGTTGATGGTAGATCTAAAAGAAAAATGTACATTCAGCTTGTAAAGTGCATGATGAGTCCTGACAGACATATCATTTGAAATGGACCGATTTGTACCCTAAGCATCCAACGTGTTATAAATAGTTAAAGCAGCAATTTTACATTTCTGTTGGGAAAAAGGTTTAAGCCGTCTGAGCTGAAGTGGAGCTCTGTGCTCGTTACTGATCCAACCACAGACCCATCCATCTGGTCCGTCAAGAGTCACTTTCATCTCATCAGTCCATAAACCTTTAAAAAATCTGTCTCCAGATAATTCTTGGCCCATTCTTGACGTTTCAACCCATGTGTCTTGTTCAGTGGTGGTCGGGTTTCAGCCTTCCTTACCTTGGCCATGTTTCTGAGCTCTGAACACCTTGTACTTCTGGACACTCCAGGTAGGTTGCAGTTCTGGAATATGACATCACTGGAGGATAATGGCTTCCTGGTAGCTTCAATGTTGACTCTTCTCAAATCTTTGGCAGTTCATTTGTATCTTTTTCTTCTTAACGCGTTTATTGCGACCCTGTTTACTATTTGCAACAAAACATTTGATGGTTCTGTGATCACGCCCCAATATCTTAGCAATTTCAAGAATGCTGACTCCCTCTGAAAGACTTTTTACAATTTTTGACATTTCAGAGTCAGTAACATCTCTTTTTTGACCCATTTTGCCTGAGGACAATAAGCTGAATAATAATTATGCACACCTTGATATAAGGTGGTCCTCTCCTTAGGCCACACCCTCCCTTATTACACAAATTCACATCACCTGAGATGCTTAAATCCAATGAGTATTCAAGTTTATACAGCTTGGAGTTGCAATATGCAGAAAAATGAGGATTTGGTCAAAATACTCACTTGCCTAATAATTTTGCACGTGTACAGTATGTTCAGGGGCGGACTCACCATTTGGAAACTCGGGCACTGCCTAAGGGCCCAGGGTCAGTAGGGTGCCCCATGAGATGCCCCTAATACCTTTATCATAGGCTTTTTGGAGTTTGGGCAAGGACACAGGGGCCCCATGATCCCCTATTGCCCGGGGGCCCCATGAGTTGTCAGTCCGCCCCTGAGTATGTTATTTATTTTATATTGCCCATAGTTTCACTTTAACCGCTTTCCGTGCGCCCTGTAGCAAATGCACTACTACAGGGCGGCACAGGTGCGCAAAATCATGTATATATACATTATTTTGCATTTCTGGGTACAGGGCGGCATATGTGCGCAAAATCACGTGTGTGTATATATATATATGTGATTTTGCATTTTCGGGTAGGGGGCGCGCACGCCCTACCTGCGCCGCCATTTGTGGCCGCGGCTGTCAATCACCGGGCAGTGATTGCTGGCCAGCAACAAAACAGTTCTCCTCCCTGTCAGCTCCTGCACACTGCTTTGCATGGCTGTGCACAACTAAGCCATGCGAAGTTGTGTGCTTACTGTGAAGCACACTAACACTGCCCGCCCTAGTAAAACACACCAAGCACACAGTTAACCCTTTGATCACCCCAGATGTTAACCCCTCCCTGCCCAGTGCCATTAGTACAGTGTCAGTGTGTGTTTTTTTTTTTTTAGCACTGGTCAGTGACACCAAGCCAGTTCCCTCCAGTGTTAGAATGCCCGCTGCAGTCCTGCTATAATCGATTGCCGCCATTACTAGTAAAAATAAAAAAAAATAAAAAAAGCCCAGTGTGTATATATATATCGCCATTTGTAAACACTGTAACTTTCACGTAAACCGATTAATTTACACGTATTGGGAATTTTTTTTAGCAAAGACATGTCGCTGAATACATTTTAGCCTAAATTTATGATGAGATTTGATTTTTTTTTTACTGGACATGTTTAATAGCAAAAAGTAAAAAAAATATTATTTTTCTCAAAATTGTCGGTGTGTTTTTTTTTTTATAACGCAAAAAATAAAAATGCACAGGTGATCAAATACCACCGAAAGAAAGCTCAATTCGTGGGAAAAAAAGGATGTAAATTTCATTTGGGTGCAGCGTTGCATGACTGCGCAATTGTCAGTTAAAATAACGCAGCGCGTAACGCAACAAATGGTCTGGTCAGGAAGGGGGGGGGAATCCTCTGGAGGGCGAGGGGTTAAAAGAAACCTGTACCGCTAACATATCTAGGATACCATTGATGAATATTACTTTTGAAAACGTTGTTTTTGAAAATTTCCCAGCAGTTATAGTTCAAAGGCTTCAATATACTGAATCACTTACGCATTTCCACTAGATGGCAGCAGCCAATCAGTGACCTTTCTCCTCCCAAGTGTTCTCTGTGTTCCTCATTCACACTGTATGTGCAGAAAAACTGATAGAAAACCACGCAGATTTCACCCGCAGAAACACGAGTTGACATCAGTTTTTTTTAATGCACAGGCTCCCATTTACAGAGAGAGAAGAGGACAGTTTGGACAGTTAATTGCTAGTGTTATTGCAGAGCCTTCCTTTAAATCAGAGTCCCCATCAGAGCGTTCCTTTAAATCAGAGTCACCATCAGAGCATTCCTTTAAATCAGAGTCCTCTGTGCATTACAGTCCCCATCAGACCCCTCGTTATATCATGGTCCCCATCAGAGTACCCTGTGCATTACAGTCCCCGTCAAATCCTCTTTTACACCCTAGAGCCCATCAGAGCCCTTCATTTGCCGTCATCAGTTTCCCCCACATCAGTGAATCCTCATCACAACCCCCACATAAGACCCAACATACCAGTGACTCCCACATCAGAGCCCCACTCATCAAAGCCCCCACATAAGACCCAACATACCAGTGACTCCCACATCAGAGCCCCCCTAATCAGAGCCCCCACATAAGACCCAACATACCAGTGACTTCCACATCAGAGCCCCCCTCATCAGAGCCCCTTCCGAGTCACTCCTTGTCTCCGCCCTCTACTTTTGAGCACTGCCCCTAATTCCACCCCCTACCCGCCTCCCAGTACTGCCCCTTTCAGAGAAACCAGAACCAAGTATCATTTTGTGGTGTTAAGTCATTTGTATAGAACTCGTTATTGATCACAAGAATAGCAGTAAAATAGATCCCCTGCAGCATTCAATAAAAGTCCTTTCTAACAACAATAGACCCCACCCCAGCAACAATGGATCCCCCAGTAACAATAGACCCTCTGCAACAATAGATCGACCCAAGGAACAATAGATCTCTTCAGTGGCCACCAACACCAGACCCATCCCTCAACAGTAGTTTACTCCCAGTAACAATTTACCTCCCCCAAGCGACATATGACCCCCCCAGCAACAATAGATCCCTCCCTCGACAATATATCCTCCCAACAACATCTCCCCCAGCAGGCAGCATAAATAGACTCTTCAGCACAACCCAACACCCCTTACCAGTCAGTGCTGGAGGTGCTGGAACTGCATTCCCACTGAAAAAAAGCCAATTGTATATATTCAGAAATTTTTTTTCTAAGGTTAGTACTGAACTTTCCTCCTGCTAGTTTCAGGTTATGTCCCTGCGTTCTTGATTTTAGCTTCATATTGAAATACTGCCCTCCTGAATCTTTTTCACACCATTCATGTATTTAAAGATTTCAGTTGTGGCCCCCCTTGGACAGGCCCCCCTTGGGAGTGTTGCAATGTTGAGGATCTGTAGTACTTTATGCTAAACCTTTCGTACATTGGACCCCGGGTGCAGTGCTGGGACAAGGCCATGCCCAGGACAAAGATGGCAAACTGCTGTGAGTGAGGTGCTGAAGAATGGAGCAGCTGAAGCTCTCCCTCCACATATCAACGATGCACCTGGGGCACATGCCCCTCTGGCCACCACTAATTGGGTGAAACATCAGAAAATTAAAGTAATTCTGATCATAGATGTAGCACCTAGAATAGGTTGCTAGAGAGGTTCAGGAAAATCTGGTTCTTTAGATTCTTTGTAATCATTGGAGCAGTGTGTGATTATTTTTGTTTTTTCTGGGTCTCAATGGCTGCAGGCTCAACTGCTTCCCCCTGCCTTCTAGGGGATTCTAGAATGTAGTGGGTTGGAAGAGGCAGACACTGGGCCTGAATATTTATGTAGTCTCAGCCAATCCTTGGGGGAGAGGATGCCCAGTAGGTAGCTGGGGGGTGCATAAATAGTCGGGTTCTTGGAGCAACGGGGCTCTTGTCCAGGAGGAGAAGACCCCAGCCTGAAGGACTGCTGCCCTTCTGGGCAGTGTAGCTAACATCTGTAGGAGTTCACCAAGGTCCCAGCTCAGGGAAAGCTGGGGGGCCTATTTTTTAGAAAAAGCTGGAGCTCTTTCAAGGGGATTCACTGATGATTTGGCCTGGAGGTTCACAGGAGAAGTGTCTGGCTGATATTGGACAGAGGAACCCAAGTCTACGGGGACATTGTGAGTGTAGGCCTGAGTATGGGATCCTAGTGACTGTTCGCTGCTCTACCCCTTTGAGCAACTGATCCAGTGCTGCTGAATTGGGACCTTTCCTGTGCTTGTAGTCCCAGGGTTGCATGTTCTCCTAATGCCTGCCGAGAGTGGAGTTATCCTGTAGAGTAAGGGTGTCAAGCTGGTGGCCCTCCAGCTGTTGCGAAACTACAAGTCCCATCATGCCTCTGCCTTTGGGAATCATGCTTGTAACTGTCAGTCTTGCAATGCCTCATGAGACTTGTAGTTTGGCAACAGCTGGAGGGCCGACAGTTTGACACCCATGTTGTAGAGTGTAGGCAAGGCAAAGAGGGCCCTCTGTTACTTTGTGCACAGAATTTGGAGTATCCCATAGCCCACCTTGCACCCCAACCAAGTTCAACAAGCATTAAAACATTAACCTCTTGATGCCGATCGCACGCAAATATACGGCCTCTCGGCATCTGGGCCATGACACCGATCGGCCGCATATTTGCACGCAAATAGAAAATACATATGTTCTGAGAGCGGGAACCCTGCCCGCTTCCAGCACATATGTCCACGACACTCGGAAAGGTCCCGATCGCCCCTTTCGATGGGGACCTTTCCTGATCATGTGATCGCCGTGATGTCGAATGACGATGGTCACATGACCCTAAAACCCCTGCCCCACCTCCTAGCTCCTGAAACTCTTATGCAGGCCATAGACGGGTTGTTTATCGGACAAATTTTTGTCTGTACGAAAAATCTGCCGATATTCAGGCCGTTAGCTTGGCCAGCCCGTCGGCCGTTTTTCACAGATCTCATTTATTTTTACCGGTCATGCTGGAAAATCTGCGAAAAACGGCCGTTTTTTGTGGACATTGATGGCAGCATCGGCAACGGGGCCTACTGATTTTTCGTTTATCGGGCCAAAATTTGGCTGATAAACAGCCCGTCTATGGCCTGCCTTAAAGGGCCAGGAGGCGCCAGCGTTAAGAGGTTTAAAAACATTCCTTGCCTATTCATGAAGTTGTTGTGAGACTGTAAAAGGTATTGTGTGCCTGGTTGCATGTACACCCAATTGGAAAGAGATCCTGGGACATATCAGCATGCTTGCCAGTAGTCTACGTTGCAATAATATGAATGTAAATTGGAATGCATCATTCGATCCCTGTGTAACACGTCCTCATTACACTCAGGGAAATTAACATTGTGGCAACCACATCCTCATATTTCACAGGTCAGCTCCCCCCCCCCCCCCCCCCCCCCCCGCAAACTCCCTACAAGGAACTTCTGGCTATTCTTGTCTGACCTACTCTTATCACAAAGGAAATCTCCAAATCTACAACCTACTCAGCACATTGTGATAGGCTGCACACAGGAAGATCTTACTGATAGTAGTTGACGTGTATTTTTATAATAGTTCTCTGTGCTCTGTTATTTTTCATGTGAGTAAAATCAATGTTATAAAATTCTTCCCTGCATGCTCTGCTTTTATCCAGCGGTTTAACCTCTCTAGCGGTCTGATTATTCTGTATTTCTGTGCTCAAAGCGGTACATTTTTTTGCATGGAAATATGTTGGTTTTTTTATTGTAGGCTGTAATTTTTAGGAATAACTCACTGAAATCTGTCCGAACAAGAGTCTAGTAAACATCCCGGGTATGATAAAATTTGAAACATGAAATCATAAATTATAATATAATAAATAATCATAAAGAATATTTTAATAATAAATTTAATTCAATAATATAATCAAACCAAAAACACTGAAATTTGAAATATAGCGCCAAGTTCGCACATCCCTGAGCTCAGTCGCAGAATCATTTTCAGTGTCTGACGAATTTCCCCCACGAATCATTATCACTCAATTCTGCAAGTGGTACTCGCTAATTTCCTTGGATAGTTGGTTGCCGCCTTCCAATATCTGCCAGACACCTCTCCTGTAAATTCTTCAGACCAGATCCCCAAAAAATAAGTCCCTCAGTAATCTCCAGCAAGTTCAGTAGAAAAGGCCCCTCAGCTAACATAGCTGGTACCTCGATCAGCAAAGAAAGAAGCACAACTGGACTGCCCAGAGGGGCAGCAGCCCTCTGCTTCAGGCCTTAGGCTGTTTATGCTCCCACCCCACCACCTTCTGAGCACCTTCCACCAGGGATTGGCTGGAACCACATAAATATCCTGGCTGTCTCAGCCCACTGCTTTCCAAAACCCTCCAGAAGGCAGGGAGAAGCAACCAATGAGACACAGAAGAGGGTGCAACACAAAGGACAAGGGTGCACTCTTTACGTCTGGAGGAAAAGAAATTTAATCTCCAGTAAGAGCTGTGAAAATGTGGAATAGACGCCCTCAAGAGTTGGTTGTGGCCAGCTCAGTGGATTGCTGTAGGAAAGTCCTGGATTCTTTCTTGGATACACAGAATATAACTGGATATAACATTTATAGGTAAAGTTGATCCAGGGAATATCCGATTGCCTCTCGGGGGATCAGGGAGGAATTTTTGTCCCTGCAGGAGCAAATTGGATCGTGCTTTGCTGGGTTTTATTTTTTTTGCCTTCCTCTGGATCGACTGTGTGTATAGGATTATAACTTTTTTTTTATGGTTGAACTGGATGGACTTTTGTCTTTTTTCAGCCACACTAACTATGTAATAGAACAGCCCAAAATAATCACAAGCTGCTCAACTGATAACAGTAGAGCTAAAGAACTAAATTTACCTAATCTGGCAACTAAGTAGGCGGGTGCGACATTAGGAATACATTAACACCCACAGCAGGTCGCACACCCAGTGCATTGTGAACACGGTGCAGGAAATGTTCACAGAATGCAGGTTTCCCGCTCCACGTTCTGGTGTGCAGATTGCCTAACTACAAAAACATCACAGAGGTTCTAACCATTCCCTACTCAATCCAAAAATAAAACAATACATAAAATCTGGCCACAGGTACACCAGGGGGCATATCTATAAAGCAGCAAATTCACCACCAGTGAATGTAGTGAGTGAAGTGAATGTATGGTGAAGGTTACATTCACTGCTTTATAAATACGCGGGAGGGGGGGGGGGGGTTATGTCTTCCTGGCTGAACTTGTTGGACTTGTATCTCTTTAAAGGTAACAATGTAACAGTATAGATTATTATGTATTGTTCTCGGGTTGCTTTGTGTCCAGGCTGACGTCATTGATCATGTCCTGTTTTTCTTGCAGCAATAAACCGCTGATGGTGATCCACCATTTAGAAGACTGTCAGTACTGCCAAGGTAACCTACCCGTCCAGCTTCCTGTCCTGACACAGGACAATATTTCTCACCGAACCCACGTCAAACTCGGCCCTATTACACTTTATTGAACTCTGATTGGTTTCTATAGATTGATTAGGTACATCCAGGGGCGGACTGACCATTGGAAACTCGCCCAACGGCACGGGGTCAGTAGGGGGCCCCAACGGCACGGGGTCAGTAGGGGGCCCCATGAGATGCCCCTGGTACCCTTTTCATAGGCTTTTTTGAGTTTGGGCAAGGACACAGGGGCCCCATGATCCCCTATTGCCCGGGGGCCCCATGAGTTGTCAGTCCACCCCTGGGCCGGATCACTGTATAGAAACGCAGTCCAGATGCGTTGCGAATGCATTTAAGCATGTGTGTTTTTGATGCGTTTTTGACGCATTCCAGTTCAAATTTTCCCCTCTTTTTGTCTTCAATTTAAATAGGGAAATGTGCGTTCCAGTGCATTTTTGGTGCGTTCCGGTATGGTTTTTATGCTTTTTACCGCACTTAAGTGCAGTTCTGTGCAGAAAAAATGCAGCATGTTCTACTTTTTTTTTTCTGCATCTGGAATGCACTGGAACTGCAAGCACTGATGTGAACTATGACATTGACAACCATATCACCTACTTTCCGTGTGTTTTGGATGCAGAAAAAAAGCAACTGAAACGCATGGAGTGTGAACCGGCCCTTAAAGCTACAGTTTAATCGGCTTATATTTTGCCTTCCCTGGTTCCTCATTTCCTCGCTCATTCACATGTGAATGACATTTCTAAATAATTTTTTTTTTTACCTTATTTTAGGCTCAATGATTTCATTACTGGGCCTCCGTGCTTCTCTAGGCAAGGCTGGGAGATCATAGCTGGTGGGAGGGGCCATCAGGGTGCTGTATATAGCTTCCTAAAAACATCACAGCACCCTGCCTCAGAATTCCTCTTACACCCTGGTTACATCAAGCCCGACTTTGAAATCATGCGACTTGCAGTGAAGTCTCACGATTTCAAAGTTGGATGACCTGCCGATTTCAGGTGCAATTTGAAAGACATCTGATATAGATTTCTATGCAAATCGCACCAAAAGTAGTGCATGTACTGCTTTAGAAATTGGTGCGGCTCCGACCAAGTCAGAACCGCACCGATATGTAATTGTGGACAATAGGGTGTGACCAGGGGAGGACTGACAACTCATTGGGCCCCCGGGCAATGGGGGATCATGAGGCCCCTGTGTCCTCACCAACATTCAAACCACACCCAAAAAAGCCTAAGAAAGGCTCTAAGGGCATCTCATGGGGCCCCCTACTGACCCCGGGCCCTCGGGCATTACCCGAGTGCCTGAATGGTCAATCCGCACCTGGGTGTGACTTGGCATGCGATTTGCAAGCCGCATGGCATGTAAATCACATGCCAAGTGGCACCCAGTGTGACCGGGGTATTAAAAGCCCTCAGTCCTGAAACAAGCAGTGGGCTGGCTTTTGGGAGGAGCCACAGATATTTTAAAACACCTTGATGGGTGAATGTCAGTCTGGAGAAGTGGGAATTCATAGGCAGGAATTTTCATGCAGACTTTCCCACATATAATGCTCCGTGATTGAAAGAACTGAAATCCAATTACTTAAAAAGGGATGCCAGGGACAGTCAGAGTGGGGAGGAAAGGGCTAACTGATGCTGGTAGTCCTCCAGCCAGGAAATGAAGCCGGTGTTATTAAGGTGCTTCAGCTTCTAATGCACATTGTGAGAAGCTGACAGTGTGCAGTGAAATCAGAGGAAGCCAGTCCAGGAGAGGAGCCGGAAAGCCTGTGCAAGACCGAAGGGAAGGCTGGAGGTCAGATTAAACTGTAGATGGGGTCACCTGGGACTTGTATGGTGAGAACATTAGACTGTAAGCTGCCGAGGGAGGAGGTCTGACAATACACATCCGTACTCTACAATCTGCTGCCAGTATATCCCAATAATCACATGAATACAACGCTTTATCAATGTCTTCCACCAGCTCTGAAGAACATATTTGCAGAAAGTGAAGAAGTCCAGAAACTGGCCAAAGAGAACTTCATCATGCTGAACCTCATGGTATGTGGATTCCCTAGAATTCATCATTATTATTCACCATCATGGACTGACACCAAGGAGATTTATTATGGATTTGATTCATATCCGTTGTGACTGGGGAGGGCCGGGACATGCTGATTTCTGCACATGTGGATTAAAGTGTTACTAAACCCCAGACCCTGCATTCACTATATCCGGTCTCCCCAGACCCTGCATTCACTATATCCGCTCTCCCTGGACCATGCATTCACTATATCCGCTCTCCCTGGACCCTGCATTCACTATATCCGGTCTCCCCGGACCCTGCATTCACTATATCTGGTCTCCCAGGACCCTGCATTCACTATATCCGGTCTCCCCGGACCCTGCATTTACTATATCCGCGCTCCCCGGACCTTGCATTCACTATATCTGGTCTCCCCGGACCCTGCATTCTCTATATCTGGTCTCCCCGGACCCTGCATTCACTATATCCGGTCTCCCCGGACCCTGCATTCACTATATCTGGTCTCCCAGGACCCTGCATTCACTATATCCGGTCTCCCCGGACCCTGCATTTACTATATCCGCGCTCCCCGGACCTTGCATTCACTATATCCGGTCTCCCCGGACCCCGCATTCACTATATCCCCTCTCCCCAGACCCTGCATTCACTATATCTTCTGTCCCCGGACCTTGCATTCACTATATCCCCTCTCCCCGGACCCTGCATTTACTATATCTGGTCTCCCCGGACCCTGCATTTACTATATCCGCTCTCCCCGGACCCCGCATTCACTATATCCACTCTCCCTGGACCCCGCATTCACTATATCCGCTCTCCCTGGACCCCGCATTCACTATATCCGCTCTCCCCGGACCCTGCATTCACTATATCCGCTCTCTCCTGACCCTGCATTCATTATATCTGGTCTCCCCGGATCCTGCATTCACTATATCCACTCTCCCAGGACCCTGCATTCACTATATTCACTCTCCCAGGACCCTGCATTCACTATATCTGGTTTCCCCAGACCCTGCATTCACTATATATGGTCTCCCCGGACCCTGCATTCACTATATCTGGTCTCCCAGGACCCTGCATTCACTATATCTGGTCTCCCTGGACCCTGCATTCACTATATCTGGTCTCCCCGGTCCCTGCATTCACTATATCTGGTCTCCCAGGACCCTGCATTCACTATATCTGGTCTCCCCGGACCCTGCATTCACTGTATCCAGTCTCCCCGGACCCTGCATTCACTGTATCCAGTCTCCCCGGACCCTGCATTCACTATATCTGGTCTCCCCGGACCCTGCATTCACTATATCCGGTCTCCCCGGACCCTGCATCCACTATATCTGCTCTCCCACAGTACACACAACATGGAAATGTAAATTATTTTAGTAAATATAAACTTCTAAATACCTTTTCTCATCAGCCGTATATAGCAGTCTTGTGACTTCTATCAGTGTCCAGCAGAGCACTAATTACAGCTTCATTTACCCCTGATTGTCCTATGAGAGGCTGCATGGCCCCTGACCCTCTGTCTGCATAGCGCTGATTGGCCCTGTGCTGATCACATGCTCCCCCCCAAAGAAAAAAAAACTTCTCTAACAATACACACCAAACGGAGCATGTGCAGAGTGACTCCTAGAGCTATGTATTATCAGCAGATGGATTGGGGACAGTAGAAGGGTAGGATCCAAGAAGACAGGATCAAACAGCCTTTTTACACAATGCAGAGGATTAACCCCTTAGGTTCCACAGTGACTATAACAAGCATGCTTTACTGCATCTACAGACTGATTGTACTGCTGTGGGATTAGTAACACTTAGTTTTCTTTTTGGGGCTTCTTTCCCTTTTTTTTCCCCCTGGTGATCCTGCACAAAGTCAGGAATAATACCATTGCCTCTGTAAGATCCTGGACATTATTTTAATCTGAACCCCAGTTACGGAAATCCCCCAACTATGGAGATTCCATACCTACGGGATCCCTCTAGAAGCTGAAAACCACTGAAGTAGGTACCACGACTACACCGCCACTCCACTGATCTCCACCAGCTTCCAGTCCCATGCTGAGCTGCTGCAATGTGAACACAGGAGGTCGCCTGCTGATGCAATTCACACATTACATTTTCTCAATGAATGCAAAGCGGAGAAGGCACAGTGATGTCACAATCTCCACCTCTTCCAGTCAGAGAATGCTTTGCGTGCTGTGAATGGCCCCCATGCCAAGCAAACAACCTCCTGTGTTCACCAAGCAGCAGGACAGCCAGTAGTGTATTTAGGTGTTGTGCTGCCCTAGGCAACACAAAAATTGGCTCCCCCCCCCCCACGGAGAGACCCTGACACCGAGCAGCACCCTCCTCCCTCCCAAAGAAAGCTTGACATTGACCAACAACACCCCAGACCAGGGGCGGACTGACAACTCACGGGGCCCCTGGGCAATAGGTAATCATGGGGCCCCTGTGTCCTTGCCCAAACTCAAAAAAGCCTATGAAAAAGGTACCAGGGGCATCTTATGGGGCCCCCTACTGACCCCGGGCCCTCAGGCAGTGCCCGAGTTTCCAAATGGTCAGTCCGCCCCTGCCCCAGACCCCCACCCAAGAGAGCCTTCCACTACTACTGCCCCCCCATATACTGGCAACTCTCCCCCTGACCCTGCGAGAGAGAAGACACTCACCTTCACAGTTCCGGACATCCCCAGGAACAAGAGTCAGGCTCTGCATACACCATCAAGCAGCCCCTCTCAGATCCTACCCGGTCCCCATGCTGCGTGTGTCCCTGCTTCCATCCCTTCCTTTGGGGGGCAGCACTGCCCCCCTGAAAAATGCCGCCCTAGGCAAATGCCTTGTTTGCCTTGTGGTAAATACACCCCTGAGGACAGCCACTAGGCACGGGACCCAAAAGCCAGTTGTGATCATTGGAGTAGCGGTGCCTACAGTGGTTTCCAGTTTCCAGAGCGATCCCACAGGTCCCGGAAATGGCGCAGAGCAATCAGGACACGGCATTACTAAGCATGCCTAATGGAAGTCTTTTTGAACTTTTTTTTTTTTAAGTGGAACTAAACCATATCTGAGCATCACAAACTGAATATGTTATTTAATTCATTTGTAATGTTCATAGCAAACTCATCCATCCATCCATATCTCCATGCTTTATTTTGCTGAGAAATCACTTTTGGAAAATACCCTCCTAGCATTTTCTAGCTGTGGCCATCTTGAGTAGGGGCCAGGGGCGGACTGACAACTCATGGGGCCCCCGGGCAATAGGGGATCATGGGGCCCCTGTGTCCTTGGCCAAACTCAAAAAAGCCTATGAAAAAGCTAGCAGGGGCATCTCATGGGTCCCCCTACTGACCCCGGGCCTCCGGACACAGCAGAACACCGATCGCTGTACGGGATCTCTGTATGAGGTCCCGATCATGTGATCACTGATTGGCCAATCAGTGATCACATGAAGAGTAGTAAGCAAGATGTCACTTCTGCAGGGGCGGACTGACAACACATGGGGCCCCCGGGCAATAGGGGATCATGGCGCCCCTGTGTCCTTGGCCAAACTCAAAAAAGCCTATGAAAAAGGTACCAGGGGCATCTCATGGGGCTCCCTACTGACCCCGGGCCCTCGGGCAGTGCCAGAGTTTCCAAATAGTCAGTCCATCCCTGGTAGGGGCAGATGATTCATGTAGCATTTACCTCCTGGAGTCCATATGCCCCTAGCTCAGGCATGCAGGCAGGGTGTGCTTAGCTGAGAATGCTCCTCCTGAAGACACCTGGGATGTATGACGACATATTGGCCTAGGCCAGAAACCAGGAAGTAACTGAAGAAATGCAAAAACAAAGTTTTTAAAACAAGTAAATATGATATCCTTTCCTATCAATTTACTAAGTCCTCATGCACACGGGACGTTTTTACAGCGGCTGTTTTTGGCTTTTGATGTTTTTTTTTCTACAGTCAGTAAACCCCCCAGCATGTTATCCTATGTGCCCATACACACATCGGCTGGAATCAATGTTTTTTGGCTGAAAAAAAAAAGCTCAGTACTAGTGGGTTTCTAGAGGATTTTTTTTTAGCTGTAAAAACGCTCTAACGCTTAAAACGTGGTAAAACTCAGTAAATTGAGGGTGACGTCAGACGGACAGTAAATTGTGGCAAACCAGCGTTTTTGGACTTCTTTTGACCAACAATAAAAAATAAATTGGTAAAAAAACTCTAAAACCGCAAATGCAAAAAAAGCCGAAAAATGCCAAAAAACTCGTTTTAATTTGATTTTACACAGCAAACATTACCAGCGTTATCAAAACGCCCCGTGTGCATGAGGCCTAATGCAGGCCATAGATGGGTCGTTTATCGCCCAAATTTTCGTCCGCATTAAAAATCGGCCGATATTCACGACGTTAGTGGGGCCCGTCGGCCGTTTTTCGTGGATCTTCTCATTTATTTTTTTTCGGCCATTCTGAAAAATCCCCGAAAAACGGCCGTTTTTCATGGACATTGGTGGCAGCATCGGCAACGGCACCGACCGATTTTTCGCTTATCGGCTGACGATTTGTCTATGGCAGGGGCGGACTGACCATTTGGAAACTTGGGCACTGCCCGAGGGCCCGGGGTCAGTAGGGGGCCCCATGAGATGCCCCTGGTACCTTTTTCATAGGCTTTTTTGAGTTTGGCAAGGACACAGGGGCCCCATGATCCCCTATTGCCCGGGGGCCCCATGCGTTGTCAGTCTGCCCATGCAGGGGCCCCATGATCCCCTATTGCCCGGGGGCCCCATGAGTTGTCAGTCTGCCCCTGGTCTATGGCCTGCATAAGGATTGAAAATAGTCCATGTTGACAGAGAGAGAGTGCAGATATGCGTTCAGTAAGCTACATTGTCCTTTCTACAGTTGGCCATACAGTATAGATCTGATGATAAACAATTTGAGGCTTTATAGACAACAGCCAGGAAGGAGACGCCCCCAAGCACTTTCCTAAGGCCCTGTTCACATGGGCGTTCCGTATGTCCGTTTTTCATCAGTCCATTTACAGATGAAATACGGACACCCATGTATTTCTATGGACTAGCGGATGTAAACGGATGATCATCTGCTTACATCTGTTACCTGATTCCTGACTGCCCTATAGCAGAAATACTGCTACACGGTGGTACGGGAGCGCAGAATTACACACATATATATATATATATATATATATATATATATATATGTGTGTGATTTTGCATTTCTGGGTAGGGGGCGTGAGCGAGCCGCGCCGCCATTTGTGGTCCCGGCTTCCAATCACCAGGTCCCGGCCGGTAATTACTTGCTGATGCCCGGTGATTTCCGATCTCCAATTGGGAGGAGGACTGTTTTGTTTACTAACAGTCCTCCTCCCTGTCAGCTCGGGCAGTTGCATTATATATACATTTTGTATCATTTCAAGTGACTCACCTCATTTCTGGCAGGATCTGCAAGTATTTTCTATACTTGCCTGAAATGTTCTTAGCCTGAAAAAAGAAAACAAATGCATCCACCATATCTAATGAGCAGTAGGCTGCAATATATGACATTTTTGTTCTTGTGGAGTTTAGTTACATTATATTGCCAATAGTATTGGGGCGCCTGCCTTTCCACGGACATGAACTTTAATGATATCCCAGTCTTAGTCCGTAGGGTTCAATATTGAGTTGGCCCCGCCCTTTGCAGTTATAACAGCTTCAACTCTTCTGGGAAGGCCGTCCACAAGGTTTAGGAGGGTGTCTATGGGAAGGTTGGACCATTCTTCCAGAAGCACATTTGTCAGGTCAGGCACTGATGTCGGGGGAGGAGGCCTGGCTCGCAGTCTCCGCTGTAATTCATCCCAAAGGTGTTCTATCGGGTTGAGGTCAGGACTCTGTGCAGGCCAGTCAAGTTCCTCCACCCCATACTGGCTCCTCCATGTCTTTATGGACCTTGCTTTGTGCACTGGTGTGCAGTCATGTTGGAACAGGAAGGGGCCATCCCCAAACTCTTCCCACAAAGTTGGGAGCATGAAATTGTCCAAAATGTGCTGACACCTTAAGAGTTCCCTTCACCGGAACTAGGGGGCCAAGCCCAACCCCTGAAAAACAACCCCACACCATAATCCCCCCTCCACCAAACTTTACACTTGGCACAATGCAGTCAGGCAAGTACCGTTCTCCTGGCAACCGCCAAACCCAGACACATCCATCAGATTGCCATACACAGAAGCATGATTGGTCACTCCAGAGAACACATCTCCTCTGCTCTAGAGTCCAGTGGTGGCGTTCTTTACACCACGGCATCCGACGCTTTGCATTGCACTTTGAGATGTAAGGCTTGGATGCAGCTGCTCGGCCATGGAAACCCATTCCATGAAGCTCTCTACGCACTATTGTTGGGCTCATCTGAAGGCCACACCAAGTTTGGAGGTCTTTAGCTATGGACTCTGCAGACAGTTGGTGACTTCTGCACACTGTGCGCTTCAGCATGCGCTGACCCCGCTCTGTCATGTGACGTGGCCTACTACTTGGTGGCTGAGTGGCTGTTGTTCCCAGTTGCTTCCACTTTGTTACAATCCCACTAACAGTTGACCGTGGAATATTTAGTAGCCAGGAAATGTCACAGATGGACTTATTGCACAGGTGACCACCTATCACGGGACCACGCTTGGAGTCACTGAGCTCCTGAGAGCGACCCATTCTTTCACCAATGTTTGTAGAAGCAGTCTGCATGCCTAGGGGCTTGATTGTATACATCTGTGTCCATGGAGGGGATTGGAACACCTGAATCACATGATTGGAGGGCTGGCCCAATACTTTGGGCAATATAGTGTGTGTTACCAGGAGAATGTCAGGGCTGTATTTAATGAACAAACTACTGCAAAATCTTGATGAAAGTTTTACCGTTCTCTGCCTCCTCCTCTAGCACGAGACTACAGACAAGAACCTGGCACCAGACGGGCAGTACGTACCCCGGGTAATGTTTGTTGGTAAGGACAGAACATTATTTGAAGATTTGGGGAAACTGGTTTTATTTTCGGCCTAGAAGTGGAAATGTTACATTTTGATTTTGCTCACTGGGAATATTGTACATTTTTGTTTATTAAAAATCTTACAAACAACATAATAAACATATTTACATATATACAGAAAAAATTTAATATATATATATATTTAAACAAAAACAGCTTACTTCAGCATAGAAAACAATAAACGGCTTTTTTGTTGGGAAAAACAAGCAGAACCAATCATATTTTAATATTATTATTATATTGTATCTCTGCAAACCTGACCGTCACCTAAACGCCCCCCCTCAGGCTAAGAAATGATTAAACATTTATCCCATGCATGCAGCCTTTTTTCAAAAATCTGATCTTACAAAAATCTAGGGGGCGTGATTGGGAATATTGTAAATGTTTTGTTTATTAAAATCTTGCAAACAACATAAAAAACATCATAAAAAAACATTTACATATACAGTTGCAAGAAAAGTATGTGAACCCCTTGGGATTACGTGGAGTTTTGCATGAATTGGGCATAAAATGTGCTCTGAACGTCATCTAAGTCACAACAATAGAAGAACACAGTCTGCTGAACATAATACTACACAAACATTAGATGTTGCCATGGTTTAATTGCACATAACATGTAAACATTCACAGTGCAGGGAGGAAAAAGTATGTGAGGCCCTAGCTTAATGACTTCTCCCAGAGCTAATTGGAGCCAGGAGTGAGCCAACCTTGACTCCAATCAGTGTGATGATATGGGGTGTGTTGCTGACAGCTGTCCTGCCCTTAAAAAACACACACCTGTATTGGGTTTACTGGTTTCAAGAAGCACTGTCTGATGTGAACCATGCCTCGCAGAAAAGAGCTCTCAGAAGACCTACGATCAAGAATTGTTGACTTGCATGACGCTGGAAAGGGTTACAAAAGTATCTCCAAAAGCCTTGATGTTCATGTGTCCACGGTAAGATAGACTGTCTGCAAATGGAGAAAGTTTAGCACTGTTGCTACTCTCCCTAGGCGTGGTCATCCTGTAAAAATGACTGCAAGAGCACAGCGCAGAATGCTGCATGAGGTAAAGAAGAATCCCAGAGTGTCAGCTAAAGACCTACAGAAATCTCTGGCACATGCTAACATTTTCGTTGACACATCTACAATAAGGAAAACATTAAACAAGAATGGAGTACATGGGAGGACACCACGGAGGAAGCCATTGCTGTCCAAAAAGAATATTGCAGCACGTTTGAAGTTTGCAAAAGAGCACCTGGATGTTCCACAGCACTACTGGCAAAATATACTGTGGACAGATGAAACCAAGATTGAGTTGTTTGGGAAGAACACACAACACTATGTGTGGAGAAAAAAAGGCACAGCACACCAACATCAAATCCTCATCCCCACTGTAAAACATGGCGGAGGGAGCATCATGGTTTGGGGCTGCTTTGCTGCCTCAGGGCCTGGACGGATTGTTGTCATTGATGGGAAAATGAATTCCAGAGTTTATCAAGACATTTTGCAGGAAAACGTACGACCATCTGTCCCCCAACTGAAGCTCCGCAGAGGATGGGTGATGCAACAGGACAATGACCCAAAGCATACAAGTAATTCAACAAAACAACGGCTGCAACAGCACAGAATACGCCTTCTGGAGTGGCCCAGTCAGAGTCCTGACCTCAACCCGATTGAAATGCTGTGGCATGACCTTAAGAGAGCGATTCACACCAGACATCCCAAGAATATTGCTACACTGAAACAGTTTTGTGAAGAGGAGTGGTCCAAAATGACTCCAGATTGTTGTGCAGGTCTGATCTGCAACTACAGGAAACGTTTGGTTGAGGTTATTGCTGCCAAAGGAGGGTCAACCAGTTATTAAGTCCAAAGGTTCACATACTTTTTCCTCCCTGCACTGTGAATGTTTACATGTTATGTGCAATTAAACCATGGCAACATCTAATGTTTGTGTAGTATTATGTTCAGCAGACTGTGTTCTTCTATTGTTGTGACTTAGATGACGTTCAGAGCACATTTTATGCCCAATTCATGTAAAACTCCACGTAATCCCAAGGGGTTCACATACTTTTTATTGCAACTGTATACAGAATAAAATATATATAATTAAACAAAACCAGCTTACTTCAGCAAAGTACTAACAAATCCTGACCATCACCTAAGCACACCCTCAGGCTAAGAAACGATGAAACATTTATCCCATGCATTCAGCCTTTTTTCAAAAATCTGATTTTACAAAAATCTAGGGGGCGTGATTGGGAATATTGTAACCTCCTGTAATACAATAGAGCTAAATATACTCCCCTTAACCTACACTAAGGCTCACCATACACCTTACAATCTGATTGTACAATCTCTGTACAATCAGCTTTAGATTTGCCAAAACTATGTCATATGATGACCTTCCTACACTATCCAATCAATTTGTGTCCAGTCAGACAGGTCCTTGCACTGTATACTTGTAATAAAGCTAAAGAAGATTGTAAAGGTGGTTGTATAATTTCATTGTAACGTGTGTGGTGAACTTTAGGCTGGTCATACATTTCTTGTACAATTTTCCTCTAGATTTACCTAAACCATATAGGTAACCATATATGTGCACAGCTATCCAAACAAGTGTGTACGAGCTGACAGGGAGGAGAACTGTTAGTAAACAAAACAGTTCTCCTCCCTGTCGGAGAGGAGAACGGGCTCTGGCGGAATCCAGTGATTGAGAGCTGCGAACGGCAACATGGGTAGGGCGTGCGTGCCCCCAACCCGTAAATGTAAAATCACATATATACATGTGATTTTGCGCACCTGTGCCACGCTGTAGCAGTATTTCTGCTATAGGGCAGTTGGGAAGCAGTAAAAAATGTACTTTTGTTTATAAATATATAGATGTATTCACATTGTCATTTATTTATGATACGCATTTTATAATTTGTGTATATAGAATATATTGCGCTTAGTTTTGTGTTGGTAACTGATTTTCATCACTGTTACTATAATTTATAAGGGATGTAGGGAGCGCGGTATATTTTTTGTGTGTATGTTTGCAGACTTTTCAAGCTTGCCAACGGCCAGCTCCACATTTTATATTTGGTTTGTAGGAAGCGCGATCTTATTTATCACTAGCAATTAGCTTGCATTTGTTCTGAACCAGGTCATGTGTTCATATCAGGTCAATGATGTCAAACAAATCATTAGTAAGACCTCATCTGGAATATGCAGTTCAGTTTTGGGCTCCAATTCACAAAAACAACATTGGGGAACTGGAGAAAGTACAGAGAAGGGCAACCAAACTGATAAGAGGCATGGAGGAGCTCAGCTATGAGGAAAGATTAGAGGAACTGAATTTATTCTCTACTGAGAAGAGAAGATTAAGGGGGGATATGATCTCCATGTATAATACATAAGGGGGGATATGATCACCATGTATAATACATAAGGGGGGATATGATCACCATGTATAATACATAAGGGGGGATATGATCTCCATGTATAATACATAAGGAGGGATATGATCTCCATGTATAATACATAAGGGGGGATATGATCTCCATGTATAATACATAAGGGGGGGATATGATCTCCATGTATAATACATAAGGGGGGATATGATCTCCATGTATAATACATAAGGAGGGATATGATCTCCATGTATAATACATAAGGGGGGATATGATCTCCATGTATAATACATAAGGGGGGATATGATCTCCATGTATAATACATAAGGGGGGATATGATCTCCATGTATAATACATAAGGGGGGATATGATCTCCATGTATAATACATAAGGGGGGATATGATCTCTATGTATAATACATAAGGGGGGATATGATCTCCATGTATAATACATAAGGGGGGATATGATCTCCATGTATAATACATAAGGGGGATATGATCTCCATGTATAATACATAAGGGGGGATATGATCTCCATGTATAATACATAAGGGGGGATATGATCTCCATGTATAATACATAAGGGGGGATATGATCTCCATGTATAATACATAAGGGGGGATATGATCTCCATGTATAATACATAAGGGGGGATATGATCTCCATGTATAAATACAACAGTGGTTCATATAGTGAACTTGGTGTAGAGTTATTCACTCTGAGGTCATCACAGAGGACAAGGGGGCACTCTTATGTCTGGAGGAAAAAGAACTTTAATCTCCAAACACGGAAAGGTTTCTTCACAGTAAGAGCTGTGAAAATGTGGAATAGACTCCCTCAAGAGTTGGTTCTGGCCAGCTCAGTGGATTGCTTTAAAAAAAAGTCCTGAATTCTTTCTTGGATACACAGAATATAACATTTATAGGTAAAGTTGATCCAGGGAATATCTGATTGCCTCTCGGGGGATCAGGAAGGAATTTTTACCCAGCAGGAGCAAATTGGATCATTCTTTGCTGGGTTTTTTTTGCCTTCCTTTGGATCAACTGTGGGTATAGGATTATAACTTTTTTTTTTTTCTTAATGGTTGAACTGGATGGACTTTTGTCTTTTTTCAGCCAGACTAACTATGTAACATCCCCGCCTCTTTGTCAGCTGCAGGGTGGGAAATCCCTCGCCTGCAGCTCATTGGACCAGGAATGACAGCTGGGTTCAGACTCAAACCTACTTCTGAACAAATGCAAGTTCATCCCTAATCCTCAGGTACAATGCAGGTGCAGCAGCCACTGCAGGTCCTGCATTGTGTGGGATGGTGTTTTGGGGGGTTTCCCTACATTCCGGGGCAGGGAGAGTGAAGAATAGCACTGGTAAGAACCGCTCTCTATTTTATCCACCTACAGTGAACTAAATGAAAATTATATCATGGGAGGGGGGGGGAGGGTAGGAGGGGGCTATATGTCCGGGTCCCCCCCCCCTGCCCACCCAAGTACAAAGAATAACATCTGTGTTTGTAGATGAATTTAAGGCCAGGAATTAGAAGTAGATTAAAGGCTGAGGGGTGAACCCCCCTTCCTCAAGGCTAGGATATAATAGAAAAACAAAGAAAGTTAAAAAAAAAAAAGTTTAAAAATTCTCCTTTATACATCATTGTATTATATGTTTCTATATGATTTTTTTTATTGCTCTTTAATTTTTGTGCTATATTTTAGCTACCCTAGCCGTGATGAAGGGGGTTTCAGCTCCCAAAATGTGATGACTTTGTAAGCAATCTGTATTTGAAATAAACTTGTACATGAACTTCCGTATCATGGTCAGGGATGCTGTTAGAAACCACGGAGCCCCATACAGCCAACCTAACAGGGCCCCCCTCAAATAAACACAGTTCACGATACTTCAGTTATGAACGAACACAGTGAGCGATCAGTAACAATCACTCATTATGTTCATTCAGGAAAGGAAGAGGCTGGTAATTGTAACATAATTACCAGACCCGTCCCCCACTCTCCATCCTGAAGGATCCTATTGTGTGCTTGCAGCTGCCGGTGGGAAGGAGGAGAAGGGAAGCCAGCAGCACTGCAGGGGTGGGAGCACACAGGGGCCCTGGGCAGTAGAGGGAAAGGTATGGTGCACAGGGAGGGCGATTAGTAAGTTGGGGGGGGGCAATTGCCCCCTGATTCCCTGTATGGCACTCTCTGCAGCAGCCAAAAGCCAGCAGGACAGAGGAGAAGAAACCGGCGTTCAGCCATTGCAGAGAGCCATGCAGGGGATCGGTTCCAGCAATTGCCCCCCCCCCCCCAGCTGTGCCGAGCACCCAGCTGCCTGGGCCCCTCTGCTGGCCTGGGCCCCGTACAGGAGGACTGGTGGTACCCCCTTATCCATGGTCCTGATCTCAGTACTGCTTCAGTTCTAGATTCAATCATCCCACAAAATACAGATGAATCAGTGTAGGTGTGCAGGAGAAGGAATGGTCGCAGACTCTTCAGGTGGGGCTCAGAATGCACACAGATGCTAATGGTTTTTCACCGCTAACCAAAGTCTGAGAAACACGAAGAACAAACCTGTGTGTCGCTCTTATTTTACAGATCCGTCACTCACTGTCAGAGCTGACATCACCGGGCGCTATTCCAATCGCCTTTACACTTATGAGCCGCAAGACATCGCTCTCTGTAAGTTTGTAATCTGAATACTAAACTCCAGGCAATCCACTAAATGCACAAACTAAGTACATTCTGTATATGTAAGCTGTTTTACCCACCAAAGAATTTGTATTTTTGTTCATCCAGTCCTGAGGTTTACACAGAATTGCCACAGAGCACAATCCTGTCTGGCAGGGCAGGAGACCTGGTTTTTCTCTTCTGCATTAAAATAAAACCTTTATAGGTCTTGTCCCTCCCCCAGCCCGTGATTGGACAATGAAAGGAGGAGCAGCACACTGATGAGCTCTGCTCTCTCTTCCTGTTCCGTGTTAGCATGTGAGCACTTCAGCACAGCCCCTGTGCACAAAGCCAGACCCATAACCCATTCACACTTGAGGGAGACCAATTTTAGGCAAATTTTTAGCTTTTTCTTTCTTTTTTCTTTTGCTCGTGTGTTTTTTGGGTGTTTCCAGTTTTCTGGTTTAGCATTTTTGTTTTAGCCAATGGAAAGCTAGTTACTAGGAGAAAGGAAACTGCACATAAAAATTGCGTTACATGCAGTTTTTAACACTCCTATTGAAGTCTGTAGAGGTCAAAAATGTGCAACTCTGCCCATAAAAAGCTCAATTTCAGGCTTCAACTCAGGTGTGAATGGGCATAATTAAACATAATAGGAATATTGATGTTGAATGTTGAAGTGCTTCAAGAAATGCATGTCATATCACTTGAGCCTAAAACCATGGTCTAATGAGTTTGGTGTTGAAGAAGGCGCATGTCCTGCACAAAACTCTGACCTCAACCCTACAGAACACCTTTGAGATGAATTGGAACATCAGTTGTGAGCCAGGTCTTCTCATCCAACATCAGTACCTGACCTCCTAAATGGTGGAAAGCTCCATAAAGATATGGTTTGACCAGTTTGGTGTGAAGGACATCAAGTCTCCTGCACAGAGCCCTAAACTCAACCCAACGAACACCTTTGGGATGAATTGGAACATCAGTTGTGAGCTAGGTCATCTCATCCAACATCAGTACCTAACCTTACAAATGGTGGCCAGCTTCATAAAAACATGATTTGATTGGATTGGTGTGGATGAACTCAAGTGTCCTGCACAGAGCCCTGACCTCAGCCTCACTACACACCTTTGGGATGATTCGGAATGCTAACTGTGAACTAGTTAAATAACCAGTGTAGCGCTAACAAAACTAAATATATATGAATGAATAATTAAATCCATAAATAAACTTAATACATGCTGAACAATCCCCTTATTATACACACCGGGGAAATAAACATAAATAAATCAATAAATAGTGTCATACGTGAATTCCCTCTCATAGGGAACAATCAGTGCATATAGTGAAATAAAAAACCATAATTCAATAAAGTGAAGAAACACACAATAGTGCACAACAACTGTGAACTAGTAATTAGTTCAAAAAATTCCTAAGTCCACGATGCTTATAGTGGTCCTCCCACTTCACTCTCATGCAAAAACGTGCCAATCCTCCTATATCCGAAGTGCCCCCTCACCCCCTTACTTAGACCCCAGCAGGGCCAGCTCGCTTTAGGGATCAACCGATCCTGTATTATTATTATTATACAGTATTTATAAAGCGCCAATAGTTCGCTCAGCGCTGTACATTACAAAGGGGGACAGAACATGTGACAGAACAATACCAATACAATGCAAAACATGAGGGGATCGAGGGCCCTGCTCTTTCCAGCTTACAATCTAGGAGGGAGGGGATGGTGGCACAGGAGGAGATAGCTGTGGGGGATGGAGTGGTAGGAAGAGTGGAGGAGGTCGGCAGGTTAGCAGGGGGTGGGGTAAGCTTCCCTGAAGAGGTGGGTTTTCAGGGTGCGCCTAAAGGAGAGGAGAGTAGGTGATAATCTGATGGGTTGGGACAGGGAGTTCCAGAGGATGGGTGACACCCTGGAGAAGTCCTGGAGGCGGGCATGGGAGGAGGAGACCAGGGAACTAGAGAGAAGGAGGTCTTGTGAGGAGCGGAGTGTGCGTGCTGGGCGGTACTTGGATATTAAATCAGTGATGTAGTTCGGGGCAGTATGGTGGACGGCTTTGTACATCAGTGTTAGGATTTTGAATTTGATCCGTTGCGCAATCGGAAGCCAGTGGAGGGAAAGAACAGACTCCTCTCAGGATTCCCCTCACTGATGGTAAACGTCTCCAGCCTTCACCAAACTAGCAGCCAGCTCCTCCCAGGGTCATAATAAAATACAAGAAGAGACCCTCCATAGTGTAACCAGTTTAATAAAATAAGTGTTTAGTTGAAAAGTAATACACTCACATTTAAAACATCACATCTCCAGCTTTTTACCACATGCTATGGGTGTACTGCATGGGTATATACAAAAGGTGATCCAATATGGCCCCCCACGCCGGAAATGACGTCACCACGTTGCCGGAAGTTCCTCCCCGCGTACCGACGCGTTGCGTCACGTTTAACACGTGACTTCCTCAGGGGGGTTTTCATGAGCTGTAAGCCATAATCATCACAATGATGACAAATCACGGCTTGAACTATCTTGCTTTGCATGTAATGAGTCTATCTCATATATTAGTTTCACCTTTTAAGTTGCATTACTGAAATAAATGAACTTTGGCACGATATTCAAATTTTTCGAGTTTCACCTGTATATATGATAGCTGAAAGCTTGCCTTTGAACATGCACTGCATCACTGAATACTATGGAATTGCTCATGCTTAATTATTTGTGTGTTTTTTTTTTTTATTGCAGTGATAGAAAATATGAAGAAGGCGATGCGCCTCATCCAGACTGAGCTATGATCAGCGCTCCGCATGAGGCACTGAAGACATAGATTTTTAACAATCCAACTCACACAGGTCCCTTTAATGTCCATAGCGGGAGATTTGTGTCCGCTCCTCTAAGAGATCCCCAACAATTGGTGCCATTACCTCCCCGTCGATGCTCTGCACTTCTCTATCCAATCACATTCCTGCCAGCTCCCAGCATAGCCATAGACACAAATTTTGGGACCCTGTCATTTTGCCTATTTATAGCAAAGTAACAGTTGCACCCATGGCTGCCAATAGTAGGGACATTCTGAATGGCCCTCCAACACGACTTCCAATGGATGCGTATTGCAGCTTCCCACCCAAAAAAAAAAATAGATGCACGCACCATTTTGTAGCAAAACATCACAACGCACATTCACACCACCATCATCATGGTGCGTTGGCGTGCCATTCAAATGACTCATGTGACATGTATTGTAGTAAAATATGAATTACTGCAACAGGGTGACATGATTGGGGCCCTATGGCAAATATTACATAAGCACTAGGAGTACTCACACTGAACCTTCAAGACCTGACCTCCTGTATATTCAGAAGATTCTGCGCTGCTAGGACAATCATGACCCCTTCCAGAATATTCCTCATTGTCGCTCTGTAAGGTTTATACGTTGTATTTTTGTAGACTGTAATCATGTCGGCACATCGGAGTGTTTCTTTATACAAAGATATTAGGAAATTTAGAGGTGTGAAATTTTAAATAAAATTGATTTTTAAAAACAGAGTTAAGTCTGCAAATTGTTATAGGTTTTGTATATAAACAGAATTGTGCATTCTAAAATATAATCATTTTTCAGATGGATCCGGACTTCGTTTTAAAACCCAAGTCTGACGTTTCTGACAAATCACGTACTGTATATTTTAGTGTAATCGCAATACGGCCTCATTTACACTTGTTGCTGGGGGGGTAGTAAAAACACTGGGTTGAGCTTGCATCGTGGTGTAGCAAAAATTAGCCCCCCTGTCATGCCAGTGGGCAGTACCCTTCAGATGAATGAGGCCATTCTGGGACCATCCTGCAACCATGTGCATGTCCAAATCTTGTAGACTTCACCTCCGCAACATCTCCAAGATACGCCCATTCCTAACCTCGGAAACCACTAAGCAACTTATTCACTCCCTGGTTATATCTCGCCTTGACTATTGTAACTCCCTCCTCATTGGCCGACCTCATCGCAGGCTATCCCCTCTTCAGTCTATAATGAACGCTGCTGCCAGACTCATCCACCTTACTAGCCGTTCTGTATCTGCCACCCCTCTCTGCCAATCCCTCCACTGGCCTCCACTAAGTGTCCTCCACCCCTCTCTGCCAATCCCTCCACTGGCCTCCACTAAGTGTCCTCCACCCCTCTCTGCCAATCCCTCCACTGGTCTCCGCTCAGTGTTCTCCAACCCTCTCTGCCAATCCCTCCACTGGCCTCCACTAAGTGTCCTCCACCCCTCTCTGCCAATCCCTCCACTGACCTCCACTCAGTGTCCTCCACCCCTCTCTGCCAATCCCTCCACTGCCCTCCACTCAGTGTCCTCCATCCCTCTCTGCCAATCCCTCCACTGGCCTCCACTAAGTGTCCTCCACCCCTCTCTGCCAATCCCTCCACTGGCCTCCACTAAGTGTCCTCCACCCCTCTCTGCCAATCCCTCCACTGGTCTCCACTCAGTGTCCTCCACCCCTCTCTGCCAATCCCTCCACTGGCCTCCACTCAGTGTCCTCCATCCCTCTCTGCCAATCCCTCCACTGGCCTCCACTAAGTGTCCTCCATCCCTCTCTGCCAATCCCTCCACTGGCCTCCACTAAGTGTCCTCCACCCCTCTCTGCCAATCCCTCTACTGGTCTCCACTCAGTGTCCTCCACCCCTCTCTGCCAATTCCTCCACTGCCCTCCACTAAGTGTCCTCCACCCCTCTCTGCCAATACCTCCACTCATTGTCCTCCACCCCTCTCTGCCAATCCCTCCACTGGCTTCCCATTGCCAAATGAATAAAATTCAAAACATTAACAATAACGTATAAAGCCATTTATAACTCCGCCCCAACTTACATCACCAATCTTGTCTCTAAATATCACCCAAACCGTACTCTCCACTCCTTGCAAGACCTCCTGTTCTCTGGCTCCCTTGTCTCCTCCTCCCATGCTCATCTCCAGGACTTCTCCAGAGCTTCCCTCATCCTCTGGAACTCTCTACCCCAATCTATCAGACTATCGCCTACTCTACCCACTTTTAGGCGATCTCGGAAAACCTCTCTGTTCAGGGAAGCCTATCTTGCCCTCAGCTAATAATGGAATCTTCTACTCTTCCAACCGGTCCATCCCCCACAGTTACTACCTTTTGTACCACCAGCCCCTCCCTCCTAGATTGTAAACTCCAAAGAGCAGGGCCCTCCTATCCCTCTTGTATTGAACTGTATTGTTACTGTAATGTCTCCCGTTATATTGTAAAGCGCTGGGCAAACTGTTGGCGCCATAAATCCTGTATAATAATAATGTGCATATAATTGAAAATTTTGCAACATAGAATGAGCACAAAAGTGAGCCAAGCAGTAGGTGCCACTATGGACACCCCAACATTATTATTTCTATAATACAGGATTTATATAGCGCCAACAGATTACACAGCACTTTACAATATAAAGGGGGACAGTACACTTACAATACATTTCAGTACAGAAGGAATAGAAGTGCCCTGCTCATGGAGCTTACAGTCTAAAGCAGGGGGGTTCATCCTTTTGATCTTCCGGGGCCATATTGCAAGAAGAGGAATTGTCTTTGGCAGCACATAAAATACACCAACAATAAGGATCGCTGATGAACAGAAAAAATTGGGCAGATCACAAGTTAACCACTTCAACACCGGGCACTCTTACCCCCCTTCCTGCCCAGGCCAATTTTCAGGTTTCAGCGCTCTCACACTTTGAATGACAATTGCGCGGTCATGCAACACTTTACACAAACTAAAATTTTATCATTTTGTTCACACAACTATAGCAATTTAGTGGTGATTATATACCACCAAAAGAAAGCTCAAGTAACTAAATAAATTTAAAAAAAAAAGTTTTTCTTTGTTTCTGTTATACAAGTTTGCAAATAAATAATTGTTCTTCATAAATTTAGGCCAATATGTATTCTGCTACATTTCTTTGGTAAAAGTAACCCAAATCAATATTTATTATTTAGTCTGTAGGAAAGTTATAGAGTTCACAAACTGTGGGATATATCTGAATATTGATCAATCCTAAAGTACTGACGGCCAATCGAATTTCTTGAGGCCCAAAAATGTCAGGACAGTACAGATATCCCCCAAATGTCAGGACAGTACAGATATCCCCCAAATGTCAGAACAGTACAGATATCCCCCAAATGTCAGGACAGTACAGATATCCCCCAAATGTCAGGACATGACAGATATCCCCCAAATGTCAGGACGGTACAGATATCCCCCAAATGTCAGAACAGTACAGATATCCCCCAAATGTCAGGACAGTACAGATATCCCCCAAATGTCAGGACGGTACAGATATCCCCCAAATGTCAGAACAGTACAGATATCCCCCAAATGTCAGGACAGTACAGATATCCCCCAAATGTCAGGACAGTACAGATATCCCCCAAATGTCAGGACAGTACAGATATCCCCCAAATCATCCCTTTTTGCAAAGCAGACAGCCCAACGTAGCTCATAAGAGGCAAAGTGAGTTTTTTGAAGTTGTCATTTTTTTGTCATAATTTTTCGTAAAATTAAGAAATGTAAAAAATTATTTTCACTTTTTTTTTTTTACATACTGTCACCAGTGCAGTACAGCGTCATCATATAACTGGCGTGGCAGTGATCAGGGACACTGACTCATGAGAGTACGAAAAAAAAATTGATAATTTTTTTTTCAAGTGTGTTTAATTTTTTTTATTTTTTATTACATTTTTCTCTCTTTTTTTAAGATTTGTTTTTCATATTACACTATGACCAAAGTAGTATAATGTTACCAGAGTAACATTGTACTACTTTGGGGAAGTGATCAGTATTTTTTTTTTCTTTATACACAATTTTAATGCTTATAGCAAAGAATTTCTGTGCACTTTGCAGGGACTTCCTGTTGTGGCTATGGGGCAGGAAGTGAAGGGAAATCTCCCAAATGGGGAAAAAAACCCTGAAAGGGGTTATAACCCTTCCTATGGCTGGTCATACACTATACAAATTTCTGCCCAATTTCCTTTAGATTCACCTTCAACTATGCAGTACAAGGGCCTGCCTAATTGGATGCAATTGAAAGTGTTGTTTAATTTTGACCTCCTATTATATGATTTTGGAAAATCTAAAGCAAAATTCTCAAGAAAGTTGTATAATGTATGGCCAGCCTTCCTCTATCCAAAAAAAAAAGAAAAAAAAAATGTTTTGCCTTTAGTTCTGCTAAATCTGCAGCTTCAGGCATCACCCTGGTATCTTTTTTTTTCCCTAAGAGCCTGCGATTGGCTTTTTCATGATAGCATGGGGTCTTATAGATTCAAGATATCTTCCTAAAGAGTACCTGTTACATACCTATTGCTGTCACATGAGAAGTTTATATTCCTTGTGACAGCAGTAAAAGTGATAAAAAAATAAATAAATGAATAATTAAAAAAAAGATTAAAGTGCCATCCTCCTGTGCTCACGTGCAAATGCGAATGTGCACGACCGTCCCGCGCACACACAAACAGCAATCAACTCACATGTAAGGTGTCGCTGCAAACCTCAGATCATGGGTTGATTCTAGCACCAGACCTCCTCTGTAAATCTTAAGTGGCAACCTGTAAAGGCTTTTAAAGTGTTGCCTATGGATAGTAAAATTTGTGTCGTTTTCAGCTGTTGCACGGGCATGCGCAGTTTTAAAGCATTACATGTTTGGTATCTATTTACTTGCCTGTAACATCATCTTTTATATTTAAAAAAAAAATGGGTTTGTATTGTATTTTATTTTTTTTGTGTTAAAATTCAAAAAAAGTGTATTCCCCCGTTCCACCCCCCCAAAAAAAACGTTGCCCAAATACCGTGTGACATAAGAAATTGCAAAACCCACCAATTTATTCTCTAGGGCCTCTGCTTTAAAATATATATATATAATGTTTGGGGATTCTAAGTAATTTTCTAGCAAAAAAAATACTGATTGTCACATGGGAACAAAAAGTGCCAGAAATGGCCTGGAGGTGGTTAATGCTTGAAAATCCAGATACATAGAAGAACTCAGAATATTTATTATTATTATTTATTTCAGGTACTTATATAGCTGTCAATTTACACAGCGATTTACATATATATTGTACATTCACATCAGTCCCTAACCCTCAAGGGGTGTACAATCCAAGGTCCCTAACTCACATTCATACATACACATACTAGGGACAGTTTAGACAGGAGCCAATTCACCTACCAGCATGTCTTTGGACTGTGGGAGGAAACCGGAGTACCCGGAGGAAACCCACACAGGCACAGGGAGAACCTGCAAACTCCAGGCAGGTGGTGCTGTGGTTGGGGTTCGAACCAATGACCCGAGTACTGCCAGGTGGAAGTGCTAATCATTTAGTCACTGTGCTGCCCATATAAATGAAAAAAATACCTAAAATTTTGTTAAAAAAAATTTTTTTTTGCTTACTTTTTCTTGTAAAATAAATGTTTTTTTCTTCATAAATTTGGGCCAAAATGTATTCTGCTACATATTTGGAGTAAAAATAACCCAAAACAGTGTATATTATTTAGTCTGTGTGAAAGCTATAGAGTCTACAGAGTCTACAAACTATGGGATATATATTTGAAAATTGATCAGCTGAGATCCTAAAATGCTGGACACTGGTATGACATTAGCATGAGGTATGGTGGTGATCAGGATACTGGTATAGTGGTGATCAGGACACTAGTATGGCAGTAATCAGGGTGCTGGTATGGGGTATGACAGTGATTAGGATGCCGGTATGGGGTATGGCAGTGATCAGGATGCTGGTATGGGGTATGGGGGTGATCAGGATGCTGGTATGGGGTATGGGGGTGATCAGGACACTAGTATGGCAGTGATCAGGGTATTGGTGTAGAGTATGGCAGTGATCAGGGTGCTGGTATGGGGTATGGCGGTGATCAGGATGCTGGTATGGGGTATGGTGGTGATCAGGACGCTGGCATGGGAGTGATCAGGACGCTGGTATGGCAGTAATCAGGGTGTTGGTATGGTGGTGATCAAGATGCTGGTATGGGATATGGTGGTAATCAGGATGCTGGTATGGCGGTGATCAGGGTGTTAGTATGGGGTATGGTGGTGATCAGGGTGTTAGTGTGGGGTATGGTGTTGATCAGGATGCTGGTATGGCGGTGATCAGGGTGTTAGTATGGGGTATGGTGGTGATCAGGGTGTTGGTATGGGGTATGGGGGTGATCAGGATGGTGGTATGGCGGTGATCAGGGTGTTAGTATTGGGTATGGTGGTGATCAGGGTGTTGGTATGGGGTATGGGGGTGATCAGGACGCTGGTATGGCAGTGATCAGGGTGTTGGTAAGGGGGTGATCAGGATGCTGGTATGGGGTATGGTGGTGATCAGGATGCTGGTATGGCGGTGATCAGGGTCTTAGTATGGGGTATGGTGGTGATCAGGGTGTTGGTATGGGGTATGGGGGTGATCAGGACGCTGGTATGGCAGTGATCAGGGTGTTGGTATGGGGTAAGGGGGTGATCAGGACGCTGGTATGGTGGTGATCAGGATGCTGTGCTGGTATGGGGTATGGTGGGGATCAGGGTGTTGGTATGGGGTAAGGGGGTGATCAGGACGCTGGTATGGTGGTGATCAGGATGCTGGTATGGGGTTGATCAGGATGCTGGTATGGCACTGATCAGGATGCTGGTATGGGGGTGATCAGGACGCTGGTATGGCACTGATCAGGATGCTGGTATGGGGGTGATCAGGACGCTGGTATGGCACTGATCAGGGTGTTGGTATGGGGCAAGGGGGTGATCAGGACGCTGGTATGGCAGTGATCAGGGTGTTGGTATGGGGGTGATCAGGACGCTGGTATGGGGGTGATCAGGGTGTTGGTAAGGGGGTGATCAGGACGCTGGTATAGCACTGATCAGGGTGTTGGTATGGGGTAAGGGGGTGATCAAGACGCTGGTATGGCACTGATCAGGGTGTTGGCATGGGGCAAGGGGGTGATTAGGACGCTAGTATGGGGGTGATCAGGGTGTTGGTATGGCACTGATCAGGGTGTTCGTATGAGGTCAGGGGGTGATCAGGACGCTGGTATGGCACTGATCAGGGTGTTGGTATGAGGTCAGGGGGTGATCAGGACGCTGGTATGGCACTGATCAGGGTGTTGGTACGGGGTAAGGGGGTGATCAGGACGCTGGTATGGCGGTGATCAGGGTGTTGGTATGGGGTTAGGGGGTGATCAGGACGCTGGTATGGCGGTTGATCAGGGTATTGGTAACATTGTAATAGGTCTAAATGAAATGTTTGGGGGTCTGTTTACATTTGCGCTGCACAATAATGCATGTGTGTTATGTAACGCATTACCGTGGCAGACCATTGAAATGAATTTTGTCCCACAAATTGGAAGTACCAGAAAAGTTTTGCGGCAAAGCCCTATGGTGCATTGCAGAACATTGCAGAGCATGTGTGGGGTGCTATTCAAAATGAATGACACCACACTGCGTCCACGCACGGCTCCTACAACTCATAGGTGTAACTCGGTGCAGTTACTTTTGCCCTTTCCTAGACTGAACTGGACTTGCCTCTCATGTTTAGCAGACAATAAACCTCAGCGGCTGAACTGGCGGAACCGGATCTGCGGCAGCATCCGTCTTCGGCCTGTGGGGTGTTGGCCGGCACAGCAGGTGGCCAGTGTGAACGCTGACGAGCTCCATCTATATTTCCTAATATGACACAGACAAATATTTGTACAACTCGAGAACAAAAGGGACCATCGCAGTGCTGAGTGTGCGGAGCTAAGGACACATCAGCATTGGCGGCGGGGAGATGCTGGCGATATTGTCAGCGCGGAACGTTCAGGAATGTGAATGAGCAGGAAGGGACTGACCCGATATTTCCTCCTTTACATCCTCGGGTTTCCATCACACCAGTAATGTCACTGCTACAAATCTCTGATCAGGAACCAATCAGGAACTCCGCTCGGGGTCAAGAGTCAGGTGCCGCGCAGACGCATATTTGTGTACTGTCAGCGTGAACAGGTTAAAATGACACTGAACTCTGGTAAAAAAAAATATGTACAGTACATGTATGTATTTTTAAAGGGTAACTCCACTTTCAAGTGAAAAAATAAATTGCAAATAAAAAAAAATATTGTGTTTACGATTGCGACTCAAGTCATTTTGTAACTGAACGTTATTAGACATGACCTTTCCTTTTTCAATCTGCAGCGCTGTCATTCTCTGTAAAATACAATATGGCTACCTGGAGGTGTTCTGTACACAGATGGTATACAGAACCTGAAAATGGAACCTCCTGCTTGTGTGATCGTCTCACTGATTTTCCCAGAAGTCTGCACTAAAATACAAATCAGATGTTGGGCATCCCCTGCAACAAAAATGTAATTTTTAGTGAGTTGCTCCCAAAGGGAAATCACATCTAAAGGGATGCAGACCCTGCCACTTTCCTCATTAGCCCTGCAAGTGCAGCAGCTGATTGATAATCATAAAATCCCTCCCATTAGATTCACTCTGCACATGGACACAGAGAAACAAACAGCTATTTCTTCAGAATAACAAAATGTAGGAATCTGCAACAAAGTTTGCTAAAATCTCTGCAATGTACAGAGATCACCCAGAGGGGGAGGTTTATTTCTCAACAAAAGTGGACTTTAACCGCCTCCCGCCCACCATATAGTAATATGACGGACGCAAGGTGGTTCTCTCATTCTGGGAGGGCGTCACATGACGTCCTACCATTCTAACCACGCATGTGCGGCTCCCGGAGTGCGCGGCGATTGGCGGTGCACTGTGTCCCTCGGACACAGCGGATCCCCGATCCACGGAAAGAGCCGAAGATGTCAGCTCGGTCATGTGATCAGCTGTGTCCAATCAAAGCTGATCACATGTAAATACGGAAATGCCGGTTATCAGCATTTCTCTCCCCACGAGCTGTCACGCTGACAGAGGAGAGGCGAGCCGGTAATCAGCAGCCCTTGGAGGGGACATTTACACTGATCATCAGAGCACTGATGATCAGTGTGCCCTGATGATCTGTGTAGCCCCAGCAGTGCCACCTGTCAGTGTCCATCAGTGCCTTGTGTCAGTGCTCATCAAAGCCACCTGCCAGTGCCCATCAGTGCCACATTAATGCCACATATCAGTGTCAACCGTCAGTGCCACCTATCAGTGCCGCCAATCAGTGCCACCTATCAGTGTCAATCAGTTCTGCCTATCAGTGTGCATCAGTGCCACCTATCAGTGCTTGTCAGTGCCACCTATCAGTGCCACCTAACAGTGCCAGTCAGTGCCGCCTAGCAGTGCCAGTGAGTACTGCCTATCAGTGCCACCTATCAGTGCCATATATGAGTGCTGCCTTTCAGTTCCCATCAGTGATGCCTGTCAATGCCTATCAGTGCCACTTACCAGTGCCTCCTCATCAGTGCCCATCAGTGCCACCTATCAGTGTCCATCAGTGCAGCCTATCAGTGTCCATCAGTGCAGCCTATTAGTGCCCATCAGTGAAGGAGAAAAATCACTTATTTACAAAATTTTATAGCAAAAAATAAGAAAAAACTTTTTTTTTCAAAATTTTCAGTAGTTTTGGTTTGTTTAAGAAAAAATGAAAACCCCCGAGGTGATTAAATACCACCAAAATAAAGCTCTATCTGTCACAAAAAGATACAAATTTCATATGGGTACAATGTTGCATGACCGCGCACTACAGAAAGAGATCAAACGCAAACCGCATAGGTATGAACCTAGCCTTAGAGATGACACAGTCATGTAGAATCTTGTGCCTGTGCAGTTCTTGACCAATGCTTGACACAGAATAGCCCCTGCTGCAGCCTCTCACCTTCTGAAATGCTAAAGGGGTACAATGTTGCAGTCAACTTTCTATTTTTGCAAATAATCCTGGATGTCATAAATTGGCAGCGAATGGATGTGTTTGCCATAAGTGGATACAATATTTGGTAATCTCGTAAAAAAAAATGTCAGATTTTAGCCAAAGTACACTATCAGTATCTAACACAAACACTGTCTGGGGCTGATGGCGGTGATAGCGAGAGATTTCCTGGGCATGAACTTGTCAGATGAGCAAATCCAGCGCTGCAGCTCACAGTAATGCCAACCATAGATGGTTCGAAAATCGGCCGATTTTTCGGCCAAAAAGAAAAAAATCGTCCGATTTTCGTAGTTAGTGGGTTAATTGGTCGGCCGCTTTTTCGTGTTTTGGCATATTTTTTTTATTGGTCATGTTGGAAAATTTGCGGCCGATTTTGACGATCGCCCGATTTTCCCGGCATTGATGGGCAAATCAGCTGATCGTTTTACCGATAAAAAGTCAGCGCATGACCCGTGACCTGCAAGAAGAAGAAAAAAAGGAGAAGAAAAAGAAGAAGAAGAATTCCAGTCCGCTATTATATTTTATATGAAAAGTATTGCGGTTGCAACAATGTATCCATTTGTATCCGAATAAAAACATCTGTATCCGAAATGGATACAAATGGATACATTGTTGCAACCACAATACTTTTCATATAAAATATAATAGCGGAGCTCTCTGCAAGGGACAGAAGTAATTCAATGCCAGTCGTAGACGGGACGAAAATCGGCCGATTTTTTTTACCGTTGGTGGTAAAGTTGGCTGATCGAACAACCGATTTTTCGTTTTTATTTTATAAATAAACGGCCGATGTTTGACCCGTCTATGGCCTGCATTAGGAAACCTTTCAGCACCTTTGAGTGTGAGCTCTATGATCCAGTGCAGGGAAGCCACTTGTAGCTTCCTATATTGTTACAGTAATGCAGTCAGGCTGTAAAAACCGAAATAATTGTGAGCTCTTTTTCTATTGTTTGAACAGATCTTGCTGGGGGTAAAATACCCTGTGTTAGCCATACGCTAGAGAGCCGGACCCCTGCTCAACAGAGTGCAGCCATCCGGGTCTTTAGCAATCTGACACGCCCCTTGCCCAGTGCACCAATCAGCAGCGTTCACACTCCCTCTGCAATACTGTTGATTGGGCATTTCAGCCCGCTGGAGACCCGGAACGCTGCACTTGGTGTTGAGCAGAGGTGTGGCTCTCAAGCACGCTGCCAACTCAGGAGACAGTATTTCACCCCTGCTGCAACAAACAGTATTGTTCTAAAAAAATCTTGTATGTGTTGATGTTTATGGCAGACTTTCTCCATTGTTTTCCAGTTTCGGCCTCCTGTGAAAGAATAAATCTCACGGCACCCCAGATTAAATTGTGAAAAATCATACTTATCGATGGGAAACCCGAGCCGAGACAATGCATACAACCACCTTGAGGAGACTGACTTCTCATCAGAGGTCCTCCTTCATATTAGAAGATCCCCCTTCACATCAGAGGTCTTCCCATCATATCAGAGCCCCCCCTTCACATCAGACCACCTCCCTTCACATCAGAGGTCTTCCCATCATATCAGAGCCCCCCCTTCACACCAGAGGTCCTCCCATTACATCACAATCCCCCTTCACATCAGAGCCCCCCCTTCACACCAGAGGACCTACCATTACATCAGAGCCCCCCCCCCCCGGACCCCATTCACGCCAAAGGTCCTCCTATTACATAAGACCCTCCCACTTTACATCAGAGGTTCCCCTTTCACATCAGGGTCCTCTCTTCACATCAGAGGTCCTCCCATTACACCAGAGGTCCCCCCTTCACATCAGAGGTCCTTCTAGTACATCAGAGCCCCCCTTCACACCAGAGGGTCTCCCATTACATTACAGGTCCCCCCCTTTACATCAGGGTCCCCTCTTCATATCAGAAGTCCTCCCATTACATCAGAGGTCCTCCCTTCACATCAGGGTCCCCTCTTCACATCAGGGTCCCCTCTTCATATCAGAAGTCCTCCCATTACATTAGAGGTCCTCCCTTCACATCAGGGTCCCCTCTTCACATCAGGGTCCCCTCTTCATATCTGAAGTCCTCCCATTACATTAGAGGTCCTCCCTTCACATCAGGGTCCCCTCTTCACATCAGGGTCCCCTCTTCATATCAGAAGTCCTCCCATTATTTTAGAGGTCCTCCCTTCACATCAGGGTCCCTTTCCTGGAGTATTTCAGTTCCTGAAGTGCAATTGAATCAAACAATCACCTATGGTTGGCATTGTCACCGGGGTCACTGGGATGAAGTTGTGGACAGGCACAAGACAAGAGATGGATACAAACAAAATTCAAAGTCTTTATCAGTGCCTAGAAGCAGAGTGAAGTCTATTATTAGGAAGTGGAAGGTATTTGGTACAACACAGACCCTCCCTGGACCAGGACATTGCTCCAAACTGGATGGAAGAACCACGAGGAAACTGGTCAAAGAGGCTACCAAGAGGCCTCCAGCAACTCTGCTTCAGAGTTGCTGGAGGCCTCTTGGTAGCCTCTTTGACTAGTTTCCTCCTGGCTCTTCCATCCAAAGAGCGGTCATTGTGTGATGTGACAACAATATCACAAATCCTCCACAAATGTGGCTTGTATGGGAGGGGTGCAAGAAATAAGCTGCTCCTCAAGAAAGGCTGCATGCAGTCACCACTGAGCTTTGCCTGGACGCACCTTGAAGATTCTGAGGCCACATGGAAAAAGGTGTTCTGGTCAGATGAGGCTAAAATGGAATGATCTGGTCTTAACACTAAACGATATGTCTGGCGGAAATCCAATCTATCTCTCCATCCACATCCCACCATTCCTACAGTAAAGCATGGAGGGGGAAATATCCTGCTATGGGGGGTTTCTCTGCAGCAAGGGCTGGAGCACAGGTCAGGATAGAAGGAAAAATGGATGGGGAAAAATACCGTCACAATCTTGAGGAAAATCTGCTGTCCTCTGCCAGAAAGTTGTCAATGGGAAGAAGATTTACCTTCCAACATGACAATGAGCCAAAGCACATAGCAAACATGAGCCCACAGTGGTTGGAGGAGGAAAAGGTGAAGGTTCTTGCATGGCCTAGTCAGAGCCCAGACTTCAAGCCCATTGAAAATCTGTGGAATGACTTGAAGACTGCAGAAATGGATGGACTTTGCCTCTATACTATGTTCAACTGTTTAAGTGTATTCAAGCTGATATAGATATGGAGGTCATGAGAATATATTTGGTTCTCTCTCTTTTCATTATTGGTGATTCCCCCCCCCCCCCTTTGGAGGGTTTCAACCAATTATTAGTTTGGGGAGTAGGGGTGCAGTTTGTAACAGTGGGGGTCACCATTTACCATTTTGTATTGTAATTCTCTATGATGATATTTCAGCTTTTCATAGCGGATACACGGTTCCACTTGACTGGCAATCACTGATACCAATGGATGAGGGCTTCTCTCCATCCAGGTGTGAATGTAATGTCCCATATATGATGCACTGGTCCTATGGAAGTCATCAATATCATCAACTGGTAAATGCTCTTAGCCTTTTATCTTTATTGTTTTTCTAATTTTATGTATGGTCATATATCCATAATGTGTCTTTGGGCCTATTCTTGCTCAGTTGTAGGAATTTATACTTTGTCTCCCTGAAGAAGCGGGCTTTGTCTCGTGAAACGCGTTGGAATACATGAACAAAGTATCAACAGATAACTCTATGCTGGAACAATCAACCATAATTGTACACTTGCACTTTTGATGTCAAGGAACAGCTTTAAGAATATCAGTACCTCTATGTATTGTCAGTAGGCTACTATTTGTAGTTTTGTTTGTCCGATACATTTGGGCTTATTATGACCTTTAATCTATGTGTCCGATTGTTGTGTTCCACCATGATGGTGGTTTTTTTTAACCAAATAAAAGGCGATAAACTCTTTTCAGTTTCTGTTTCATATCTTTATATAGTTTTTGTTGTATATGGTTTGGTACCTTTAAAACCCCATTAGCTTTTTCTTGTTAGGGTTATATTTAAAACAAGGACTGTGTCTGTCTTTATTTCAGGCTGCAAAGCAACAAAATGTGATTATTTTAAAGGGGGGAGTCCTTTCTAAACCCTGTAGGGTTTAATAGTAACCCACCTAAAATGCAATGCAGAGATGAAAATTGGCTTAGTTTTTTGTTTTTTTTCATCGCACCTATATGAGATGTAACCGGTATAAAGGGTTAGAGGGGACCAGCTTTTTGGGTCTATGTTTTGTAGCCATATATAGTTGTTTCGAGCCTGTCCTCACTAATCTGAAGTCACGAAACTCATCCTGATCTAGGCGGCAGTGAAATTAACAAATGCACAACACATGGACACAACTTAGGAAAAGAAGCAGCAACCTTCTCAACCCTGAGCCTGAGTTCACACTGATGCGGTGCAGAATTTGCAGCGGTTTCTGTGCAAATTCTGCACCGCATCAGAATCGCACCCCGTTCATGCGAACTGCTGCGGGTGTGTATGTTAAGGTAACAACACCCCAAAATTGGTTCGCAAAATGTGGTACAATGTGCAGAATTGGATCGCATGGGTGCAGGGGCGGACTGACGATTTGGAAACTCGGGCACTGCGGAGGGCCCGGGGTCAGTCGGGGGCCCCATGAGATGCTCCTGGTACCTTTTTCATAGGCTTTTTTGGGTTTGGGAAAGGACACAGGGGCCCCATGATCCCCTATTGGCCGGGGGCCCCATGACTTGTCAGTCCACCGCTGCATGGGTGTGAATACCCCTACGATCCGAATCTACTGCGGATCAAAAAAAGGGTCCTGCACCTTTTTGGTGTGGATGTGGTGCAATTTGAGCCATACAAAATGTATGGGTCAAATCGCACCACGCAGAGTTCGCACGTGATTTGCACAGGAATGCAGTGCGGTTCCTGTGTGAATCATATGTGATATGTCGCACCTCAGGAGTAAGAACTCAGGCTAAAAGAAGAACATTTAGATTGGGTAAAGCAAAACTATCCTTGCAACGGGGCTCTCCCCTCACTGCAAGGGTTAAATGCAGGGCCGGGACAAGGGGTGGGAGGGAGGGGCGGCTGCCCTGGGCACAGTGGTTTACTGTATGGATGGGGCAACTTCCTTCTGTTACAAGGCTGACAGGAGTAGCGACAACTGCATCACTACTCCTCTCAACCCAGAGCTGGGAGCAGCAAGGAGAGGAGGAGTGAGCTGGGAGGCGGTGCAGGCTGTGTTCTCACTTCCCTTTCTCCTTCCTGGCAGTGCAGTACTCCTGTATTAACAAGTGGGCAGCGGTGTCCACAGACACAAAGGAGCCGCACTACCAGGAAGGATGAGTGGGAGAGAGAGCACAGCCTGCACCACCGACTACATAAGCTTCCTGGAGAGATCCGCAAGTGGAGGAGAGAGCCATCAACACAAGCATATGCCCAATGTTAAAACTGAGCGGCACAGTGAATGCTGGGCATAGGATCCCAGAAGCTTGCAAATTATTGTCCTGGGCGCTGGATAACCTTGCCCCAGCACTGGTTAACTGGTCATTTTTGACTATGGCACCAGTAAAAAAGCACCCAACGAAAAGGAAATCCATGAAAGCCCAAGTGTCAGACAAATGAAAGCGTTTCAGCCCATCTCCACCCAGGCCATGCCCTCCAATGCATTTCAGCCCACCCACAGAGAAAATGAAATGCGTCAGTAGCATAGCCTGGATGGAGCCAAGCTGAAGCCTCTTTCATTTGTCTGACACTTGGGCTTCCTTGGAGTGCAGCAGTTTGGATTTCCTGTTCCGGCACCCTCTTTTGTGTGAGTCACCGGAGCTTGGGTTGGAGACCTGGAGTGGAACCCGAAGCATTCTTGGTTAATGGTCACCGGTAAAAAGCAGTTTTACTTGTTTTATCCTTTGCTCCTCCAGCAGAGGATGCTTTCTTCTTCTCTCTGAAGCTCCAGGTTGTGGGCGGGCCCTTGGTGAGCTCAATTACAATGCATGGCTGCTGGTCCTACATTGTATGCGAAGATGTCAGAGTACAGCAGACGGAGCACTGCAGTATAATAACTTTGGTGGACCAATTGCACAGAGAGGAGGAGCCTATGGGAGCGAGGGATAAAGTATGTGAAATTACTTTTTTAATAGTACCTTAAACAAGCATTTAAAGTGTTACTAAACCCACAACAGTACAATCAGTCTGTATATGCAGTAAAGCATGCTTGTTATACTCACTGTGGAACCTAAGGGGTTAATCCTCCATGTAAAAAGGCTGCTTGATCCTGGCTTCTCTGCTCCTCATCTTCTTCTACTGTCCCCAATCTATCTGCTGATAGTACATAGCTCTAGGAGCTACTCTGCACATGCTCAGTTTGGTGCGTATTGCTAAAGAGTTTTTTTTCTCTTGGGAGAGTGCAGGTGATCAGCACAGGGCCAGTCAGCACTGTCCAGACAGAGGGTCAGGAGTTATGCAACCTCATAGGACAATCAGGAGAGAATGAAAACTGCTCCTACAAGCTTTAAGCAGTGCTCTGCTGAACACTGATAGAAGTCACAAGACTGCTATATACAGTAATACTGGTGAGAAAAGGTATTTAGTAGTTTATATTTACTAAAATAATTGCATTTCCATGTTGTGTGTACTGTGGGAGACCAGATACAGTGAATGCAGGGTCCGAGGTGACCAGATACAGTGAATGCAGGGCCTGGCGAGACCGGATATAGTGCATGCAGGGTCCGGGGAGAGCGGATATAGTGAATGCAGGGTCCGGGGAGACCAGATATAGTAAATGCAGGGTCCGAGGATACCAGATATAGTGAATGCAGGGTCCAGGGAGACCGGATATAGTGAATGCAGGGCCTGGGGAGAGCGGATATAGTGAATGCAGGGCCCGGGGGGACCGGATATAGTGAATGCAGGGTCCGGGGAGAGCGGATATAGTGAATGCAGGGTCCGGGGAGAGCGGCTATAGTGAATGCAGGGTCCGGAGAGAGCGGATATAGTGAATGCAGATCTGGGGAGACCAGATATAGTGGATGCAGGGTCTGGGGAGAGCGGATATAGTGAATGCAGGGTCCGGGGAGACCAGATATAGTGAATGCAGGGTCCGGGGAGAGCGGCTATAGTGAATGCAGGGTCCGGGGAGACCAGATATAGTGAATGCAGGGTCCGGGGAGACCAGATATAGTGAATGCAGGGTCCTGGAAGACCAAATATAGTGAATGCAGGGTCCTGGGAGAGCGGATATAGTGAATGCAGTACAGGGGGAGCTCTGCTACATGGATAGTTTTGACATTTCCCCGAAATTCAGCTTTAAGCACTGTGTATCATAAAAAAGGGCCATTTTTAAAATAAATTACAGTTTTCTTTTTCATAAAAATACTTTTTTTCCCAGGTCAGTGTTGATCTCCTCCAGTCCCTTTGAGCCACTTCCTGTCTATATGCACTTGCTCCAGTGTCAGCTGCTTATCATAGCTCTGGACCAGCCTCCTGATAGTGACAATGGAGGACCATGACTGTACAATGTATCAAATGGCCAATTATAGTCTCTACTAGGAGCATATGTGACAAAGTGACAACACAGGATTACAAATGGGGGACAGTTGTCAGCCCAGAGTAGGAAGTACCTAGACAAGAACTTTCATGGCAGAATCCACAGGCATTATTTTAATGAAAGCTGCAGATTTAAAAAGATTTAGGGTCAATTTGCTGACATGCTTTTCAGTTGTTTTTTTTCTGCATCCAAATGTACAGAAAGTAGGTTATATAGATTGTAAGCTCCAAGGATCAGGCCCTCCTATCCTTCTTGTATTGAACTGTATTGTTGCTGTATTGTCTCCAGTTATATTGTAAAGCGCTGAGCAAGTTGTTGGCGCCATATAAATACTGTATAATAATAATAATAATAATAATATGGTTGTCAAAGTCATAGTTCACACCAGGGGCGGACTGACCATTTGGAAACTCAGGCACTGCCCAAGGGCCCAGGGTCAGTAGGGGGCCCCATGAGATGCCCCTGGTACCTTTTTCATAGGCTCTTTTGTGTGAGTCACCGGAGCTTGGGTTGGAGACCTGGAGTGGAACCCGAAGCATTCTTGGTTAATGGTCACCGGTAAAAATCAGTTTTACTTGTTTTATCCTTTGCTCCTCCAGCAGAGGATGCTTTCTTCTTCTCTCTGAAGCTCCAGGTTGTGGGCGGGCCCTTGGTGAGCTCAATTACAATGCATGGCTGCTGGTCCTACATTGTATGCGAAGATGTCAGAGTACAGCAGACGGAGCACTGCAGTATAACTTTGGTGGACCAATTGCACAGAGAGGAGGAGCCTATGGGAGCGAGGGATAAAGTATGTGAAATTACTTTTTTAATAGTACCTTAAACAAGCATTTAAAGTGTTACTAAACCCACAACAGTACAATCAGTCTGTATATGCAGTAAAGCATGCTTGTTATACTCACTGTGGAACCTAAGGGGTTAATCCTCCATGTAAAAAGGCTGCTTGATCCTGGCTTCTCTGCTCCTCATCTTCTTCTACTGTCCCCAATCTATCTGCTGATAGTACATAGCTCTAGGAGCTACTCTGCACATGCTCAGTTTGGTGCGTATTGCTAAAGAGTTTTTTTTTTCTTGGGAGAGTGCAGGTGATCAGCACAGGGCCAGTCAGCACTGTCCAGACAGAGGGTCAGGAGTTATGCAACCTCATAGGACAATCAGGAGAGAATGAAAACTGCTCCTACAAGCTTTAAGCAGTGCTCTGCTGAACACTGATAGAAGTCACAAGACTGCTATATACAGTAATACTGGTGAGAAAAGGTATTTAGTAGTTTATATTTACTAAAATAATTGCATTTTCATGTTGTGTGTACTGTGGGAGACCAGATACAGTGAATGCAGGGTCTGAGGTGACCAGATACAGTGAATGCAGGGCCCGGCGAGACCGGATATAGTGCATGCAGGGTCCGGGGAGAGCGGATATAGTGAATGCAGGGTCCGGGGAGACCGGATATAGTGAATGCAGGGTCCGGGGAGACCAGATATAGTGAATGCAGGGTCCGGGGAGACCAGATATAGTGAATGCAGGGTCCTGGGAGACCAGATATAGTGAATGCAGGGACTGGGGAGACCAGATATAGTGAATGCAGGGTCCGGGGAGACCAGATATAGTGAATGCTGGGTCCGAGGAGACCAGATATAGTAAATGCAGGGTCCGAGGAGACCAGATATAGTGAATGCAGGGTCCAGGGAGACCGGATATAGTGAATGCAGGGCCTGGGGAGAGCGGATATAGTGAATGCAGGGCCCGGGGGGACCAGATATAGTGAATGCAGGGTCCGGGGAGAGCGGATATAGTGAATGCAGGGTCTGGAGAGAGCGGATATAGTGAATGCAGGGTCCGGGGAGACCAGATATAGTGAATGCAGGGTCCTGGGAGACCAAATATAGTGAATGCAGGGTCCTGGGAGAGCGGATATAGTGAATGCAGGGTCCTGGGAGAGCGGATATAGTGAATGCAGGGTCCTGGGAGAGCGGATATAGTGAATGCGGGGTCCGGGGAGAGCGGATATAGTGAATGCGGGGTCCAGAGAGAGCGAATATTGTAAATGCAGGGTCCGGGGAGACCAGATATAGTGGATGCAGGGTCCGGGGAGACCAGATATAGTGAATGCAGGGTCCGGGGAGAGCAGCTATAGTGAATGCAGGGTCCGGGGAGACCAGATATAGTGAATGCAGGGTCCGGGGAGAGCGGCTATAGTGAATGCAGGGTCCGGGGAGACCGGATATAGTGAATGCAGGGTCCGGGGAGACCAGACATAGTGAATGCAGGGTCCGGGGAGAGCGGCTATAGTGAATGCAGGGTTCGGGGAGACCGGATATAGTGAATGCAGGGTCCGGGGAGAGCGGCTATAGTGAATGCAGGGTCCGGAGAGAGCGGATATAGTGAATGCAGATCTGGGGATACCAGATATAGTGGATGCAGGGTCCGGGGAGACCAGATATAGTGAATGCAGGGTCCGGGGAGAGCGGCTATAGTGAATGCAGGGTCTGGGGAGACCAGATACAGTGAATGCAGGGTCCGGGGAGACCAGATATAGTGAATGCAGGGTCCGGGGAGACCAGATATAGTGAATGCAGGGTCCTGGAAGACCAAATATAGTGAATGCAGGGTCCTGGAAGACCAAATATAGTGAATGCAGGGTCCTGGGAGAGCGGATATAGTGAATGCAGTACAGGGGGAGCTCTACTACATGGATAGTTTTGACATTTCCCCGAAATTCAGCTTTAAGCACTGTGTATCATAAAAAAGGGCCATTTTTAAAATAAATTACAGTTTTCTTTTTCATAAAAATACTTTTTTTCCCAGGTCAGTGTTGATCTCCTCCAGTCCCTTTGAGCCACTTCCTGTCTATATGCACTTGCTCCAGTGTCAGCTGCTTATCATAGCTCTGGACCAGCCTCCTGATAGTGACAATGGAGGACCATGACTGTACAATGTATCAAATGGCCAATTATAGTCTCTACTAGGAGCATATGTGACAAAGTGACAACACAGGATTACAAATGGGGGACAGTTGTCAGCCCAGAGTAGGAAGTACCTAGACAAGAACTTTCATGGCAGAATCCACAGGCATTATTTTAATGAAAGCTGCAGATTTAAAAAGATTTAGGGTCAATTTGCTGACATGCTTTTCAGTTGTTTTTTTTCTGCATCCAAATGTACAGAAAGTAGGTTATATAGATTGTAAGCTCCAAGGATCAGGCCCTCCTATCCTTCTTATATTGAACTGTATTGTTGCTGTATTGTCTCCAGTTATATTGTAAAGCGCTGAGCAAACTGTTGGCGCTATATAAATCCTGTATAATAATAATAATAATAATAATATGGTTGTCAAAGTCATAGTTCACACCAGGGGCGGACTGACCATTTGGAAACTCAGGCACTGCCCAAGGGCCCAGGGTCAGTAGGGGGCCCCATGAGATGCCCCTGGTACCTTTTTCATAGGCTTTTTTGAGTTTGGGCAAGGACACAGGGGCTCCATGATCCCCTATTGCCCGGGGGCCCCATGAGTTGTCAGTCCGCCCCTGGCTCACACCACTGCTTGCAGTTCCAGTGCGTTCTGGTTGCAAAAAAAAAAGTAGAACAGGCTGCATTTTTTTCTGCACAGAACTGCACTGGAATGCAGTAAAACACATCCAGGAAGGAATTTTTTTCTTTGCAGGAGCAAATTGGATCATGCTTTGCTGGGTTTTTTTTGCCTTCCTCTGGATCAACTGTGGGTATAGGATTATAACTTTTTTTTTTTTAATGGTTGAACTGGATGGACTTTTGTCTTTTTTCAGCCAGACTAACTATGTAACATCAAAAACGCACTTGAACGCACCAAAAACACATTGAAACACACATGTCCCAATTTAAATTGAAGAAAAAGAGAGAGGGAAAAAACGAACTAGAACCTATCAATAACACACTAGAATGCATCAAAAACGCACCGGAACGCACCAAAAACGCATCAAAAACACATCTGCAGAAACGCATCCAAAACGCATCTGGACTGCGTCTTTATGGTGTGATCCGGCCCTAAAAGCAATTTATGGAACTACAGTAACATGTTATGAGATTTATTGATTGGGTTTCAATACGGATTGTGATTTCCTGAACCCAATGGCGGTCGGAGTGAACCAATAGAGGGATGGAATATGTTCCCAGAACAGTTCTCTCCAGGAATGGGTTCCTGACTCTTTGTTTGAAGACTTTGATTGTGGTGTTTGCTCTGTGGACGGGGAGAACTCAGACATCCCGGATGTCGAGAGGCCAGGACATTTCTCAGCAGTCAGAGGCATGGAGGACTCTACTGATGAATCAGCACTAGAGAGCCGTCCTCCAACCCCGACCAGCTCCATATGATCAGTCAGAGAGATCCTATCTCAAATGTACATTTCCTTTAAGGTGAACCTGTTAAGATCCTAATCTAATGAGGAAACAAACCAGGATGTATGAGAAAAAAAATATAGAACAATGCATACGTATGCTAAAGAGGCAACGAAGGAGAGAAACATAAAATGTAACAAAATCAAGTCCACACTATATCTAAAAACATCATCTAAAGCACTTAAAGAACTCCAGGTATAATCTTTTATTGCATAGTTACATTGGTCCGGCTTAGCAGAAAACTGTTTTTTTTTTCTATTTAGAGTAAAGATTTTACATAAATAAAATAAATAAATAAAAGCTGATCATTTTAATCATCCCCTTGGATCCAAATCACATCAATATAGAAAAGGATCCGACTTGGAGGTGACTTCTATTTATGTCTATGGGCACAAGTCAGATAGAAGTCGACTTGAAGTAGTACAGGAACCTTTTCTAAAGTCAGGATGACTTCAGTAGTGCTGATTAAGATAGTTCTCATTGATTAACATGGGATTTCACATGTCATGTGACTTTGGGTCTCGCAAGTTGGATCTCAAGTCACAGCAGCGTGAACTGAACATTAGTACTCAAGTGTACCTAGAAAAGTCGCATTGTAAGTCGAACGACGTTCAGGTCATAGTAGTGTGAACCGAGAATTATTGTTGAGTTTGTGCTGTGGAAAACAACAGACTTGCTGGCTGGATCACCAGATGAAAATAGAAGAAAGAAAGCCTAAAAAAAAAGAACATGAATACAGCCATCACATCTAAGAACTGGTAAGGTTAATTATAATAAATGTTTGCTGGGGGAGGAGCCTGAACATGGCGCCAACATGGAGCTCAATGTGAGAGCTCCCTGACAGCAAGCACTCCCTGCGACCCGCCAGACAGTGATGCCTGGGAGGCTGTGACTTACCCAGGGCTTTGGTGCTGTTCCTTGGAGGGAGTCTGGCCTGAGAGAGGTATCCCTTGTGCCGCCAAGCAGAGGTGGTGAATTGCGGAGGTGAGGAGTGTGTGGAGCCGGCTGGTTGGAGAGGAGACGGACTCTGCCGGAGTCCGGAGCGGTGGACGCCAGGTGGTCATGTGGCCACCGCAGAGGAGTACTGGGAGGTAGAGAAACCAGCCGGCCCAGCACAGAGGAGAAGGTGATCCATCCACCACAGGACTGCCCGGGACTGCTCAGGACCCGCGGAACTCCACAAAAGGGTGATCCCCCCCTAATGGCCAACATTCACTAATAGACATCAACAGCTATCAATGGTCACCAACATGCACCGCCGTAGATGGGGGTTTTTGACTACTCAATCGTGGTAGAAACCTCCGTGGGAGAAGGAAGGCCATCAGCAGATGCCCCAGGTAAAGTGGAAAAAAGTGGCATTGAGGAGGTGAATGAGTGGCTACAGAGGATGGTGTGTCAAAACTTAAAATGGACTAGGGGGTTCAGGAGGAGTAGAAACAGAGACGCAAGCGAGAAAAATAAACCCCCTAGGGAGGAAATTGGTATAGGGGGAAGGAAAGCAAAGGAAAAACTCAATGGACAATATCCCTGGAGGGACTCAACTCTAGTTTGCCCTGTCGAAGTAACCCTCTGGCCCAGGAAATATGGAAAAATATACTAACACCATGAAAAGTAAAGCTGCAAAAGGGGGAGGGTGCAAGCCACCCCAAACAAGCTCAATAAAAAAAAATATACCTACACAAGGAAATAATTTTGAGGGACAAACTCCAGAGAGACAACAAGGAATGAGGGGAAGACGGGAGATGGAAAACATCAATGGCGATTGCTCCAGATTGTCTTTGGGAGTATCTAACACCAGTCAAAGTGTAGAAGCTGAAGATACAGAAAATTAGTCAGTTATCGAGAACTCTGAAGAGCAAGAGAGGACCTCACAGATGCCAACTAAATCTGATATAGCAGATATGTTTATGAGACTGGAACGATCCATAAAAGAGGAGATGGCAATAATACATAAAGATCTGGGGCAAGTTTTATCACGGGTAGAGGAGACTAAAGAGAGACTGGATAAACATGCCCAATTAATAACAAAACTAGAAAAACAGATGGAAGAAATGAGAAAGGAGCAAAGGAATCTGCTATATAAATTGAAATATCAGGAGAACAGAGATAGAAGGTGTAATCTGAGGATATGGGGCTTACCAGAGACCTCGCAAGGAGAAGATTTGATGGAGACAATGGTGAAACTGTTTAATACAATAACAGACAGATTAGCAACAGAGCACCTGAAGATCGATAGAGTCCACAGAATAGGAAGGTCCCAAGGAAGCGGAAATGGAAGAGACAACCCTAGAGATGTGATCATATATTCCATTACTATAGAGACAAAATGGAGCTATGGAAGAAGACAAAAGGGAAGACCAGCAATAAAATATGGAGAAGCAAATCTACGGATTTTTGCTGACATATCATCAGAAACATTGGCTAGAAAGAGAACATTGAAACTATTACTGGAACAGGTGAGAAAATAGAACATATGATATAGCTGGGGATTTCTAACATGCTTAATAGGATGAAAAGACGGTTGCTCTGCAAGACTGAGATTCCCAGAAGACTTGAGAGACTTTTGCGAGAGACTTGAATTACAGAATTCTCTTTTGTATTTTTTTATTGTTTTTTTTCCTCTTCTCCCTGCTCCTTACCCCTTCTTCTAGGTAAAGTAAAAACTTTAGAAGAAAGGCGGGAAACAGGAAGCTGCATATACAGTCAGACAAGCAGCCTAGGGAAGAGGAACGTGGTCGGGATGGGCGTATGTGATCAGAGCTCTACCCTAGTTTGGAATCGATGGTGGGACTAGGACCACAAATGATTCCAAGGCAAGTTAAGAACTTACGTAGGGGTTAGCTCCGTGTTCCTTTGGAGGGATGATGGTACTCTTGTTGGGAAGAAATTAGATGAAAGGAAAAAAAACATATACAGGAAATGGAGGAGATTAATTTTATGACCTATAATGTTAAGGGGCTGAATAGCCTGGGGAAAAGGCATCAGATCCTTAGAGAATTACAACAACGATCTATTACAATAGCGTTTTTACAGGAGACTAATTTATTACAGGAAACAATTGTGAAGCTTTACTCTAGATATCATCCAACCTGGTAATTTGCAGATTCACCAATATAAGCGTGCTAAAGGTGTGGCAATTGGTATAGATAAAAATTTAAGATTCAAACTGGAAGATAAGTTGGAGGATCCTGAGGGGCGTTTCTTGTTTTTGAGAAGGAGATTACAGGAAATAGAGTGTACATTGGCAAATATTTCTTGCCCTAATAGAAATCCAGTGACCTATCTGAAGAATATACTGAGAAGGCTGCTGGATTTTAAAATGGGTAAATTAATTGTGGCAGGAGATTTTGATTTCAGCATGGACCCCCAGATTGACATGACCTTGCATGTGCAGAGAGAGGGAGGTAGATGTTTGAAATCTATGCAAAGAGTGTTATATCAATATCAACTCTTGGATGTTTGGAGAGTGAAGCATCACAGAGACAGAGACTACACGTTCTACTCTCTGGCACATGTGACATACTCTAAATTAGACTATATATTGATGGAACAGACTCTTGGAGTCCTTGGTAAAAATAAATATAGAAGTAACAACAATATCGGACCACACACCTGTTACAATGAAGTTATCATGGAATAGAGAGCAGAATGAGAAAAATATGTGGAAACTAAATGAGACACTCCTTCAGGATCATGAGATAGAACTGAGAATAAAAAAAAAGATCAGACAATATTTTGAAAGAAATAAGACTGAAGGAGTTTTGATGGCCACGGTGTGGGAAGCACATAAAGCATATACCAGGGGAATTTTGATAACAATTGGGGTAAAAAAAAGGAACAGCAAAAGAAAATGAATATGCTCTTAAGGGATCTGTATGAACTAGAACAGCTACATAAAAAGAGAATAATAAAAGAGATACAGCAGAAGATAATAAATAAGAGAGAGGATTATGTAATCTAATGGAGGAAGAAACAAGGAAAACATTCAACATGATGGCAAGAGAGTGATATCAGTGGGGGAATAAACCGGGTAAATATCTAATGAGAGCATTGAGAAATGAGAAATCAAGAATTAAATAGAGAAGATTAAAGATGAGAATGGAGAATTGATCTACTCAACCACTGGTATCGCTAATGTATTTAAAAAATATTAAAGTAAACTATATGATGTTAACCCAAAACAGTTAAAAGGGGGGTAAGAAGAAAGAACTAAAAAGAGACAGATGTATTTAAAAGAGGCGGGATTACCGAGATTGGGAGAGGAACGATTAATATGTCTGGAAAAAATGATAACGCAAGAGGAAATTCAGGCAGCACTGAAGAGTACAGTGACGGGGAAGAACCCGGGTCAGATGGGTATACTGTGAGATATTATAAAAAATTTTAAGAACAGTTAGTACCTAAACTGAGTTTATATATGAATGCATTAGGAGAGGGGATCGAAATGAGGGAGGAGTCATCGCAAGAATATGTTACAATTATTCAGAAAGAGTGAAAAGATGGAATCCAATGTGCTAGTTATAGACCTATCTCAGTGTTAAATACAGATAACAAATTATATGTAAAGGTCCTGGCAAACTGGTTGAAAGACCTAATGCAGGAATGGATTCACCTAGACCAAGTGGGATTTGTCCCTGGGAGGGAGGGAAGAGATAATGGGCTGAGATCATTATTCTCATACAAAAAAGTAAGAAGGAAAAATACCCTGTACTGATTTTATCAGTGGACTCAGAAAAAGCTTTTGATAGGGTGGATTGCGACTTTATGTTAGATACATTGGATGTTCTGGGAACTGGCCCCAAAATGAAAGGGTGGATAGGAAAGCTTTATAGTCTACCCTCAGCAGCAGTAAAAGTCACGGTTCATTAACAGAGTTTTTCAGGATGTATAATGGGACAAGACAGGGGTGTCCGCTTTCGCATTTGTTGTTTATTTTGTCCTTGGAACCCCTTTTGGCAACAGTAAGGAATAGTACGTATTTGAGGGGAATACCGATAGGTCAGATAGAACATAAAGTAGCAGCGTATGCTGATGACATGCTATTCTATGTGGTTAATCCTAGGTTGACATTACCTAATTTAATGAAAATAATGAAATACTATGGAGAGCTGTCAAATTTAAATATTAACCCGGTAAAATCAGAGATTTTAAATGTTAATGTCCCGATAACTGAAAAGAAAGCTTTGCAAAGATAATTTCCATTTTCTTGGAGGGAAAGAGAACTTAAATATTTAAGAATAAAATAAAATCGTCCTTGTTAAATCTAAATTATGATTCGGCACTTATATTGATGGCAAGCTTGCAAAATATTTGGTTTTTATGATTAGTCATAATTAATATTAATATGTGTAAGTGGTCTTTGACAAATGGTAGTATTTACTATTCTTCAATTATAGCTGAGACCAAAAGATATACAAGTTAAGCTGAAATAGTATATACCAGTTGAAAGTTGAGTAGACTATATTTAGAGATATTTAGGCATAGAAGTATTTGGTAGTTATGTCAAGGTTATTAGAAGTGACTTACTATTACATTACGTATTTTCTGTGTATATTTAGTATACGTCATTAACATTGATACATTTACGTCATTAGCTTATAATATTGGTACATCAGCATACATATGTTCCTGTCCATCAAACATCATATGTTTAGCATCTTTACCTTATATGAAATGGCTTTGCTAAGCAGTAATACTTTCCATAGAAGGTATTCAGATCACTAACTATGACGTACATTTGCCTCTTAAAAGTGCATGAGACACAGAGACACGGACTCACACACGCTCTCTCATACACACAAGCAACATGACTCTTGCATACACACGTCTGAGAAGCTGCAACAGGTGCATACTGAGATCACTTCCAGCTACAATTTAGTCACATCCGGCTTCTCCTTCTTTACAAAGTCATTGAGAAGGACAGAATGGCAAGGACAGGACAGCCATGACAGATAATGGTGACTTTTTCTTTGAACTTTCGCTTGTCAGTTTTACAGTAGTTTTATCTACATGGAACTGTTCATAATACGCTTTACATTGTTTATTTGACACCATTGTGTGATAGAATAAAATCACACTTCATTTTTTATTTCAATGGCTCTTTCATTCATAATCGCCTCAAGACACTAGAAGAAGTATTATATGTGTCTAAAAATCTAACAGTCCTTAAAGGATTTATATAAAATAAACTACATCCCACTAATAAATGAGATCAAGGAGGAACTGAGCAGATTATCGGTAGGACCTTTATCCTGGATAGGATGAATACATTTGGTAAAAATGATAATAGTCCCAAAAATCCTATATAAATTTCATATGTTACCTATACAGCTTCCGGGAACCTACTTCAAGGTAATTAAAAAAATTATACTGAGGTATATTTGGGGGAATAAAAACCTAGAATAAGTTACGAAGTATTGTGTAGAGATAAGGAGAATGGGGGGTTAAGTGTGCCTGATTTTAAGAGATATTATTACTCAGTACTATTTTTATGTATTTTCAATTGGACGCATAATGCACTAGGGAAAAGTTGGGTGAATATAGAAAACACATTAGGTGGGACACAGTTGAATAGGATGGTGTGGTTGCCATATCAATACTGTAAGTTGGCAGAAAGCACGAGCACTTGTACACAAAATGTAATTAAGGTCTGGGACGTAATTCATAAACAAATGGGGTGGGAGTTTAACTCTGTGTTGATCCTGGAGGACGTTGAAGAACGAAACACGTAGGGTAGGGCTTTGGAATTGATGTCACTACGTACGGGTTAGCCGCCTGTGTTCATAGAGCCTGGAGCTGATCCGATTGTTGCATACATGCTGCTAGTGCTGGTGTCAGCCATGACACTTTACTTTGTGAGTGCGGTTTATGCTTAAGGGAATAAAATTCTTTGAATGGTTTTACGCTGTTACACTATATTGCCAAAAGTATTGGGCCTCCTGCCTTTACACACACATGAACATTAATGGCATCTCGGTCTTAGTCCATAGGGCTCAATATTGAGTTGGCCCGCCCTTTGCAGCTATAACAGCTTCAACTTTACTGGGAAGGCTGTCCACAAGGTTTAGGAGGGTGTCTATGGAAAGGTTGGACCATTCTTCCAGAAGCCCATTTGTGAGGTCAGGCACTGATGTCGGAGGAGGAGGCCTGGCTCTCAGTCTCCACTCTAATTCATCCCAAAGGTGTTCTGTGGGGTTAAGGTCAGGACTCTGTGCAGACTAGTCAAGTTCCTTCACCCCAAACGCGCTGGAGGTGGAGGTGGGGTAGGCTTCCCTGAATAAGGGAGTTTTCAAAGATTGGCTAAATGCAGACAGGTTGGGGGCTGACTGGACATACTGTGGTAGGGAGTTCCAGAGGATGGGAGAGGCTCTGGAGGCGAGTGTGGGAGGAGGTGACAAGGGAGCTAGAGAGCAATATGTATTGGGAGCAGGGGCGGACTGACAACTCATGGGCCTCCTCATGAGAAAATGTGGAACAAACATACCGACACGGCCACTCCTCATCTATACCAACAGCAGGAAACCTACAATGTGTTGTATTCAGGGGCAGACTGACAACTCATGGGGCCCCCGGGCAATAGGGGATCCTGGGGCCCCTGTGTCCTTACCCAAACTAAAAAAAGCCTATGAAAAAGGCACCAGGGGCATCTCATGGGGCCCCCTACTGACCCTGGGCCCTCGGGCAGTGCCCGAGTATCCAAATGGACAGTCCGCCCCTGATTGGGAGGATGACACACAATGTGCAGGCATGGCCAAACATCGTCACTACCATGAAGGCAGTCTAGAGCAATGAGATACAGGTGATGCTAGAGTGATTGCAGATAGTTACAAAGTGGCTGAAAGAGTGTGCAGGAGATCAGCACAAATGAGATAGGTAAAAGGAGAAAACAAGTATTTTATTTTTAAAAATGGCAATAGTTTATGATACATAGTACTTTAGCAAACGAAATGAAGTAAATGGTCTCAGGTGATACATGGAGATGAAACAAATCCTCCTACATAAGTTGTACCTGTTTATCTGCAGTATTCTCTTTTCTATATCTGTTCAAAGTGCTGAATTTATAAAGCCTGTCTGAGAGTTCTAAAAAGGGGCGTGGAGAGCTAAAATTACACTCTGCAGAGCTCAGTGAGGAGAGCTCTGATAGCTGATTGGAGGGAAGGGACACCTCCCCTCCCCTTCACATAGCACACAGGGACAGAGCTGAGGCTGTCAATCACAGGTTGTGTGCTGGAGCTCCCTCCCCTGTCACTTTTTTTCTGCTGGTGTCAGGAAAACTTGTCAGAAACGACTCATGCTGATAGCAGAGGAATGAAGCAGCAGACAGAAATGACACTTAGTGCTCTGGATTGAAACAAGTACACACTATAGAGGGATAGGCTTTGATCATATTTCATGTCTGAGGTTTGCAACCACTTTTAGTCTCGGTTCACACTACTGCGACCTGAAAGGCGTGTGACTTAAAGTGCAACTTTGCCAGGCAAATTGAGTACTACTTTGATACGACTTTGAAGCGACTTTCAGGTAATGCCTGGGTAATCTTGCTGTAATGTTGGATCCAAATCATATCAATATAGATGAGGATCTGACTTGGAGGCGACTTCCATTAAAGTCTATGGGCACAAGCCGGATAGAAATCACCTTGAAGGAGTACAGGAACCTTTTATAAAGTTGGAGCGACTTCAGTAGTGCTAATTAAGACGGTTCTCATTGACTGACACAGGATTTCACATGCCATGCGACTTGGGGGTCTCACAAGTCAAATCCCAAGTCGCGGCAGTGTGAACCGAGCCTAAGGGCAAATCTTGCTGCTGGCCTACTGTATTCTGATGCCAAATTCTAGTTCTAGATCCCAGGATACTGTTAAAATGGAGTTCCACTCAAAAGTGGAAGATCCGCTCACTTGCCTCCTCCCCCCTCCACTGCCATATTTGGCACTTTTTGGGGGGGATCGGATACCTGTTTTTGACAGGTACCTGCTCCCAATTCTGGCTCAGTTCACCTTGGGCCGGAAGTTTGGCCCCCTCCTTCCTCTCGCAGTCCCCTGGGAACTGTCACAAGTTCCAGAAGACTGCCGGACCAATCAGGAGGTGCAGCGCGACTTGCGCATGCGCAGTGGGCACCAGGCTGTGAAGCTACAAGCTGTCACAGCCTGGTGCCCACAGTTGAGATGCCAGCGCCATGGAGGAAAGAAGGGGAGAAGGGACGGCGCAGGTGAGAACATCGCTGGACCCCGGGACAGGTAAGTGTGTGCTTATTAAAAGCCAGCAGATACACTTTTTGTAGCTGCAGACTTTTAATAAACACAAAAACGGCTGGAAATCCACTTTCACTCTGTCCACTTTTTGCATTTTGTCTGCCCACATTCCTGGGATGTGTTACAAAGTTACAATGTTTCAATCTGATCACTGGAGGAGAGGAGACTGAGGAAATGCCCCATCATGCCTGCAGCAGACTGATGGCATCATCTCAGCCTAGGCAAAGTCACTGGAATGGAGTTCAAGGATGGCTTTTCAATGATAAAAGATGGAAAAACGATACTTTCGCTGTATGTCATTCTATGTCAGGAGCAGGGGCATTCGAGCACTCGGGCACTGCCCGAGGGCCCAGGGTCAGTAGGGGGCCCCATGAGATGCCCTGGTAACTTTTATAGGCTTTTTTTGAGTGTGGGCAAGGACACAGGGGCCCCATGATCCCCTATTGCCCGGGGGCCCCATGAGTTGTCAGTCCGCCCCTGGTCAGGAGTTTATTCAAGCAGATTTAAAGCAAAGTAAATAAAAAGTTTAAGGAGTTTTAATTTGTAACTGTACACTCAAAGGTGATTGGAGAAACACAAATGTTGGTTGCGTTGGCCAGAAGAGTGACGGGTAAATGCTAAGCGTGCCCAGCTACAAGTGCCAGTCCCCGGTTGTAGTTCCTCCCCAGTCCCGGGGGTGGCAGAGTCCTCATAATCCACCTCCAATTACTGCATACTAAATACTAAATCCTGCAATCTGCAGCCAGCCCATCCCAGATTGCAGGATTAGGCGTTTTAGGTTCACGTGGCTCTTCCCTGACACCAGGACGGTGGCGCCCAAATCCTGTTCCTTGATCAGAGCCACTCCTCGGTCACCATGGAGCTTTGCCTTACGTCCTGGACAACACCCGACGTCCCCGCTGTAGACACACTCAGCAAATAGGAAAGAAAGGAAATCATTTCTAGGACATGGAGGAAACGGACAAGTCCCAAGGTCTGCCAACGGAGAAGAAGGATTTTCTAAAGGAAACTTTTCTAAGGCTGGCCATTCATTATACAATTTTCTTGAGAATTTTGATTTAGATTTACCAAAAACTATATAATAGAAGGGCAAACCTAAACAACACTTTCCATTGTATCCAATTAGGCTGGCCCTTGTACTTTATAGTTGAAGGTAAATCTAAAGAAAATTGGACAGAAATTTGTAAGAAAAATGTAAAGTGTATGGGCAGCCTAAAGCTGTTTTGGGCTGAGCTCTTTGGCCTCATTCACGTGCAGGGGCGGACTGACCATTTGGAAACTCGGGCACTGCCCGAGGGCCCAGGGTCAGTAGGGGGACCCATGAGATGCCCCTGGTACCTTTTTCATAGACTTTTTTGAGTTTGGGCAAGGACACAGGGGCCCCATGATCCCCTATTGCCTAAGGGCCCCATGAGTTGTCAGTCCGCCCCTGTTCACATGGCAATGAAGGTCAATGCAAGGAATGACGTGAAGTGCGTTTAGGTGCATTCAGACGCACAGAAATCTGGGTGTCTGTAAGCCGATTAATAGTCTCAATGCATCTAAACGCATGCAAATGCAAGTGTATTTAAACACATAGGTGGTTGGGGCGACTGCAGGCAAGAATAAGTGATTCTTGTTGGTGGAACTATACCTTGCAAGCAGACTGTATTTGCAACCAACCGCCGGCCAGCGGTTCAGACTTGTACTCCAAATCAATGGCTGGTGTCGTTCGCATGTAAACGTTCGTCCAGCAGCTACATGCCAATAGAGTCTCTGGCCGTTTGCATTCAGGGATGGCATTTCCAGGGCTAAGAGTGCAGCTGCATCCGGTGTATAGGGTTGCCACCTCATCCCTTTAACCACTTGCCTACCGGGCACTTATACCCCCTTCCTGCCCAGGCCAGTTTTCAGCTTTCAGCGCTGTTGCACTTTGAATGACAATTGCGCGGTCATGCAACACTGTACTCATATGACATATTTATTATTTTTTTCCACACAAATAGAAATTTCTTTTGGTGGTATTTAATCGGCGCTGGGCGTTTTATTTTTTGTGCTATAAACAAAAAGGAGCAAAATAATTTGAAAAAAAAAGGTTTCTTTGTATCTATTATAAAATTTTGCAAACAGGTAATTTTTCTGCTTCACTGATGTGCGTTGATGAGGCTGCACTGATAGGCAGCACTGATAGGCACTGACGAGGGGCACGGATATGCAGCACTGATTGGCACTGATAAGTGGCACTGATGAAGCTGCACTGATAGGCAGCAGTGATGGGAGGAACGAGTGGGCAGCACTGATGGGTGGCAGTGGTGGGCGGCACTGCTGGGTGGTACTGCAGGGCACAGGTGGGTTGCACTGCTGGGCACAGGTGGTTGGCACTGCTGGGCAAAGGTGAGTAGCACTGCAGAGTGGCACTGATGGGCACAGGTGGTTGGCACTGATGGGCACAGGTGGGTGGCACTGCAGGGCACAGGTGGGTGGCACTGCAGGGCACAGGTGGGTGGCACAGGTGGGCAGCACTGCTGGGCACTGATCATCAGTGCCCTGATGATCCCTTTGCTGACAACTGCAAGTTCTCGGCAGTACTTTCCTCACACTGTGATAGTGTGAGGAAAGTGCAGCCGAGAACCGGCAACTGTATTTACCTGTTCATTGCTGTGTCATTGGACACAGCTGATCACGTGGTAAAAGGCCACCATGATTGGCCATTTACCGTACTCTGTAGGACACAGCAATCACTAGGCGGCGTCGGGTGCACGCCGCTGGGGGCACGCAGGGGGGCGAGTTATGGAATGACGTCCATGGATGTCATCCCAGGATTCCACAACTGCTCTGTAGCCGTCCTTTGTCTATAGCGCGGTTGGGAACTGGTTAAACCCATATTAATTAGACAGGTTCTGTGGCTGATTAAGGTGATAATTACCACTTGCCCACCACTCCATAGCAGAAATACTGCTACAGGGCGGCAGGGCTGTGCAAAATCACGTATATATACATGATTTTGTATTCCCAGACGGCTTCAGCTATCACCGGGTCACGGACGGAAATTCCCCGCCGAGTATCACTGACAGGAGAGTTTTGTATGTAAACAATACAGATCACTCCCCTGTCAGCTCTGACATGCTGCTTTATTTTGCTCTGCATAGCACGGTCATCCAAAGCAGTGTGCTTACACAGTAAGTCGTCATGCACACGGGTCGTTTTTACAGCGGCTGTTTTTGGCTTTTGCCATTTTTTTCTACAGCCAGTAAACTCTCCAGCATGTTATCCTGTATGTCCATAGACTGTAATCGTTTTTTTTTTTTGGCTGGGGCGTTTTTGCCTCGAAAAATAACCCAGGACTACTGGATTTCTAGAGGAATTTTTTAGCTGTAAAAACTCTCTAACGCTGAAAAATGCAGCAAAATGCGGTAAAATGACGCAAACCGGCATTTTTGGATGTTTTTCGACCAAAAAAAACTGCTAAAAAACACAAACGCAGGAAAATGCTGTTAATCATGGCAAAACGCCACCAAATGCTAATGGATAAACGCTACAAAAAGCTGAAAAACCAGTGCCCCCTCTTCCCCCCACAGACGTTGCAGTGCCAGGCTCCTGTAGACTGTTCCTGACTCTGGTTGAACTGGATGCCCCCTCTTCCCCCCACAGACGTCTGGAGCTGTGATCACTAGATCATGGTTGCAGTGCCAGGCTCCTGTAGACTCTTCCTGACTCTGGTTGACCTGGATGCCCCTCTTCCCTCCACAGACGTCTGAAGCTGCGATCAGTAGATCATGGTTGCAGTGCCAGGCTCCTGTAGACTCTTCCTGACTCTGGTTGACCTGGATGCCCCTCTTCCCCCCACAGACGTCTGAAGCTGCGATCACTAGATCATGGTTGCAGTGCCAGGCTCCTGTAGACTCTTCCTGACTCTGGTTAACCTGGATGCCCCTCTTCCCCCCACAGACGTCTGAAGCTGCGATCAGTGGGTCTTGGTTGCAGTGCCAGGCTCCTGTAGACTCTTCCTGACTCTGGTTGAACTGGATGCCCCTTCTTCCCCCCACAGACGTCTGAAGCTGCGATCAGTGGGTCTTGGTTGCAGTGCCAGGCTCCTGCAGACTCTTCCTGACTCTGGTTGAACTGGATGCCCCCTCTTCCCTCCACAGACGTCTGAAGCTGCGATCAGTGGGTCTTGGTTGCAGTGCCAGGCTCCTGCAGACTCTTCCTGACTCTGGTTGAACTGGATGCCCCTCTTCCCCCCACAGACGTCTGAAGCTGCGATCAGTGGGTCTTGGTTGCAGTGCCAGGCTCCTGCAGACTCTTCCTGACTCTGGTTGAACTGGATGCCCCCTCTTCCCTCCACAGACGTCTGAAGCTGCGATCAGTGGGTCTTGGTTGCAGTGCCAGGCTCCTGCAGACTCTTCCTGACTCTGGTTGAACTGGATGCCCCTCTTCCCCCCACAGACGTCTGAAGCTGCGATCAGTGGGTCTTGGTTGCAGTGCCAGGCTCCTGCAGACTCTTCCTGACTCTGGTTGAACTGGATGCCCCCTCTTCCCTCCACAGATGTCTGAAGCTGCGATCAGTGGATCATGGTTGCAGTGCCAGGCTCCTGTAGACTCTTCCTGACTGTGGTTGAACTGGATGCACCCTCTTCCCCCCACATACATCTGAAGCTGCAGCCAACAAGGAGACATTGAGACATAGCCAGTGTGTATCTCTGGCTCCAAGCACTTTCCTGGAACAAGCTCTGGCCAGAATAATGCAGAGGGGGGGATGGGTATCAGTCTCCACCCCTTTGCATTCCTCTTGCTGTGGTCTCTGGAAAGCAAGTGAAGCTGGAGATATGCGGTGGCTTCAATGTCTCCTTGCTAGCTGCATTGTGGGGGAAGAGGGGGCATCCAGTTCAATCAGAGTCAGGAGGAGTCTACAGGAGCCTGGCACTGCAACCATGACCGCATGGTTGATCGCAGCTTCAATACTTCACAGGCTCATTTGAAGCCGAAGATATGCGGTGGCTAGCAATACCCCCTTGATAGCCATGTTGTCAGACAGCCATGGGGGGGAAAGGCAGCTGTGCCCAATCACATTGCTAGTCTTCCACAGCAGGGCTGGATCTAGAGGGGTGTTGGGGTAAGCTATGCACCCCCAGATTTTGGTCTTGCCCCCCAAGACCAGTGACCATAGCAGGGCGGACCTGATAATGAGGCACTGAAGCCCAACCCAACCATTACGGTCCACAAGGATAAAATGAAAGTGTTTGCACCCCCAGATCAGACAAGCTAGATCTGGCCCTGTTCCAAAGTATGTAGGCAAATGGAAAAATGCACTGCATGTAGAGTTATTCACCCTGAGGTCATCACAGAGGACAAGGGGGCGCTCTTTACATCTGGAGGAAAAGAGATTTAATCTCCAAACACGGAAAGGTTTCTTCACAGTAAGAGCTGTGAAAATGTGGAATAGACTCCCTCAAGAGGTGGTTCTGGCCAGCTCAGTGGATTGCTATAAAAAAGTCCTGGATTATTTCCTAGATACACAGAATATAACTGGATACTAACATTTATAGGTAAAGTTGATCCAGGGAATATCCAATTGCCTCTCGGGGGAACAGAAAGGAATTTTTTCCCCTGCTGGAGCAAATTTGATCATGCTTTGCTGGGTTTTTTTTGCCTTCCTCTGGATCAACTGTGGGCAGGGGCGGACTGACAACTCATGGGGCCCCCGGGCAATAGGTGATCATGGGGCCCCTGTGTCCTTGCCCAAACTCAAAAAAGCCTATGAAAAAGGTACCAGGGGCATCTCATGGGGCCCCCTACTGACCCCAGGCCCTCGGGCAGTGCCTGAGTTTCCAAATGGTCAGTCCGCCCCTGACTATGGGTATAGAATTATAACATTTTTTTTTTATGAACTGGATGGACTTTTGTCTTTTTTTTCAGCCAGACTAATTATGTATTTATGTACACAAGGCTACAGGAGATCAGCAGCACTGAGCACAAAAAAGGTGAAAAACTGATTTTTTAAAAAACATGGACCTTGGTTACAGTATGCAGTGATTTAGCTAACTCCAGTTGGGGTTCATATCTCCTGTAATTACCATATCACTATCAGGCTTGATACCGGACTGTTAGCGCCCCCGGACTGTTTCCCTCGGGGATGGTGCCATCCTGTCCCACATGTTCAATATTTGTCTGAGCCGGGTGCCAGAATTTGTAACACATTCCAAGAAATGTCAGCACACAGCTCGCCATAAACTGACAGCCAACTCCGCGTGTCTTCTGTGTTTACATCGGACGCTCTTCCTCTTCCAGAACTGCCGAATATCCTGTCCAACCATCATTTATTGCTTGTTTACGTATGTGTGCTGCGGAAACACACAAAAGCACATTGATGAAAACTGTATTTTGAATGCTACATCAACACATCTGCACGGCATGCCGAAAATGTTCATTCATGGAAGTGCCATACAGACTACTCAAAGCAACATGCCGCAATTTGGTTGCAACACAATGCAGTGTATTGTGAATGAGCCCCAAGCATCAGCGGGCAGTTCTTTGTGCCAGGTCGTGGGATCACAAATAAACATCCAAAATCATTCATAAAAGAGAAAACAACGCATACTGCTTCTTACTTCCTAACCCCAGAAACCACTAAACAGCTCATCCACTCCCTCATCATATCACGACTCGACTACTGCAACTCCCTCCTCACTGGCCTGCCTCGCCGCTGGCTATCCCCGCTTCAGTCCATCCTGAATACGGCTGCCAGACTCATTCACCTTTCCAACCGCTCCATCTCCGCCACCCCCCTCTGCCAATCCCTCCACTGGCTTCCGATTGCGCAACGGATCAAATTCAAAATCCTAACACTGACGTACAAAGCTGTCCACCATACTGCCCCGAACTACATCACCGACCTAATATCCAAGTACCACCCAACACGCACACTTCGCTCCTCACAAGACCTCCTCTCTAGTTCCCTGGTCTCCTCCTCCCATGCCCGCCTCCAGGACTTCTCCAGGGTTTCACCCATCCTCTGGAACTCCCTGCCCCAACCCATCAGATTATCACCTACTCTCCTCTCCTTTAGGCGCACCCTGAAAACCCATCTCTTCAGGGAAGCCTACCCCACCCCCTGCTAACTTGCCGACCTCCTCCACTCTTCCTACCACTCCATCCCCCACAGCTATCTCCTCCTGTGCCACCATCCCCTCCCTCCTAGATTGTAAACTGGAAAGAGCAGGGCCCTCGATCCCCTCATGTTTTGCATTGTATTGGTATTGTTCTGTCACATGTTCTGTCCCCCTTTGTAATGTACAGCGCTGAGCGAACTATCGGCACTTTATAAATACTGTATAATAATAATAATAATAATACTTCTAAGGCTCTGTTCACAGCTATGCTTTTTGCTTTTGATTCATTTTTTAATGCTTTTTGCGCTGTGCTTTGCGTTTTTACATGCACACTTATGCCGCATTTTTACAATATTTTGCATTTTTTCAGCTTTTTGTTTTTCGTTAAAATTACCATTTTTTTGTTGCTGGGCAGGAAAAAAATGCAAATTGTGGTAAAAATACAGCAAAAACACTGCCAAAATGCAGCAAAAACGCATTTCAGCAGCTCCTCTATTAAACTCTATTGTGGCAAAAATGCTGCTTTTTGTATTTAAAAAAGCCCCTGACCCTTTCCAAAAACACAGCAGATCAAAAAAGCATTGATGTGAACATGTCCCACAGGAAACCATGTTAAATAGCCTGTAGTGCATTTCTGCAAAAGCAAAAATCACTAACAAAAACGCATTGGTGTGAACCAGGGGTAAGGCTTTAACTAGTATGTTGCAGGAATGCACACAAAATTGTGTGCAAAAAAAGTGCTGTCCCTTTGCAGATGCACTGCAGTACCATGAATTCTGAATGGCACCCATACACATCTTGCAAACACGCGAAAGCCAGAACACGGTACCACAATATCATGCATTTTGGTGTAGTGCGATTTTTAAAAAATGGTGCAGGCAATTTTTTGTGTATTTGTCACACATACAGTAGGGCAGCCCATGGAATAAAATGGGCTGCCCTAAATGCGCTGTGTGGAAATGCACAAATGGTAGGCCCAGAGCAAAAAATTAAAAAATAAGCGCAGGGTCGACATGACTAGGGGGAATAGAGGGACAACAGAGGGTTAAATTATGGGAAGGAAGTTTTGGGGATTAAGGCTTACCTTATTGGATGGGGGATGTTGGGGAGGGTCTCCCAGGGAGGAAAAGGAGGGTCTGTCCTCAGGAAGTCTACTGGGGGAAGTTTGGAAGAAGAAGAAGATTCCCACCCTCCCTCCCTCCCCTTCGTGCTTTGGTTTGGATTGTCATGGCAGCCTTGGCTGTGGTTGGTCTTTGGAGGAGGAAAGAATGTATGGAGACAGATTCGGGACCCATCAGTGGTATGGGGACCTCGGTACATTCCAGTTAACAAGGAGTTAACTCGGAATAGGTAAAATGGTGGTCACTGTGGATAAGTTGGGTTATCTCCGAGCCGGTATGTTGCTGCTGGGGATAAGTAGGGTTATCTCCGAGCCGGTGTGTTGCGGCTGGGGATAAGTAGGGTTGTCCCCAAGCCGGTGGGTTGCAGCTGGGGATAAGTAGGGTTATCTCCAAGCCGGTGGGTTGCAGCTGGGGATAAGTAGGGTTATCTCCAAGCCGGTGGGTTGCAGCTGGGGATAAGTAGGGTTATCTCCGAGCCAGTGTGTTGCGGCTGGGGATAAGTAGGGTTGTCCCCAAGCCGGTGGGTTGCAGCTGGGGATAAGTAGGGTTGTCCCCAAGCCGGTGGGTTGCAGCTGGGGATAAGTAGGGTTGTCCCCAAGCCGGTGGGTTGCAGCTGGGGATAAGTAGGGTTATCTCCAAGCCGGTGGGTTGTGAGGATTGTGGTGTGAGAAGGCGTTCTCATGAAATATTGCGCATGATTACCTCTGATTTCCAATATGTTCACCACAGGCCAGTAAGAAAATTACTCTGGAAGCCCAGCTTCAGAGATGGCCTGTATAATAGCCATTCCCAACCCAGCTTCATCAAATGAGACTAAAATTTTGATGAACTGTATGGAGACCTGAGTTTTACTATTAGAAATTGATCATAAGTTTAGTTTAGTGTTGTTCTTTAAAATAAATCCCAGGCATTGTTGTACTGCAGTGCCCATGTGCTAACAAGAGACATGTGGAGGAGGAGAGGTCAGAGTGACAGAGAGATGAGCTCATCAGTCTGCTGCTTCTCCTTTCACTGTCTAGTTATAGACTTGGGGTATGGAGGAGACCTGTAAGTGAAAATGAAACTGCAGCAGAGAAACATCAGGCCTCTTACCCTGTCAGACAGATCTGTTTCTACATGACAGAGCTGTGTAAATCACTGACCTGGATGGACAGAAATATAATTCATTTGGCAGATGTTTCATTTGTGTATTTAGCATGGAATTCACTCTTACAATTCTCACTTGAGGTTTTAGGATAATGAAAATTCAAAACTTCAACCATGAAACTAAAATGTTCCCTTTACAGAATTTTACAAATCAGCTGTTATTTTCTACATATCCCTGACCATCACAAGGCATGCTGGATCTGTCACATCTCTTAGAACATTGGTCCATGTATAAGTACTGTTGGATGACCATAAACAGGCAACCAAGAAGGACAGGTGGGACCACTTGCAGTCTTTGTAGAGCTTCAAACCTGGAACCTCGCTCCCACCATGGCTTTCCATTTGGCCTTGTCTTTTATCAGGTTAATTCTCTTCTTTACGTCATGGCTGCCTGTCACTTCCTAGATGTCATGCATCCACTGTATTCTTCTAATGTGTCTACTTTGCTCACTTCCACCATCCTGCTCAGCTTTTGCTTCAATGGCTCTTTGTAGCACCTCTTCATTCCTGACCATGTCCACCCAGATGATCTTCAAGATCCTCCTGTAGCCCCATCATTAAGACTTGTGATCTCTTTTTTTAGAGACATTTGGAGTAAAGTTTTTCTGCACCATACCTGAGAACAGACCAGACTTGTGTTTGTAGCAATCTTCTCGTTGGACTTGGAGAGAGAATGTTACTCATCAGCAATTTGTATCTCCAGAAATTTTGCTTGGACTTGAGGGTTCCAGCTCCGACTTCAACATTGTTCTTCAGGTTTTCTTTAATCCATTCCAAGGTATTGGAAGTTGATTGCTTGCTACATTCTTTCAGTGCCACACATTAGTTTTGCTTCTTTGTGTTCTTTGTTTTTTACAACTATGGCTTTTGTACTTATCCATGTAATTGTAACATCCATGTAATTGTAACGTCCATGTACTTGTAACGTCCATGTACTTGTAACGTCCATGTAATTGTAACGTCCATGTAATTGTAACGTCCATGTACTTGTAACGTCCATGTAATTGTAAAATATACTGTAAATGCCTGTATAAAAGTGGCGGTGAGTGAAGCACTTGATGCAATCCAGACAGTGTATAGCCCATAGGCCAATTCTTGAGACCAAAAGACACAGCCTCCAATTATAATGTGCGTTGGTGACTTATAAGCCCACACAGGGCAATGGATATTGCATATAGATCCTTAAAGGTGGACGTTATATCAACAGAACGTAGGCAAAATTGCAGTTCGCTACCAGCTGAATGTGAAATAAAGTCACTGTCCTGAGATGAAAAGTGACTGGTAGGAAGTCTGTGAGGCAGTAAGGACTACTAATGGCAGAGCCCTGCCTGCATGTATATCCAGTTATCCACCAGGTGTGAGTAAAAGTGTCACTCACCACCTACTCCATCAGATGGAGATAGTATGACCTTCCCTTAGTTGCTCGGTTCTGTGCTCGAAGTCCCGGAAGCAGCCGCCATATCAGGACCTCCGATAACCAGGCTCCGCTTCTTCTCCCCTCCCTCTCACTGGCTTTCAGAGAGAGCCACACAGGGGATCGGTTCCAGTAATTACCCCCACTGCACCCATGTGCACCATACATTTTCCCCTTCGGCCCAGGCTCCCCTGTGTGCTTCCACCCCTGCAGTGCTGCCGGCTTCCATCCTCTCACTGGCAACTGCAAGCACGCAATAGGATCCTTCAGGATGGAGAGTTGGGGAAGGGTCCATTAAATATATCACATTTACCAGTTCCTTCTTTTCCTGAATGAACACAACGAGTGATCAGTACCAGGCCTGAGTCGGCCATAGGGCACACTTCAGTCTATTATGAATGCTGCTGCTAGACTCATACACCTTACCAACCGATCAGTGTCTGCTGCCCCTCTCTGCCAATCCCTCCACTGACCTCTGCTCAGTGTCCTCCATCCCTCTCTGCCAATCCCTCCACTGGCTTCCACTAACCCAACGTATACAATTCAAAATACTAACCACAGCTTACAAAGCCAACCACAACACTGCCCCTAGCTACATCACCAACCTCACCCACGGATACCACCCAAATCGCCCACTCCGCTCCTCCCATGATATCCTCCTCTCTAGCTCCCTCATCACCTCCTCCCACGCTAGTTTCCAGGACTTCTCCAGAGCCTCTCCCATCCTCTGGAACCCACTACCGCAGCATGTCAGCCCCCACCCCGTCTGCCTTTAGGCGATCTTTGAAAACTCACTTCTTCAGGGAAGCCTACCCCACCTCCACCTAAGAACTGTACTTGAGCCACCTCCATCAGATCACCCCCCGCAGCTATCACCTTTTGTATCACCTCCCCCTTCCTTTAAATTGTAAGCTCCACGAGCCGGGCCCTCCTATTCCTTCTGTACTGAAATGTATTGTAATTGTACTGTCTCCCTTATATTGTAAAGTGCTGAGCAAACTGTTGGCGCCATATAAATCGTGTATAATAATAATATCATGTGTACATGGCAGGCAGCCACGGAGATGGAGACCGTGGGGAAGGATGCAGAGAGGGCAGCATTCTGAAATCCTGGATCCTCCCCCACCAACCTGACCCCCAAATAGGCGAGCAGCAGCAGGCGCAGCATCCCCAGGGCCTCCCAGAGCCTGGACTCCTCCGAACTCCTCTCTGCTCTGTGAGGACAGGCTGAGCAGGGGCTTGGAGGGCCTCTAGGGAGTGACAACGATCGAGCAAGACCCCTCATGGACCAGTACATGCGGAACATGATGCCGGCGGTCAGTGGCAGCTGCCTGTAAAAGCCCGGCATTCATTCTTTCATTTATTATCGTATATTTAGACAATTCCAAATGATGATAAATTACAGTGACTGAAGCAGGCTAAATATAACTAAAAGTCATAGAGAAACCGCTAGATGTTAATAAAAATGGGCCGCTCAGTCTAAAATGCCCGGGCCTACTTTTTTTTCACAGTTCGGGCCTGATCGGTATTGATCATTCACTGTGTTCATAACTGAAGCATTGTAGATGTGGGGGGTTTATTTTGCAGGGGGGGGGAAGGGGGCCCCGTCAGGTTGGCTGTATGGGGCCCCAGGGTTTCTAACAACAATGTCCAAGCAATGGTGCATGTAGATCATGTAAAAAGAAGTCAAGTGAATTCGGGGATTTACCGCAAGCCTGAGGGCTCATTTACAATTGAGGTGCCCTATGAAGAGCAATCCGTGGTGGTGCGCTTTCCAGAGGGCATTTGACAGGCAGTGAGGAGGCGATAAGTCACCTCTTTATCTAGTTTACCCCTAAAGATCAGCACCATTAGGGCACAAGTGCACACGGCTGCAATGTGTTTGTAGCATGGCTCTGTTCAGCTGAATGGTCACTTTTGGAGGACACTAGAACATTCCGAACGCAATGGGGAGATGGTTTTTACCACACCATGTGTATTCTCCTGTCCACCACCTTTGCAGTTTAAGAGGGAATCATTGGGGGGCGGTAACTGAGGTTCAACCATGCGTTTTACCAACCTCCAACCACAAGTGTAAATGAGGCCTAATGGTGATACGGAGCAGGGACCTCCATCTTCTGGCCCACAGCAGATTGGAGTATTGGGCTCATCTACCAATAATGTATATAACTTCCTTGCTCCTTCGGCTTCTTGAGGTTCTTGCTATTGATGATAAGAATTGTGTGCTAAGCATTCACAAAGCCTTGAGAGCAGTAAATAATATGAATCAGTGCCAAAGGGTCTCATAGGACCCCCAGCCTCAGGTTGGATACATAGGACTTCAAGGATTATAAAAGGTAGCAAACATTTGTGGGAGGAATAGAGGTTTAAACCTAACACAAGCACAGACGTCGGATACATTGTTGCACCAGAGTCGTTTGCCCATCCTGGACCCTCTGATCCCTTTCCCTTCGAGGCCACAGATTGTTATAACCTGTTCTTTCCTAGCTGATTATATGTCACATTTTATCTCGCAGATTTCCTCTTCCTCTTTTGTTTTTTTCACTGATGAGGTCATTTCATTCCAGTAACTTCATTTAATTTCAGCCATTGAACAATGGAATAGAATCACACTGGTTGAACGAGTTATTGAGCTCAGCAGAAAAGAAAAAGACTGGTTTCAGATGGTTTGATAATTTTAAAGTGTTACTAAACCCACAACAGTACAATCAGTCTGTAGATGCAGTAAAGCATGCTTGTTATACTCACTGAGGAACCTAAGGGGTTAATCCTCCACATTGTGTAAAAATGCTGTTTGATCCTGACTTCTATGATCCTCCCCTTCTTCCAGTGTCCCCCTCTTATGTCCTGATAAGACATTCAGAGTGGAGACACTCTGCACATGCTCATTAGGTGTGTATTGCTAGAGAGGTTTTTTTTTTTTCTTGGAAGAGTGCATGTGATCAGCACAGGGCCAATCAGCACTGTCCAAACAGAGATTAGGGGTTCTGCATCCTCCTACAAGCTTTAACCAGTGCTCTGCTGGACACTGATAGAAGTCAAAAGACTGCTCTAACTGCTGATGAGAAAAGGTATTAAGCAGTTTATATTTACTAAAATAGTTGCATTTCCATGTTCTGTGTACTGTGGGAGACCGGATCTAGTGAATGCAGGGTCCGGGGAGAGCGGATCTAGTGAATGCAGGGTCAGGGGAGAGCGGATATAGTGAATGCAGGGTCAGGGAAGAGCGGATATAGTGAATGTAGGGTCCGGTGAGAGCGGATCTAGTGAATCACAGGGTCCAGGAAGAGTGGATATAGTAAATGCAGGGTCCGGGGAGACCGGATATAGTGAATGCGGGGTCCGGGGAGACCGGATATAGTGAATGCGGGGTCTGGGGAGACCAGATATAGTGAATGCGGGGTCCAGGGAGACCGGATATAGTGAATGCGGGGTCCGGGGAGACCGGATATAGTGAATGCGGGGTCCGGGGAGACCGGATATAGTGAATGCGGGGTCTGGGGAGACCGGATATAGTGAATGCGGGGTCCGGGGAGACCGGATATAGTGAATGCGGGGTCCGGGGAGACCGGATATAGTGAATGCGGGGTCTGGGGATACCGGATATAGTGAATGCAGGGTCCGGGGAGAGCGGATATAGTGAATGCAGGGTCCTGGGAGAGCGGATATAGTGAATGCAGGGTCCAGGGAGAGTGGATATAGTGAATGCAGGGTCCGGGGAGACCGGATATAGTAAATGCAGGGTCTGGGGAGACCGGATATAGTGAATGCAGGGTCCGGGGAGACCGGATATAGTGAATGTAGGGTCCGGGGAGAGCGGATCTAGTGAATCACAGGGTCCAGGAAGAGTGGATATAGTGAATGCGGGGTCCGGGGAGACCGGATATAGTGAATGTGGGGTCCGGGGAGACCGGATATAGTGAATGTGGGGTCTGGGGAGACCAGATATAGTGAATGCGGGGTCCAGGGAGACCGGATATAGTGAATGCGGGGTCCGGGGAGACCGGATATAGTGAATGCGGGGTCTGGGGATACCAGATATAGTGAATGCGGGGTCCGGGGAGAGCGGATATAGTGAATGCAGGGTCCTGGGAGAGCGGATATAGTGAATGCAGGGTCCAGGGAGAGTGGATATAGTGAATGCAGGGTCCGGGGAGAGTGGATATAGTAAATGCAGGGTCCTGGGAGACCAGATATAGTGAATGCAGGGTCCGGGGAGACCGGATATAGTGAATGTAGGGTCCGGGGAGACCAGATATAGTGAATGCAGGGTCCGGGGAGACCAGATATAGTGAATGCAGGGTCTGGGGGGACCAGATATAGTGAATGCAGGGTCTGGGGAGACCAGATATAGTGAATGCAGGGTCCGGGGAGACCAGATATAGTGAATGCAGGGTCCGGGGTTTAGTAACACTTTAAGTGGTTAGCATGCTTTCCTTGTAGCATGGAAGTCCTGGTTCTATCTTCCACCAAGACACTCTCCATCAGTGGGTATGTTTCCTTCCACAATCCAAAAACAAATTGGAAGCCTAATAATAGACCTAGCATCCGATATGTTTGAACATTTTCAGTGCATGCAGACTAATGTGTAAGTGTAACACTTCTAGGTATTTATCACAGTACTCCAATCTGACAATGCCTTCATCTGCTTTTCTCTGCAGACGGAGTGAGCCATCTTTGTTCAGGCATCATCCAGGGTCTTGGTAGCTGTGTAGTTGTTGGCTGTGTTGACTAATGCCTGACACAGATTAGCCCCTGCTGGAGCCTCTTGCCTTGTGACTTTCTACAAAGTTAAATGTTGCGGGACCACTAGAAGAGAGAAGGGAGAAATGCTTCCTTCTACCTGCAATAGACTGGTGGCACCATCTAAGCCCAGGCAAAAGCACAGAAAAAAAGCTCAAGGATGGCATTTTAACCATAAAAAATGGAGCTTTTCTGAAAATCTGTGCTGAAGTTCTATATTGTGAAATGTCAGGAATGTTTACCGTACATGCTTTAAAGAAGGGGTCTCCGAAGTTTCTGAACAAAGGGCCAGTTTACTGTTCATCAGACTGAGTAGGCCGGACTGTGGCCAATGTGAGTAGAAAATGCCCCGACATCAATGGGAGTAAAGAATGCCCCATCATTGGTATTAGTGGGAGGAATAGTGTCCCATTGTTGGTATGAGGGGAAGAAATAGTGCACCATTATTGGTAAAAATGGAAGGAATAGTGCCCCATCATTTGTGTCAGTGGGAGAAAGGGTGCCTCATCATTAGTGTCAGCAGGAGGAAGTGTGCCTCATAACTGGTGTCAGTGGGAGGAAGGGTGCCTCATTATTGGTGTCAGTGGGAGGAAGGGTGCCTCATTATTGGTGTCAGTGGGAGGAAGGGTGCCTCATTATTGGTGTCAGTAGGAGGAAGGTTGCCTCATCATTGGTGTCAGTAGGAGGAATAGTGCTCTAGTGTTGGTATCAGTGACAGGAATTATGCCCCACTGTTGGTGTAGAAGGAATAGTGCCTTGTATCAGTGGGAGAAATAGTGTCCCAAGGACCAGATTAGGGCAAGCAAAGGGTCACATCCGGCCCCCGGGCCGCAGTTTGGAGACCCCTGCTTTAAAGGAAAGGCAATTTTTAATCACATAGAAGCCCTTGTAATTGCACTTCCTTATATTCTCAAAGATAACTGAAGAAACCCAAGTCATTTCTGTGTTGGTCAAAGCAGCCTTTCCCAAACCTTTTCCCCCAAAGGAATCCTAATAATCAGGGAACTCCTGCTTACATAAATTGATCGAAAGTCATTGGTAAAATGCCCCTTACATTGATGGTCAGTGGGAAGAATGCCCCCCATACAGTGGTGGTTAGAATTCAACCCTTATGGAGAGCTAAAAGGATCACTGATGTCATGCCAGTGGATCTACCGAGTGGAGTTGGTCCTGGAAGTCTGCAGACACCATCAAATAAGGAACCCCTAGCAGCTTGGAAGGGCCATAGGATTCCACTAAACCCTGGTTGAGAATGGCTGGGCTAGGTTAAGGTCAGGACAAGGGGTGGGCAGTAGGGGCAGCAGTTGGGGATTTGGAGGGTTGTGCTGGCCAGAAGGGGTGATTTTGAGGAGGATTTGTGTGTTACGAAGAGGGATTTTGGAGGTGTGGGGGGGGGAGGATTTGTACTGGTAGGGATGATTGGGAGGGATTTATGCTAGGAGGAGAAATTGGGGGGTTGGGGTAATTAGGGCTAGGAGGCTAGGAGAGGGTATTTGGGGGGATTTGAGCTGGGAGAGGGGGTTTTGGAGAGGGGAGAAGATTTATGCTCAGAGGGGAGATTTGAGGGGTAGAGGATTTGTGCTAGGAGGGGAGATTTAGGGAGGGAGTGGATTAGAGGAGCTGGGAGGGGGATTTGTACTGGAAGAGGGTATATTTTCTGCTTAAGGATAATACTGACTTGCAAACAGAAATGTTGCTTAGGGGGCAAGTGTGAAGATAAGGGCTTGATTTTTTTTTTCTTTTGGGGGGGGGGGGCGATTTTTGCTGACACAATGCTTTTATATTTGGTGGTGGTTGTGGTGGTGGTGGTGGGGGGGGGGGTAGAGCAGTTTGGCAGCTTTGCCCTGGGCGCTAGGTGCCCTTGTCCCAGCACTGGCTGGTCTATAGCATGTATATGCATACACCTGGCAATGGGCCCTGCCAGTCACTGGCTATAGTTCATCACCAGCAATGGAGGTGGAAGGTTCCTCTTAGTCCTCTTACAACTATTACATACTGTATCCTGACAACTGCAACATGTCCATCTCAAATCTTACGACTAGACATCTTGTGGACTGAATGTGGACGAAGAAGTCCGCTTTCATTAGTTTCCACCTAAAATAGATTGTGAGCTCTTTTTGTGGCAAGGACAGATGTGACTGGTTCAATATTAAGGGGCTATAGTGTTTAGTGAGGCCCCCACATGAATTCTGAACCTTGTGTTACTAACCTACAGAGTCATTTGAGTTTTGGCAGTTTTGGTGCATGGTGTCATCCACATGGAGCCTCCAAAGTGACAGTCAACATGTGGAATCCACTGCATCTTATATTCTCCAATGCAGCCGGTGGTTTAGCTATTGGAGCAGTGTTAGCAAAGCAGCACCCCAACCCACCCACCCCAGTCTATTGCTTCGCCTTCTTCATGATGCTCTTTAGAGGGGCTGATCACCTAGTTTTCATCTGGAGGAACATCTTTAATTAAAGTTGGATTGTCCATACTTATGTGACCAGCCTGCTCTTTATAGCTAGGCTTATGTATGCCTTAATTTGCTTGTTTCATTTAATACACATCTCTGTGTTTGGGTTATCCCTTAAATAAATATCACAAACTTTATGTCAATATTCTAAGTTTGTCTTTATTGATTAATTTATTTTTATTGTTAGTTGTACTTCTTCCTGAGGTTCCAATGTTTAGTTTCCTGTCCTCTGTGAAAGAGCTGCGGAAAAAGGGTACCAGACGCGTTGATCATTATCCTGTCCTGAAAAACTGTAACTACTTGAAGACAGTTGTCTTCTTGTCTCCAAAATCTTCAGTGATATGCTGATCCCTACCACAGTTCCCGGACTGGAAAAGCAGGAAGATTAATCCTCTGAAATAGCCATTTAAAAGATTGTCTTTCAGGACTCCTACTCTCATTGAGGCCCTGTTCACACCAGCAGGGTCTAAAAATGTATGTACTAAAGCAGGTTTCCATGGAACCCTAGAGTTCCTCCTTGAGTTGTGGTGGATTGACCTCTAATCTGGAGGTGCCTGCATAACTCTGGGCCCAACACCACTTGGCAGAGCCAACAGACTCCAATGATCTTTGTAGCCGTCTGTGAGGGTGGCATTCTGGCCACCAATGTAAGGGGAATACTCTTTCCATTGACCAACAATTTAAGGGGCATTCTTCCACTGACCACCAATGTAAGAGGAACAGTCTTTCAATTGACCACCAATTAAGGGGCATTCTTTCAACTGGCCACCAATTTAAGGGACATTCTTCCCACTGACCACCAATGTAAGAGGAGTAGTCTTTCCATTGACCACCAATTTAAGGGACATTCTTCCCACTGACCACCAATGTAAGAGGAGCAGTCTTTCAATTGACCACCAATTTAGGGGCGTTTTTTCTACTGGCCACCAATTTAAGGGACATTCTTCCTACTGACCACCAATGCAAGAGGAGTAGTCTTTCCATTGACCACCAATTTAAGGGGCATTATTCCCACTGACCACCAATGTACGGTAAGAGGAGCAGTCTTTCCATTGACCACCAATTCAGGGGCATTCTTTCTACTGACCACCAATTTAGGGGCGTTCTTTCTACTGACCACCAATTTAAGGGACATTCTTCCCACTGACCACCAATGCAAGAGGAGTAGTCTTTCCATTGACCACCAATTTAATGGGCATTCTTCCCACTGACCACCAATGTACGGTAAGAGGAGCAGTCTTTCCATTGACCACCAATTTAGGGGCATTCTTTCTACTTACCACCAATTTAGGGGCGTTCTTTCTACTGACCACCAATTTAAGGGACATTCTTCCCACTGACCACCAATGTAAGAGGAGTAGTCTTTCCATTAACCACCGATTTACAGGACATTCTTCCCACTGACCACCATGTAAGGGACAATTTCCTACTGACCACAAATGTAAGGAGCATTCTTCCCACTAACCTCTAATGTAAGGGGTATTCCTTCCACTGACCCCCAATGTAAGGGGAGAAGTTTTTCCATTGACCACCAATGTAAGGGGCATTCTTTCCACTGACCACCAATGTAAGGGTGACATTGCTCCCACTTACCCTGTTTAATTTTAGCAGGGGTTCCCTGAGACTTGAAAATTGTTTGAAGGGTTCCTCTGGGGTAAAAAGGTTCAGAAAAACTGTGTTAAAGTGCAGCTAATGTATTGCAGGTTACAATATCTTACATGTGGTGGCTGCCTGTGGCCTTTTTAACCCGATGATCCTGCCAGTAACACACTTCCTGCCCTAGGCTGACAACGCTTACTCACTGCACCATATCTATGGAAGAGAAATGTTGTCACCCTAGAAGAGGACTTCAGAGATCTCCCCCTATCCTCATCCCCATACTAGACATGGGTGGTGTTCTGTAGCATATGAAGATAGCTGAGAACAATGTACATGGTTTTCTGTGCATGGCTTTAGTTATGTGTGATAGCAAAACTACTAATGTGCCCCTGGCCTTTCCATTCTCCATCTGAAAGGCAATTCCTTAGACCCATGGTTGCCAATTTGCAAGGTAATGGGGACCTCAAATGCCGTCCCTTCTCTCTGAAGGGGAGAAGGGACGGCGTGGGTGAGAACATCACAGGACCCTGGGACAGGCAAGTGTGCGTTTATTAAAAGTAGGCAGCAGGGGCAGACTGACCATTTGGAAACTCGGGCACTGCCCGAGGACCCGGGGTCAGTAGGGGGCCCCATGAGATGCCCCGGTACCTTTTTCATAGGCTTTTTTGAGTTTGGGCAAGGACACAGGGGCCCCATGATCCCCTATTGCCCGGGGGCCCTATGAGTTGTCAGTCCGCCTCTGGTAGGCAGATACAGTTTTTGTAGCTGCTGACTTTTAATAAACACAAAAATGGCTGGAACTCAGCTTTAAGGGGACCTACAACAAATCAACTCTCCATGTACTGACTGCTGGGGCCCAAGGTCCACACTTCAAACACCAAAGAGCCGCTTGTGGCCCTTGGGCTGCAGGTTGGGCACCAGGACCTTAGAGATACCGAATACTAATATTTTTAACAGTAATGGTAGAGAGGTTCACAAACTATGAATTCATTTGTTTTATTCAAATTTATGTTGCCATGTATTCATCGAGATCTACTGAACTGTTGAACTATATTGCGGCATTCTGCACAAATTGCCTTCCTTGATGCCATTTCATTTTTTCATTCAACTCAATCAGGATCTCCACAATACATTCATTAATATAGTAATTCAATAAATAAAGTATTTTTTAAATACAAGTAGTGTGAACAGAATTATTGCAATTTCTGTACAACGGAGTCAGGGGCGGACTGACAACTCATGGGGCCCCTGGGCAACAGGGGATTATGGGGCCCCTGAGTCCTTGCCCAAACTTAAAAAAGCCTATGAAAAAGGTACCAGGGGCATCTACTGGGGCCCCCGGGCAATAGGGGATCATGGGGCCCCTGTGTCCCTGCCCAAACTCAAAAAAGCCTATGTAAAATGTACCAGGGGCATCTCATGGGGCCCCCTACTGACCCCAGGCCCTCGGCAGTGCCCGAGTTTCCAAATGGTCAGTCCGCCCCTGAGCGGAGTTAAGACAGGAGGAGGGAGAAGCAGCACAAGTAACCAGCCTCATGTGCTAATGAGTAAGGGCTCATGTACACTGCAGCTGATAAACTGACGTTCAGGAGCTTTTCTGCGTTTTTTTCAGCAGCCCCTGAACTCTCCCTAATGTATTCCTATGTGTCCTATGTGTACACATCATCATTTACAGTCGTTTACAGGCAGTTGAGTTTACAGTCATTTTTTTGAATGCACCAACCTTGCATTCAGGAGTAGATTGTATCAGCGTTTCAAACGCTTGTAAACGTGGCTAACCGCGTTTAGAAGCGTTTGCATTTAGAAGCGTTTTTAACTGTTCCATAGCCAGATGCTGTCTGGAGCCTTTTTTCAATCATCAGAAATGCATGCAAAGCATTTTCCATGTATACAAATGGACCCGGTACACCAGCGCAGTCAGTTCCAGGTTTTGCGTGAATGAAAAAATGGTAGAACGTGCCGCATTTTGCTCATGATGGGATCCATAGTGACTACAACCAGAAAAGACCGGTCATCTCAATACATACTGCTCTCTCTGCTTCTGCTCCATTTCTCTCAAAATGTCTGAAATTATTATTTTTTTACTGTTGTTCAGTGCATTCTGGGCATTTGGGAAGATCTCCTGATGTTATCTTTAAAAAACACTTCTAAACGTAAACGCGCATAAACGTGGTATGCAAACACGGCTAAACAGATGTTTTTAACCTACATTTTCCAGCAGTCAGTTTACGTCGTTCAGAAGTATTTTCCAAGCGTCCCGTGTACATGGAGCCTAACATGCTGATAGAAGAAGAGAGCAGAGTGACAGAGAGATGAACTCATCGGTGTGCAGGACAAGAGAACAGGCCTGTAAGCAGGGTCAGACTGACCATTTGGAAACTCGGGCACTGCCCGAGGGCCCGGGGTCAGTAGGGGGCCCCATGAGATGCCCCTGGTACCCTTTTCATAGGTTTTTTTGAGTTTGGGCAAGGACACAGGGGCCCCATGATCCCCTATTGCCCGGGGGCCCCATGAGTTGTCAGTCCGCCCCTGCCTGTAAGTATTATTAAACTGCAGCAGAGAAAAAGTCAGGTCAACTGCTCTGCCAGACAGGGTTGTGCTGTGTGGACGAGCGGTGTAAATCTTAGGACTGGATGGACATAAGTACAAATCCCTTGGAATGCTAAATATATATATATATATATATATATATTGTTTGTGTATTTAACTGCTTACCTGTAGGTCAGCTTTACAGCATGGCGAAGCCTCTGGCACCTGATAGGTAGGAGCAAGCTCACCAATACCTATAATTACATTGTCACAGGTAACTTGAGCTGGCACAATGGGGGGTTATTTACTAAAACTGGAGAGTGCAAAATTTGGTGCAGCTCTGCATAGAAACCAATCAGCTTCCAGGTTTTATTGCCAAAGCTTTATTGAACAAACTGAAGTAAGAAGCTGATTGGCTCCCATGCACACAGCTGCACCGGATTTTGAGTGCACCCGTTTTAGTAAATCCTCCCCAATGTCCCTGATTTACTAAAGCAGTAGAACAAGTTCACGTTGCAAGAGAATTTTCTCTTAGCTTTGTCAATATGGTGAAGCCAAAAAAAAATAATTAAATATTAATTCATTCATTTGCAAGCAAAAATCCTGTTTATATTAATTTTCCTTGAACATGATTGGGTGTTCTTTTGTTAGGGAATTTTCCCCACATTCACTATACTAGGCGATTAAATCCGAGTCAATATCTCTCGCTGTCTCCTGCAGGTAAGAGACTTCAGACAACGTCCAATCACAGGCAGCCAAATCAGACTTCAGCCAAATCACTTTTCCTGATTTACGCTTACCTGTACTTGGATGGCGGCCCGGTCATTACAAGCAAAAAAAAATAATAAAACCGCCCCCAGGCTGAAAATGCCCAGAGATGGCTTAGAGGAGAATTCAGGTGTGGGAGGGGCCGGGTTTTCTCTGTGATATGAGAATCAGATTAGTGTACACCTGAGACAGCAGAGGAATGCAGTGCGACTATTTACATTCAGATGAGTGGGCGGAGCTCAGGTGTGCTCAGGTGTATATATAACCCAGGTAAACGGCTACAAGTTACCCACTCAATGCTGAAAATTTATCCCTGGCTTTGGAGAGGAGGTGAGTTGGCTCTGAATTCATTCATTCTTCCAGGACTTAGCTTCAGATTACCTGGATGAGAAAAAAAGAACAATTAGAGGGAAAGGAGGAGAAGGAGGGGGTACAGAGAAAATTAATTATTTTCTATGGTGTTTACTGTCCTGGCTGTACAAAGGCACTTTGATTCTCTCTTGGCTGCATTTATTCCGAGTCACCTAGGAGACGGCTTAATTAGCAGGATAGAATGCTTGTACAGCAGGCAAGATCAGATCTCCAGGAAGATTATTGGTTTTGGGGAAATTAAGAAATAAAAGGCTTATGTAACAGTTTGATAGTTAGTAAGAAATATATATATATAGAATTATATTATGTGACATTAGTGATATATATATATATATATATATATATATATATATGTACAGTTAGGATTAAATTATGTGACAGTAGTGAAAAAAAATCAAATCTATATATATATATATATATATATATATATATTTATTGTGAAGGTAATTGTATATTAATGTAGCAATAGTGAAAGATTGATTAAAAAAAAATATATATATATAGTATTGAAATGATTATATTACTGCAGCAGTAAGAAAGTGAGAAATTGATTTGAATATATATATATATATATATATATATATATATATACAGTGACATATTCAGTAGACAGTGACATTATATTACTGTAGCAATAGTGTAAAATGGGTTAAATATATACATATATATATGTGTGTGTGTGTGTATATATATATATATATATATATATATATATATATTAAGAATGATATTACTGTGACAGTTTATATATATATATTATTATTGTGAGAGTTTAGTAAGAGATAATGTAGCAGTAGTGAAACACTGATGTACAAAAAAATATATATATACCTGTATATAGTAAGAATATATTATAGTAACAGTAGTAAGACAATTATTTGAGAGAGAGAGAGATTATTGCAATAATTATATTACTGTAGCAGTAAGAAAGTGAGAAATTGATTTGAATATATATATATATATATATATATATATATATATACACAATATATACAGTGACATATTCAGTAGACAGTGACATTATATTACTGTAGCAATAGTGTAAAATGGGTTAAATATATATATATATATATATATATATATATATATATATATATGTGTGTGTGTATGTGCGTATATATATATATATATATATATATATATATATATATATATATATAAAGAATGATATTATTGTGACAGTTTATATATATATTATTATTGTGAGAGTTTAGTAAGAAATAATGTAGCAGTAGTGAAACATTGATGTACAAAAAAAAAAAAAATATATATATATATATATATAGTAAGGTTACATTATTGTAACAGTAGTAAGACAATTATTTTATATATATATATATATATATATGTATATATATATATGTATATATAGAGTATTGCAATAATTATATTACTGTAGCACTAAGAAAGTTAGAAATTGATTTGAATATATATATATATATATATATATATATATATATATATACACAATATATGACATTATATCACTGTAGCAATAGTGAAAAAATGGAATATATATATATATATATATATATATATATATATATATATATATTAAGAATTATATTATTGTGACAGTTTATATATATATTATTATTGTGAGAGTTTAGGTAAGAGATAATGTGGCAGTAGTAAAAAATTGATGTACAATATATATATATATATATGTTAAGGATTATATTTGCGAAAGAGAGTAAGGATTCTACTATTGCGACAGTGGTAAGAAAATGATTTTAAGAAAAAATACTATATATATGTGTATTAAGTATTTTATTAGATAGTTGGATGGATGGATGGATAGATAGATATATTGTAAGTATTATGTCAAAGTGACAGTTCAGTTCTATTGCCATGTGACTGGTGGTGCGATGCAGGGGATTGCATGCTGTAGTTTTGTCCAGTGCCCCCCATATCAGCAGGATGGTGTGACCTCCATGATGAGGCTTTTTGTCTTGTCTATATGTTGGACAAGGCTGCCCAGCACTGCCCAATGCATGTGGTGTGAAGATCACAGGCCTGAGGGTGCAGAGATCCTAGTTCTTCATCACCTTCAGTATAAACATCTTGAACATATTGGATGAGAGTCCGATAATATTTCCTTAAAAGGGAACTCCAGCCCAAGTGTTCCACTTTTGGATAGAGCAATGTAAAGGTTAGTAGAACCGCTGTCATTGCTGTGTCTGCCCCCATTGGTTGACCTTCCTTCACTTCCCGTCCAATAGTCTCGACAGGAAGGGACTAGAGACCCCACATTTGGCAGTTGTCTCACTGGAAGGGAATGGGGAGGGCTTTATCAATCAATATAAAATAATATGAATGTTCGGTAATCAATCCACATATACAGCCAGAGAATAACCCACTGCCTGAGGATTCACTATAGAGAGGTGACTGGTAATCCTGCCTGGTGGCTTGGTTTGGGGAGTAGGACCCGAGGGACATAAAGGGCCAATCCACCCAAAAGTGATGTCTTATTAGTTGACAATGGTCCCCGGAGTCAGCCCCTGACTTCTTAAGTGTCTTGTATGCTCCAACAGTGAGATCTCCCTGCCGTCATTCCCACCTCTGCTGCTGTCCACCTGGGTACCAGCCCCTCATAATGGGCCCAGCAGAGGAACAGACCTAGGAACTCAGCACAGGGATTGTGGGAACCCCTCATAATGGGCACAACAGGTGTACAGACCTGGGAACTCAGTGTAGAGATGGTGGGAACCCCTCATAATGGGCACAGCAAGTGTACAGACTCAGCACAGGGATGGTGGGAACCCCACATAATGGGCACAACAGGTGTACAGACCCAGGAACTCAGCACAGGGATGGTTGGAACCCCTCATAATGGGCACAGCAGGTGTACAGACCTGGGAACTCAGTACAGGGATGGTGAGAACCCCTCATAATGGGCACAGCAGGTGTACAGACCCAGGAACTCAGCGCAGAGATGGTGGGAACCCCTCATAATGGGCACAGCAGGTGTACAGACCTGGGAACTCAGTACAGGGATGGTGAGAACCCCTCATAATGGGCACAGCAGGTGTACAGACCCAGGAACTCAGCGCAGAGATGGTGGGAACCCCTCATAATGGGCACAGCAGGTGTACAGACCCGGGAACTCAGCACACAGATGGTGATAACCCCTCATAATGGGCACAACGGGTGTACAGACCTGGGAACTCAGGAGAGATGGTGGGAACCCCTCATAATGGGCACAGCAGGTGTACAGACCCAGGAACTCAGAACAGGGATGGTGAGAACCCCTCATAATGGGCGCAGCAGGTGTACAGACCCAGTAACTCAGTGTAGAGATGGTGGGAACCCCTCATAATGGGCGCAGCAGGTGTACAGACCCAGGAACTCAGTGTAGAGATGGTGGGAACCCCTCATAATGGGCGCAGCAGGTGTACAGACCCAGGAACTCAGTGTAGAGATGGTGGGAACCCCTCATAATGGGCGCAGCAGGTGTACAGACCCAGGAACTCAGTGCAGAGATGGTGGGAACCCTTCCTAACATCAGATGGTTTCTCTCTGCAGCATCTAAGATATCAGTTCTGGGTTGACTGACCCTTTAATGTTCTAAGATCCAATTTTATGAAATGTTTCTGAAAATGAATCCTATGATCAGGTCACATTGTGTGGAGCTTCTCATTGCACCAATTTAGCTTTGATCGATGGGGTGCAAATCAGACCCAATTCGGCGATTTATAATCCCATAAGAGGAAGCTGCCCTGGGATCCTGGAGATCAGCAGTCTGTGACGCTCCCTTCAGTTAATAAGTAAGAGGAATTTACGGCATATCTCCCCAGCCAGGCATGAGAAAATGTGGAACAAACATACCGACACGGCCACTCCTCATCTGTACCAACAGCAGGAAACCTACACTGTGTCGTATTCAGGGGCAGACTGACAACTCATGGGGCCCCCGGGCAATAGGGAATCATGGGGCCCCTGTGTCCTTGCCCAAACTCAAAAAAGCCTATGAAAAAGGTACCAGGGGCATCTCAGGGGGCCCCCTACTGACCCCGATTTTCCAAATGGTCAGTCCACCACTGGTCATATTGTTCATATATGGAATATCTGCTATGACCTGTTTGGATTAATGTCTGGCCTCTACACCAGGGGTCTCCAAACTTTCCAGTTTACTGCCCTTTAGAATGAAGAATAGTGCCTTATCATTGGTGTCAGTGGAAGGAATAGTGCCTCATCATTGGTGTCAGTGGAAGGAATAGTGCCTCATCATTGGTGTCAGTGGAAGGAATAGTGCCCCATTATTGGTATCAGTGGGACGAATAGTGCCCCATCCTTGGTGTCAGTGGAAAGAATAGTGCCCAATCATTGGTGTCAGTGGAAGGAATAGTGCCTCATCATTGTTGTCAGTGGAAGGAATAGTGCCCCATTATTGGTATCAGTGGGAGGAATAGTGCTCCATCATTGGTGTCAGTGGGAGGGATAGTGCTCCATCATTGGTGTCAGTGGGAGGGATAGTGCTCCATCATTGGTGTCAGTGGGAGGGATAGTGCCTCATCATTGGTGTCAGTGGGAGGGATTGTGCCCCTTCATTGGTGTCAGTTGGAGGAATAGTGCTCCATAATTGGTGTCAGTGAAGGGATAGTACCCCTTCATTGGTGTCAGTGGTAGGAATAGTGCCCCTTCATTGTTGTCAGTTGGAGGAATAGTGATCCATAATTGGTGTCAGTGAAGGGATAGTACCCCTTCATTGGTGTCAGTGGTAGGAATACTGCCTCTTCATTGGTGTCAGTTGGAGGAATAGTGCCCAATCATAGGTGTCAGTGGAAGGAATACAGCCTCATCATTGGTGTCAGTGGAAGGAATAGTGCCAATCATTGGTCATTGTTACCATTACCCATACCCATTATTAGTATCAGTGGGAGGAATAGTGCCCCATTTTTGGTATCTGTGGAGTAATAGTGCCCTATCGTTGGTGTCAGTGGAGGAATGGTGCCCCATAATTGGTGTCAATGGGATGAACAGGGCACCCAAGGGCCAGAGAAAATCTGGCAAAGGGCCACATCCGGTCTGTGGGTTGCAGTTTGGAGACCATTGCTATACAATAAACTCTTCAGAGCAAATGAAAAAAAAATTAAAGTTGAACTTGCAGAATTATCTGTATTGCATACTTACCTTGTTCCAGCTTGGCACAATGTAAGTATGCATATCTCATACCTGATGGGCTTCTGGGGCAGCTGATAATCAGTGTAGTAGTCGGCGCTACTACAGGGATAACCGTGGTCAACCAGGTCCTGTATGTGCTGCTGCCTATCTGCACATTGACCACTGGGGGGAGCTCACTTCATACTTCAAATTTCTTTTAATGAATACAAGGTCATCTGATTGGACAGGGTGTAGTAGAAGGGGGCGGTAACATCACCATCTCCACTTCATCCAGTCAGAGAAAGCCTTGTATTCATTGAAAGAAATGCAAAGCGTTCTATAAATGGCAGAAGTGCAGAGTGAGTGCCCACCTGTGGTCAGAGTGCAGAAGGGCAGTCGTTGGTTCGAATCCCAGCCACGGCACCACCTGTCTGCAGTTTGCATGTTCTCTCTGTGCCTGTGTGGGTTTCCTCCGGGTACTCCGGTTTCCTCTCACACTCCAAAGACATGCTGGTAGGTGAATTGGATCCTGTCTAAGTTGGCCCTAGTAAGTGTATGTATAAATGTAAGTTAGGGACCTTAGATTGTACACCCCTTGAGGGTTAGGGACTGATGTGAATGTACAATATATATGTAAAGTGCTGGGTACATTGATGGCGATATATAAGTACTGAAATAAATAATAAACACGGAAGAATGTAGCTATCACTGTAGTAGCACCAACTTTGATCGGGTTCCACACTGCTCCTTTCTCTAGATTGCCTTAGGTTTTATTGTTGGCATTTTCCATTCCCGACCATCATGAGCTGGAGGTCCAAACTATGCTACAACTTTTTTTTTTTTTTTTTTTTAGCACCCAACATGGATTCCATAGTCAAGTCCGTATTCATTTTACTTGTGGCTACCTCGTTGTCACTGGCCAAAGATGCCCCTGCAGAAGACAATACCACTCCAAAACCCGATCGCCCTCAAACACTATCCAGAGGTAAGAATGGAACGAAGCAAAACTTATCAAAACATCTGAAAAGTCGTTCTGCAACACTCCTAGTCCCCCTAGCTGTGTCTTCTGGCCTTCACATCCTTGTTCCTGGTTCTTGCCGGCAGGCTTTCCCTAGAAGTGGGACTATGCTCCATGGACCGAGAGCGCCCTGCCTGGGCTTTGCTTTGTTTGCCTTCATGTGCAGCAAATATGCAACTAAAACTTCATTGTCTCATTTCTTTTTTTTTTTGTGTTTTCTCTTTCTGCAGGGTGGGGTGACCAACTGGATTGGGTGCAGACCTATGAGGAAGCCTTATTCAAAGCCAAGACAGGGTCAGTCCCAGGGCATTAGTATTTATAGGGCCACGGCTCCCATCTTGTGATAGATTACAGTATTGCACTGAAATAAAAAGTATTTTTATTGTCATGATTTCCATAGAAAAAAAAAAAGAAACCACAGAATTAACTCCTAAGTGGAAGGAAAAGTAGAACTTGCTGTATAATCATTTTGGAATTTTATTTAACAAAAAAAAAATATTATTAGATGTATTATTTAATTAATAATTTTTTATTATTATCATTATTAATAAAATAAAAAATAAATATAATAAAAATACAATAATAATAATAAAAAATTATTGCGTTTTTATTATTTTTTTATTTTTATTTTTTATTTTTTTTTATCAATAGGGTACATTGTTTACACTTTAATTTGACAAAGAAAAATTAATTTTGCTCCATTACAATCAGGGCAACATCCAGGACTTCTCAGCATTCTGGAGGCAGTTGTTCTGGCACCCCCCCCCAGCAGTGTCCTGCTAAAATCCATTCCTCTTTTTGATATACTGCCAGTGGTATTGCAGTGCTAGAAAAATGGTGGGGGGAGGGGGGGGGTATTTTTTTAATGTAACACCAGGATCATGTAATAGCAAAACACCTTCCTACTTAACAGGGGCGGACTGACAACTCATGGGGCCCCCGGGCAATAGGGGATCATGGGGCCCCTGTGTCCTTGCCCAAACTCAAAAAAGCCTATGAAAAAGGTACCAGGGGCATCTCATGGGGCCCCCTACTGAACCCGGGCCCTCGGGCAGTGCCCAAGTTTCCAAATGGTCAGTCCGCCCCTGCTACTTAAAGCATATGTCACCCTAGGTTCACACCTAAGCATTTTCCGCAGCGTTTTGCAGAAACGTACAGCAGTCCATTTAACATGATTTCCTATGGGGCACACCTGCACGTTTTCACCCGGTGTGCTTTTTTGGAAAGGGTAGGGGACTTTTTTGAACACAAAAAGTTGCGTTTTTGGTTCTATAGACTTCAATGGAAATGCTGCAGAAAAGCATGTATTGCAGTTTTGCTACATTTTTGCTGCATTTTGCACTTTAAATCTGCCTAGCAAAAAGAAAAATGTAAAAAAAAAAAAAAAAAGGAGGCAAAAACGTGTCAAAAACGCAGGTGCAAAATGCAACGCAGTGTAGAAACGGCTCAAACGCAACCAGCATAGGTGTGAACCTAGCCTTAGGCTGCCCATACATTATACAATTTTTTTTAGATTTACCTTCAACTATGTAGTGCAAGGGCCTGCCTGATTGCACACAAATAGAAACTGTTTAGGTTTGACCTCATAATATGTGGTTTTGGTCAGGGGTGGACTGAAAACTCATGGGGCCCCCGTGCAATAGGGGATCATGGGGCCCCTGTGTCCTTGCCCAAACTCAAAAAAGCCTATGAAAAAGGTACCAGGGGCATCTCATGGGGCCCCCTACTGACCCCAGGCCCTCGGGCAGTGCCCGAGTCTCCAAATGGTCAGTCCGCCCCTGGTTTTGGTAAATCTACAAGAAAATTGTATAATGTATGGCCAGCCGTGGTATTGCATTAACAATGACGAGTATAATGCTGTATTACACCGCGGTCACATCAAGCCGGACTTTGAAATCGTGCGACTCACAGCGAAGTCCCACATTGTCAAAGTTGGGTGAGATGCCAATTTCAGGTGCGATTTGCAAGACGTCTGACGCAGATGTCTATGCAAATCGCACCAAAAGTACTGCATGTACTACTTTAGAAATCGGTGCGGCTTCGACCAAGTCAGAACCGCACCGATATGACCGTCATAATTGCGGACAAATGGGTGCGACTTGGCATCCAAGCTGCAAGTCGCATGGCATGAAAATCGCATGCCAAGTCACACCCAGTACGACCGGGGTCCAATGCGTTTATATATTATTTAATTACAATGCAAAGTCCAGCTTTTCACATGTTGCACGATCAGGGGCGGACTGACCATTTGGAAACTCGAGGGCCTGGGGCCCCATGAGTTGTCAGTCTGCCCATGTGCACGATATTGTACATAATTATAACAGAACTGACTTTTATTTATTTATAGTCATTTGTGTACTGATAAATATTTTTATAATGAGAATTGTTCTCGTTTTACAGAAATAAGCCTTTGATGGTGATTAACCACAGAGAAGACTGTCCACATTCACAATGTAAGTAATATCTTTTCAAAGCCTGTAAAGTGGCCACATCCGAGTGACACCAGGGAGAAATAGCAGATGAAATGGCATTTCTGGTGTCACCTGTTTTCCTGTTCACAGTCTCTATCCAGGAGGCTGTCGTTGTTCTGAGCATGCATCAATCAAACTCAGCTCAATGTGCTACAGAAGTAAAGAGACGTTTAAATGGTTAAAACCCCTGTCAGCTGTAAGGCTTCGATTTCTTTATCATGGTCATATACAGGGGTAGACTGACAACTCATGGGGCCCCCGGGCAATAGGGGATCATGGGGCCCCTGTGTCCTTGCCCAAACTCAAAAAAGCCTATGAAAAAGGTACCAGGGGCATCTCATGGGGCCCCCTACTGACCCCGGGCCCTCAGGCAGTGCCCGAGTTTCCAAATGGTCAGTCCGCCCCTGGTCATATATAGATTTCTTTTTCCTTTTTATTTCTTTTTCATTTTTATTAAGGCCCCACGCACATAATCGCATAACAGGAACGAGCATTCCCGCCATGCGATTTTTCAAAGCTTGATTGTCATTGTGATTCTGGTGGCGCATAGGGCCAGCCTTGTCAATTGAAAGAACTGCCCTGTGCGTAATTGTCGCCAAAAAAAGAAGTCCCTGCTCCTTTACGGGGGACAAGCTTCACGCTATTTTCAAAGGTGTGCTTTGCTACAAATGTGGTGCGGTTTTTTTTTTTTTCTTTCACGTGACAATCGCGGCAGAATCACATTGCAATCGCACATCACCCGTTGTGCAGTGATTTAGAGTCCTGGGCAGAATCGCTGTGATTCTGCCCCCAATCCCAAATCGGGAATGGGACCTTGTGTATTTACATAGTTACATAGTTAGTCTGGATGAAAAAAGACAAAAGTCCATCCAGTTCAACCAAAAAAAAAAAAGTTATAATCCTACACCCACAGTTGATCCAGAGGAAGGGAAAAAAAACAGCAAAGCACGATCCAATTTGCTCCTGCAGAGGAAAAAATTCCTTCCTGATCCCCCGAGAGGCAATCGGATATTCCCTGGATCAACTTTACCTATAAATGTTATACTCTGTGTATCCAAGAAAGAATGCAGGACTTTTTTTAACCGGTTCTGCACCACCCTATAGCAGAAATACTGCTACAGGGCGGCACGAGTACACAAAATCACATATATATTCAAAGCCTCGGCCGTCAATCACTGGGTCCCAGCCAGTAATTAGTCACCGGCACCCGGTGATCGCCGAGATCTCTCCCATGGGGGAGAGCACTGTGCATAAACAATACAGATCTCTCCCCTGTCAGCTTCTGCACACTGCTTTGTATGGCTCTGCATAGCAGAACCAAACAAAGCAGAGTGCTAACAGTGAAACACACACACAGCATACATAGTAAAACAGCACACAGCATGCAGTTAACCCTTTGATCGGACCTCATGTTAACCCCTTCCTGCCCATTGCCATTAGTACAGTGTCAGTGCTTTTTATTAGCACTGATCACTGTATTGGTGTCACTGGGGATGTCAGTGGCAGTTAGTAAGTTCCCCCCCCAGTGTCAGAATGCCCACCACAGTCTCACTATAAGTCACTGATCGCCGCCATTACTAGTAAAAAAAAAAAATGAAATCCCAGTATCTATATCGTCATTTTTAAATGCTATAACTTTCAAGTAAACCAATTAATTTACATGTATTGGAATTTTTTTTTAGCAAAGACATGTCGCAGAATACATTTTGCCCTAAATTTATGACAAGATTTGATTTAAAAAAAATTTTATTGGACATGTTTAATAGCAAAAAGTCAAAAATATGTTTTTTTTTCTAAATTGGCAGTCTTTTTATAGTGCAAAAAATTAAAAACGGACAGTTGATCAAATACCATCGAAAGAAAGCTCTGTTTGCGAGAAAAAAGCACGTAAATTTAATTTGGGTGCAGCGTTGCATGATCGTGCAATAACGCAGCGCTGTATCGCAAAAAAATGGCTGGTCAGGAAGGGGGGGGGGGAATCCTCTAGAGGGCGAGGGGTTAAACTAATTCACTGAGCTGGCCAAAACCAACTCTTGAGGGAGTCTATTGCACATTTGCACAGCTCTCACTGTGAAGAAACCTTTCCGTATTTGGAGATGAAATCTCTTTTCCTCCAGACGTTTCCAGATTTATGTTTTCTATTTAACTATTTTTCACTTTTATGTATTTATTTTTCCTTTATTTATTTGTTCCTCTTTGTCTGTCTGTTACCCATTGGAGAGATTTCCCTACTGGAGACACAACAGGAAGTGAGAACAAATCTCTGCTTCTGGATGTGTCTTTTACCTTCCATTCTGGTTACAGCTGTAACATTTTGGATTCCCCATCGATGGGGTCACCAGGACAAATGGACGGGCTAATCTCTCCTGCGGGGACACAGATAGCACGGAAAGCCTAATGTGGTGGTGGTGGGGGGGGGGGGGGGGGTAAATTAAAGAAATCCTTTATCCCAATATTAGGCTATATTTAATAAATTCAATTATTTCCTGAACTGCAGTAATAAAACGGAATGCATTATGTGGGATTTTATTAGAAATAGATGAATGGTGCGCCCGGTGGGAGGGTGGAAGGAGCGCAGATTGCCTAGATGTGTATATTGGTATAGAATGGTGATCGATAATTTATTGCACAATAAATACCATTGTAACCATTTTACAATCTGCTCCCTGCAGCCCTGAAGAAAGCATTCTCTGAACACATTGGAATCCAGAAACTAGCTGAAGAATTAATCCTCCTCAATGTCATTGTGAGTACGGGAACATCACTGGTGGGGATCAGCTGTGTGTCTTCTCCTGTCTGTCCTGTAGAGGGGGTGAGAGTCACTGTCGGGGATCAGCTGTGTGTCATCTCCTGTCTGTCCTGTAGAGGGGGTGAGAGTCACTGTCAGTGGCGGGGATCAGCTGTGTGTCTTCTCCTGTCTGTTCTGTAGAGGGGGTGAGAGTCACTGTCAGTGGCGGGGATCAGCTGTGTGTCTTCTCCTGTCTGTCCTGTAGAGGGGGTGAGAGTCACTGTCACTGGCTGGGATCAGCTGTGTGTCTTCTCCTGTCTGTCCTGTGGAGGGGGTGAGAGTCACTGTCACTGGCTGGGATCAGCTGTGTGTCTTCTCCTGTCTGTCCTGTAAAGGGGGCGAGACTCTCAGTCACCGGCTGGGATCAGCTATGTGTCTTCTCCTGTCTGTCCTGTAGAGGGGGTGAGAGTCACTGTCACTGGCGGGGATCAGCTGTGTGTCTTCTCCCATCTGTCCTGTAGAGGGGGTGAGAGTCAGCGTCACTGGCGGGGATCAGCTGTGTGTCTTCTCCTGTCTGTCCTGTAGAGGGGGTGAGAGTCACTGTCACTGGCGGGGATCAGCTGTGTGCCTTCTCCTGTCTGTCCTGTAGAGGGGGTGAGAGTCACTGGCTGGGATCAGCTGTGTGTCTTCTCCTGTCTGTCCTGTAGAGGGGGTGAGAGTCACTGTCCCTGGCTGGGATCAGCTGTGTGTCTTCTCCTGTCTGTCCTGTAGAGGGGGTGAAAGTAGGATAGGGAGCCCCCTATAAAGTACAATTAAAGGGCCAGAGTGCCCAAAACTAGTATTGCAACTTTTGGTAGATCCTGGAGATTTAGGCTTCCACCGCCCTTTCCCATGCTCAGGGAGCTGCAGTTGTTGCGTAAGCTCTACTATACCAATGTTAACCCCCACATGGGGATCTGACACGTTTCCTGAAGGCACAAGTTCCAAGTTCAGGAAACATGTTAGACACGCATGTGTGAGTAATTCACAAAGCTCCTTTGCAAGTATATGGCAATTCAGGCTCGGCCCACAGTGCTGTGACCCCCATTGTCGTGTGACTTGCTTGTGACTTCCTTTTGTGAATTAAAGGATAAGTCCACCTTTGGGAACATGTTACACCTGTTTTTAGTGAGTAACATGTTCCCATAGCCACAGCCACTTCGCCCACACGGCCCCATCATTCCTTCAAAGAGTTCCGTGAATGAATGAACTGCAAGTCCCGGCAGCCTTAGCGGGTGTCAGCTTGTAGTTGTCAATGAACTATCACGGTGCTGTGGAGCTCTGTGGTAGTTCATTGAAGCTTCCTTTCAGTATATCTGCTTGACCGTGCATCCCATACATCCCGTACACCCTGTACACTCCTGTACATCCCATACATCCCATACATTCCTGTACATCCCATACACCCCGTACATCTCTGTACATCCCATATATCCATGTACATCCCATACACCCCATACACCCCATACATCCCGTACATTCCATACACCCCATACATCCCGTACACCCTGTACACTCCTGTACATCCCATACACCCCATACATCCCGTACATTCCTGTACATCCCTGTACATCCCGTACATCCCGTACACCCCATACATCCCATACATTCCTATACATCCCATACATCCCTGTACATTCCTGTACATCCCATACACCCCGTACATCTCTGTACATCCCATACACCCCATACATCCATGTACATCCCATACACCCCTTACAACCCATAAACCCTGTACATCCCGTACATCCCATACACCCCTTACATCCCATAAACCCTGTACATCCCGTACATCCCATACACCCCTTACATCCCATACACCCCTTACAACCCATAAACCCTGTACATCCCGTACATCCCATACATCCCATACACCCCTTACATCCCATATACCCTGTACATCCCATACACCCTGTACATCCCTGTAGATCCCATACACCCCGTACATCCCTGTACATCCCTGTAGATCCCATACACCCCGTACATCCCTGTACATCCTGTAGATCCCATACACCCCGTACATCCCATAAACCCTGTACATCCCGTACATTCCTGTACATCCCATACACCCCTACATCTCTGTACATCCCATATACCCCATACATCCATGTACATCCCATACACCTCTTACATCCCATAAACCCTGTACATCCCGTACATCCCATACACCCCTTACATCCCATACACCCCTTACAACCCATACACCCTGTACATCCCGTACATCCCTTACATCCCATACACCCCTTACATCCCATACACCCTGTACATCCCCGTACATCCCATACACCCCGTACATCCCATACACCCCGTACATCCCATAAACCCTGTACATCCCGTACATTCCTGTACATCCCATACACCCCGTACATCTCTGTACATCCCATATACCCCATACATCCATTTATATCCCATACACCCCTTACATCCCATAAACCCTGTACATCCCGTATATCCCATACACCCCTTATAACCCATAAACCCTGTACATCCCGTACATCCCATACATCCCATAAACCCTGTACATCCCATACACCCTGTACATCCCTGTAGATCCCATACACCCCGTACATCCCTGTACATCCTGTAGATCCCATACACCCCGTACATCCCATAAACCCTGTACATCCCGTACATCCCATACACCCCGTACATCCCTTTACAACCCATACACGCCTTACATCCCATACACCCTGTACATCCCTGTACACCCCGTACACCCCATACACCCCATACAAAGGTTCTAAAAGTTTTTGGATTTTTGCAGATGCAGAAAAATAGAGGTTTTTCCTTGAAGACTTTTTGTCAAGGAGGATTAACGTCTTCTCATTTGATTTCCTCTAGTATGACCCCACAGACAAAAACCTGCTCCTGGATGGCCAGTACGTGCCCAAGATTGTATTTGTTGGTGAGTTTTCCTGTTATAGTACACTTGTAAGAATGTATAAAAATCTCTAACCGTGCCCCCCCCCCCCCCAATAGATTTTATAACAAACATTAGATCAACCTGAGATGCATCACAGTCTTCGTTTACACTGCACTGTGCTAGGGTTTGTTTCAATTCAGTTTTCCAGCACTGTTCCCACAGTTACCAGTATCATAGAGATGAATGGGAGAGCACCACCCATCTCTCTTTAACTCCCTCCATACTGCTGTATTGGGAAAGGTGGACGTCTGTTTCTTCGATTTTCGCCTGGTGATGCAGCCAGTAAGTCTGTTGTTTTCAATAGAACAAGTTGTCACGCCAAATGAATCAGGTACAGGGTGGAGACAAACCATTGACCACTGGCAGGGGTACTTACAATGATCAGATTTTGTTTATGTAAAACCTTTATCCCAAAAGGAAAAAATAAAATGTTTGCTGTAACTGCTTACAAAGTGTGAGCTGGAGTTTGGCTTCATTTTGTTAGTGTATTTAAATCTGCTAGTCCACATAACACTCCCCTCCGATTAACAATACTGCTGTACAAAGGTGCCCCCCTGTGCTCCTTCATCCAGAGTGGGGGGGGGTTCTAATACAGAAGGTGTGTTACTGGCCAGATCACCAGGTGAATACAGAAGGAAGAAAGCCTAAAAGAAGAAAACTAATGCAGCCACCACATCTAATGATTGGTAAGGTGCAATATAGGACATTTTGGTTTGGGGTTTAATACCGCTTTAAATCTCTGCGATGAAGCGGTCATTAAAGAGCTCCCGTGGCAGACAAAAGGCATGGAGCAGATTGGAGCTGCTCTGTGTCTTGTGATTGTTGTGATGACCAATCACTGCATTCACAAAAGTAAACACAATCTGAGAGGCCACCCCTACTTCCTCTATGCCGATACACCTGATAGTCCCCATTTTTTAGCCGGCGCTTCTTCTGCCTGCTCCTGTGAGTCTAACTGCTTCTACTGACCACCAACGAAAGGGGGACACACTGTTCTTCACTGAACACAGGAAGGGGGCACACAGGAGCATATGGACCTTAAAGGGGCACACTGACATCACCAATGTTATGGGGGGGACACCACTGACCTTTAATTTAATGTGGCACTGATCACTAACATTAAGAGGGCACATACCACTGACCAACATTTAAAGGAGCACTCACTACCAGCCACTACCATAAGGGGGTGCTAACTCCTCACTGCTGAAATCTGCAAGCTGTTCTGTGCATTATACACTCTATTGCCAAAAGTATTGGGCCGCCTGCCTTTCTACACACATGAACTTTAATGGCATCCCCAGGGGCGGACTGACAACTCATGGGGCCCCCGGCAATAGGGGATCATGGGGCCCCTGTGTCATTACCCACACTCAAACCACACCCAAAAAAGCCTATGAAAAGTACCAGGGGCATCTCATGGGGCCCCCTACTGACTCCGGGCCCTCGGGCAGTGCCCGAGTTCCCAAATAGTCAGTCCGCCCCTGGGCATCCCAGTCTTAGTCCGTAGGGTTCAATATTGAGTTGGCCCCGCCCTTTGCAGCTATAACAGCTTCAACTCTTCTGGGAAGGCCGTCCACAAGGTTTAGGAGGGTGTCTATGGGAAGGTTGGACCATTGTTCCAGAAGCACATTTGTCAGGTCAGGCACTGATGTCGGGGGAGGAGGCCTGGCTCGCAGTCTCCACTCTAATTCATCCCAAAGGTGTTCTATGGGGTTGAGGTCAGGACTCTGTGCAGGCCAGTCAAGTTCCTCCACCCCAAACTGGCTCCTCCATGTCTTCATGGACCTTGCTTTGTGCACTGGTACACAGTCATGTTGGAACAAGAAGGGGCCATCCCCAAATTCTTCCTTCAAAGTTGGGAGCATGAAATTGTCCAAAATGTTGCCTTAAGAGTTCTCATCACAGGAACTAGGAGGCCAAGCCCAACCCTGAAAAACAACCCTACACCATAATCCCCCTTTCACCAAACATTACACTTGGCACAATGCAGTCAGGCAAGTACCGTTCTGGCAACTGCCAAATCCAGACCCATCCATCGGATTGCCAGACAGAGAAGTGTGATTGGTCACTCCAGAGAACACGTCTCCACTGCTCTAGAGTCCAGTGGCGGTGTGCTTTATACCACGGCATCCGACGCTTTGCATTGCACTTGGTGATGTAAGGCTTGGATGCAGCTGCTCGGCCATAGAAACCCATTCCATGAAGTTCTCTACGCACTGTTGTTGGGCTCATCTGAAGGCCACACCAAGTTTGGAGGCCTTTAGCTATTGACTCTGCAGAAAGTTGGCGACTTCTGCGCACTGTGCTCTTCAGCATGCGCTGACCCCGCTCTGTCATGTGACGTGGCCTACCACTTGGTGGCTGAGTTGCTGTTGTTCCCAGTTTCTTCCACTTTGTTATAATCCCCCTAACAGTTGAGCGTGGAATATTTAGTAGCCAGGAAATGTCACGGATGGACTTATTGCACAGGTGACCACCTATCATGGGACCACGCTTGGAGTCACTGAGCTCCTGAGAGCGACCCATTCTTTCACCAATGTTTGTAGAAGCAGTCTGCATGCCTAGGGGCTTGATTGTATACACCTGTGTCTATGGAGGGGATTGGAGCACCTGAATCACATGATTTGGAGGGCGGGGACAATACTTTTGGTAATATAGTGTATGTGAGCCCTGCACTTTAAACTAAAATGGTTGGGGGGTTTTAGCGCCCCGTGAAATGTGATGCATCAGATTTTTTCAAAATGTTTTGGTTTATTCCCTTCTATAGTAAAAAATTTAAATCCTAGTGGTTATTTAATCCCGCCAAAGGAATGACCTATATGTTTAAAAAAAAAACATAAAATTAATTTGGTGACAGTG